>NW_027254531.1:600000-1200000 GCF_044704955.1 Pristiophorus japonicus
CTGGGGAGAAAGTTCAGAGAGAGTCCCATTGACTCAGATACACACTGGTCCTGGGGATAGACTGGGAAGAATGGTAAGAGAGAGTCCCATTGACTCAGATACACACTGGTCCTGGGGATAGACAGGGGAGAAAGGTCAGAGAGTCCCATTGACTCCGATACACACTGGTCCTGCGGATAGACTGGGGAGAAAGATCAGAGAGACTCCCATTGACTCAGATAAACACTGGTCCTGGCGATAGACTGGGGAGAAAGCTCAGAGAGAGTCCCATTGACTCAGATACACACTGGTCCTGGGGGACTGGGGAGAAAGGTCAGAGAGAGTACCATTGACTCAGATACACACTGGTCCTGGGGATCGACTGGGGAGAAAGATCAGAGAGAGTCCCATTGACTCAGATAAACACTGGTCCTGGGGATAGACTGGGGAGAAAGGTCAGAGAGAGTCCTATTGATTCAGATAAACACTGGTCCTGGGGATAGACTGGGGAGAAATGTCAGAGAGAGTCCCATTGACACAGATAAACACCGGTCATGGGGATAGACTGGGGAGAAAGTTCAGAGAGAGTCCCATTGACACAGATACACTCTGGTCCTGGGGGACTGGGGAGAAAGGTCAGAGAGAGTCCCATTGACTCAGATAAACACTGGTCCTGGGGATAGACTGGGGAGAAAGGTCAGAGGGAGTCCCACTGATTCAGATACACACTGGTCCTGGGGATAGACTGGGGAGAAATGTCAGAGAGAGTCCCATTGACACAGATATACTCTGGTCCTGGGGATAGACTGGGGAGAAAGGTCAGAGAGAGTCCCATTGACTCAGATATACACTGGTCCTGGGGATCGACTGGGGAGAAAGGTCAGAGAGAGTCCCATTGACTCAGATACACTCTTGTCCTGGGGGACTGGGGAGAAAGGTCAGAGAGAGTCCCATTGACTCAGATACACTCTGGTCCTGGGGGACTGGGGAGAAAGGTCAGAGAGAGTCCCATTGACTCAGATACACACTGGTCCTGGGGATAGACTGGGGAGAAAGGTCAGAGAGATTCCCATTGACTCAGATACACACTGGTCCTGGGGGATAGACTGGGGAGAAAGGTCAGAGAGTCCCATTGACTCAGATACACACTGGTCCTGGGGGATATACTGGGGAGAAAGGTCAGAGAGATTCCCATTGACTCAGATAAACACTGGTCCTGGGGATAGACTGGGGAGAAACGTCAGAGAGAGTCCCATTGACTCAGATACACACTGGTCCTGGGGGACTGGGGAGTAATGTCATAGAGAGTCCCATTGACTCAGGTAAACACTGGTCCTGGGGATAGACATGGTGTAGTTCAGAGAGAGTCCCATTGACTCAGATACACGTTGGTCCTGGGGATAGACTGGGGAGAAAGGTCAGAGAGAGTCCCATTGACTCAGATACACACTGGTCCTGGGGGACTGTGGAGAAAGTTCAGAGAGAGTCCCATTGACTCAGATACACACTGGTCCTGGGGATAGACTGGGGAGAAAGGTAAGAGAGAGTCCCATTGACTCAGATACACACTGGTCCTGGGGATAGACAGGGGAGAAAGGTCAGAGAGTCCCATTGACTCAGATACACACTGGTCCTGGGGGATATACTGGGGAGAAAGGTCAGAGAGATTGACATTGACTCAGATACACTCTGGTCCTGGGGGACTGGGGAGAAAGATCATAGAGAGTCCCATTGACTCAGATACACTCTGGTGCTGGGGGACTGGGGAGAAAGGTCAGAGAGAGTCCCATTGACTCAGATACACTCTGGTCCTGGGGGACTGGGGAGAAAGGTCAGAGAGAGTCCCATTGACTCAGATACACACTGGTCCTGGGGATAGACTGGGGAGAAAGGTCAGAGAGAGTCCCATGGACTCAGATACACACTGGTCCTGGGGGATAGACTGGGGAGAAATGTCAGAGAGTCCCATTGACTCAGATACACACTGGTCCTGGGGGATATACTGGGGAGAAAGGTCAGAGAGATTCCCATTGACTCAGATAAACACTGGTCCTGGGGATAGACTGGGGAGAAACGTCAGAGAGAGTTCCATTGACTCAGATACACACTGGTCCTGGGGATCTGGGGAGAAAGGTCAGAGAGAGTCCCATTGACTCAGGTACACACTGGTCCTGGGGATAGACAGGGTGAAAGTTCAGAGAGAGTCCTATTGACTCAGATACACGTTGGTCCTGGGGATCGACTGGGGAGAAATGTCAGAGAGAGTCCCATTGACTCAGATACACACTGGTCCTGGGGAACTGGGGAGAAAGGTCAGAGAGAGTCCCATTGACTCAGATACAAACTGCTCCTGGGGATAGACAGGGGAGAAAGGTCAGAGAGTCCCATTGACTCAGATACACACTGGTCCTGGGGGATAGACTGGGGAGAAAGGTCAGAGCGACTCCCATTGACTCAGATAAACACTGGTCCTGGGGATAGACTGGGGAGAAAGCTCAGAGAGAGTCCCATTGACTCAGATACACACTGGTCCCGGGGATCGACTGGGGAGAAAGGTCAGAGAGAGTCCCATTGATTCAGATAAACACTGGTCCTGGGGATAGACAGGGGAGAAAGGTCAGAGAAAGTCACATTGACTCAGATACACTCTGGTACTGGGGGACTGGGGAGAAAGGTCAGAGAGAGTCCCATTGACTCAGGTACACACTGGTCCTGGGGATAGACAGGGTGATAGTTCAGGGAGAGACCCATTGACTCAGATACACGTTGGTCTTGGGGATAGACTGGGGAGAAAGGTCAGAGAGAGTCCCATTGACTCAGATACACACTGGTCCTGGGAGACTGGTAAGAAAGTTTAGAGAGAGTCCCATTGACTCAGATACACACTGGTCCTGGGGATAGACTGGGGAGAAGGGTAAGAGAGAGTCCCATTGACTCAGATACACACTGGTCCTGGGGATAGACAGGGGAGAAAGGTCAGAGAGTCCCATTGACTCAGATACACACTGGTCCTGGGGATATACTGGGGAGAAAGGTCAGAGAGAGTCCCATTGACTCAGATACACACTGGTCCTGGGGATAGACTGGGGAGAAAGTTCAGAGGGAGTCCCACTGATTCAGATACACACTGGTCCTGGGGATAGACTGGGGAGAAAGGTCAGAGAGAGTGCCATTGACTCAGATATACACTGGTCCTGGGGATTGACTGGGGAGAAAGGTCAGAGAGAGTCCCATTGACTCAGTTACACACTGGTCCTGGGGGACTGGGGAGAAAGTTCAGAGAGAGTCCCATTGACTCAGATACACACTGGTCCTGGGGATAGACTGGGAAGAATGGTAAGAGAGAGTCCCATTGACTCAGATACACACTGGTCCTGGGGATAGACAGGGGAGAAAGGTCAGAGAGTCCCATTGACTCCGATACACACTGGTCCTGCGGATAGACTGGGGAGAAAGGTCAGAGAGAGTACCATTGACTCAGATACACACTGGTCCTGGGGATCGACTGGGGAGAAAGATCAGAGAGAGTCCCATTGACTCAGATAAACACTGGTCCTGGGGATAGACTGGGGAGAAAGGTCAGAGAGAGTCCTATTGATTCAGATAAACACTGGTCCTGGGGATAGACTGGGGAGAAATGTCAGAGAGAGTCCCATTGACACAGATAAACACCGGTCATGGGGATAGACTGGGGAGAAAGTTCAGAGAGAGTCCCATTGACACAGATACACTCTGGTCCTGGGGGACTGGGGAGAAAGGTCAGAGAGAGTCCCATTGACTCAGATACACACTGGTCCTGGGGATAGACTGGGGAGAAAGGTCAGAGAGATTCCCATTGACTCAGATACACACTGGTCCTGGGGGATAGACTGGGGAGAAAGGTCAGAGAGTCCCATTGACTCAGATACACACTGGTCCTGGGGGATATACTGGGGAGAAAGGTCAGAGAGATTCCCATTGACTCAGATAAACACTGGTCCTGGGGATAGACTGGGGAGAAACGTCAGAGAGAGTCCCATTGACTCAGATACACACTGGTCCTGGGGGACTGGGGAGTAATGTCATAGAGAGTCCCATTGACTCAGGTACACACTGGTCCTGGGGATAGACATGGTGTAGTTCAGAGAGAGTCCCATTGACTCAGATACACGTTGGTCCTGGGGATAGACTGGGGAGAAAGGTCAGAGAGAGTCCCATTGACTCAGATACACACTGGTCCTAAGGATACACTGGGGAGAAAGGTCAGAGAGAGTCCCATTGACTCAGATACATACTGGTCCTGGGGATAGACTGGGGAGAATGGTTAGAGAGAGTCCCATTGACTCAGATACACACTGGTCCTGGGGGACTGGGGAGAAAGATCAGAGAGTCCCATTGACTCAGATACACACTAGTCCTGGGGATAGACTGGGGAGAAAGGTCAGAGTGAGTCCCATTGACTCAGTTACACACTGGTCCTGGGGATAGACTGGGGAGAAAGGTCAGAGAGAGTCCCATTGACTCAGATCCACACTGGTCCTCAGGATAGACTGGGGAGAAAATTCAGAGAGAGTCCCATTGACTCAGATACACACTGGGCCTGGGGGACTGGGGAGAACGGTCATAGAGTCCCATTGACTCAGATACACACTAGTCCTGGGGATAGACTGGGGAGAAAGGTCAGAGTGAGTCCCATTGACTCAGTTACACACTGGTCCTGGGGATAGACTGGGGAGAAAGATTAGAGAGAGTCCCATTGACTCAGATACACACTGGTCCTGGGGGACTGCGGAGAAAGGTCAGAGAGAGCCCCATTGACTGAAATACACACTGGTCCTGAGGGACTGGGGAGAAAGATCAGACAGAGTCACATTGACTCAGATACACTCTGGTCCTGGTGGACTTGGGAGAAAGGTCAGAGAGAGTCCCATTGACTTAGATACACTCTGGTCCTGGGGGACTGGGGAGAAATGTCAGAGAGAGTCCCATTGACTCAGATACACACTGGTCCTGGGGATAGACTGGGGAGAAAGGTCAGAGAGAGTCCCATTGACTCAGATAAACACTGGTCCTGGGGATAGACCGGTGAGAAAGGTCAGAGAGAGTCCCATTGACTCAGATACACACTGGTCCTGGGGGACTGGGGAGAAAGTTCAGAGAGAGTCCCATTGACTCAGAAACACACTGGTCCTGGGGATAGACAGGGGAGAAAGTTCACAGAAAGTCCCATTGACTCAGATACACACTGGTCCTGGGGATAGACTTGGGAGAAAGGTCAGAGAGAGTCCCATTAACTCAGATACACATTGGTCCTGGGGGACTGGGGAGAAAGGTCAGAGAGAGTCCCATTCACTCAGATACACACTGGCCCCGGGGATAGACTTGGGAGAAAGGTCAGAGAGAGTCCCATTGACTCAGATACATACTGGTCCTGGGGATAGACTGGGGAGAATGGTCAGAGAGAGTCCCATTGACTCAGATACACACTGGTCCTGGGGGACTGGGGAGAAAGATCAGAGAGTCCCATTGACTCAGATACACACTAGTCCTGGGGATAGACTGGGGAGAAAGGTCAGAGTGAGTCCCATTGACTTAGTTACACACTGGTCCTGGGGATAGACTGGGGAGAAAGGTCAGAGAGAGTCCCATTGACTCAGATCCACACTGGTCCTCAGGATAGACTGGGGAGAAAATTCAGAGAGAGTCCCATTGACTCAGATACATACTGGTCCTGGGGATAGACTGTGGAGAAAGGTCAGAGAGAGTCCCATTGACTCAGATACACACTGGTCCTGGGGGACTGGGGAGAACGGTCAGAGAGTCCCATTGACTCAGATACACACTAGTCCTGGGGATAGACTGGGGAGAAAGGTCAGAGTGAGTCCCATTGACTCAGTTACACACTGGTCCTGGGGATAGACTGGGGAGAAAGATTAGAGAGAGTCCCATTGACTCAGATACACACTGGTCCTGGGGGACTGCGGAGAAAGGTCAGAGAGAGCCCCATTGACTGAAATACACACTGGTCCTGAGGGACTGGGGAGAAAGATCAGAGAGAGTCACATTGACTCAGATACACTCTGGTCCTGGTGGACTTGGGAGAAAGGTCAGAGAGAGTCCCATTGACTTAGATACACTCTGGTCCTGGGGGACTGGGGAGAAATGTCAGAGAGAGTCCCATTGACTCAGATACACACTGGTCCTGGGGATAGACTGGGGAGAAAGGTCAGAGAGAGTCCCATTGACTCAGATAAACACTGGTCCTGGGGATAGACCGGTGAGAAAGGTCAGAGAGAGTCCCATTGACTCAGATACACACTGGTCCTGGGGGACTGGGGAGAAAGTTCAGAGAGAGTCCCATTGACTCAGAAACACACTGGTCCTGGGGATAGACAGGGGAGAAATTTCACAGAAAGTCCCATTGACTCAGATACACATTGATCCTTGGGGACTGTGGAGAAAGGTCAGAGGGAGTCCCATTGACTCAGATACACACTGGCCCTTTGGATAGACTGGGGAGAAAGGTCAGAGAGAGTCCCATTGACTCAGATACACACTGGTCCTGGGGATAGACTTGGGAGAAAGGTCAGAGAGAGTCCCATTAACTCAGATACACATTGGTCCTGGGGGACTGGGGAGAAAGGTCAGAGAGAGTCCCATTCACTCAGATACACACTGGCCCCGGGGATAGACTTGGGAGAAAGGTCAGAGAGAGTCCCATTTACTCACATACACACTGGTCCTGCGGATAGACTGGGGAGAAAGGTAAGAGAGAGACCCATTGACTCAGATACACACTGGTCCTGGGGATAGACTAGGGAGAAAGGTAAGAGAGTGTCCCATTGACTCAGATAAACACTGGTCCTGGGGATAGACTGTGGAGAAAGGTCAGAGAGAGTCCCATTGACTCAGATACACACTGGTCCTGGGGATGGACTGGGGAGAAAGGAAAGAGAGTCCCATTGACTCAGATACACACTAGTCCTGGGGATAGACTGGGGAGAAAGGTCAGAGTGAGTCCCATTGACTCAGTTACACACTGGTCCTGGGGATAGACTGGGGAGAAAGGACAGAGAGTGTCCCATTGACTCAGATCCATACTGGTCCTCAGGATAGACTGGGGAGAAAATTCAGAGAGAGTCCCATTGACTCAGACACATACTGGTCCTGGGGATAGACTGGGGAGAAAGGTCAGAGAGAGTCCCATTGACTCAGATACACACTGGTCCTGGGGGACTGGGGAGAAAGGTCAGAGAGTTCCATTGACTCAGATACACACTAGTCCTGGGGATAGACTGGAGAGAAAGGTCAGAGTGAGTCCCATTGACTCAGTTACACACTGGTACTGGGGATAGACTGGGGAGAAAGATCAGAGAGAGTCCCATTGACTCAGATACACACTGGTCCTAGGGATAGACTGGGGAGAAAGGTCATAGAGTCCCATTGACTCAGATACACACTGGTCCTGGGGGATATACTGGGGAGAAATGTCAGAGAGAGTCCCATTGACTCAGATAAACACTGGTCCTGGGGATAGACCGGTGAGAAAGGTCAGAGAGAGTCCCATTGACTCAGATACACACTGGTCCTGGGGGACTGGGGAGAAAGGTCAGAGAGAGTCCCATTGACTCAGATACACACTGGTCCTGGGGATAGACAGGGGAGAAAGTTCCGAGAAAGTCCCATTGACTCAGATACACACTGGTCCTGGGGATAGTCTGGGGAGAAAGGTCAAAGAGATTCCCATTGACTCAGATACACATTGGTCCTGGGGGACTGGGGAGTAAGTTCAGAGAGAGTCCCATTGACTCAGGTACATACTGGTCCTGGGGGACTGGGGAGAAAGATAAGAGAGAGTCCCATTGACTCAGATACACACTGGTCCTGGGGATAGACTGGGGGGGAGGGTCAGAGAGTCCCATTGACTCAGATACACACTGGTCCTGCGGTAGACTGGGGAGAATGGTCAGAGAGAGTCCCATTGACTCAGATACACATTGGTCCTGGTGGACTGGGGAGAAAGTTCAGAGAGAGTCCCATTGACTTAGATACACTCTGGTCCTGGGGGACTGGGGAGAAACGTCAGAGAGAGTCCCATTGACTCAGATACACACTGGTCCTGGGGATAGACTGGGGAGAAAGGTCAGAGAGAGTCCCAATGACTCAGATACACACTGGTCCTGGGGGATAGAATGGGGAGAAAGGTCAGAGTGAGTCCCATTGACTCAGATACACACTGGTCCTGGGGGATATACTGGGGAGAAAGGTCAGAGAGAGTCCCATTGACTCAGATACACACTGGTCCTGGAGGACTGGGGAGAAAGGTCAGAGAGAGTCCCATTGACTCAGAAACACACTGGTCCTGGGGATAGACAGGGGAGAAAGTTCACAGAAAGTCCCATTGACTCAGATACACACTGGTCCTGGGGATAGTCTGGGGAGAAAGGTCAGAGAGATTCCCATTGACTCAGATACACATTGATCCTTGGGGACTGTGGAGAAAGGTCAGAGGGAGTCCCATTGACTCAGATACACACTGGCCCTTTGGATAGACTGGGGAGAAAGGTCAGAGAGAGTCCCATTGACTCAGATACACACTGGTCCTGGGGATAGACTTGGGAGAAAGGTCAGAGAGAGTCCCATTAACTCAGATACACATTGGTCCTGGGGGACTGGGGAGAAAGGTCAGAGCGAGTCCCATTCACTCAGATACACACTGGCCCCGGGGATAGACTTGGGAGAAAGGTCAGAGAGAGTCCCATTTACTCACATACACACTGGTCCTGCGGATAGACTGGGGAGAAAGGTAAGAGAGAGACCCATTGACTCAGATACACACAGGTCCTGGGGATAGACTGGGGAGAAAGGTAAGAGAGTGTCCCATTGACTCAGATAAACACTGGTCCTGGGGATAGACTGTGGAGAAAGATCAGAGAGAGTCCCATTGACTCAGATACACACTGGTCCTGGGGATGGACTGGGGAGAAAGGAAAGAGAGTCCCATTGACTCAGATACACACTAGTCCTGGGGATAGACTGGGGAGAAAGGTCAGAGTGAGTCCCATTGACTCAGTTACACACTGGTCCTGGGGATAGACTGGGGAGAAAGGACAGAGAGAGTCCCATTGAGTCAGATCCACACTGGTCCTCAGGATAGACTGGGGAGAAAGTTCCGAGAGAGTCCCATTGACTCAGATGCACACTGGTCCTGGGGATAGTCTGGGGAGAAAGGTCAAAGAGATTCCCATTGACTCAGATACACATTGGTCCTGGGGGACTGTGGAGAAAGTTCAGAGAGAGTCCCATTTACTCAGATACACACTGGTCCTGAGGATAGACTGGGGAGAAAGGTCAGAGAGAGTCCCATTGACTCAGATACACACTGGTCCTGGGGATAGACAGGGGAGAAAGTTCCGAGAAAGTCCCATTGACTCAGATACAAACTGGTCCTGGGGATAGTCTGGGGAGAAAGGTCAAAGAGATTCCCATTGACTCAGATACACATTGGTCCTGGGGGACTGTGGAGAAAGTTCAGAGAGAGTCCCATTGACTCAGATACACACTGGTCCTGAGGATAGACTGGGGAGAAAGGTCAGAGAGAGTCCCATTGACTCAGATACACACTGGTCCTGGTGATAGACTTGGGAGAAAGGTCAGAGAGAGTCCCATTTACTCAGATACACATTGGTCCTGGGGGACTGGGGAGAAAGGTCAGAGAGAGTCCCATTGACTCAGATACACACTGGTCCTGGGGATAGACTTGGGAGAAAGGTAAGAGAGAGACCCATTGACTCAGATACACACTGGTCCTGGAGATAGACTGGAGAGAAAGGTAAGAGAGTGTCCCATTGACTCAGATAAACACTGGTCCTGGGGATAGACTGGGGAGAAAGGTCAGAGAGAGTCCCATTGACTCAGATACACTCTCGTCCTGGGGGACTGGGGAGAAAGGTCAGAGAGAGTCCCATTGACTCAGATACACTCTGGTCCTGGGGGACTGGGGAGAAAGGTCAGAGAGAGTCCCATTGAGTCAGATACACACTGGTCCTGGGGATAGACTGGGGAGAAAGGTCAGAGAGAGTCCCATTGACTCAGATACACACTTGTCCTGGGGGATAGACTGGGGAGAAAGGTCAGAGAGTCCTATTGACTCAGATACAAACTGGTCCTGGGGGATATACTGGGGAGAAAGGTCAGAGAGATTCCCATTGACTCAGATAAACACTGGTCCTGGGGATAGACTGGGGAGAAACGTCAGAGAGAGTCCCATTGACTCAGATACACACTGGTCCTGGGGGACTGGGGAGAAATGTCATAGAGAGTCCCATTGACTCAGGTACACACTGGTCCTGGGGATAGACATGGTGAAAGTTCAGAGAGTGTCCCATTGACTCAGATACACGTTGGTACTGGGGATAGACTGGGGAGAAAGGTCAGAGAGAGTCCCATTGACTCAGATACACACTGGTCCTGGGGGACTGGGGAGAAATGTCATAGAGAGTCCCATTGACTCAGGTACACACTGGTCCTGGGGATAGACATGGTGAAAGTTCAGAGAGTGTCCCATTGACTCAGATACACTCTGGTCCTGGGGGACTGGGGAGAAAGGTCAGAGAGAGTCCCATTGACTCAGATAGACTCTGGTCCTGGGGGACTGGGGAGATAGGTCAGAGAGAGTCCCATTGACTCAGATACACACTGGTCCTGGGGATAGACTTGGGAGAAAGGTCAGAGAGAGTCCCATTAACTCAGATACACATTGGTCCTGGGGGACTGGGGAGAAAGGTCAGAGCGAGTCCCATTCACTCAGATACACACTGGCCCCGGGGATAGACTTGGGAGAAAGGTCAGAGAGAGTCCCATTTACTCACATACACACTGGTCCTGCGGATAGACTGGGGAGAAAGGTAAGAGAGAGACCCATTGACTCAGATACACACTGGTCCTGGGGATAGACTGGGGAGAAAGGTAAGAGAGTGTCCCATTGACTCAGATAAACACTGGTCCTGGGGATAGACTGTGGAGAAAGGTCAGAGAGAGTCCCATTGACTCAGATACACACTGGTCCTGGGGATGGACTGGGGAGAAAGGAAAGAGAGTCCCATTGACTCAGATACACACTAGTCCTGGGGATAGACTGGGGAGAAAGGTCAGAGTGAGTCCCATTGACTCAGTTACACACTGGTCCTGGGGATAGACTGGGGAGAAAGGACAGAGAGAGTCCCATTGAGTCAGATCCACACTGGTCCTCAGGATAGACTGGGGAGAAAGTTCCGAGAGAGTCCCATTGACTCAGATACACACTGGTCCTGGGGATAGTCTGGGGAGAAAGGTCAAAGAGATTCCCATTGACTCAGATACACATTGGTCCTGGGGGACTGTGGAGAAAGTTCAGAGAGAGTCCCATTGACTCAGATACACACTGGTCCTGAGGATAGACTGGGGAGAAAGGTCAGAGAGAGTCCCATTGACTCAGATACACACTGGTCCTGGGGATAGACAGGGGAGAAAGTTCCGAGAAAGTCCCATTGACTCAGATACACACTGGTCCTGGGGATAGTCTGGGGAGAAAGGTCAAAGAGATTCCCATTGACTCAGATACACATTGGTCCTGGGGGACTGTGGAGAAAGTTCAGAGAGAGTCCCATTGACTCAGATACACACTGGTCCTGAGGATAGACTGGGGAGAAAGGTCAGAGAGAGTCCCATTGACTCAGATACACACTGGTCCTGGTGATAGACTTGGGAGAAAGGTCAGAGAGAGTCCCATTTACTCAGATACACATTGGTCCTGGGGGACTGGGGAGAAAGGTCAGAGAGAGTCCCATTGACTCAGATACACACTGGTCCTGGGGATAGATTGGGAGAAAGGTAAGAGAGAGACCCATTGACTCAGATACACACTGGTCCTGGAGATAGACTGGGGAGAAAGGTAAGAGAGTGTCCCATTGACTCAGATAAACACTGTTCCTGGGGATAGACTGGGGAGAAAGGTCAGAGAGAGTCCCATTGACTCAGATACACTCTCGTCCTGGGGGACTGGGGAGAAAGGTCAGAGAGAGTCCCATTGACTCAGATACACTCTGGTCCTGGGGGACTGGGGAGAAAGGTCAGAGAGAGTCCCATTGACTCAGATACACACTGGTCCTGGGGATAGACTGGGGAGAAAGGTCAGAGAGAGTCGCATTGACTCAGATACACACTTGTCCTGGGGGATAGACTGGGGAGAAAGGTCAGAGAGTCCTATTGACTCAGATACACACTGGTCCTGGGGGATATACTGGGGAGAAAGGTCAGAGAGATTCCCATTGACTCAGATAAACACTGGTCCTGGGGATAGACTGGGGAGAAACGTCAGAGAGAGTCCCATTGACTCAGATACACACTGGTCCTGGGGTACTGGGGAGAAATGTCATAGAGAGTCCCATTGACTCAGGTACACACTGGTCCTGGGGATAGACATGGTGAAAGTTCAGAGAGTGTCCCATTGACTCAGATACACGTTGGTACTGGGGATAGACTGGGGAGAAAGGTCAGAGAGAGTCCAATTGACTCAGATACACACTGGTCCTGGGGGACTGTGGAGAAAGTTCAGAGAGAGTCCCATTGACTCAGATACACACTGGTCCTGGGGATAGACTGGGGAGAAAGGTTAGAGAGCGTCCCATTGACTCAGATACACACTGGTACTGGGGATAGACTGGGGAGAAAGGTCAGAGAGTGTCCCATTGACTCAGATAAACACTGTTCCTGGGGGACTGGGGAGAAAGGTCAGAGAGAGTCCCATTGACTCAGATACACACTGGTCCTGGGGGTCTGGGGTGAAAGGTCAGAGAGAGTCCCATTGACTCAGATACACACTGGTCCTGGGAGACTGGCGAGTAAGTTCAGAGAGAGTCCCATTGACTCAGGTACATACTGGTCCTGGGGGACTGGGGAGAAAGATAAGAGAGAGTCCCATTGACTCAGATACACACTGGTCCTGGGGATAGACTGGGGGGGAGGGTCAGAGAGTCCCATTGACTCAGATACACACTGGTCCTGCGGTAGACTGGGGAGAAATGTCAGAGAGAGTCCCATTGACTCAGATACACACTGGTCCTAAGGATACACTGGGGAGAAAGGTCAGAGAGAGTCCCATTGACTCAGATACATACTGGTCCTGGGGATAGACTGGGGAGAATGGTCAGAGAGAGTCCCATTGACTCAGATACACACTGGTCCTGGGGGACTGGGGAGAAAGATCAGAGAGTCCCATTGACTCAGATACACACTAGTCCTGGGGATAGACTGGGGAGAAAGGTCAGATTGAGACCCATTGACTCAGTTACACACTGGTCCTGGGGATAGACTGGGGAGAAAGGTCAGAGAGAGTCCCATTGACTCAGATCCACACTGGTCCTCAGGATAGACTGGGGAGAAAATTCAGAGAGAGTCCCATTGACTCAGATACATACTGGTCCTGTGGACAGACTGTGGAGAAAGGTCAGAGAGAGTCCCATTGACTCAGATACACACTGGTCCTGGGGGACTGGGGAGAACGGTCAGAGAGTCCCATTGACTCAGATACACACTAGTCCTGGGGATAGACTGGGGAGAAAGGTCAGAGTGAGTCCCATTGACTCAGTTACACACTGGTCCTGGGGATAGACTGGGGAGAAAGATTAGAGAGAGTCCCATTGACTCAGATACACACTGGTCCTGGGGGACTGGGGAGAAAGATCAGAGAGAGTCACATTGACTCAGATACACTCTGGTCCTGGTGGACTGGGGAGAAAGGTCAGAGAGGGTCCCATTGACTTAGATACACTCTGGTCCTGGGGGACTGGGGAGAAACGTCAGAGAGAGTCCCATTGACTCAGATACACACTGGTCCTGGGGATAGACTGGGGAGAAAGGTCAGAGAGAGTCCCATTGACTCAGATACACACTGGTCCTGGGGGATAGAATGGGGAGAATGGTCAGAGTGTGTCCCATTGACTCAGATACACACTGGTCCTGGGGGATATACTGGGGAGAAATGTCAGAGAGAGTCCCATTGACTCAGATAAACACTGGTCCTGGGGATAGACCGGTGAGAAAGGTCAGAGAGAGTCCCATTGACTCAGATACACACTGGTCCTGGGGGACTGGGGAGAAAGGTCAGAGAGAGTCCCATTGACTCAGAAACACACTGGTCCTGGGGATAGACAGGGGAGAAAGTTCACAGAAAGTCCCATTGACTCAGATACACACTGGTCCTGGGGATAGTCTGGGGAGAAAGGTCAGAGAGATTCCCATTGACTCAGATACACATTGATCCTTGGGGACTGTGGAGAAAGGTCAGAGGGAGTCCCATTGACTCAGATACACACTGGCCCTTTGGATAGACTGGGGAGAAAGGTCAGAGAGAGTCCCATTGACTCAGATACACACTGGTCCTGGGGATAGACTTGGGAGAAAGGTCAGAGAGAGTCCCATTAACTCAGATACACATTGGTCCTGGGGGACTGGGGAGAAAGGTCAGAGAGAGTCCCATTCACTCAGATACACACTGGCCACGGGGATAGACTTGGGAGAAAGGTCAGAGAGAGTCCCATTTACTCACATACACACTGGTCCTGCGGATAGACTGGGGAGAAAGGTAAGAGAGAGACCCATTGACTCCGATACACACTGGTCCTGGGGATAGACTGGGGAGAAAGGTAAGAGAGTGTCCCATTGACTCAGATAAACACTGGTCCTGGGGATAGACTGTGGAGAAAGGTCAGAGAGAGTCCCATTGACTCAGATACACACTGGTCCTGGGGATGGACTGGGGAGAAAGGAAAGAGAGTCCCATTGACTCAGATACACACTAGTCCTGGGGATAGACTGGGGAGAAAGGTCAGAGTGAGTCCCATTGACTCAGTTACACACTGGTCCTGGGGATAGACTGGGGAGAAAGGACAGAGAGAGTCCCATTGACTCAGATCCACACTGGTCCTCAGGATAGACTGGGGAGAAAATTCAGAGAGAGTCCCATTGACTCAGACACATACTGGTCCTGGGGATAGACTGGGGAGAAAGGTCAGAGAGAGTCCCATTGACTCAGATACACACTGGTCCTGGGGGACTGGGGAGAAAGGTCAGAGAGTCCCATTGACTCAGATACACACTGGTCCTGGGGCTAGACTGGGGAGAAAGGTCAGAGAGAGTCCCATTGACTCAGATACACACTGGTCCTGGGGATAGACTGGGGAGAAAGATCAGAGAGAGTCCCATTGACTCAGATACACACTGGTCCTAGGGATAGACTGGGGAGAAAGGTCAGAGAGTCCCATTGACTCAGATACACACTGGTCCTGGGGGATATACTGGGGAGAAATGTCAGAGACAGTCCCATTGACTCAGATAAACACTGGTCCTGGGGATAGACCGGTGAGAAAGGTCAGAGAGAGTCCCATTGACTCAGATACACACTGGTCCTGGGGGACTGGGGAGAAAGGTCAGAGAGAGTCCCATTGACTCAGATACACACTGGTCCTGGGGATAGACAGGGGAGAAAGTTCCGAGAAAGTACCATTGACTCAGATACACACTGGTCCTGGGGATAGTCTGGGGAGAAATGTCAAAGAGATTCCCATTGACTCAGATACACATTGGTCCTGGGGGACTGTGGAGAAAGTTCAGAGAGAGTCCCATTGACTCAGATACACACTGGTCCTGAGGATAGACTGGGGAGAAAGGTCAGAGAGAGTCCCATTGACTCAGATACACACTGGTCCTGGTGATAGACTTGGGAGAAAGGTCAGAGAGAGTCCCATTTACTCAGATACACATTGGTCCTGGGGGACTGGGGAGAAAGGTCAGAGAGAGTCCCATTGACTCAAATACACACTGGTCCTGGGGATAGACTTGGGAGAAAGGTAAGAGAGAGACCCATTGACTCAGATACACACTGGTCCTGGAGATAGACTGGGGAGAAAGGTAAGAGAGTGTCCCATTGACTCAGATAAACACTGTTCCTGGGGATAGACTGGGGAGAAAGGTCAGAGAGAGTCCCATTGACTCAGATACACTCTCGTCCTGGGGGACTGGGGAGAAAGGTCAGAGAGAGTCCCATTGACTCAGATACACTCAGGTCCTGGGGGACTGGGGAGAAAGGTCAGAGAGAGTCCCATTGACTCAGATATACACTGGTCCTGGGGATAGACTGGGGAGAAAGGTCAGAGAGAGTCCCATTGACTCAGATACACACTGGTCCTGGGGGATAGACTGGGGAGAAAGGTCAGAGAGTCCTATTGACTCAGATACACACTGGTCCTGGGGGATATACTGGGGAGAAAGGTCAGAGAGATTCCCATTGACTCAGATAAACACTGGTCCTGGGGATAGACTGGGGAGAAACGTCAGAGAGAGTCCCATTGACTCAGATACACACTGGTCCTGGGGGACTGGGGAGAAATGTCATAGAGAGTCCCATTGACTCAGGTACACACTGGTCCTGGGGATAGACATGGTGAAAGTTCAGAGAGTGTCCCATTGACTCAGATACACGTTGGTCCTGGGGATAGACTGGGGAGAAAGGTCAGAGAGAGTCCCATTGACTCAGATACATACTGGTCCTGGGGGACTGTGGAGAAAGTTCAGAGAGAGTCCCATTGACTCAGATACTCACTGGTCCTGGGGATAGACTGCGGAGAAAGGTAAGAGAGCGTCCCATTGACACAGATACACATTGGTACTGGGGATAGACTGGGGAGAAAGATCAGAGAGAGTCCCATTGACTCAGATACACTCTGATCCTGGGGG
Source organism: Pristiophorus japonicus (assembly GCF_044704955.1). NCBI lineage: Eukaryota > Metazoa > Chordata > Chondrichthyes > Pristiophoridae > Pristiophorus > Pristiophorus japonicus. The sequence goes on from NW_027254531.1 coordinate 616,732, forward strand.
ACTCGGGAGAAAGGTCAGAGAGAGTCCCATTGACTCAGATACACACTGGTCCTGGGGGTCTGGGTTGAAAGGTCAGAGGGAGTCCCATTGACTCAGATACACACTGGTCCTGGGGGACTGGGGAGTAAGTTCAGAGAGAGTCCCATTGACTCAGGTACATACTGGTCCTGGGGGACTGGGGAGAAAGATAAGAGGGAGTCCCATTGACTCAGATACACACTGGTCCTGGGGATAGACTGGGGGGGAGGGTCAGAGAATCCCATTGACTCAGATACACACTGGTCCTGCGGTAGACTGGGGAGAAATGTCAGAGAGAGTCCCATTGACTCAGATACACACTGGTCCTGGGGATAGAGAGGGGAGAAAGGTCAGAGAGAGTCCCATTGACTCAGATACACACTGGTCCTGGGGATGGACTGGGGAGAAAGGAAAGAGAGTCCCATTGACTCAGATACACACTAGTCCTGGGGATAGACTGGGGAGAAAGGTCAGAGTGAGTCCCATTGACTCAGTTACACACTGGTCCTGGGGATAGACTGGGGAGAAAGGACAGAGAGAGTCCCATTGACTCAGATCCACACTGGTCCTCAGGATAGACTGGGGAGAAAATTCAGAGAGAGTCCCATTGACTCAGACACATACTGGTCCTGGGGATAGACTGGGGAGAAAGGTCAGAGAGAGTCCCATTGACTCAGATACACACTGGTCCTGGGGGACTGGGGAGAAAGGTCAGAGAGTCCCATTGACTCAGATACACACTGGTCCTGGGGCTAGACTGGGGAGAAAGGTCAGAGAGAGTCCCATTGACTCAGATACACACTGGTCCTGGGGATAGACTGGGGAGAAAGATCAGAGAGAGTCCCATTGACTCAGATACACACTGGTCCTAGGGATAGACTGGGGAGAAAGGTCAGAGAGTCCCATTGACTCAGATACACACTGGTCCTGGGGGATATACTGGGGAGAAATGTCAGAGACAGTCCCATTGACTCAGATAAACACTGGTCCTGGGGATAGACCGGTGAGAAAGGTCAGAGAGAGTCCCATTGACTCAGATACACACTGGTCCTGGGGGACTGGGGAGAAAGGTCAGAGAGAGTCCCATTGACTCAGATACACACTGGTCCTGGGGATAGACAGGGGAGAAAGTTCCGAGAAAGTACCATTGACTCAGATACACACTGGTCCTGGGGATAGTCTGGGGAGAAATGTCAAAGAGATTCCCATTGACTCAGATACACATTGGTCCTGGGGGACTGTGGAGAAAGTTCAGAGAGAGTCCCATTGACTCAGATACACACTGGTCCTGAGGATAGACTGGGGAGAAAGGTCAGAGAGAGTCCCATTGACTCAGATACACACTGGTCCTGGTGATAGACTTGGGAGAAAGGTCAGAGAGAGTCCCATTTACTCAGATACACATTGGTCCTGGGGGACTGGGGAGAAAGGTCAGAGAGAGTCCCATTGACTCAGATACACACTGGTCCTGGGGATAGACTTGGGAGAAAGGTAAGAGAGAGACCCATTGACTCAGATACACACTGGTCCTGGAGATAGACTGGGGAGAAAGGTAAGAGAGTGTCCCATTGACTCAGATAAACACTGTTCCTGGGGATAGACTGGGGAGAAAGGTCAGAGAGAGTCCCATTGACTCAGATACACTCTCGTCCTGGGGGACTGGGGAGAAAGGTCAGAGAGAGTCCCATTGACTCAGATACACTCAGGTCCTGGGGGACTGGGGAGAAAGGTCAGAGAGAGTCCCATTGACTCAGATATACACTGGTCCTGGGGATAGACTGGGGAGAAAGGTCAGAGAGAGTCCCATTGACTCAGATACACACTGGTCCTGGGGGATAGACTGGGGAGAAAGGTCAGAGAGTCCTATTGACTCAGATACACACTGGTCCTGGGGGATATACTGGGGAGAAAGGTCAGAGAGATTCCCATTGACTCAGATAAACACTGGTCCTGGGGATAGACTGGGGAGAAACGTCAGAGAGATCCCATTGACTCAGATACACACTGGTCCTGGGGGACTGGGGAGAAATGTCATAGAGAGTCCCATTGACTCAGGTACACACTGGTCCTGGGGATAGACATGGTGAAAGTTCAGAGAGTGTCCCATTGACTCAGATACACGTTGGTCCTGGGGATAGACTGGGGAGAAAGGTCAGAGAGAGTCCCATTGACTCAGATACATACTGGTCCTGGGGGACTGTGGAGAAAGTTCAGAGAGAGTCCCATTGACTCAGATACTCACTGGTCCTGGGGATAGACTGCGGAGAAAGGTAAGAGAGCGTCCCATTGACACAGATACACATTGGTACTGGGGATAGACTGGGGAGAAAGATCAGAGAGAGTCCCATTGACTCAGATACACTCTGATCCTGGGGGACTCGGGAGAAAGGTCAGAGAGAGTCCCATTGACTCAGATACACACTGGTCCTGGGGGTCTGGGTTGAAAGGTCAGAGGGAGTCCCATTGACTCAGATACACACTGGTCCTGGGGGACTGGGGAGTAAGTTCAGAGAGAGTCCCATTGACTCAGGTACATACTGGTCCTGGGGGACTGGGGAGAAAGATAAGAGGGAGTCCCATTGACTCAGATACACACTGGTCCTGGGGATAGACTGGGGGGGAGGGTCAGAGAATCCCATTGACTCAGATACACACTGGTCCTGCGGTAGACTGGGGAGAAATGTCAGAGAGAGTCCCATTGACTCAGATACACACTGGTCCTGGGGATAGAGAGGGGAGAAAGGTCAGAGAGAGTCCCATTGACTCAGATACATACTGGTCCTGGGGATAGACTGGGGAGAAAGGTCAGAGAGAGTCCCATTGACTCAGATACACACTGGTCCTGAGGGACTGGGGAGAAAGGTCAGAGAGTCCCATTGACTCAGATACACACTAGTCCTGGGGAGACTTGGGAGAAAGGGCAGAGTGAGTCCCATTGACTCAGTTACACACTGGTCCTGGGGATAGACTGGGGAGAAAGGTCAGAGAGAGTCCTATTGACTCAGATCCACACTGGTCCTCAGGATAGACTGGGGAGAAAATTCAGAGAGAGTCCCATTGACTCAGATACATACTGGTCCTGGGGATAGACTGGGGAGAAAGGTCAGAGAGAGTCCCATTGACTCAGATACACACTGTTCCTGGGGGACTGGGGAGAAAGGTCAGAGAGTCCCATTGACTCGGTTACACACTGGTCCTAGGGATAGACTGGGGAGAAAGATGAGAGAGAGTCCCATTGACTCAGATACACACTGGTCCTGGGGGACTGCGGAGAAAGGTCAGAGAGAGTCCCATTGACTCAGATACACTCTGGTCCTGAGGGACTGGGGAGAAAGATCAGAGAGAGTCCCATTGACTCAGATACACTCTGGTCCTGGTGGACTGGAGAGAAACGTCAGAGAGAGTCCCATTGACTCAGATACACACTGGTCCTTGGGATAGACTGGGGAGAAAGGTCAGAGAGAGTCCCATTGACTCAGATACACACTGGTCCTGGGGGACTGGGGAGAAAGGTCAGAGAGTCCCATTGACTCAGATACACACTAGTCCTGGGGAGACTTGGGAGAAAGGGCAGAGTGAGTCCCATTGACTCAGTTACACACTGGTCCTGGGGATAGACTGGGGAGAAAGGTCAGAGAGAGTCCTATTGACTCAGATCCACACTGGTCCTCAGGATAGACTGGGGAGAAAATTCAGAGAGAGTCCCATTGACTCAGATACATACTGGTCCTGGGGATAGACTGGGGAGAAAGGTCAGAGAGAGTCCCATTGACTCAGATACACACTGTTCCTGGGGGACTGGGGAGAAAGGTCAGAGAGTCCCATTGACTCGGTTACACACTGGTCCTAGGGATAGACTGGGGAGAATGATGAGAGAGAGTCCCATTGACTCAGATACACACTGGTCCTGGGGGACTGCGGAGAAAGGTCAGAGAGAGTCCCATTGACTCAGATACACTCTGGTCCTGAGGGACTGGGGAGAAAGATCAGAGAGAGTCCCATTGACTCAGATACACTCTGGTCCTGGTGGACTGGAGAGAAACGTCAGAGAGAGTCCCATTGACTCAGATACACACTGGTCCTTGGGATAGACTGGGGAGAAAGGTCAGAGAGAGTCCCATTGACTCAGATACACACTGGTCCTGGGGGACTGGGGAGAAAGGTCAGAGAGTCCCATTGACTCAGATACACACTAGTCCTGGGGATAGACTGGAGAGAAAGGTCAGAGTGAGTCCCATTGACTCAGTTACACACTGGTACTGGGGATAGACTGGGGAGAAAGATTAGAGAGAGTCCCATTGACTCAGATACACACTGGTCCTGGGGATAGACTGGGGAGAAAGATCAGAGAGAGTCCCATTGACTCAGATACACACTGGTCCTAGGGATAGACTGGGGAGAAAGGTCAGAGAGTCCCATTGACTCAGATACACACTGGTCCTGGGGGATATACTGGGGAGAAATGTCAGAGAGAGTCCCATTGACTCAGATAAACACTGGTCCTGGGGATAGACCGGTGAGAAATGTCAGAGAGAGTCCCATTGACTCAGATACACACTGGTCCTGGGGGACTGGGGAGAAAGGTCAGAGAGAGTTCCATTGACTCAGATACACACTGGTCCTGGGGATAGACAGGGGAGAAAGTTCCGAGAAAGTCCCATTGACTCAGATACACACTGGTCCTGGGGATAGTCTGGGGAGAAAGGTCAAAGAGATTCCCATTGACTCAGATACACATTGGTCCTGGGGGACTGTGGAGAAAGTTCAGAGAGAGTCCCATTGACTCAGATACACACTGGTCCTGAGGATAGACTGGGGAGAAAGGTCAGAGAGAGTCCCATTGACTCAGATACACACTGGTCCTGGTGATAGACTTGGGAGAAAGGTCAGAGAGAGTCCCATTTACTCAGATACACATTGGTCCTGGGGGACTGGGGAGAAAGGTCAGAGAGAGTCCCATTGACTCAGATACACACTGGTCCTGGGGATAGACTTGGGAGAAAGGTAAGAGAGAGATCCATTGACTCAGATACACACTGGTCCTGGAGATAGACTGGGGAGAAAGGTAAGAGAGTGTCCCATTGACTCAGATAAACACTGGTCCTGGGGATAGACTGGGGAGAAAGGTCAGAGAGAGTCCCATTGACTCAGATACACTCTCGTCCTGGGGGACTGGGGAGAAAGGTCAGAGAGAGTCCCATTGACTCAGATACACTCTGGTCCTGGGGGACTGGGGAGAAAGGTCAGAGAGAGTCCGATTGACTCAGATACACACTGGTCCTGGGGATAGACTGGGGAGAAAGGTCAGAGAGAGTCCCATTGACTCAGATACACACTGGTCCTGGGGGATAGACTGGAGAGAAAGGTCAGAGAGTCCTATTGACTCAGATACACACTGGTCCTGGGGGATATACTGGGGAGAAAGGTCAGAGAGATTCCCATTGACTCAGATAAACACTGGTCCTGGGGATAGACTGGGGAGAAACGTCAGAGAGAGTCCCATTGACTCAGATACACACTGGTCCTGGGGGACTGGGGAGAAATGTCGTAGAGAGTCCCATTGACTCAGGTACACACTGGTCCTGGGGATAGACATGGTGAAAGTTCAGAGAGTGTCCCATTGACTCAGATACACGTTGGTCCTGGGGATAGACTGGGGAGAAAGGTCAGAGAGAGTCCCATTGACTCAGATACACACTGGTCCTGGGGGACTGTGGAGAAAGTTCAGAGAGAGTCCCATTGACTCAGATACACACTGGTCCTGGGGATAGACTGGGGAGAAAGGTAAGAGAGCGTCCCATTGACTCAGATACACATTGGTACTGGGGATAGACTGGGGAGAAAGATCAGAGAGAGTCCCATTGACTCAGATACACTCTGATCCTGGGGGACTCGGGAGAAAGGTCAGAGAGAGTCCCATTGACTCAGATACACACTGGTCCTGGGGGTCTGGGGTGAAAGGTCAGAGGGAGTCCCATTGACTCAGATACACACTGGTCCTGGGGGACTGGGGAGTAAGTTCAGAGAGAGTCCCATTGACTCAGGTACATACTGGTTCTGGGGGACTGGGGAGAAAGATAAGAGGGAGTCCCATTGACTCAGATACACACTGGTCCTGGGGATAGACTGGAGGGGAGGGTCAGAGAGTCCCATTGACTCAGATACACACTGGTCCAGGGAAGAGACTGGGGAGAAAGGTCAGAGAGAGTCCCATTAACTCAGATACACACTGGTCCTGGGGATAGAGAGGGGAGAAAGGTCAGAGAGAGTCCCATTGACTCAGATACATACTGGTCCTGGGGATAGACTGGGGAGAAAGGTCAGAGAGAGTCCCATTGACTCAGATACACACTGGTCCTGGGGGACTGGGGAGAAAGGTCAGAGAGTCCCATTGACTCAGATAAACACTAGTGCTGGGGATAGACTGGGGAGAAAGGTCAGAGTGAGTCCCATTGACTCAGTTACACACTGGTCCTGGGGATAGACTGGGGAGAAAGGTCAGAGAGAGTCCTATTGACTCAGATCCACACTGGTCCTCAGGATAGACTGGGGAGAAAATTCAGAGGGAGTCCCATTGACTCAGATACATACTGGTCCTGGGGATAGACTGGGGAGAAAGGTCAGAGAGAGTCCCATTGACTCAGATACACACTGGTCCTGGGGGACTGGGGAGAAAGGTCAGAGAGTCCCATTGACTCAGTTACACACTGGTCCTAGGGATAGACTGGGGAGAAAGATGAGAGAGAGTCCCATTGACTCAGATACACACTGGTCCTGGGGGACTGCGGAGAAAGGTCAGAGAGAGTCCCATTGACTCAGATACACTCTGGTCCTGAGGGACTGGGGAGAAAGATCAGAGAGAGTCCCATTGACTCAGATACACTCTGGTCCTGGTGGACTGGAGAGAAACGTCAGAGAGAGTCCCATTGATTCAGATACACACTGGTCCTGGGGATAGACTTTGGAGAAAGGTCAGAGAGAGTCCCATTGACTCAGATACACACTGGTCCTGGGGGATAGACTGGGGAGAAAGGTCAGAGTGAGTCCCATTGACTCAGATAAAAACTGGTCCTGGGGATAGACTGGGGAGAAAGGTCAGAGAGAACCCCATTGACTCAGATACACACTGGTCCTGGGGGACTGGGGAGAAAAATCAGAGAGAGCCCCATTGACTCAGATACGCACTCGTCCTGGGGGACTGGGGCGAAAGGTCAGAGAGAGTCCCATTGACTCAGATACACACTGGTCCTGGGGGATAGACTGGGGAGAAAGGTCAGAGAGTCCTATTGACTCAGATACACACTGGTCCTGGGGGATATACTGGGGAGAAAGGTCAGAGAGATTCCGATTGACTCAGATAAACACTGGTCCTGGGGATAGACTGGGGAGAAACGTCAGAGAGAGTCCCATTGACTCAGATACACACTGGTCCTGGGGGACTGGGGAGAAATGTCATAGAGAGTCCCATTGACTCAGGTACACACTGGTCCTGGGGATAGACATGGCGAAAGTTCAGAGAGTGTCCCATTGACTCAGATACACGTTGGTCCTGGGGATAGACTGGGGAGAAAGGTCAGAGAGAGTCCCATTGACTCAGATACACACTGGTCCTGGGGGACTGTGGAGAAAGTTCAGAGAGAGTCCCATTGACTCAGATACACACTGGTCCTGGGGATAGACTGGGGAGAAAGGTAAGAGAGCGTCCCATTGACTCAGATACACATTGGTACTGGGGATAGACTGGGGAGAAAGATCAGAGAGAGTCCCATTGACTCAGATACACTCTGATCCTGGGGGACTCGGGAGAAAGGTCAGAGAGAGTCAATTGACTCAGATACACACTGGTCCTGGGGGTCTGGGGTGAAAGGTCAGAGGGAGTCCCATTGACTCAGATACACACTGGTCCTGGGGGACTGGGGAGTAAGTTCAGAGAGAGTCCCATTGACTCAGGTACATACTGGTCCTGGGGGACTGGGGAGAAAGATAAGAGGGAGTCCCATTGACTCAGATACACACTGGTCCTGGGGATAGACTCGGGGGGAGGGTCAGAGAGTCCCATTGACTCAGATACACACTGGTCCTGCGGTAGACTGGGGAGAAATGTCAGAGAGTGTCCCATTGACTCAGATACATATTGGTCCTGGGGATTGACTGGGGAGAAAGGTCAGTGAGAGGCCCATTGACTCAGATACACGTTGGTCCTGGGGACAGACTGGGGAGAAAGGTCAGAGAGAGTCCCATTGACTCAGATGCACACTGGTCCAGGGAAGAGACTGGGGAGAAAGGTCAGAGAGAGTCCCATTAACTCAGATACACACTGGTCCTGGGGATAGAGAGGGGAGAAAGGTCAGAGAGAGTCCCATTGACTCAGATACATACTGGTCCTGGGGATAGACTGGGGAGAAAGGTCAGAGAGAGTCCCATTGACTCAGCTACACACTGGTCCTGGGGGACTGGGGAGAAAGATCAGAGAGTCCCATTGACTCAGATACACACTAGTCCTGGGGATAGACTGGGGAGAAAGGTCAGAGTGAGTCCCATTGACTCAGTTACACACTGGTCCTGGGGATAGACTGGGGAGAAAGGTCAGAGAGAGTCCTATTGACTCAGATCCACACTGGTCCTCAGGATAGACTGGGGAGAAAATTCAGAGAGAGTCCCATTGACTCAGATACATACTGGTCCTGGGGATAGACTGGGGAGAAAGGTCAGAGAGAGTCCCATTGACTCAGATACACACTGGTCCTGGGGGACTGGGGAGAAAGGTCAGAGAGTCCCATTGACTCAGTTACACACTGGTCCTAGGGATAGACTGGGGAGAAAGATGAGAGAGAGTCCCATTGACTCAGATACACACTGGTCCTGGGGGACTGCGGAGAAAGGTCAGAGAGAGTCCCATTGACTCAGATACACTCTGGTCCTGAGGGACTGGGGAGAAAGATCAGAGAGAGTCCCATTGACTCAGATACACTCTGGTCCTGGTGGACTGGAGAGAAACGTCAGAGAGAGTCCCATTGACTCAGATACACACTGGTCCTGGGGATAGACTGGGGAGAAAGGTCAGAGAGAGTCCCATTGACTCAGATACACACTGGTCCTGGGGGATAGACTGGGGAGAAAGGTCAGAGTGAGTCCCATTGACTCAGATAAAAACTGGTCCTGGGGATAGACTTTGGAGAAAGGTCAGAGAGAGCCCCATTGACTCAGATACACACTGGTCCTGGGGGACTGGGGAGAAAAATCAGAGAGAGCCCCATTGACTCAGATACACACTCGTCCTGGGGGACTGGGGCGAAAGGTCAGAGAGAGTCCCATTGACTCAGATAAACACTGGTCCTGGGGATAGACTGGGGAGAAAGGTCAGAGAGAGTCCCATTGACTCAGATACACACTGGTCCTGGGGGATAGACTGGGGAGAAAGATCAGAGAGAGTCCAATTGACTCAGATAAAAACTGGTCCTGGGGATAGACTGGGGAGAAAGGTCAGAGAGTGCCATTGACTCAGATAAACACTGGTCCAGGGGGACTGGAGAGAAAGGTCAGAGAGAGGCCCATTGACTCAGATACACACTGGTCCTGGGGATAGACAGGGGAGAATGTTCACAGAAAGTCCCATTGACTCAGATACACACTGGTCCTGGGGATAGTCTGGGGAGAAAGGTCAGAGAGATTGCCATTGACTCAGATACACATTGGTCCTGGGGGACTGTGGAGAAAGGTCAGAGAGAGTCCCATTGACTCATATACACACTGGTCCTGGGGATAGACTTGCGAGAAAGGTCAGAGAGAGTCCCATTTACTCAGATACACATTGGTCCTGGGGGACTGGGGAGAAAGGTCAGAGAGAGTCCCATTGACTCAGATACACACTGGCCCTGGGGATAGACTTGGGAGAAAGGTCAGAGAGAGTCCCATTTACTCAGATACACACTGGTCCTGCGGATAGACTGGGGAGAAAGATAAGAGAGAGACCCATTGACTCAGACACACATTGGTCCTGGGGATAGACTGGGGAGAAATGTAAGAGAGTGTCCCATTGACTCAGATAAACACTGGTCCTGGGGATAGACTGGGGAGAAAGGTCAGAGTGAGTCCCATTGACTCAGTTACACACTGGTCCTGGGGATAGACTGGGGAGAAAGGTCAGAGAGAGTCCCATTGACTCAGATCCACACTGGTCCTCAGGATAGACTGGGGAGAAAATTCAGAGAGAGTCTCATTGACTCAGATAAATACTGGTCCTGGGGATAGACTGGGGAGAAAGGTCAGAGAGAGTCACATTGACTCAGATACACACTGGTCCTGCGGATAGACTGGGGAGAAAGATAAGAGAGAGACCCATTGACTCAGAAACACACTAGTCCTGGGGATAGACTGGAGAGAAAGGTCAGAGTGAGTCCCATTGACTCAGTTACACACTGGTACTGGGGATAGACTGGGGAGAAAGATTAGAGAGAGTCCCATTGACTCAGATGCACACTGGTCCTGGGGATAGACTGGGGAGAAAGGTCAGAGAGAGTCCCATTGACTCAGATACACACTGGTCCTGGGGATAGACTGGGGGGAAAGGTCAGAGAGAGTCCCATTGACTCAGATAAAAACTGGTCCTGGGGATAGACTGGGGAGAAAGGTCAGGGAGTCCCATTGACTCAGATACACACTGGTCCTGGGGGATAGACCGGTGAGAAAGGTCAGAGAGAGTCCCATTGACTCAGATACACACTGGTCCTGGGGGACTGGGGAGAAAGGTCAGAGAGACTCCCATTGACTCAGATACACACTGGTCCTGGGGATAGACAGGGGAGAAAGTTCCGAGAAAGTCCCATTGACTCAGATACACACTGGTCCTGGGGATAGTCTGGGGAGAAAGGTCAGAGAGATTCCCATTGACTCAGATACACATTGGTCCTGGGGGACTGTGGAGAATGGTCATAGAGAGAGTTCCATTGATTCAGATACACACTGGTCCTGGGGATAGACTTGGGAGAAAGGTAAGAGAGAGACCCATTGACTCAGATACACACTGGTCCTGGAGATAGACTGGGGAGAAAGGTAAGCGAGTGTCCCATTGACTCAGATAAACACTGGTCCTGGGGATAGACTGGGGAGAAACGTCAGAGAGTCCCATTGACTCAGATACACACTGCTCGTGGGGATAGACAGGGGAGAAAGGGTCAGAGAGAGTCCCATTGACTCAGATACACTCTGGTCCTGGGAGACTGGGGAGAAAAGTCAGAGAGAGTCCCATTGACTCAGATACATCCTGGTCCTGGGGATAGAGTGGGGAGAATGTCAGAGAGAGTCCCATTGACTCGGATACACATTGGTCCTGGGGATAGACTGTGGAGAATGGTCAGAGAGAGTCCCATTGACTCAGATACACACTGGTCCTGGGGATGGACTGGGGAGAAAGGTCAGAGAGTCCCATTGACACAGATACACACTGGTCCTCAGGATAGACTGGGGAGAAAATTCAGAGAGCGTCCCATTGACTCAGATACATACTGGTCCTGGGGATAGACTGGGGAGAAAGGTCAGAGAGAGTCCCATTGACTCAGATACACACTGGTCCTGGGGGACTGGGGAGAAAGGTCAGAGAGTCCCATTGACTCAGATACATACTAGTCCTGGGGATAGACTGGGGAGAAATGTCAGAATGAGTCCCATTGACTCAGTTACACACTGGTCCTGGGGATAGACTGGGGAGAAAGATTAGAGAGAGTCCCATTGACTCAGATACACACTGGTCCTGGGGGACTGCCGAGAAAGGTCAGAGAGAGTCCCATTGACTCAGAAACACTCTGGTCCTGAGGGACTGGGGAGAAAGATCAGAGAGAGTCCTATTGACTCAGATACACTCTGGTCCTAGTGGACTGGGGTGAAAGTTCAGAGAGAGTCCCATTGACTCAGATACACTCTGGTCCTGGGGGACTGTGGAGAAACGTCAGAGAGAGTCCCATTGACTCAGATACACACTGGTCCTGTGGATAGACTGGGGAGAAAGGTCAGATAGAGTCCCATTGACTCAGATACACACTGGTCCTGGGGGATAGACTGGGGAGAAAGGTCAGAGTGAGTCCCATTGACTCAGATAAAAACTGGTCCTGGGGATGAACTGGGGAGAAAGATCAGAGAGAGCCCCATTGACTCAGATACACACTGGTCCTGGGGGACTGGGGAGAAAAATCAGAGAGAGCCCTATTGACTCAGATACATACTCGTCCTGGGGGACTGGGGCGAAAGGTCAGAGAGAGTCCCATTGACTCAGATAAACACTGGTCCTGGGGATAGACTGGGGAGAAAGGTCAGAGAGAGTCCCATTGACTCAGATACACACTGGTCCTGGGGGATAGACTGGGGAGAAAGGTCAGAGAGAGTCCCTTTGACTCAGATAAAAACTGGTCCTGGGGATAGACTGGGGAGAAAGGTCAGAGAGTCCCATTGACTCAGATACACACTGGTCCTGGGGGACTGACGAGAAAGGTCAGAGAGAGTCCCATTGACTCAGATACACACTGGTCCTGGGGATAGACTGGGGAGAAAGTTCAGAGAAAGTCCCATTGACTCAGATAAACACTGTTCCTGGGGATAGTCTGGGGAGAAACGTCAGAGAGATTCCCATTGACTCAGATACACATTGGTCCTGGGGGACTGGACAGAAAGGTCAGAGAGAGTCCCATTGACTCAGATACACACTGGTCCTGGGGATAGACTGGGGAGAGAGGTCAGAGAGAGTCCCATTGACTCAGATACACACTGGTCCTGGGGATAGACTTGGGAGAAAGGTCAGAGAGAGTCCCATTTACTCAGATACACATTGGTCCTGGGGGACTGGGGAAAAAAGTCAGAGAGAGTCCCATTGACTCAGATACACACTGGTCCTGGGGATAGAATGGGGAGAAAGGTCGGAGAGTGTCCCATTGACTCAGATAAACACTGGTTCTGGGGATAGACTGGGGAGAAAGGTCAGAGATTCCCATTGACTCAGATACACACTGCTCCTGGGGATAGACAGGGGAGAAAGGTCAGAGAGAGTCCCATTGACTCAGATACACACTGGTCCTGGGGGACTGGGGAAAAAATTCAGAGAGAGTCCCAATGACTCAGATACACACTGGTCCTGGGGATAGACTGGGGAGAAAGGTCAGAGAGAGTCCCATTGATTCAGATACACACTGGTTCTGGGGATAGACTGGGGGGAAAGGTCAGAGAGTCCCACTGACTCAGATACACACTGGTCCTGGGGATATACTGGGGTGAAAGATCAGAGAGTCCGATTGACTCAGTTACATACTGGTCCTCGGGATAGACTGGGGAGAAAGCTCAGAGAGAGTCCCATTGACTCAGATACACACTGGTCCTGGGGATGGACTGGGGAGAAAGGTCAGAGAGTCCCATTGAATCAGATACACACTGTCCTAGGGATAGACTGGGGAGAAAGTTCAGAGACAGTCCCATTGACTCAGTTACACACTGGTCCTGGGGATAGACTGGGGAGAAAAGTCAGAGAGAGTCCCATTGACTCAGATACACACTGGTCCTGGGGGACTGGGGAGAAAGGTCAGAGAGAGTCCCATTGACTCAGATACACTCTGGTCCTGGGGGACTGGGGAGAAAGATCAGACAGAGTCCCATTGACTCAGATACACTCTGGTCCTGGGAGACTGGGGAGAAAAGTCAGAGAGTGTCCCATTGACTCAGATACACTCTGGTCCTGGGGGACTGGGGAGAAAGGTCAGAAAGAGTCCCATTGACACAGATACACACTGGCCCTGGGGATAGACTGGGGAGAAAGGTCAGAGAGAGTCCCATTGACTCATATACACACTGGTCCTGGGGATAGACTGGGGAGAATGATCAGAGAGAGTCCCGTTGACTCAGATACACACTGGTCCTGGGGGTCCTGGGAGAAAGGTCAGAGGGAGTCCCATTGACTCAGATACACACTGGTCCTGCGGGACTGGGGAGAAAGGTCAGAGAGAGTCCCATTGACTCAGGTACACACTGGTCCTGGGGGCATGGGGAGAAATATCAGAGAGAGTCCCATTGACTCAGATACACACTGGTCCTGGGGGACTGGGGAGAAAGATCAGAGAGAGTCCCATTGACTCAGATATGCACTGGTCCTCGGGATGGACTGGGGAGAAAGGTCAGAGAGATTCCCATTGACTCAGATAAACACTGGTCCTGGGGATAGACTGGGGAGAATGATCAGAGTGAGTCCCGTTGAATCAGATACACACTGGTCCTGGGGGTCCTGGGAGAAAGGTCAGAGAGAGTCCCATTGATTCAGATACACACTGGTCCTGGGGGACTGGGGAGAAAGGTCAGAGAGAGTCCCATTGACTCAGGTACACACTGGTCCTGGGGGCATGGGGAGAAATATCAGAGAGAGTCCCATTTACTCAGATACACACTGGTCCTGGGGGACTGGGGAGAAAGGTCAGAGAGAGTCCCATTGACTCAGATACACACTGGTCCTGGGGGAAGACTGCGGAGAACGGTCAGAGAGATTCGCATTGACTCAGATACACACTGGTCCTGGGGATAGACTGGGGAGAAAGGTCAGAGAGATTCACATTGACTCAGATACACACTGGTCCTGGGTGACTGGGGAGAAAGATCAGAGAGAGGCCCATTATCTCAAATACACACTGGTCCTGGGGATAGACTGGGGAGAAAGCTCAGAGAGTCCCATGACTCAGATAAACACTGGTCCTGGGGATAGACTGGGGAGGAAGGTCAGAGAGAGTCCCATTGACTCAGATTCACTTTGGTCCTGGGGATAGACTGGGGAGAAACGTCAGAGAGAGTCCCATTGACTCAGATAAACACTGGTCCTGGGGATAGACTGGGGAGGAAGGTCAGAGAGAGTCCCATTGTCTCATATACACTTTGGTCCTGGGGATAGACTGGGGAGAAAGGTCAGAGAGAGTCCCATTGACTCAGATACACATTGGTCCTGGGGATAGACTGGGGAGAAAGGTCAGAGAGCCCCATTGTCTCAGAAACACACTGGTCCTGGGGATAGACTGGGGACAAATGTCAGAGAGAGAGTCCCATTGACTCAGATACACACTGGTCCTGGGGATAGACTGGGAGAAATGTCAGAGAGAGTCCCATTGACTCAGATACACACTGGTCCTGGGGATAGACTGGGGATAAAGGTCAGAGAGTGTCCCATTGACTCAGATACACACTGGTCCTGGTGGTCTGGGGAGAAAGGTCAGAGAGTCCCATTGACTCTGATGCACACTGGTCCTGGGGATAGACTGGGGAGGAAGGTCAGAGAGAGTCCCATTGACTCAGATACACACTGGTCCTTGGGATAGACTGGGGAGAAATGTCAGAGAGAGTCCCATTGACTCAGATACACACTGGCCCTGGGGATAGACTGGGGAGAATGGTCAGAGAGTGTCCCATTGACTCAGATACACACTGGTCCTGGGGGTCTGGGGAGAAAGGTCAGAGAGTCCCATTTACTCAGATACACACTGGTCCTGGGGATAGACTGGGGTGAAAGGTCAAAGAGTCCCATTGACTCAGTTACATACTGGTCCTCGGGATACACTGGGGAGAAATTCAGAGAGAGTCCCATTGACTCATATAAACACTGGTCCTGGGGATCGACTGGGGAGAATAGTCAGAGAGAGTCCCATTGACTCAGATACACACTGGTCCTCGGGATAGACTGGGGAGAAAGGTCAGAGGGAGTCCCATTGACTCAGATACACATTGGTCCTGGGGATAGACTGGGGAGAAAGGTCAGAGAGAAATCCCATTGACTCAGATACACACTGGTCCTGGGGATAGACTGGGGAGAAAGGTCAGAGAGAGTCCCATTGACTCAGATACAGTTTGGTCCTGGGGATAGACTCGGGAGAAAGGTCAGAGAGCCCCATTGACTCAGAAATACACTGGTCCTGGGGATAGACTGGGGACAAATGTCAGAGAGAGAATCCCATTGACTCAGATACACACTGGTCCTGGGGATAGACTGGGGAGAAAGGTCAGAGAGAGTCCCATTGACTCAGATACACACTGGTCCTGGGGATAGACTGGGGAGAAAGGTCAGAGAGCGTCCCATTGACTCAGATACACACTGGTCCTAGGGATAGACTGGGTAGAAAGTTCAGAGAGTGTCCCATTGACTCAGATACACACTGGTCCTGGGGGTCTGGGGAGAAAGGTCAGAGAGTCCCATTTACTCAGATACACAGTGGTCCTGGGGATAGACTGGGTGAAAGGTCAGAGAGTCCCATTGACTCAGTTACATACTGGTCCTCGGGATAGACTGGGGAGAAAGGTCAGAGAGAGTCCTATTGACTCATATAAACACTGGTCCTGGGGATCGACTGGGGAGAATCGTCAGAGAGAGTCCCATTGACTCAGATACACATTGGTCCTCGGGATAGACTGGGGAGAAAGGTCAGAGAGAGTCCCATTGACTCAGATACACATTGGTCCTGGGGATAGACTGGGGAGAAAGGTCAGAGAGAATCCCATTGACTCAGATACAAACTGGTCCTGGGGACAGACTGGGGAGAAAGGTCAGAGAGAGTCCCATTGACTCAGATACACACTGGTCCTGGGGATAGACTGGGGAGAAAGGTCAGAGAGAGTCCCATTGACTCAGATACACACTGGTCCTGGGGATAGACTGGGTTGAAAGGTCAGAGAGTCCCATTGACTCAGTTACATACTGGTCCTCGGGATAGACTTGGGAGAAAGGTGAGAGAGAGTACCATTGACTCATATAAACACTGGTCCTGGGGATAGACTGGGGAGAAAGGTCAGAGAGTGTCCCATTGACTCAGATACACACTGGTCCTGGGGATAGACTGGGGAGAAAGGTCAGAGAGATTCACATTGACTCAGATACACACTGGTCCTGGGTGACTGGGGAGAAAGATCAGAGAGAGGCCCATTATCTCAAATACACACTGGTCCTGGGGATAGACTGGGGAGAAAGCTCAGAGAGTCCCATGACTCAGATAAACACTGGTCCTGGGGATAGACTGGGGAGGAAGGTCAGAGAGAGTCCCATTGACTCAGATACACTTTGGTCCTGGGGATAGACTGGGGAGAAACGTCAGAGAGAGTCCCATTGACTCAGATAAACACTGGTCCTGGGGATAGACTGGGGAGGAAGGTCAGAGAGAGTCCCATTGTCTCATATACACTTTGGTCCTGGGGATAGACTGGGGAGAAAGGTCAGAGAGAGTCCCATTGACTCAGATACACATTGGTCCTGGGGATAGACTGGGGAGAAAGGTCAGAGAGCCCCATTGTCTCAGAAACACACTGGTCCTGGGGATAGACTGGGGACAAATGTCAGAGAGAGAGTCCCATTGACTCAGATACACACTGGTCCTGGGGATAGACTGGGAGAAATGTCAGAGAGAGTCCCATTGACTCAGATACACACTGGTCCTGGGGATAGACTGGGGATAAAGGTCAGAGAGTGTCCCATTGACTCAGATACACACTGGTCCTGGTGGTCTGGGGAGAAAGGTCAGAGAGTCCCATTGACTCTGATACACACTGGTCCTGGGGATAGACTGGGGAGGAAGGTCAGAGAGAGTCCCATTGACTCAGATACACACTGGTCCTGGGGATATACTGGGGAGAAAGGTCAGAGAGAGTCCCATTGACTCAGATACACACTGGTCCTGGGGATAGACTGGGGAGAATGGTCAGAGAGTGTCCCATTGACTCAGATACACACTGGTCCTGGGGGTCTGGGGAGAAAGGTCAGAGAGTCCCATTTACTCAGATACACACTGGTCCTGGGGATAGACTGGGGTGAAAGGTCAGAGAGTCCCATTGACTCAGTTACATACTGGTCCTCGGGATACACTGGGGAGAAATTCAGAGAGAGTCCCATTGACTCATATAAACACTGGTCCTGGGGATCGACTGGGGAGAATAGTCAGAGAGAGTCCCATTGACTCAGATACACACTGGTCCTCGGGATAGACTGGGGAGAAAGGTCAGAGAGAGTCCCATTGACTCAGATACACATTGTTCCTGGGGATAGACTGGGGAGAAAGGTCAGAGAGAATCCCATTGACTCAGATACACACTGGTCCTGGGGATAGACTGGGGAGAAAGGTCAGAGAGAGTCCCATTGACTCAGATACAGTTTGGTCCTGGGGATAGACTCGGGAGAAAGGTCAGAGAGCCCCATTGACTCAGAAATACACTGGTCCTGGGGATAGACTGGGGACAAATGTCAGAGAGAGAATCCCATTGACTCAGATACACACTGGTCCTGGGGATAGACTGGGGAGAAAGGTCAGAGAGCGTCCCATTGACTCAGATACACACTGGTCCTAGGGATAGACTGGGTAGAAAGTTCAGAGAGTGTCCCATTGACTCAGATACACACTGGTCCTGGGGGTCTGGGGAGAAAGGTCAGAGAGTCCCATTTACTCAGATACACAGTGGTCCTGGGGATAGACTGGGTGAAAGGTCAGAGAGTCCCATTGACTCAGTTACATACTGGTCCTCGGGATAGACTGGGGAGAAAGGTCAGAGAGAGTCCTATTGACTCATATAAACACTGGTCCTGGGGATCGACTGGGGAGAATCGTCAGAGAGAGTCCCATTGACTCAGATACACATTGGTCCTCGGGATAGACTGGGGAGAATGGTCAGAGAGAGTCCCATTGACTCAGATACACATTGGTCCTGGGGATAGACTGGGGAGAAAGGTCAGAGAGAATCCCATTGACTCAGATACAAACTGGTCCTGGGGACAGACTGGGGAGAAAGGTCAGAGAGAGTCCCATTGACTCAGATACACACTGGTCCTGGGGATAGACTGGGGAGAAAGGTCAGAGAGAGTCCCATTGACTCAGATACACACTGGTCCTGGGGATAGACTGGGGTGAAAGGTCAGAGAGTCCCATTGACTCAGTTACATACTGGTCCTCGGGATAGACTTGGGAGAAAGGTGAGAGAGAGTACCATTGACTCATATAAACACTGGTCCTGGGGATAGACTGGGGAGAAAGGTCAGAGAGTGTCCCATTGACTCAGATACACACTGGTCCTGGGGGTCTGGGGAGAAAGTTCAGAGAGTCCCATTGACTCAGATACACACTGGTCCTGGGGATAGACTGGGATGAAATGTCAGAGAGTCCCATTGATTCAGTTATATACTGGTCCTCGGGATAGACTGGGGAGAAAGGTCAGAGAGAGTCCCATTGACTCAGATACACATTGGTCCTGGGGATAGACTGGGGAGAAAGGTCAGAGAGAGTCCCATTGACTCAGATAAACACTGGTCCTGGGGATAGACTGGGGAGAAAGGTCAGAGAGAGTCCCATTGACTGAAATACACTCTGGACCTGGGGGACTGGGGAGAAAGATCAGAGAGAGTCCCATTGACTCAGATACACACTTGTCCTGGGGATAGACTGGGGAGAAAGGTCAGAGAGAGTCCCCTTGACTCAGATACACACTGATCCTGGGGGATAGACTGGGGAGAAAGGTCAGAGAGAGTCCCATTGACTCAGATAAAAACTGGTCCTGGGGATAGGCTGGGGAGTAAGGTCAGAGAGTTCCATTGACTCAGATACACACTGGTCCTGGGGGATATACTGGGGAAAAAGTTCAAAGAGAGTCCCATTGACTCAGATAAACACTGGTCCTGGGGATAGACTGGGGAGAAAGGTCAGAGAGAGGCCCATTGACTCAGATACACACTGGTCCTGGGAATAGACTGGGGAGAAAGTTCAGAGAGATTCCCATTGACTCAGATACACACTGGTCCTGGGGATAGACTGGGGAGAAAGGTCAGAGAGAGTCCCATTGACTCAGATACACACTGGTCCTGGGGATAGACTGGGGAGAAAGGTCAGAGAGAGTCCCATTGACTCAGATACACACTAGTCCTGGGGATAGACTGGGGAGAAAGGTCAGAGAGAGTCCCATTGACTCAGATACACATTGGTCCTGGGGATAGACTGGGGAGAAAGGTCAGACAGAATCCCATTGACTCAGATACAAACTGGTCCTGTGGACAGACTGGGGAGAAAGGTCAGAGAGAGTCCCATTGACTCAGATACACACTGGTCCTGGGGATAGACTGGGGAGAAAGGTCAGAGAGTCCCATTGACTCAGATACACACTGGTCCTGGGGATAGACTGGGGTGAAAGGTCAGAGAGTCCCATTGACTCAGTTACATACTGGTCCTCGGGATAGACTTGGGAGAAAGGTGAGAGAGAGACCCATTGACTCAGATACACATTGGTCCTGGGGATAGACTGGGGAGAAAGGTCAGAGAGAATCCCATTGACTCAGATACAAACTGGTCCTGGGGATATACTGGGGAGAAAGGTCAGAGAGAGTCCCATTGACTCAGATACACACTGGTCCTGGGGATAGACTGGGGTGAAAGGTCAGAGAGTCCCATTGACTCAGTTACATACTGGTCCTCGGGATAGACTTGGGAGAAAGGTGAGAGAGAGTACCATTGACTCATATAAACACTGGTCCTGGGGATAGACTGGGGAGAAAGGTCAGAGAGTGTCCCATTGACTCAGATACACACTGGTCCTGGGGGTCTGGGGAGAAAGTTCAGAGAGTCCCATTGACTCAGATACACACTGGTCCTGGGGATAGACTGGGATGAAATGTCAGAGAGTCCCATTGATTCAGTTATATACTGGTCCTCGGGATAGACTGGGGAGAAAGGTCAGAGAGAGTCCCATTGACTCAGATACACATTGGTCCTGGGGATAGACTGGGGAGAAAGGTCAGAGAGAGTCCCATTGACTCAGATAAACACTGGTCCTGGGGATAGACTGGGGAGAAAGGTCAGAGAGAGTCCCATTGACTCAGATACACTCTGGCCCTGGGGGACTGGGGAGAAAGATCAGAGAGAGTGCCATTGACTCAGATACACACTGGTCCTGGGGATAGACTGGGGAGAAAGGTCAGAGAGAGTCCCCTTGACTCAGATACACACTGGTCCTGGGGGATAGACTGGGGAAAAAGGTCAGAGAGAGTCCCATTGACTCAGATAAAAACTGGTCCTGGGGATAGGCTGGGGAGTAAGGTCAGAGAGTTCCATTGACTCAGATACACACTGGTCCTGGGGGATATACAGGGGAAAAAGTTCAAAGAGAGTCCCATTGACTCAGATAAACACTGGTCCTGGGGATAGACTGGGGAGAAAGGTCAGAGAGAGGCCCATTGACTCAGATACACACTGGTCCTGGGAATAGACTGGGGAGAAAGTTCAGAGAGATTCCAATTGACTCAGATACACACTGGTCCTGGGGATAGACTGGGGAGAAAGGTCAGAGAGAGTCCCATTGACTCAGATACACACTGGTCCTGGGGATAGACTGGGGAGAAAAGTCAGAGAGAGTCCCCTTGACTCAGATACACACTGGTCCTGGGGGATAGACTGGGGAGAAAGGTCAGAGAGAGTCCCATTGACTCAGATAAAAACTGGTCCTGGGGATAGGCTGGGGAGTAAGGTCAGAGAGTTCCATTGACTCAGATACACACTGGTCCTGGGGGATATACAGGGGAAAAAGTTCAAAGAGAGTCCCATTGACTCAGATAAACACTGGTCCTGGGGATAGACTGGGGAGAAAGGTCAGAGAGAGGCCCATTGACTCAGATACACACTGGTCCTGGGAATAGACTGGGGAGAAAGTTCAGAGAGATTCCAATTGACTCAGATACACACTGGTCCTGGGGATAGACTGGGGAGAAAGGTCAGAGAGAGTCCCATTGACTCAGATACACACTGGTCCTGGGGATAGACTGGGGAGAAAGGTCAGAGAGAGTCCCATTGACTCAGATACACACTAGTCCTGGGGATAGACTGGGGAGAAAGGTCAGAGAGAGTCCCATTGACTCAGATACACATTGGTCCTGGGGATAGACTGGGGAGAAAGGTCAGACAGAATCCCATTGACTCAGATACAAACTGGTCCTGTGGACAGACTGGGGAGAAAAGTCAGAGAGAGTCCCATTGACTCAGATACACACTGGTCCTGGGGATAGACTGGGGAGAAAGGTCAGAGAGTCCCATTGACTCAGATACACACTGGTCCTGGGGATAGACTGGGGTGAAAGGTCAGAGAGTCCCATTGACTCAGTTACATACTGGTCCTCGGGATAGACTTGGGAGAAAGGTGAGAGAGAAGCTCATTGACTCAGATACACACTGGTCCTGGGGATAGACTGGGGTGAAAGGTGAGAGAGTCCCATTGACTCAGTTACATATGGTCCTCGGGATAGACTTGGGAGAAAGGTGAGAGAGAGTCCCATTGACTCATATAAACACTGGTTCTGGGGATAGACTGGGGAGAAAGGTCAGAGAGTGTCCCATTGACTCAGATACACACTGGTCCTGGGGATAGACTGGGGTGAAAGGTCAGAGAGTCCCATTGACTCAGTTACATACTGGTCCTCGGGATAGACTGAGGAGAAAGATCAGAGCGAGTCCCATTGACTCAGATACACATTGGTCCTGGGGATAGACTGGGGAGAAAGGTCAGAGAGAATCCCATTGACTCAGATACAAACTGGTCCTAGGGACAGACTGGGGAGAAAGTTCAGAGAGAGTCCCATTGACTCAGATACACACTGGTCCTGGGGATAGACTGGGGAGAAAGGTCAGAGAGAGTCCCATTGACTCAGATACACACTGGTCCTGGGGATAGACTGGGGTGAAAGGTCAGAGAGTCCCATTGACTCAGTTACATACTGGTCCTCGGGATAGACTTGGGAGAAAGGTGAGAGAGAGTACCATTGACTCATATAAACACTGGTCCTGGCGATAGACTGGGGAGAAAGGTCAGAGAGTGTCCCATTGACTCAGATACACACTGGTCCTGGGGGTCTGGGGAGAAAGTTCAGAGAGTCCCATTGACTCAGATACACACTGGTCCTGGGGATAGACTGGGATGAAATGTCAGAGAGTCCCATTGATTCAGTTATATACTGGTCCTCGGGATAGACTGGGGAGAAAGGTCAGAGAGAGTCCCATTGACTCAGATACACATTGGTCCTGGGGATAGACTGGGGAGAAAGGTCAGAGAGAGTCCCATTGACTCAGATAAACACTGGTCCTGGGGATAGACTGGGGAGAAAGGTCAGAGAGAGTCCCATTGACTCAGATACACTCTGGCCCTGGGGGACTGGGGAGAAAGATCAGAGAGAGTCCCATTGACTCAGATACACACTGGTCCTGGGGATAGACTGGGGAGAAAGGTCAGAGAGAGTCCCCTTGACTCAGATACACACTGGTCCTGGGGGATAGACTGGGGAGAAAGGTCAGAGAGAGTCCCATTGACTCAGATAAAAACTGGTCCTGGGGATAGGCTGGGGAGTAAGGTCAGAGAGTTCCATTGACTCAGATACACACTGGTCCTGGGGGATATACTGGGGCAAAATTCAAAGAGAGTCCCATTGACTCAGATAAACACTGGTCCTGGGGATAGACTGGGGAGAAAGGTCAGAGAGAGGCCCATTGACTCAGATACACACTGGTCCTGGGAATAGACTGGGGAGAAAGTTCAGAGAGATTCCCATTGACTCAGATACACACTGGTCCTCGGGATAGACTTGGGAGAAAGGTGAGAGAGAGTCCCATTGACTCATATAAATATTGATTCTGGGGATAGACTGGGGAGAAAGGTCAGAGAGTGTCCCATTGACTCAGATACACACTGGTCCTGGGGGTCTGGGGAGAAAGTTCAGAGAGTCCCATTGACTCAGATACACACTGGTCCTGGGGATAGACTGGGGTGAAAGGTCAGAGAGTCCCATTGACTCAGTTACATACTGGTCCTCGGGATAGACTGAGGAGAAAGGTCAGAGCGAGTCCCATTGACTCAGATACACACTGGTCCTGGGGATAGACTGGGGAGAAAGGTCAGAGAGAGTCCCATTGACTCAGATACACTCTGGTCCTGGGTGTCTGGGGAGAAAGGTCACAGAGTCCCATTATCTCAAATACACACTGGTCCTGTGGATAGACTGGGGAGAAAGATCAGAGAGTCCCACTGACTCAGATAAACACTGGTCCTGGGGATAGACTGGGGAGAAAGGTCAGAGAGAGTCCCATTGACTGAGATACACACTGGTCCTGTGGATAGACTGGGGTAAAAGTCAGAGAGAGTCCCATTGACTCAGATACACTTTTGTCCTGGGGATAGACTGGGGAGAAAGGTCAGAGAGAATCCCATTGACTCAGATACAAACTGGTCCTGGGGACAGACTGCGGAGAAATGTCAGAGAGAGTCCTATTGACTCAGATACACACTGGTCGTAGGGATAGACTGGGGAGAAAGGTCAGAGAGAGTCACATTGACTCAGATACACACTGGACCTGGGGATAGACTGGGGAGAAAGGTCAGAGAGAGTCCCATTGACTCAGATACACTTTGGTCCTGGGGATAGACTGTGGAGAAAGGTCAGAGAGCCCCATTGACTCAGAAACACACTGGTCCTGGGGATAGACTGGGGACAAATGTCAGAGAGAGCGTCCCATTTACTCAGATACACACTGGTCCTGGGGATAGACTGGGGAGAAAGGTCAGTGGGAGTCCCATTGACTCAGATACACACTGGTCCTGGGGATAGACTGGGGAGAATGGTCAGTGAGTGTCCCATTGACACAGAGACACACTGGTCCTGGGGGTCTGGGGAGAAAGGTCAGAGAGTCCCATTTACTCAGATACACAGTGGTCCTGGGGATAGACTGCGGTGAAAGGTCAGAGAGTCCCATTGACTCAGTTACATACCGGTCCTCGGGATAGACTGGGGAGAAAGGTCAGAGAGAGTCTCATTGACTCATATAAACACTGGTCCTGGGGATCGACTGGGGAGAATAGTCAGAGAGAGTCCCATTGACTCAGATACACACGGGCCCTCGGGATAGACTGGGGAGAAAGGTCAGAGAGAGTCCCATTGACTCAGATACACATTGGTCCTGGGGATAGACTGGGGAGAAAGGTCAGATAAAATCCCATTGACTCAGATACACACTGGTCCTGGGGATAGACTGGGGAGAAAGGTCAGAGAGAGTCCCATTGACTCAGGTACACTTTGGTCCTGGGGATAGACTGGGGAGAAAGGTCAGAGAGCCCCATTGACTCAGAAACACACTGGTCCTGGGGATAGACTGGGGACAAATGTCAGAGAGAGAGTCCCATTGACTCAGATACACACTGGTCCTGGGGATAGACTGGGGAGAAAGGTCAGAGAGAGTCCCATTGACTCAGATACACACTGGTCCTGGGGATAGACTGGGGAGAAAGGTCAGAGAGTGTCCCATTGACTCAGATACACACTGGTCCTGGGGATAGACTGGGTAGAAATTTCAGAGAGTGTCCCATTGACTCAGATACACACTTGTCCTGGGGGTCTGGGGAGAAAGGTCAGAGAGTCCCATTTAATCAGATACACAGTGGTCCTGGGGATAGACTGGGGTGAAAGGTCACAGAGTCCCATTGACTCAGTTACATACTGGTCCTCGGGATAGACTGGGGAGAAAGGTCAGAGAGAGTCCCAATGACTCATATAAACACTGGTCCTGGGGATCGACTGGGGAGAATAGTCAGAGAGAGTCCCATTGACTCAGATACACACTGGTCCTCGAGATAGACTGGGGAGAAAAGTCAGAGAGAGTCCCATTGACTCAGATACACATTGGTCCTGGGGATAGACTGGGGAGAAAGGTCAGAGAGAATCCCATTGACTCAGATACAAACTGGTCCCTGGGACAAACTGGGGAGAAAGGTCAGAGAGAGTCCCATTCACTTAGATACACACTGGTCCTGGGGATAGACTGGGGATAAAGGTCAGAGAGAGTCCCATTGACTCAGATACACACTGCTCCTGGGGCTAGACTGGGATGAAAGGTCAGAGAGTCCCATTGACTCAGTGACATACTGGTCCTCGAGATAGACTTGGGAGAAAGGTGAGAGAGAGTCCCATTGACTCATATAAACACTGGTCCTGGGGGTCTGGGGAGAAAGTTCAGAGAGTCCCATTGACTCAGATACACACTGGTCCTGGGGATAGACTGGGATGAAAGGTCAGAGAGTCCCATTGACTCAGTTATATACTGGTCCTCGGGATAGACTGGGGAGAAAGGTCAGAGAGAGTCCCATTGACTCAGATACACACTGGTCCTTTGGATAGGCTGGGGAGAAAGGTCAGAGAGAGTCCCATTGACTCAGATAAACACTGATCCTGGGGATAGACTGGGGAGAAAGGTCAGAGAGAGTCCCATTGACTCAGATACACTCTGGTCCTGGGGGACTGGGGAGAAAGGTCAGAGAGAGTCCCATTGACTCAGATAGACTCTGGTCCTGGGGGACTGGGGAGATAGGTCAGAGAGAGTCCCATTGACTCAGATACACACTGGTCCTGGGGATAGACTGGGGAGAAAGGTCAGAGAGAGTCCCATTGACTCAGATACACACTGGTCCTGGGGGATAGACTGGGGAGAAAGGTCAGAGAGAGTCCCATTGACTCAGATAAAAACTGGTCCTGGGGATAGGCTGGGGAGTAAGGTCAGAGAGGTCCATTGACTCAGATACACACTGGTCCTGGGGGATATACTGGGGAAAAAGTTCAGAGAGATTCCCATTGACTCAGATAAACACTGGTCCTGGGGATAGACTGGGGAGAAAAGTCAGAGAGAGGCCCATTGACTCAGATACACACTGGTCCTGGGAATAGACTGGGGAGAAAGTTCAGAGAGATTCCCATTGACTCAGATACACACTGGTCCTGGGGATAGACTGGGGAGAAAGGTTAGAGAGAGTCCCATTGACTCAGATACACACTGGTCCTGGGGATAGACTGGGGAGAAAGGTCAGAGAGAGGCCCATTGACTCAGATACACACTGGTCCTGGGGATAGACTGGGGAGAAAGGTCAGAGAGAGTCCCATTGACTCAGATACACATTGGTCCTGGGGATAGACTGGGAAGAAAGGTCAGACAGAATCCCATTGACTCAGATACAAACTGGTCCTGGGGACAGACTGGGGAGAAAGGTCAGAGAGAGTCCCATTGATTCAGATACACACTGGTCCTGGGGATAGACTGGGGAGAAAGGTCAGAGAGAGTCCCATTGACTCAGATACACACTGGTCCTGGGGATAGACTGGGGTGAAAGGTCAGAGAGTCCCATTGACTCAGTGACATACTGGTCCTCGGGATAGATTGGGAGAAAGGTGAGAGAGAGTCCCATTGACTCATATAAACACTGGTCCTCGGGATAGACTGGGGAGAAAGGTCAGAGAGTGTCCCATTGACTCAGATACACACTGGTCCTGGGGGTCTGGGGAGAAAGTTCAGAGAGTCCCATTGACTCAGATACACACTGGTCCTGGGGATAGACTGGGGTGAAAGATCAGAGAGTCCCATTGACTCAGTTACATACTGATCCTTGGGATAGACTGGGGAGAAAGCTCAGAGAGAGTCCGATTGACTCAGATACACACTGGTCCTGGGGATAGAGTGGGGAGAAAGGTTAGAGAGAGTCCCATTGACTCAGATACACTCTGGTCCTGGGTGCCTGGGGAGAAAGGTCAGAGAGTCCCATTGACTCATATACACACTGGTCCTGGGGATAGACTGGGGAGAAAGGTCAGAGAGAGTCCCATTGACTCAGATGCACACTGGTCCTGGGGATAGACTGGGAAGAAAGGTCAGAGAGAATCCCATTGACTCAGATACATACTGGTCCTGGGCATAGACTGGGGAGAAAGGTCAGAGAGAGTCCCATAGATTCTGATAAACACTGATCCTGGGGGACAGGGAAGAAAGATCAGAGAGTGGCCCATTGACTCAGATACACACTGGTCCTGGGGAAAGACTGGGGAGAACGGTCAGAGAGATTCGCATTGACTCAGATACACACTGGTCCTGGGGATAGACTGGGGAGAATAGTCAGAGAGAGTCCCATCGATTCAGATAAACACTGGTCCTGGGGGACTGGGGAGAAAGATCAGAGAGGGTCCCATTGACTCAGATATACTCTGGTCCTGGGTGTCTGGGGAGAAAGGTCAGAGAGTCCCATTGACTCAGATACACACTGGTCCTCGGGATAGACTGGGGAGAAAAGTCAGAGAGAGTCCCATTGACTCAGATACACATTGGTCCTGGGGATAGACTGGGGAGAAAGGTCAGACAGAATCCCATTGACTCAGATACAAACTGGTCCTGGGGACAGACTGGGGAGAAAGGTCAGAGAGAGTCCCATTGACTTAGATACACACTGGTCCTGGGGATAGACTGGGGAGAAAGGTCAGAGAGAGTCCCATTGACTCAGATACACTCTGGTCCTGGGTGTCTGGGGAGAAAGGTCAGAGAGTCCCATTGACTCAGATACACACTGGTCCTGGGGATAGAATGGGGAGAAAGGTCAGAGAGAGTCCCATTGACTCTGATGCACACTGGTCCTGGGGATAGACTGGGGAGAAAGGTCAGAGAGAATCCCATTGACTCAGATACATACTGGTCCTGGGCATAGACTGGGGAGAAAGGTCAGAGAGAGTCCCATTGACTCAGATACACACTGGTCCTGGGGATAGACTGGGGAGAAAGGTCAGAGAGAGTCCCATTGACTCAGATACACACTGGTCCTGGGGATAGACTGGGGAGAAAGGTCAGAGAGTCCCATTGACTCAGATACACACTGGTCCTGGGGATAGACTGGGGAGGAAGGTCAGAGAGAGTCCCATTGACTCAGATACACACTGGTCCTGTGGGTAGACTGGGATGAAAGGTCAGAGAGAGTCCCATTGACTCAGATACACACTGGTCCTGGGGATAGACTGGGGAGTCCCATTGACTCAGATACACACTGGTCCTGGGGATAGACTGGGGTGAAAGGTCAGAGAGTCCCATTGACTCAGTGACATACTGGTCCTCGGGATAGACTTGGGAGAAAAGTGAGAGAGAGTCCCATTGACTCATATAAACACTGGTCCTGGGGATAGACTGGGGAATAAAGGTCAGAGAGTGTCCCATTGACTCAGATACACACTGGTCCTGGGGGTCTGGGGAGAAAGTTCAGAGAGTCCCATTGACTCAGATACACACTGGTCCTGGGGATAGACTGGGGAGAAAGGTCAGAGAGAGTCCCATTGATTCAGATACCCACTGGTCCTGGGGATAGTCTGGGGAGAAAGGTCAGAGAGAGTCCCATTGACTCAGATAAACACTGGTCCTGGGGATAGACTGGGGAGAAAGGTCAGAGAGAGTCCCATTGACTCAGATACATACTGGTCCTGGGCATAAACTGGGGAGAAAGGTTAGAGAGAGTCCCATAGATTCTGATAAACACTGGTCCTGGGGGATAGGGAAGTAAGATCAGAGAGAGGCCCATTGACTCAGATACACACTGGTCCTGGGGAAAGACTGGGGAGAACGGTCAGAGAGATTCGCATTGACTCAGATACACACTGGTCCTGGGGATAGACTGGGGAGAATGGTCAGAGATAGTCCCATCGATTCAGATAAACACTGGTCCTGGGGACTGGGGAGAAAGATCAGAGAGGGTCCCATTGACTCAGATATACTCTGGTCCTGGGTGTCTGGGGAGAAAGGTCAGAGAGTCCCATTGACTCAGATACACACTGGTCCTGGGGATAGACTGGGGAGAAAGGTCAGAGGGAGTCCCATTGACTCAGATGCACACTGGTGCTGGGGATAGACTGGGGAGAAAGGTTAGAGAGAATCCCATTCACTCAGATACATACTGGTCCTGGGCATAGACTGGGGAGAAAGGTCAGAGAGAGTCCCACAGATTCTGATAAACACTGGTCCTGGGGGACAGGGAAGAAAGATCAGAGAGAGGCCCATTGACTCAGATACACACTGGTCCTGGGGAAAGACTGGGGAGAACGGTCAGAGAGATTCGCATTGACTCAGATACACATTGGTCCTGGGGATAGACTGGGGAGAAAGGTCAGAGAGAGTCCCATTGACTCAGATACACACTGGTCCTGGGGATAGACTGGGTAGAAAGTTCAAAGAGTGTCCCATTGACTCAGATACACACTTGTCCTAGGGGTCTGGGTGAAAGGTCAGAGAGTCCCATTTACTCAGATACACAGTGGTCCTGGGGATAGACTGGGGTGAAAGGTCAGAGAGTCCCATTGACTCAGTTACATACTGGTCCTCGGGATAGACTGGGGAGAAAGGTCAGAGAGAGTCGCATTGAATCATATAAACACTGGTCCTGGGGATCGACTGGGGAGAATAGTCAGAGAGAGTCCCATTGACTCAGATACACACTGGTCCTCGGGATAGACTGGGGAGAAAAGTCAGAGAGAGTCCCATTGACTCAGATACACATTGGTCCTGGGGATAGACTGGGGAGAAAGGTCAGAGAGAATCCCATTGACTCAGATACAAACTGGTCCTGGGGACAGACTGGGGAGAAAGGTCAGAGAGAGTCAAATTGACTCAGATACACACTGGTCCTGGGGATAGACTGGGGAGAAAGGTCAGAGAGAGTCCCATTGACTCAGATACACACTGGTCCTGGGGATAGACTGGGGTGAAAGGTCAGAGAGTCGGATTGACTCAGTGACATACTGGTCCTCGGGATAGACTTGGGAGAAAGGTGAGAGAGAGTCCCATTGACTCATATAAACACTGGTCCTGGGGATAGACTGGGGAGAAAGGTCAGAGAGTGTCCCATTGACTCTGATACACTGGTCCTGGGGGTCTGGGGAGAAAGTTCAGAGTCCCATTGACTCAGATACACACTGGTTCTGGGGATAGACTGGGATGAAAGGTCAGAGAGTCCCATTGACTCAGTTATATACTGGTCCTCGGGATAGACTGGGGAGAAAGGTGAGAGAGAGTCCCATTGACTCAGATAAAAACTGGTCCTGGGGATAGGCTGGGGAGTAAGGTCAGAGAGTTCCATTGACTCAGATACACACTGGTCCTGTGGGATATGCTGGGGAAAAAGATCAGAGAGAGTCCCATTGACTCAGATAAACACTGGTCCTGGGGATAGACTGGGGAGAAAGTTCGGAGAGATTCCCATTGTCTCAGATACACACTGGTCCTGGGGATAGACTGGGGAGAAAGGTCAGAGAGAGTCCCATTGACTCAGATACACACTGGTCCTGGGGATAGACTGGGGAGAAAGGTCAGAGAGAGTCCCATTGACTCAGATACACACTGGTCCTGGGGATAGACTGGGGAGAAAGGTCAAAGAGAGTCCCATTGACTCAGATACACATTGGTCCTGGGGATAGACTGGGGAGAAAGGTCAGACAGAATCCCATTGACTCAGATACAAACTGGTCCTGGGGACAGACTGGGGAGAAAGGTCAGAGAGAGTCCCATTGACTTAGATACACACTGGTCCTGGGGATAGACTGGGGAGAAAGGTCAGAGAGAGTCCCATTGACTCAGATACACTCTGGTCCTGGGTGTCTGGGGAGAAAGGTCAGAGAGTCCCATTGACTCAGATACACACTGGTCCTGGGGATAGAATGGGGAGAAAGGTCAGAGAGAGTCCCATTGACTCTGATGCACATTGGTCCTGGGGATAGACTGGGGAGAAAGGTCAGAGAGAATCCCATTGACTCAGATACATACTGGTCCTGGGCATAGACTGGGGAGAAAGGTCAGAGAGAGTCCCATTGACTCAGATACACACTGGTCCTGGGGATAGACTGGGGAGAAAGGTCAGAGAGAGTCCCATTGACTCAGATACACACTGGTCCTGGGGATAGACTGGGGAGAAAGGTCAGAGAGTCCCATTGACTCAGATACACACTGGTCCTGGGGATAGACTGGGGAGGAAGGTCAGAGAGAGTCCCATTGACTCAGATACACACTGGTCCTGGGGGTAGACTGGGTAGAAAGGTCAGAGAGAGTCCCATTGACTCAGATACACACTGGTCCTGGGGATAGACTGGGGAGTCCCATTGACTCAGATACACACTGGTCCTGGGGATAGACTGGGGTGAAAGGTCAGAGAGTCCCATTGACTCAGTGACATACTGGTCCTCGGGATAGACTTGGGAGAAAGGTGAGAGAGAGTCCCATTGACTCATATAAACACTGGTCCTGGGGATAGACTGGGGAATAAAGGTCAGAGAGTGTCCCATTGACTCAGATACACACTGGTCCTGGGGGTCTGGGGAGAAAGTTCAGAGAGTCCCATTGACTCAGATACACACTGGTCCTGGGGATAGACTGGGGAGAAAGGTCAGAGAGAGTCCCATTGATTCAGATACCCACTGGTCCTGGGGATAGTCTGGGGAGAAAGGTCAGAGAGAGTCCCATTGACTCAGATAAACACTGGTCCTGGGGATAGACTGGGGAGAAAGGTCAGAGAGAGTCCCATTGACTCAGATACACTCTGGTCCTGGGGGACTGGGGAGAAAGGTCAGAGAGAGTCCCATTGACTCAGATAAACACTGGTCCTGGGGATAGACTGGGGAGAAAGTTTAGAGTGAGTGCCATTGATTCAGATAAACACTGGTCCTGGGGATAGACTGGGGAGAAAGGTCAGACAGAATCCCATTGACTCAGATACAAACTGGTCCTGGGGACAGACTGGGGAGAAAGGTCAGAGAGAGTCCCATTGATTCAGATACACACTGGTCCTGGGGATAGACTGGGGAGAAATGTCAGAGTGAGTCCCATTGACTCAGATACACACTGGTCCTGGGGATAGACTGGGGTGAAAGGTCAGAGAGTCCCATTGACTCAGTGACATACTGGTCCTCGGGATAGACTGGGGAGAAAGCTCAGAGAGAGTCCCATTGACTCAGATACACACTGGTCCTGGGGATAGACTGGGGAGAAAGGTCAGAGAGAGTCCCATTGACTCAGATACACTCTGGTCCTGGGTGTCTGGGGAGAATGGTCAGAGAGTCCCATTGACTCATATACACACTGGTCCTGGGGATAGACTGGGGAGAAAGGTCAGAGAGAGTCCCATTGACTCAGATGCACACTGTTCCTGGGGATAGACTGGGAAGAAAGGTCAGAGAGAATCCCATTGACTCAGATACATACTGGTCCTGGGCATAGACTGGGGAGAAAGGTCAGAGAGAGTCCCATAGATTCTGATAAACACTGGTCCTGGGGGACAGGGAAGAAAGATCAGAGAGTGGCCCATTGACTCAGATACACACTGGTCCTGGGGAAAGACTGGGGAGAACGGTCAGAGAGATTCGCATTGACTCAGATACACACTGGTCCTGGGGATAGACTGGGGAGAATGGTCAGAGAGAGTCCCATCGATTCAGATAAACACTGGTCCTGGGGGACTGGGAATAAAGATCAGAGAGAGGCCCATTGACTCAGATACATACTGTGTTCTGGGGATAGACTGGGGAGAAAAGTCAGAGAGATTCGCATTGACTCAGATACACACTGGTCCTGGGGATAGAGTGGGGAGAAAGGGCTGAGAGAGTCCCATTATCACAAATACACACTGGTCCTG
The DNA here is from genome assembly GCF_044704955.1 of Pristiophorus japonicus. Taxonomy (NCBI): domain Eukaryota; kingdom Metazoa; phylum Chordata; class Chondrichthyes; family Pristiophoridae; genus Pristiophorus; species Pristiophorus japonicus. Next base: position 650,224 of record NW_027254531.1, read on the forward strand.
GGGATAGACTGGGGAGAAAGGTCAGAGAGTCCCACTGACTCATATACACACTGTGCAGGTGATAGACTGGGGAGAAAGGTCAGAGAGAGTCCCATTGACTCAGATAAACATTGGTCCTGGGGATAGACTGGGGAGAAAGGTCAGAGAGAATCCCATTGACTCAGATACAAACTGGTCCTGGGTACAGACTGGGGAGAAAGGTCAGAATAGTCCCATTGACTCAGATACACACTGGTCGTGGGGATAGACTGGGGAGAAAGGTCAGAGAGAGAGTCCCATTGACTCAGATACAAACTGGTCCTGGGGATAGACTGGGGAGAAAGGTCAGAGAGAGTCCCATTGACTCAGATACACACTGGTCCTGGGGATAGACTGGGGAGAAAGGTCAGAGAGAGTCCCATTGACTCAGATACACACTGGTCCTGGGGATAGACTGGGGAGAAAGGTCAGAGAGTCCCATTGACTCAGATACACACTGGTCCTGGGGATAGACTGGGGAGGAAGGTCAGAGAGAGTCCCATTGACTCAGATACACACTGGTCCTGGGGGTAGACTGGGTAGAAAGGTCAGAGAGAGTCCCATTGACTCAGATACACACTGGTCCTGGGGATAGACTGGGGAGAAAGGTCAGAGAGAGTCCCATTGACTCAGATACACACTGGTCCTGGGGATAGACTGGGGTGAAAGGTCAGAGAGTCCCATTGACTCAGTGACATACTGGTCCTCGGGATAGACTTGGGAGAAAGGTGAGAGAGAGTCCCATTGACTCATATAAACACTGGTCCTGGGGATAGACTGGGGAATAAAGGTCAGAGAGTGTCCCATTGACTCAGATACACACTGGTCCTGGGGGTCTGGGGAGAAAGTTCAGAGAGTCCCATTGACTCAGATACACACTGGTCCTGGGGATAGACTGGGATGAAAGGTCAGAGAGTCCCATTGACTCAGTTATATACTGGTCCTCGGGATAGACTGGGGAGAAAGGTCAGAGAGAGTCCCATTGATTCAGATACCCACTGGTCCTGGGGATAGACTGGGGAGAAAGGTCAGAGAGAGTCCCATTGACTCAGATAAACACTGGTCCTGGGGATAGACTGGGGAGAAAGGTCAGAGAGAGTCCCATTGACTCAGATACACTCTGGTCCTGGGGGACTGGGGAGAAAGGTCAGAGAGAGTCCCATTGACTCAGATAGACTCTGGTCCTGGGGGACTGGGGAGGAAGGTCAGAGAGAGTCCCATTGACTCAGATACACACTGGTCCTGGGGATAGACTGGGGAGAAAGGTCAGAGAGATTCCCATTGACTCAGATACACACTGGTCCTGGGGGATAGACTGGGGAGAAAGGTCAGATAGAGTCCCATTGACTCAGATAAAAACTGGTCCTGCGGATAGGCTGGGGAGTAAGGTCAGAGAGTTCCATTGACTCAGATACACACTGGTCCTGGGGGATATACTGCGGAAAAAGTTCAGAGAGAGTCCCATTGACTCAGATAAACACTGGTCCTGGGGATAGACTGGGGAGAAAAGTCAGAGAGAGGCCCATTGACTCAGATACACACTGGTCCTGGGAATAGACTGGGGAGAAAGTTCAGAGAGATTCCCATTGACTCAGATACACACTGGTCCTGGGGATAGACTGGGGAGAAAGGTCAGAGAGAGTCCCATTGACTCAGATACACACTGGTCCTGGGGATAGACTGGGGAGAAAGGTCAGAGAGAGTCCCATTGACTCAGATACACACTGGTCCTGGGGATAGACTGGGGAGAAAGGTCAGAGAGAGTCCCATTGACTCAGATACACACTGGTCCAGGGGATATACTGGGGAGAAAGTTCAGAGAGAGTCCCATTGACTCAGATACACACTGGTCCTGGGGATAGCCTGGGGTGAAAGGTCAGAGAGTCCCATTGACTCAGTTACATACTGGTCCTCGGTATAGACTGGGGAGAAAGGTCAGAGAGAATCCCATTGACTCAGATACATACTGGTACTGGGCATAAACTGGGGAGAAAGGTCAGAGAGAGTCCCATAGATTCTGATAAACACTGGTCATGGGGGATAGGGAAGAAAGATCAGAGAGAGGCCCATTGACTCAGATACACACTGGTCCTGGGGAAAGACTGGGGAGAACGGTCAGAGAGATTCGCATTGACTCAGATACACACTGGTCCTGGGGATAGACTGGGGAGAATGGTCAGAGAGAGTCCCATCGATTCAGATAAACACTGGTCCTGGGGGACTGGGGAGAAAGATCAGAGAGAGTCCCATTGACTCAGATACACTCTGGTCCTGGGTGTCTGGGGAGAATGGTCAGAGAGTCCCATTGACTCAGATACACACTGGTCCTGGGAATAGACTGGGGAGAAAGGTCAGAGAGAGTCCCATTGACTCAGATACACACTGGTCCTGGGGATAGACTGGGGAGAAAGGTCAGAGAGAGTCCCATTGACTCAGATACACACTGGTCCTGGGGATAGACTGGGGAGAAAGGTCAGAGAGAGTCCCATTGACTCAGATACACACTGGTCCAGGGGATAGACTGGGGAGAAAGGTCAGACAGAATCCCATTGACTCAGATACAAACTGGTCCTGGGGACAGACTGGGGAGAAAGGTCAGAGAGAGTCCCATTGAGTCAGATACACACTGCTCCTGGGGATATACTGGGGAGAAAGTTCAGAGAGAGTCCCATTGACTCAGATACACACTGGTCCTGGGGATAGCCTGGGGTGAAAGGTCAGAGAGTCCCATTGACTCAGTTACATACTGGTCCTCGGTATAGACTGGGGAGAAAGGTCAGAGAGAGTCCCATTGACTCAGATGCACACTGGTCCTGGGGATAGACTGGGGAGAAAGGTCAGAGAGAGTCCCATTGACTCAGATACACTCTGGTCCTGGGTGTCTGGGGAGAAAGGTCAGAGAGTCCCATTGACTCAGATACACACTGGTCCTGGGGATAGACTGGGGACAAAAGGTCAGAGAGTGTCCCATTGACTCAGATGCACACTGGTCCTGGGGATAGACTGGGGAGAAAGGTCAGAGAGAATCCCATTGACTCAGATACATACTGGTACTGGGCATAAACTGGGGAGAAAGGTCAGAGAGAGTCACATAGATTCTGATAAACACTGGTCATGGGGGATAGGGAAGAAAGATCAGAGAGAGGCCCATTGACTCAGATACACACTGGTCCTGGGGAAAGACTGGGGAGAACGGTCAGAGAGATTCGCATTGACTCAGATACACACTGGTCCTGGGGATAGACTGGGGAGAATGGTCAGAGAGAGTCCCATCGATTCAGATAAACACTGGTCCTGGGGGACTGGGGAGAAAGATCAGAGAGAGTCCCATTGACTCAGATACACTCTGGTCCTGGGTGTCTGGGGAGAATGGTCAGAGAGTCCCATTGACTCAGATACACACTGGTCCTGGGAATAGACTGGGGAGAAAGGTCAGAGAGAGTCCCATTGACTCAGATGCACACTGGTCCTGGGGATAGACTGGGGAGAAAGGTTAGAGAGAATCCCATTGACTCAGATACATACTGGTCCTGGGCATAGACTGGGGAGAAAGGTCAGAGAGAGTCCCAAAGATTCTGATAAACAATGGTCCTGGGGGACAGGGAAGAAAGATCAGAGAGAGGCCCATTGACTCAGATACACACTGGTCCTGGGGAAAGACTGGGGAGAACGGTCAGAGAGATTCGCATTGACTCAGATACACACTGGTCCTGGGGATAGACTGGGGAGAAAGCTCAGAGAGAGTCCTATTGACTCAGATACACACTGGTCCTGGGGATAGACTGGGTAGAAAGTTCAAAGAGTGTCCCATTGACTCAGATACACACTTGTCCTGGGGGTCTGGGGAGAAAGGTCAGAGAGTCCCATTTACTCAGATACACAGTGGTCCTGGGGATAGACTGGGGTGAAAGGTCAGAGAGTCCCATTGACTCAGTTACATACTGGTCCTCGGGATAGACTGGGGAGAAAGATCAGAGAGAGTCCCATTGACTCATATAAACACTGGTCCTGGGGATCGACTGGGGAGAATAGTCAGAGAGAGTCCCATTGACTCAGCTCACACTGGTCCTCGGGATAGACTGGGGAGAAAAGTCAGAGAGAGTCCCATTGACTCAGATACACATTGGTCCTGGGGATAGACTGGGGAGAAAGGTCAGAGAGAATCCCATTGACTCAGATACAAACTGGTCCTGGGGACAGACTGGGGAGAAAGGTCAGAGAGAGTCAAATTGACTCAGATACACACTGGTCCTGGGGATAGACTGGGGAGAAAGGTCAGAGAGAGTCCCATTGACTCAGATACACACTGGTCCTGGGGATAGACTGGGGTGAAAGGTCAGAGAGTCCCATTGACTCAGTGACATACTGGTCCTCGGGATAGACTTGGGAGAAAGGTGAGAGAGAGTCCCATTGACTCATATAAACACTGGTCCTGGGGATAGACTGGGGAGAAAGGTCAGAGAGTGTCCCATTGACTCTGATACACTGATCCTGGGGGTCTGGGGAGAAAGTTCAGAGAGTCCCATTGACTCAGATACACACTGGTTCTGGGGATAGACTGGGATGAAAGGTCAGAGAGTCCCATTGACTCAGTTATATACTGGTCCTCGGGATAGACTGGGGAGAAAGGTGAGAGAGAGTCCCATTGACTCAGATAAAAACTGGTCCTGGGGATAGGCTGGGGAGTAAGGTCAGAGAGTTCCATTGACTCAGATACACACTGGTCCTGTGGGATATGCTGGGGAAAAAGTTCAGAGAGAGTCCCATTGACTCAGATGCACACTGGTCCTGGGGATAGACTGGGGAGAAAGTTCGGAGAGATTCCCATTGACTCAGATACACACTGGTCATGGGGGATAGGGAAGAAAGATCAGAGAGAGGCCCATTGACTCAGATACACACTGGTCCTGGGGAAAGACTGGGGAGAACGGTCAGAGAGATTCGCATTGACTCAGATACACACTGGTCCTGCGGATAGACTGGGGAGAATGGTCAGAGAGAGTCCCATCGATTCAGATAAACACTGGTCCTGGGGGACTGGGGAGAAAGATGAGAGAGAGTCCCATTGACTCAGATACACTCTGGTCCTGGGTGTCTGGGGAGAATGGTCAGAGAGTCCCATTGACTCAGATACACACTGGTCCTGGGAATAGACTGGGGAGAAAGGTCAGAGAGAGTCCCATTGACTCAGATGCACACTGGTCCTGGGGATAGACTGGGGAGAAAGGTTAGAGAGAATCCCATTGACTCAGATACATACTGGTCCTGGGCATAGACTGGGGAGAAAGGTCAGAGAGAGTCCCAAAGATTCTGATAAACAATGGTCCTGGGGGACAGGGAAGAAAGATCAGAGAGAGGCCCATTGACTCAGATACACACTGGTCCTGGGGAAAGACTGGGGAGAACGGTCAGAGAGATTCGCATTGACTCAGATACACACTAGTCCTGGGGATAGACTGGGGAGAAAGCTCAGAGAGAGTCCCATTGACTCAGATACACACTGGTCCTGGGGATAGACTGGGTAGAAAGGTCAGAGAGTCCCATTTACTCAGATACACAGTGGTCCTGGGGATAGACTGGGAAGAAAGGTCGGAGAGAGTCCCATTGACTCAGATACACACTGGTCCTGGGGATAGACTGGGGAGAAAGGTCAGAGAGAGTCCCATTGACTCAGATACACACTGGTCCTGGGGATAGACTGTGGAGAAAGGTCAGACAGAATCCCATTGACTCAGATACAAACTGGTCCTGGGGGCAGACTGGGGAGAAAGGTCAGAGAGAGTCCCATTGACTCAGATACACACTGGTCCTGGGGATAGATTGGGGAGAAAGGTCAGAGAGAGTCCCATTGACTCAGATACACTCTGGTCCTGGGTGTCTGGGGAGAAAGGTCAGAGAGTCCAATTGACTCAGATACACACTGGTCCTGGGGATAGAATGGGGAGAAAGGTCAGAGAGAGTCCCATTGACTCTGATGCACACTGGTCCTGGGGATAGACTGGGGAGAAAGGTCAGAGAGAATCCCATTGACTCAGATACATACTGGTCCTGGGCATAGACTGGGGAGAAATGTCAGAGAGAGTCATATAGATTCTGATAAACACTGGTCCTGGGGGACAGGGAAGAAAGATCAGAGAGAGGCCCATTGATTCAGATACACACTGGTCCTGTGGAAAGACTGGGGAGAACGGTCAGAGAGATTCGCATTGACTCAGATACACACTGGTCCTGGGGATAGAATGGGGAGAAAGCTCAGAGAGAGTCCCATTGACTCAGATACACACTGGTCCTGGGGATAGACTGGGTAGAAAGTTCAGAGAGTGTCCCATTGACTCAGATACACACTTGTCCTGGGGGTCTGGGGAGAAAGGTCAGAGAGTCCCATTTACTCAGATACACAGTTGTCCTGGGGATAGACTGGGGTGAAAGGTCAGAGAGTCCCATTGACTCAGTTACATACTGGTCCTCGGGATAGACTGGGGAGAAAGGTCAGAGAGAGTCCCATTGACTCATATAAACACTGGTCCTGGCGATCGACTGGGGAGAATAGTCAGAGAGAGTCCCATTGACTCAGATACAGACTGGTCCTCGGTATAGACTGGGGAGAAAAGTCAGAGAGAGTCCCATTGACTCAGATACACATTGGTACTGGGGATAGACTGGGGAGAAAGGTCAGAGAGAGTCCCATTGACTCAGATACACACTGGTCCTGGGGATAGACTGGGGTGAAAGGTCAGAGAGTCCCATTGACTCAGTGACATACTGGTCCTCGGGATAGACTTGGGAGAAAGGTGAGAGAGAGTCCCATTGACTCATATAAACACTGGTCCTGGGGATAGACTGGGGAGAAAGGTCAGAGAGTGTCCCATTGACTCAGATACACACTGGCCCTGGGGGTCTGGGGAGAATGTTCAGAGAGTCCCATTGACTCAGATACACTCTGGTCCTGGGGGACTGGGGAGAAAGGTCAGAGAGAGTCCCATTGACTCAGATAGACTCTGGTCCTGGGGGACTGGGGAGAAAGGTCAGAGAGAGTCCCATTGACTCAGATACACACTGGTCCTGGGGATAGACTGGGGAGAAAGGTCAGAGAGAGTCCCATTGACTCAGATACACACTGGTCCTGGGGGATAGACTGGGGAGAAAGGTCAGAGAGAGTCCCATTGACTCAGATCAAAACTGGTCCTGGGGATAGGCTGGGGAGTAAGGTCAGAGAGTTCCATTGACTCAGATACACACTGGTCCTGGGGATAGACAGGGGAGAAAGGTCAGAGAGAGTCCCATTGACTCAGATACACACTGGTCCTGGGGATAGACTGGGGAGAAAGGTCAGAGAGAGTCCCATTGACTCAGATACACACTGGTCCTGGGGATAGACTGGGGAGAAAGATCAGAGAGAGTCCCATTGACTCAGATACACATTGGTCCTGGGGATAGACTGGGGAGAAAGGTCAGACAGAATCCCATTGACTCAGATACAAACTGGTCCTGGGGACAGACTGGGGAGAAAGGTCAGAGAGAGTCCCATTGACTCAGATACACACTGGTCCTGGGGATAGAATGGGGAGAAAAGTCAGAGAGAGTCCCATTGACTCAGATACACACTGGTCCTGGGGATAGACTGGGGTGAAAGTTCAGAGAGTCCCATTGAATCAGTGACATACTGGTCCTCGGGATAGACTTGGGAGAAAGGTGAGAGAGAGTCCCATTGACTCATATAAACACTGGTCCTGGGGTTAGACTGGGGAGTAAGGTCAGAGAGTGTCCCATTGACTCAGATACACACTGGTCCTGGAGATAGACTGGGGTGAAAGATCAGAGAGTCCCATTGACTCAGTTACATACTGGTCCTCGGGATAGACTGGGGAGAAAGGTCAGAGAGAGTCCCATTGACTCAGATACACACTGGTCCTGGGGCTAGACTGGGGAGAAAGGTCAGAGAGGGTCCCATTGACTCAGATACACTCTGGTCCTGGGTGTCTGGGGAGAAAGGTCAGAGAGTGCCATTGACTCAGATACACACTGGTCCTGGGGATAGACTGGGGAAAAAAGGTCAGAGAGAGTCCCATTGACTCAGATGCACACTGGTCCTGGGCATAGACTGGGGAGAAAGGTCAGAGAGAGTCCCATAGATTCTGATAAACACTGGTCCTGGGGGACAGGGAAGAAAGATCAGAGAGAGGCCCATTGACTCAGATACACACTGGTCCTGGGGAAAGATTGGGGAGAACGGTCAGAGAGATTCGCATTGACTCAGATACACACTGGTCCTGGGGATAGAGGGGGGAGAAAGGTCAGAGAGAGTCCCATTGACTCAGATACACACTGGTCCTGGGGATAGAATGGGTAGAAAGTTCAGAGAGTGTACCATTGACTCAGATACACACTTGTCCTGGGGGTCTGGGGAGAAAGGTCAGAGAGTCCCATTTACTCAGATACACAGTGGTCCTGGGGATAGACTGGGGTGAAAGGTCAGAGAGAGTCCCATTGACTCATATAAACACTGGTCCTGGGGATCGACTGGGGAGAATAGTCAGAGAGAGTCCCATTGACTCAGATACACACTGGTTCTCGGGATAGACTGGTTAGAAAAGTCAGAGAGAGTCCCATTGACTCAGATACACACTGGTCCTCGGGATAGACTGGGGAGAAAGGTCAGAGAGTCAAATTGACTCAGATACACACTGGTCCTGGGGATAGACTGGGGAGAAAGTTCAGAGAGAGTCCTATTGACTCAGATACACACTGGTCCTGGGGATAGATTGGGTGAAAAGTCAGAAAGTCCCATTGACTCAGTGACCTACTGGTCCTCGGGATAGACTTGGGAGAAAGGTGAGAGAGAGTCCCATTGACACATATAAACACTGGTCCTGGGGATAGACTGGGGAGAAAGGTCAGAGAGTGTCCCATTGACTCTGATACAAACTGGTCCTGGGGGTCTGGGGAGAAAGTTCAGAGAGTCCCATTGACTCAGATACACACTGGTTCTGGGGATAGACTGGGATGAAAGGTCAGAGAGTCCCATTGACTCAGTTATATACTGGTCCTCGGGATAGACTGGGGAGAAAGGTCAGAGAGAGTCCCATTGACTCAGATACCCACTGGTCCTGGGGATAGACTGGAGAGAAAGGTCAGAGAGAGTCCCATTGACTCAGATAAACACTGGTCCTGGGGATAGACTGAGGAGAAAGGTCAGAGAGAGTCCCATTGACTCAGATACACTCTGGTCCTGGGGGACTGGAGAGAAAGGTCAGAGAGAGTCCCATTGACTCAGATACATACTGGTTCTGGGGATAGACTGGGGAGAAAGGTCAGAGAGATTCGCATTGACTCAGATACACATTGGTCCTGGGGATAGACTGGGGAGAAAGGTCTGAGAGAGTCCCATTATCTCAAATACACACTGGTCCTGGGGATAGACTGGGGAGAAAGGTCATAGAGTCCCACTGACTCAGATAGAAACTGGTCCTGGGGATAGACTGGGGAGAAAGGTCAGAGAGAGTCCCATTGACTCAGATACACACTGGTCCTGGGGAAAGAATGGGGAGGAAGGTCAGAGAGAATCCCATTGACTCAGATACACTTTGGTCCTGGGGATAGACTGGGGAGAAAGGTCAGAGAGAATCCCATTGACTCAGATAAACACTGGTCCTGGGGATAGACTGGGGAGGAAGGTCAGAGAGAGTCCCATTGACTCATATACACACTGTCCAGGGGATAGACTGGGGAGAAAGGTCAGAGAGAATCCCATTGACTCAGATACACATTGGTCCTGGGGATAGACTGGGGAGAAAGGTCAGAGAGAATCCCATTGACTCAGATACAAACTGGTCCTGGGGACAGACTGGAGAGAAAGGTCAGAGAGAGTCCCATTGATTCAGATGCACACTGGTCGTGGGGATAGACTGGGGAGAAAGGTCAGAGAGAGTCCCATTGACTCAGATACACACTGGTCCTGGGGATTGACTGGGGAGAAAGGTCAGAGAGAGTCCCATTGACTCAGATACACGTTGGTCCTGGGGATAGACTGGGGAGAAAGGTCAGAGAGCCCCATTGACTCAGAAAAACAGTGGTCCTGGGGATAGACTGGGGACAAATGTCAGAGAGAGAGTCCCATTGACTCAGATACACACTGGTCCTGGGGATAGACTGGGGAGAAAGGTCAGAGAGAGTCCCATCGATTCAGATAAATACTGGTCCTGGGGGACTGGGGAGAAAGGTCAGATAGAGGCTCATTGACTCAGATACACACTGGTCCTGGAGGCAGACTGGGGAGAAAGGGCAGAGAGAGTGCCATTGACTCAATTACACACTGGTCCTGGGAATCGACTGGGGAGAAAGTTCAGAGAGAATCCCATTGACTCAGATACACACTGGTCCTGGGGAATTGACTGGGGAGAAAGGTCAGAGAGAGTCCCATTGACTCAGATACACAATGGTCCTGGGGGACTGGGGAGAAAGGTCAGAGAGAGTCCCATTGACTCAGATACACTCTGGTCCTGGGGGACTGGGGAGAAAGATCAGAGAGAGTCCCATTAACTCAGATACACTCTGGTCCTGGGGGACTGGGGAGAAAGGTCAGAGAGAGTCCCATTGACTCAGATAGACTCTGGTCCTGGGGGACTGGGGAGAAAGGTCAGAGAGAGTCCCATTGACTCAGATACACACTGGTCCTGGGGATAGACTGGGGAGAAAGTTCAGAGAGAGTCCCATTGACTCAGATACACACTGGTCCTGGGGGATTGACTGGGGAGAAAGGTCAGAGAGAGTCCCATTGACTCAGATACACAATGGTCCTGGGGGACTGGGGAGAAAGGTCAGAGAGAGTCCCATTGACTCAGATACACTCTGGTCCTGGGGGACTGGGGAGAAAGATCAGAGAGAGTCCCATTAACTCAGATACACTCTGGTCCTGGGGGACTGGGGAGAAAGGTCAGAGAGAGTCCCATTGACTCAGATAGACTCTGGTCCTGGGGGACTGGGGAGAAAGGTCAGAGAGAGTCCCATTGACTCAGATACACACTGGTCCTGGGGATAGACTGGGGAGAAAGTTCAGAGAGAGTCCCATTGACTCAGATACACACTGGTCCTGGGGGATAGACTGGGGAGAAAGGTCAGAGAGAGTCCCATTGACTCAGATAAAAACTGGTCCTGGGGATAGGCTGGGGAGTAAGGTCAGAGAGTTCCATTGACTCAGATACACACTGGTCCTGGGGGATATACTGGGGAAAAAGTTCAGAGAGTCCCATTGACTCAGTTACATACTGGTCCTCAGGATAGACTGGGGAGAAAGGTCAGAGAGAGTCCCATTGACTCAGATACACACTGGTCCTGGGGATAGACTGGGGAGAAAGGTCAGAGAGAGTCCCATTGACTCAGATACACTCTGGTCCTTGGAGTCTGGGGAGAAAGGTTAGAGAGTCCCATTGACTCAGATACACACTGGTCCTGGGGATAGACTGGGGAGAAAGGCCAGAGAGAGTCCCATTGACTCAGATGCACACTGGTCCTGGGGATAGACTGGGGAGAAAGGTCAGAGAGAATCCCATTGATTCAGATACATACTGGTCCTGGGCATAGACTGGGGGGAAAGGTCAGAGAGAGTCCCATAGATTATGATAAACACTGGTCCTGGGGGACAGGGAAGAAAAATCAGAGAGAGGCCCATTGACTCAGATACACACTGGTCCTGGGGAAAGACTGGGGAGAAAGGTCAGAGAGCCCCATTGACTCAGAAAAACACTGGTCCTGGGGATAGACTGGGGACAAATGTCAGAGAGAGAGTCCCATTGACTCAGATACACACTGGTCCTGGGGATAGACTGGGGAGAAAGGTCAGAGAGAGTCCCATCGATTCAGATAAATACTGGTCCTGGGGGACTGGGGAGAAAGGTCAGATAGAGGCTCATTGACTCAGATACACACTGGTCCTGGAGGCAGACTGGGGAGAAAGGGCAGAGAGAGTGCCATTGACTCAATTACACACTGGTCCTGGGAATCGACTGGGGAGAAAGTTCAGAGAGATTCCCATTGACTCAGATACACACTGGTCCTGGGGGATTGACTGGGGAGAAAGGTCAGAGAGAGTCCCATTGACTCAGATACACAATGGTCCTGGGGGACTGGGGAGAAAGGTCAGAGAGAGTCCCATTGACTCAGATACACTCTGGTCCTGGGGGACTGGGGAGAAAGATCAGAGAGAGTCCCATTAACTCAGATACACTCTGGTCCTGGGGGACTGGGGAGAAAGGTCAGAGAGAGTCCCATTGACTCAGATAGACTCTGGTCCTGGGGGACTGGGGAGAAAGGTCAGAGAGAGTCCCATTGACTCAGATACACACTGGTCCTGGGGATAGACTGGGGAGAAAGTTCAGAGAGAGTCCCATTGACTCAGATACACACTGGTCCTGGGGGATTGACTGGGGAGAAAGGTCAGAGAGAGTCCCATTGACTCAGATACACAATGGTCCTGGGGGACTGGGGAGAAAGGTCAGAGAGAGTCCCATTGACTCAGATACACTCTGGTCCTGGGGGACTGGGGAGAAAGATCAGAGAGAGTCCCATTAACTCAGATACACTCTGGTCCTGGGGGACTGGGGAGAAAGGTCAGAGAGAGTCCCATTGACTCAGATACACACTGGTCCTGGGGATAGACTGGGGAGAAAGTTCAGAGAGAGTCCCATTGACTCAGATACACACTGGTCCTGGGGGATAGACTGGGGAGAAAGGTCAGAGAGAGTCCCATTGACTCAGATACACAATGGTCCTGGGGGACTGGGGAGAAAGGTCAGAGAGAGTCCCATTGACTCAGATACACTCTGGTCCTGGGGGACTGGGGAGAAAGATCAGAGAGAGTCCCATTAACTCAGATACACTCTGGTCCTGGGGGACTGGGGAGAAAGGTCAGAGAGAGTCCCATTGACTCAGATACACACTGGTCCTGGGGATAGACTGGGGAGAAAGTTCAGAGAGAGTCCCATTGACTCAGATACACACTGGTCCTGGGGGATAGACTGGGGAGAAAGGTCAGAGAGAGTCCCATTGACTCAGATAAAAACTGGTCCTGGGGATAGGCTGGGGAGTAAGGTCAGAGAGTTCCATTGACTCAGATACACACTGGTCCTGGGGGATATACTGGGGAAAAAGTTCAGAGAGTGTCCCATTGACTCAGATAAACACTGGTCCTGGGGATAGACTGGGGAGAAAGGTCAGAGACAGGCCCATTGACTCAGATACACAGTGGTCCTGGGAATAGACTGGGGAGAAAGTTCAGAGAGATTCCCATTGACTCAGATACACACTGGTCCTGGGGATAAACTTGGGAGAAAGGTCAGAGAGAGTCCCTTTGACTCAGATACACACTGGTCCTGGGGATAGACTGGGGATAAAGGTCAGAGAGAGTCCCATTGACTCAGATACACACTGGTCCTGGGGATAGACTGGGGAGAAATGTCAGAGAGAGTCCCATTGACTCAGATACACACTGGTCCTGGGGATAGACTGGGGAGAAAGGTCAGAGAGAGTCCCATTGACTCAGATACACACTGGCCGTGGGGATAGACTGGGGTGAAAGGTCAGAGAGACCCATTGACTCAGTTACATACTGGTCCTCGGGATAGACTTGGGAGAAAGGTGAGAGAGAGTCCAATTGACTCATATAAACACTAGTCCTGGGGATAGACTGGGGAGAATAGTCAGAGAGAGTCCCATTGACTCAGATACACACTGGTCCTCGGGATAGACTGGGGAGAAAAGTCAGCGTGAGTCCCATTGACTCAGATACACATTGGTCCTGCGGATAGACTGGGGATAAAGGTCAGAGAGAGTCCCATTGACTCAGATACACACTGGTCCTGGGGAGAGACTGGGGAGAAAGGTCAGAGAGAGTCCCATTGACTCAGATACACACTGGTCCTGGGGGATAGACTGGGGAGAAAGGTCAGAGAGAGTCCCATTGACTCAGATAAAAACTGGTCCTGGGGATAGACTGGGGAGAAAGGTCAGAGAGAGTCCCATTGACTCAGATACACACTGGTCCTGGGGATTGACTGGGGAGAAAGGTCAGAGAGAGTCCCATTGACTCAGATACACGTTGGTCCTGGGGATAGACTGGGGAGAAAGGTCAGAGAGCCCCATTGACTCAGAAAAACACTGGTCCTGGGGATAGACTGGGGACAAATGTCAGAGAGAGAGTCCCATTGACTCAGATACACAATGGTCCTGGGGGATAGACTGGGGAGAAAGGTCAGAGAGAGTCCCATTGACATAGATAAACACCGGTCATGGGGATAGACTGGGGAGAAATGTCAGAGAGAGTCCCATTGACTCAGATACACTCTGGTCCTGGGGGACTGGGGAGAAAGGTCAGAGAGAGTCCCATTGACTCAGATAAACACTGGTCCTGGGGATAGACTGGGGAGAAAGATCAGAGGGAGTCCCACTTATTCAGATACACAATGGTCCTGGGAATAGACTGGGGATAAAGGTCAGAGAGAGTCCAATTGACTCAGATATACACTGGTCCTGGGGATAGACTGGGGAGAAAGGTCAGAGAGAGTCCCATTGACTCAGGTACACTCTGGTCCTGGGGGACTGGGGAGAAATGTCAGAGAGAGTCCCATTGACTCAGATACACTCTGGTCCTGGGGGACTGGGAAGAAAGGTCAGAGAGAGTCCCATTGACTCAGATAAACACTGGTCCTGGGGATAGACTGGGGAGAAAGATCAGAGGGAGTCCCACTGATTCAGATACACACTGGTCCTGGGGATAGACTGGGGAGAAAGGTCAGAGAGAGTCCCATTGACTCAGATACACACTGGTCCTGGGGGATAGAATGGGGAGAAAAGTCAGAGAGTCCCATTGACTCAGATACACACTGGTCCTGGGGGATATACTGGGGAGAAAGGTCAGAGAGATTCCCATTGACTCAGATAAACACTGGTCCTGGGGATAGACTGGGGAGAAACGTCAGAGAGAGTCCCATTGACTCAGATACACACTGGTCCTGGGGGACTGGGGAGAAAGTACAGAGAGAGTCCCATTGACTCAGATACACACTGGTCCTGGGGATAGACTGGGGAGAAAGGTAAGAGAGAGTCCCATTGACTCAGATACACACTGGTCCTGGGAACAGACTGGGGAGAAAGTTCAGAGAGTGTCCCATTGACTCAGATAAACACTGGTCCTGGGGATAGACTGGGGAGAAAGGTCAGAGAGTCCCATTGACTCAGATACACACTGGTCCTGGGGGTCTGGGGAGAAAGGTCAGAGAGAGTCCCAACTCAGATACACACTGGTCCTGGGGCCTGGGGAGAAAGGTCAGAGAGAGTCCAATTGACTCAGGTACACACGGGTCCTGGGGGACTGGGGAGAAAGCTCAGAGAGAGTCCCATTGACTCAGATACACACTGCTCCTGGGGGACTGGGGAGAAAGGTCAGAGAGTCCCATTGACTCAGTTACACTCTGGTCCTGGGGGACTGGGGAGAAAGGTCAGAGAGAGCCCCATTGACTGCGATAAACACTGGTCCTTGGGATAGACTGGGGAGAATGGTCAGAGGGAGTACCACTGATTCAGATACACACTGGTCCTTGGGATAGACTGGGGAGAAAGGTCAGAGAGAGTCCCATTGACTCAGATATACACTGGTCCTGGGGATTGACTGTGGAGAAAGGTCAGAGAGAGTCCCATTGACTCAGATACACACTGGTCCTGGGAAACTGGGGAGAAAGGTCAGAGAGAGTCCCATTGACTCAGATACACACTTGTCCTGCGGGACTGGGGAGAAAGGTCAGAGAGAGTCCCATTGACTCAGGTACACACTGGTCCTGGGGGACTGGGGAGAAAGATCAGAGAGAGTCCCATTGACTCAGATACACACTGGTCCTGGGGGACTGGGGAGAAAGGTCAGAGAGTCCCATTGACTCAGATACACACTGGTCCTGGGGTCCTGGGGAGAAAGGTCAGAGAGAGTCCCATTGACTCAGATACACACTGGTCCTGGGGGACTGGGGAGAAAGTTCAGAGAGTGTCCCATTGACTCAGGTACAAACTGGTCCTGGGGGACTGGGGAGAAATATCAGAGAGAGTCCCATTGACTCAGATACACACAGGTCCTGGGGGACTGGGGAGAAAGGTCAGAGAGATTCCCATTGACTCAGATACACACTAGTCCTGGCGGACTGGGGAGAAAGGTCAGAGAGAGACCCATTGACTCAGATAGACACTGGTCCTGGGGGATAGAATGGGGAGAAAAGTCAGAGAGTCCCATTGACTCAGATACACACTGGTCCTAGGGGATATACTGGGGAGAAAGGTCAGAGAGATTCCCATTGACTCAGATAAACACTGGTCCTGGGGATAGACTGGGGAGAAACGTCAGAGAGAGTCCCATTGACTCAGATACACACTGGTCCTGGGGGACTGGGGAGAAAGTACAGAGAGAGTCCCATTGACTCAGATACACACTGGTCCTGGGGATAGACTGGGGAGAAAGGTAAGAGAGAGTCCCATTGACTCAGATACACACTGGTCCTGGGAACAGACTGGGGAGAAAGTTCAGAGAGTGTCCCATTGACTCAGATAAACACTGGTCCTGGGGATAGACTGGGGAGAAAGGTCAGAGAGTCCCATTGACTCAGATACACACTGGTCCTGGGGGTCTGGGGAGAAAGGTCAGAGAGAGTCCCAACTCAGATACACACTGGTCCTGGGGCCTGGGGAGAAAGGTCAGAGAGAGTCCAATTGACTCAGGTACACACGGGTCCTGGGGGACTGGGGAGAAAGCTCAGAGAGAGTCCCATTGACTCAGATACACACTGCTCCTGGGGGACTGGGGAGAAAGGTCAGAGAGTCCCATTGACTCAGTTACACTCTGGTCCTGGGGGACTGGGGAGAAAGGTCAGAGAGAGCCCCATTGACTGAGATAAACACTGGTCCTTGGGATAGACTGGGGAGAATGGTCAGAGGGAGTACCACTGATTCAGATACACACTGGTCCTTGGGATAGACTGGGGAGAAAGGTCAGAGAGAGTCCCATTGACTCAGATATACACTGGTCCTGGGGATTGACTGTGGAGAAAGGTCAGAGAGAGTCCCATTGACTCAGATACACACTGGTCCTGGGAAACTGGGGAGAAAGGTCAGAGAGAGTCCCATTGACTCAGATACACACTTGTCCTGCGGGACTGGGGAGAAAGGTCAGAGAGAGTCCCATTGACTCAGGTACACACTGGTCCTGGGGGACTGGGGAGAAAGATCAGAGAGAGTCCCATTGACTCAGATACACACTGGTCCTGGGGGACTGGGGAGAAAGGTCAGAGAGTCCCATTGACTCAGATACACACTGGTCCTGGGGTCCTGGGGAGAAAGGTCAGAGAGAGTCCCATTGACTCAGATACACACTGGTCCTGGGGGACTGGGGAGAAAGTTCAGAGAGTGTCCCATTGACTCAGGTACAAACTGGTCCTGGGGGACTGGGGAGAAATATCAGAGAGAGTCCCATTGACTCAGATACACACAGGTCCTGGGGGACTGGGGAGAAAGGTCAGAGAGATTCCCATTGACTCAGATACACACTAGTCCTGGCGGACTGGGGAGAAAGGTCAGAGAGAGACCCATTGACTCAGATAGACACTGGTCCTGGGGGACTGGGGAGAAAGGTCAGAGAGAGTCCCATTGATTCAGATACACACTGGTCCTGGGGATAGATTGGGGAGAAAGTTCAGAGAGAGTCCCATTGAATCAGATACACACTGGTCCCGGGGATAGACTGGGGAGAAAGGTCAGAGAGAGTCCCATTGACTCAGATACACACTGGTCCTGGGGGACTGGGGAGAAAGGTCAGAGAGAATCCCATTGACTCAGATACACTCTGGTCCTTGGGGACTGGGGAGAAAGATCAGTGAGAGTCCCATTGACTCAGATACACTCTGGTCCTGGGGGACTGGGGCGAAAGGTCAGAGAGAGTCCCATTGACTCAGATACACTCTGGTCCTGGGGGACTGGGGAGAAAGGTCAGAGAAAGTCCCATTGACTCAGATACACACTGGTCCTGGGGATAGACTGGGGAGAACGGTCAGAGAGAGTCCCATTGACTCAGGTACACACTGGTCCTGGGGGATAGACTGGGGAGAAAGGTCAGAGAGAGTCCCATTGAATCAGATAAAAACTGGTCCTGGGGATAGACAGGGGAGAAAGGTCAGAGAGTCCCATTGACTCAGATACACATTGGTCCTGGGGGATATACTGGGGAGAAAGGTCAGAGAGACTCCCATTGACTCAGATAAACACTGGTCCTAGGGATCGACTGGGGAGAAAGGTCAGAGAGAGTCCCATTGACTCAGATACACACTGGTCCTGGGGGACTGGGGAGAAAGGTCAGAGAGCGTCCCATTGACTCAGATACACACTGGTCCTGGGGGATAGAATGGGGAGAAAAGTCAGAGAGTCCCATTGACTCAGATACACACTGGTCCTGGGGGAAATACTGGGGAGAAAGGTCAGAGAGATTCCCATTGACTCAGATAAACACTGGTCCTGGGGATAGACTGGGGAGAAACGTCAGAGAGAGTCCCATTGACTCAGATACACACTGGTCCTGGGGGACTGGGGAGAAAGTACAGAGAGAGTCCCATTGACTCAGATACACACTGGTCCTGGGGATAGACTGGGGAGAAAGGTAAGAGAGAGTCCCATTGACTGAGATACACACTGGTCCTGGGAATAGACTGGGGAGAAAGGTCAGAGAGTGTCCCATTGACTCAGATAAACACTGGTCCTGGGGATAGACTGGGGAGAAAGGTCAGAGAGTCCCATTGACTCAGATACACACTGGTCCTGGGGGTCTGGGGAGAAAGGTCAGAGAGAGTCCCAACTCAGATACACAATGGTCCGGGGGGACTGGGGAGAAAGGTCAGAGAGAGTCCAATTGAGTCAGGTACACACGGGTCCTGGGGGACTGGGGAGAAAGCTCAGAGAGAGTCCCATTGACTCAGATACACACTGCTCCTGGGGGACTGGGGAGAAAGGTCAGAGAGTCCCATTGACTCAGTTACACTCTGGTCCTGGGGGACTGGGGAGAAAGATCAGAGAGAGTCCCATTGACACAGATAAACACTGGTCCTTGGGATAGACTGGGGAGAATGGTCAGAGGGAGAACCACTGATTCAGATACACACTGGTCCTTGGGATAGACTGGGGAGAAAGGTCAGAGAGAGTCCCATTGACTCAGATATACACTGGTCCTGGGGATTGACTGTGGAGAAAGGTCAGAGAGAGTCCCATTGACTCAGATACACACTGGTCCTGGTGAACTGGGGAGAAAGTTCAGAGAGAGTCCCATTGACTCAGATACACTCTGGTCCTGGGGGACTGGGGAGAAAGATCAGAGAGAGTCCCATTGACTCAGATACACTCTCGTCCTGGGGGACTTGGGAGAAAGGTCAGAGAGAATCACATTGACTCAGATACACTCTGATCCTGGGGGACTGGGGAGAAAGGTCAGAGAGAGTCCCATTGACTCAGATACATACTGGTCCTGGGAATAGACTGGGGAGAAAGGTCCGAGAGAGTCCCATTGACTCAGATACACACTGGTCCTGGGGGATAGACTGGGGAGAAAGGTCAGAGAGTCCCATTGACTCAGATACACACTGGTCCTGGGAGATATACTGGGGAAAAACGTCAGAGAGAGTCCCATTGACTCAGATAGACACTGGTTCTGGGGGACTGGGGAGAAATGTCATAGAGAGTCCCATTGACTCAGATACACGTTGGTCCTGGGGATAGACAGGGTGAAAGTTCAGAGAGAGTCCCATTGACTCAGATACACACTGGTCCTGGGGGACTGGAGAGAAAGTTCAGAGAGAGTCCCATTGTCTCAGATACACACTGGTCCTGGGGATAGACTGGGGAGAAAGGTAAGAGAGAGTCCCATTGACTCAGATACACACTGGTTCTGGGGATAGACTGGGGATAAAGGTCAGAGAGTGTCCCATTGACTCAGATAAACACTGGTCCTGGGGATAGACTGGGGAGAAAGGTCAGAGAGTCCCACTGACTCAGATACACACTGGTCCTGGGGGTCTGGGGAGAAAAGTCAGAGAGAGTCCCATTGACTCAGATACACACTGGTCCTGGGGATAGACTGGGGAGAAAGATCAGAGAGAGTCCCATTGATTCAGGTACACACAGGTCCTGGGGGACTGGGGAGAAAGGTCAGAGAGAGTCCCATTGATTCAGGTACACACTGGTCCTGGGGGACTGGGGAGAAAGATCAGAGAGAGTCCCATTGACTCAGATACACACAGGTCCTGGGGGACTGGGGAGAAAGGTCAGAGAGTCCCATTGACTCAGATACACACTGGTCCTGGGGGTCTGGGGAGAATGTTCAGAGAGAGTCCCATTGACTCAGATACACACTGGTCCTGGGGGACTGGGGAGAAAGGTCAGAGAGAGTCCCATTGACTCAGATACACACTGGTCCTGGGGGACTGGGGAGAAATGTCAGAGAGAGTCCCATTGACTCAGATACACTCTGGTCCTTGGGGACTGGGTAGAAAGATCAGAGAGAGTCCCATTGATTCAGATACACTCTGGTCCTGGGGGACTGGGGAGAAAGGTCAGAGAGAGTCCCATTGACTCAGGTACACACTGGTCCTGGGGATAGACAGGGTGAAAGTTCAGTGAGAGTGCCATTGACTCAGATACACGTTGGTCCTGGTTATAGACTGGGGAGAAAGGTCAGAGAGAGTCCCATTGACTCAGATTAACACTGGTCCTGAGGGACTGGGGAGAAAGTTCAGAGAGAGTCCTATTGACTCAGATACACACTGGTCCTGGGGATAGACTGGGGAGAAAGGTAAGAGAGAGTCCCATTCACTCAGATACACACTGGTCCTGGGGATAGACTGGGGAGAAAGGTCAGAGAGTGTCCCGTTGACTCAGATAAACACTGGTCCTGGGGATAGTCTGGGGAGAAAGGTCAGAGAGTCCCATTGACTCAGATACACACTGGTCCTGGGGGTCTGGGGAGAAAGGTCAGAGACAGTCCCATTGACTCAGATACACACTTGTCCTGCGGGACTGGGGAGAAAGGTCAGAGAGAGTCCCATTGACTCAGGTACACACTGGTCCTGGGGGACTGGGGAGAAAGATCAGAGAGAGTCCCATTGACTCAGATACACACTGGTCCTGGGGGACTGGGGAGAAAGGTCAGAGAGTCCCATTGACTCAGATACACACTGGTCCTGGGGGTCTGGGGAGAAAGGTCAGAGAGAGTCCCATTGACTCAGATACACACTGGTCCTGGGGGACTGGGGAGAAAGTTCAGAGAGTTTCCCATTGACTCAGGTACAAACTGGTCCTGGGGGACTGGGGAGAAAGATCAGAGAGAGTCCCATTGACTCAGATAAACACAGGTCCGCGGGGACTGGGGAGAAAGGTCAGAGAGATTCCCATTGACTCAGATACACACTAGTCCTGGGGGACTGGGGAGAAAGGTCAGAGAGAGACCCGTTGACTCAGATAGACACTGGTCCTGGGGGACTGGGGAGAAAGGTCAGAGAGAGTCCCATTGACTCAGATACACACTGGTCCTGGGGATAGATTGGGGAGAAAGTTCAGAGAGAGTCACATTGACTCAGATACACACTGGTCCTGGGGATAGAATGGGGAGAAAGGTCAGAGAGAGTCCCATTGACTCCGATACACACTGGTCCTGGGGGACTGGGGAGAAAGGTCAGAGAGAGTCCCATTGACTCAGATACACTCTGGTCCTTGGGGACTGGGGAGAAAGATCAGTGAGAGTCCCATTGACTCAGATACACTCTGGTCCTGGTGGACTGGGGAGAAAGGTCAGAGAGAGTCCCATTGATTCAGATACACTCTGGTCCTGGGGGACTGGGGAGAAAGGTCAGAGAAAGTCCCATTGACTCAGATACACACTGGTCCTGGGGATAGACTGGGGAGAAAGGTCAGAGAGAGTCCCATTGACTCAGGTACACACTGGTCCTGGGGGATAGACTGGGGAGAAAGGTCAGAGAGAGTCCCATTGAATCAGATAAAAACTGGTCCTGGGGATAGACAGGGGAGAAAGGTCAGAGAGTCCCATTGACTCAGATACACATTGGTCCTGGGGGATATACTGGGGAGAAAGGTCAGAGAGACTCCCATTGACTCAGATAAACACTGGTCCTAGGGATAGACTGGGGAGAAATGTCAGAGTGAGTCCCATTGACTCAGATACACACTGGTCCTGGGGGACTGGGGAGAAAGTTCAGAGAGAGTACCATTGACTCAGATACACACTGGTCCTGGGGATCGACTGGGGAGAAAGGTCAGAGAGAGTCCCATTGACTCAGATAAACACTGGTCCTGGGGATAGACTGGGGAGAAACGTCAGAGAGAGTCCCATTGATTCAGATAAACACTGGTCCTTGGGATAGACTGGGGAGAAAAGTCAGAGAGAGTCCCATTTACACAGATAAACACCGGTCATGGGGATAGACTGGGGAAAAATTTCAGAGAGAGTCCCATTGACTCAGATACACAATGGTCCTGGGGATAGACTGGGGAGAACGGTCAGAGAGTCCCATTGACTCAGATACACACTGGTCCTGGGGACAGACTGGGGAGAAATTTCAGAGACAGTCCAATTGACTCAGATACACACTGGTCCTGGGGATAGACTGGGGAGAAAGGTAAGAGACAGTCCCATTGACTCAGATACACACTGGTCCTGGCGATAGGCAGGGGAGAAAGGTCAGAGAGTCCCATTGACTCAGATATACACTGGTCCTGGGGATAGACTGGGGAGAAAGGTCAGAGAGAGTCCCATTGACTCAGATACACACTGGTCCTGCGGGACTGGGGAGAAAGGTCAGAGAGAGTCCCATTGACTCAGATACACTCTGGTCCTGAGGGACTTGGGAGAAAGAGCAGAGAGAGTCCCATTGACTCAGATACACTCTGGTCCTGGTGGACTGGGTAGAAAGGTCAGAGAGAGTCCCATTGACTCAGATACAAACTGGTCCTGCGGATAGACTGGGGTGTACGGTCAGAGAGTCCCATTGACTCAGATACACACTATTCCTGGGGAAAGACTGGGGAGAAAGTTCAGAGACAGTCCCATTGACTCAGATACACACTGGTCCTGGGGATAGACAGGGGAGAAAGCTCAGAGAGTCCCATTGACTCAGATATACACTGGTCCTGGGGATAGACTGGGGAGAAAGGTCAGAGAGAGTCCCATTGACTCAGATACACACTGGTCCTGCGGGACTGGGGAGAAAGAGCAGAGAGAGTCCCATTGACTCAGATACACTCTGGTCCTGGGGGACTGGGGAGAAAGGTCAGAGAGAGTCCCATTGACTCAGATACATACTGGTCCTGGGGATAGACTGGGGAGAAAGGTCAGAGAGAGTCCCATTGACTCAGATACACACTGGTCCTGGGGATAGTCTGGGGAGAAAGGTCAGAGAGAGTCCCATTGACTCAGATACACACTTGTCCTGCGGGACTGGGGAGAAAGGTCAGAGAGAGTCCCATTGACTCAGGTACACACTGGTCCTGGGGGACTGGGGAGAAAGATCAGAGAGAGTCCCATTGACTCAGATACACACTGGTCCTGGGGGACTGGGGAGAAAGGTCAGAGAGTCCCATTGACTCAGATACACACTGGTCCTGGGGGTCTGGGGAGAAAGGTCAGAGAGAGTCCCATTGACTCAGATACACACTGGTCCTGGGGGACTGGGGAGAAAGTTCAGAGAGTGTCCCATTGACTCAGGTACAAACTGGTCCTGGGGGACTGGGGAGAAAGATCAGAGAGAGTCCCATTGACTCAGATAAACACAGGTCCTCGGGGACTGGGGAGAAAGGTCAGAGAGATTCCCATTGACTCAGATACACACAAGTCCTGGGGGACTGGGGAGAAAGGTCAGAGAGAGACCCGTTGACTCAGATAGACACTGGTCCTGGGGGACTGGGGAGAAAGGACAGAGAGAGTTCCATTGACTCAGATACACACTGGTCCTGGGGATAGATTGGGGAGAAAGTTCAGAGAGAGTCACATTGACTCAGATACACACTGGTCCTGGGGATAGAATGGGGAGAAAGGTCAGAGAGAGTCCCATTGACTCCGATACACACTGGTCCTGGGGGACTGGGGAGAAAGGTCAGAGAGAGTCCCATTGACTCAGATACACTCTGGTCCTTGGGGACTGGGGAGAAAGATCAGTGAGAGTCCCATTGACTCAGATACACTCTGGTCCTGGTGGACTGGGGATAAAGGTCAGAGAGAGTCCCATTGATTCAGATACACTCTGGTCCTGGGGGACTGGGGAGAAAGGTCAGAGAAAGTCCCATTGACTCAGATACACACTGGTCCTGGGGATAGACTGGGGAGAAAGGTCAGAGAGAGTCCCATTGACTCAGGTACACACTGGTCCTGGGGGATAGACTGGGGAGAAAGGTCAGAGAGAGTCCCATTGAATCAGATAAAAACTGGTCCTGGGGATAGACAGGGGAGAAAGGTCAGAGAGTCCCATTGACTCAGATACACATTGGTCCTGGGGGATATACTGGGGAGAAAGGTCAGAGAGACTCCCATTGACTCAGATAAACACTGGTCCTAGGGATAGACTGGGGAGAAATGTCAGAGTGAGTCCCATTGACTCAGATACACACTGGTCCTGGGGGACTGGGGAGAAAGTTCAGAGAGAGTACCATTGACTCAGATACACACTGGTCCTGGGGGACTGGGGAGAAAGTTCAGAGAGAGTACCATTGACTCAGATACACACTGGTCCTGGGGATTGACTGGGGAGAAAGGTCAGAGAGAGTCCCATTGATTCAGATAAACACTGGTCCTGGGGATAGACTGGGGAGAAAAGTCAGAGAGTCCCATTGACTCAGATATACACTGGTCCTGGGGATAGACTGGGGAGAAAGGTCAGAGAGAGTCCCATTGACTCAGATACACACTGGTCCTGCGGGACTGGGGAGAAAGGTCAGAGAGAGTCCCATTGACTCAGATACACTCTGGTCCTGAGGGACTTGGGAGAAAGAGCAGAGAGAGTCCCATTGACTCAGATACACTCTGGTCCTGGTGGACTGGGTAGAAAGGTCAGAGAGAGTCCCATTGACTCAGATACAAACTGGTCCTGGGGATAGACTGGAGTGTACGGTCAGAGAGTCCCATTGACTCAGATACACACTGGTCCTGGGGAAAGACTGGGGAGAAAGTTCAGAGACAGTCCAATCGACTCAGATACACACTGGTCCTGGGGATAGACTGGGGAGAAAAGTAAGAGACAGTCCCATTGACTCAGATACACACTGGTCCTGGGGATAGACAGGGGAGAAAGCTCAGAGAGTCCCATTGACTCAGATATACACTGGTCCTGGGAATAGACTGGGGAGAAAGGTCAGAGAGAGTCCCATTGACTCAGATACACACTGGTCCTGCGGGACTGGGGAGAAAGAGCAGAGAGAGTCCCATTGACTCAGTTACACTCTGGTCCTGGGGGACTGGGGAGAAAGGTCAGAGAGAGTCCCATTGAATCAGATAAAAACTGGTCCTGGGGATAGAAAGGGGAGAAAGGTCAGAGAGTCCCATTGATTCAGATACACTCTGGTCCTGGGGGACGAGGGAGAAAGTTCAGAGAGAGTCCCATTGACTCAGATACACTCTGGTCCTGGGGGACTGGGGAGAAAGGTCAGAGAAAGTCCCATTGACTCAGATACACACTGGTCCTGGGGATAGACTGGGGAGAAAGGTCAGAGAGAGTCCCATTGACTCAGATACACACTGGTCCTGGGGGATAGACTGGGGAGAAATGTCAGAGAGAGTCCCATTGAATCAGATAAAAACTGGTCCTGGGGAAAGAAAGGGGAGAAAGGTCAGAGAGTCCCATTGATTCAGATACACACTGGTCCTGAAGGATATACTGGGGGGAAAGGTCAGAGAGACTCCCATTGACTCAGATAAACACTGGTCCTAGGAATAGACTGTGGATAAAGGTCAGAGAGGGTCCCATTGACTCAGATACACACTGGTCCTGGGGGACTGGGGAGAAAGGTCAGAGAGAGTACCATTGACTCAGATACACACTGGTCCTGGGGATCGACTGGGGAGAAAGGTCAGAGAGAGACCCATTGACTCAGATAAACACTGGTCCTGGGGATAGACTGGGGAGAAAGGTCAGAGAGAGTCCCATTGATTCAGATAAACACTGGTCCTGGGGATAGACTGGGGAGAAAAGTCAGAGAGAGTCCCATTGACACAGATAAACACCGGTCATGGGGATAGACTGGGGAGAAAGTTCAGAGAGAGTCCCATTGACTCAGATACACACTGGTCCTGGGGATAGACTGGGGAGAACGGTCAGAGAGTCCCATTGACTCAGATACACACTGGTCCTGGGGACAGACTTGGGAGAATGTTCAGAGACAGTCCAATTGACTCAGACACACTGGTCCTGGGGATAGACTGGGGAGAAAGGTAAGAGACAGTCCCATTGACTCAGATACACACTGGTCCTGGGGATAGACAGGGGAGAAAGGTCAGAGAGTCCCATTGACTCAGATATACACTGGTCCTGGGGATAGACTGGGGAGAAAGATAAGAGAGAGTCCCATTGACTCAGATACACACTGGTCCTGGGGGACTGGGGAGAAAGGTCAGAGAGCGTCCCATTGACTCAGATACACGCTGGTCCTGTGAGACTGGGGAGAAAGAGCAGAGATAGTCCCATTGACTCAGATACACTCTGGTCCTGGGGGACTAGGGAGAAAGGTCAGAGAGAGTCCCATTGACTCAGATACACTCTGGTCCTGGGGGACTGGGGAGAAAGGTCAGAGAGAGTCCCATTGACTCAGATACACACTGGTCCTGGGGATAGACTGGGGAGAAAGGTCAGAGAGATTCCCATTGACTCAGATACACACTGGTCCTGAGGGATAGACTGGGGAGAAAGGTCAGAGAGACTCCCATTGACTCAGATAAACATTGGTCCTGGGGATAGACAGGGAGAAAGTTCAGAGAGAGTCCCATTGACTCAGATACACACTGGTACTGGGTGACTGGGGAGAAAGGTCAGAGAGAGTACCATTGACTCAGATACACACTGGTCCTGGGGATCGACTGGGGAGAAAGATCAGAGAGAGTCCCATTGACACAGATAAACACTGGTCCTGGGGATAGACTGGGGAGAAAGGAAAGAGAGAGTCCCATTGATTCAGATAAACAATGGTCCTTGGGGATCGACTGGGGAGAAAAGTCAGAGAGAGTCCCATTGACACACATAAACACCGGTCATGGGGATAGACTGGGGAGAAAGGTCAGAGAGAGTCCCATTGACTCAGATACACACTGGTCCTGGGGATAGACTGGGGAGAACGGTCAGAGAGTCCCATTGTCTCAGATACACACTGGTCCTGGGGACAGACTAGGGAGAAAGTTCAGAGACAGTCCCATTGACTCAGATATACACTGGTCCTGGGGATAGACTGGGGAGAAAGGTCAGAGAGAGTCCCATTGACTCAGATACACACTGGTCCTGGGGGACTGGGGAGCAAGGTCAGAGAGAGTCCCTTTGACTTAGATACACTCTGGTCCTGAGGGACTTGGGAGAAAGAGCAGAGAGAGTCCCATTGACTCAGATACACTCTGGTCCTGGGGGACTGGGGAGAAAGGTCAGAGAGTGTCCCATTGACTCAGATACACACTGGTCCTGGGGATAGACTGGGGTGAACGGTCAGAGAGTCCCATTGACTCAGATACACACTGGTCCTGGGGATAGACTGGGGAGAAAGTTCAGAGACAGTCCCATTGACTCAGATACACACTGGTCCTGGGGATAGACAGGGGAGAAAGATCAGAGAGTCCCATTGACTCAGATATACACTGGTCCTGGGGATAGACTGGGGAGAAAGGTCAGAGAGAGTCCCATTGACTCAGATACACACTGTTCCTGCGGGACTGGGGAGAAAGGTCAGAGAGAGTCCCATTGACTCAGATACACTCTGGTCCTGAGGGACTTGGGAGAAAGAGCAGAGAGAGTCCCATTGACTCAGATACACTCTGGTCCTGGGGGACTGGGGAGAAAGGTCAGAGAGAGTCCCATTGACTCAGATACACACTGGTCCTGGGGATAGACTGGGGAGAAAGGTCAGAGAGAGTCCCATTGACTCAGATACACACTGGTCCTGAGGGATAGACTGGGGAGAAAGGTCAGAGAGAGTCCCATTGACTCAGATAAACACTGGTCCTGGGGATAGACTGCGGAGAAAGGTCAGAGAGAGTCCCATTGACACAGATAAACACCGGTCATGGGGATAGATTGGAGAGAAAGGTCAGAGAGAGTCCCATTGACTCAGATACACACTGGTCATGGGGATAGACTGGGGAGAAAGAGCAGAGAGAGTCCCATTGACTCAGATACACTCTGGTCCTGGGGGACGAGGGAGAAATTTCAGAGAGAGTCCCATTGACTCAGATACACTCTGGTCCTGGGGGACTGGGGAGAAAGGTCAGAGAAAGTCCCATTGACTCAGATACACACTGGTCCTGGGGATAGACTGGGGAGAAAGGTCAGAGAGAGTCCCATTGACTCAGATACACACTGGTCCTGGGGGATAGACTGGGGAGAAATGTCAGAGAGAGTCCCATTGAATCAGATAAAAACTGGTCCTGGGGATAGAAAGGGGAGAAAGGTCAGAGAGTCCCATTGACTCAGATACACACTGGTCCTGGGGGATATACTGGGGAGAAAGGTCAGAGAGACTCCCATTGACTCAGATAAACACTGGTCCTAGTGATAGACTGGGGAGAAAGGTCAGAGAGAGTCCCATTGACTCAGATACACACTGGTCCTGGGGGACTGGGGAGAAAGGTCAGAGAGAGTACCATTGGCTCAGATACACACTGGTCCTGGGGATCGACTGGGGAGAAAGGTCAGAGAGAGACCCATTGACTCAGATAAACACTGGTCCTGGGGATAGACTGGGGAGAAAGGTCAGAGAGAGTCCCATTGATTCAGATAAACATTGGTTGTGGGGATAGACTGGGGAGAAAAGTCCGAGAGAGTCCCATTGACACAGATAAACACCGGTCATGGGGATAGACTGGGGAGAAAGGTCAGAGAGAGTCCCATTGACTCAGATACACACTGGTCCTGGGGATAGACTGGGGAGAACGGTCAGAGAGTCCCATTGACTCAGATACACACTGGTCCTGGGGACAGACTTGGGAGAATGTTCAGAGACAGTCCAATTGACTCAGACACACTGGTCCTGGGGATAGACTGGGGAGAAAGGTAAGAGACAGTCCCATTGACTCAGATACACACTGGTCCTGGGGATAGACAGGGGAGAAAGGTCAGAGAGTCCCACTGACTCAGATATACACTGGTCCTGGGGATAGACTGGGGAGAAAGATAAGAGAGAGTCCCATTGACTCAGATACACACTGGTCCTGGGGGACTGGGGAGAAAGGTCAGAGAGCGTCCCATTGACTCAGATACACGCTGGTCCTGTGAGACTGGGGAGAAAGAGCAGAGAGAGTCCCATTGACTCAGATACACTCTGGTCCTGGGGGACTAGGGAGAAAGGTCAGAGAGATTCCCATTGACTCAGATACACACTGGTCCTGAGGGATAGACTGGGGAGAAAGGTCAGAGAGACTCCCATTGACTCAGATAAACACTGGTCCTGGGGATAGACTGGGGAGAAAGGTCAGAGAGAGTCCCATTGACTCAGATACACACTGCTACTGGGGGACTGGGGAGAAAGGTCAGAGAGAGTACCATTGACTCAGATACACACTGGTCCTGGGGATCGACTGGGGATAAAGATCAGAGAGAGTCCCATTGACACAGATAAACACTGGTCCTGGGGATAGACTGGGGAGAAAGGTCAGAGAGAGTCCCATTGATTCAGATATACAATGGTCCTTGGGGATCGACTGGGGAGAAAAGTCAGAGAGAGTCCCATTGACACACATAAACACCGGTCATGGGGATAGACTGGGGAGAAAAGTCAGAGAGAGTCCCATTGACTCAGATACACACTGGTCCTGGGGATAGACTGGGGAGAACGGTCAGAGAGTCCCATTGTCTCAGATACACACTGGTCCTGTGGACAGACTGGGGAGAAAGTTCAGAGACAGTCCCATTGACTCAGATACACACTGGTCCTGGGGATAGACTGGGGAGAAAGGTAACAGACAGTCCCATTGACTCAGATACACACTGGTCCTGGGGATAGACAGGGCAGAAAGGTCAGAGAGTCCCATTGACTCAGATATACACTGGTCCTGGGGATAGACTGGGGAGAAAGGTCAGAGAGAGTCCCATTGACTCAGATACACACTGGTCCTGGGGGACTGGGGAGAAATGTCAGAGAGAGTCCCATTGACTCAGATACACTCTGGTCCTGGGGGACTGGGGAGAAAGATCAGAGAGAGTCCCATTGACTCAGATACACTCTGGTCCTGGGGGACTGGGGAGAAAGGTCAGAGAGAGTCCCTTTGACTCAGATACACTCTGGTCCTGGTGGATAGGGGAGAAAGGTCAGAGAGAGTCCCATTGACTCAGATACACACTGGTCCTGGGGATAGCCTGGGGAGAAAGGTCAGAGAGAGTCCCATTGACTCCGATACACACTGGTCCTGGGGGATATACTGGGTAGAATGTTCAGAGAGATTCCCATTGACTCAGATAAACACTCGTCCTGGGAATAGACTGGGGAGAAAGGTCAGAGAGAGTCCCATTGACTCAGATACACACTGGTCCTGGGGGACTGGGGAGAAAGGTCAGAGAGAGTCCCATTGACTCAGAAACACACTGGCCCTGGGGATAGACAGGGTGAAAGTTCAGAGAGAGTCCCATTGACTCAGATACACTCTGGTCCTGGGGGACTGGGGAGAAAGGTCAGAGAGAGTCCCTTTGACTCAGATACACTCTGGTCCTGGTGGATAGGGGAGAAAGGTCAGAGAGAGTCCCATTGACTCGGATACACACTGGTCCTGGGGATAGCCTGGGGAGAAAGTTCAGAGAGAGTCCCATTGACTCAGATACACACTGGTCCTGGGGGATATACTGGGGAGAATGTTCAGAGAGATTCCCATTGACTCAGATAAACATTCGTCCTGGGAATAGACTGGGGAGAAAGATCAGAGAGAGTCCCATTGACTCAGATACACACTGGTCCTGGGGGACTGGGGAGAAAGGTCAGAGAGAGTCCCATTGACTCAGGTACACACTGGTCCTGGGGATAGACAGGGTGAAAGTTCAGAGAGAGTCCCATTGACTCAGATACACGTTGGTCCTGGTGATAGACTGGGGAGAAAGGTCAGAGAGAGTCCCATTGACTCAGATACACACTGGTCCTGGGGGACTGGGGAGAAAGTTCAGAGAGAGTCCCATTGACACAGATAAACACTGGTCCTGGGGATAGACTGTGGAGAAAGCTAAGAGAGAGTCCATTGACTCAGATACACACTGGTCCTGGGGATAGACAGCGGAGAAAGGTCAGAGAGTCCCATTGACTCAGGTACACACTGGTCCTGGGGGATATACTGGGGAGAAAGTTCAGAGAGACTCCCATTGACTCAGATAAACACTGGTCCTGGGGAAAGACTGGGGAGAAACTCAGAGAGATTCCCATTGACTCAGATACACACTGGTCCTGGGGGACTGGGGAGAAAGGTCATAGAGTGTACCATTGACTCAGATACACACTGGTCCTGGTGATCGACTGGGGAGAAAGTTCAGCGAGATTCCCATTGACTCAGATAAACACTGGTCCTGGGGATAGACTGGGGAGAAAGTTCAGAGAGAGTCCCATTGATTCAGATAAACACTGGTCCTGGGGATAGACTGGGGAGAAAGTTCAGAGAGAGTCCCATTGACACAGATAAACACCGGTCATGGGGATAGACTGGGGAGAAAGGTCAGAGAGAGTCCCATTGAATCAGATACACATTGGTCCTGGGGATAGACTGGGGAGAAAGGTCAGAGAGAGTCCCATTGAATCAGATAAAAACTGGTCCTGGGGATAGACAGGGGAGAAAGGTCAGAGAGACTCCCATTGACTCAGATATACACTGGTCCTGGGGGATATACTGGGGAGAAAGTTCAGAGAGACTCCCATTGACTCAGATAAACACTGGTCCTGGGGATAGACTGGGGAGAAAGGTCAGGGAGAGTCCCATTGACTCAGATACACACTGGTCCTGGGTGACTCGGGAGAAAGGTCAGAGAGAGTACCATTGATTCAGATAAACACTGGTCCTGGGGATCGACTGGGGAGAAAGGTCAGAGAGAGTCCCATTGACACAGATAAACACCGGTCATGGGGATTGACTGGGGAGAAAGGTCAGAGAGACTCCCATTGACTCAGATACACACTGTTCCTGGGGACAGACTGGGGAGAAAGTTCAGAGACAGTCCCATTGACTCAGATACACACTGGTCCTGGGAATAGACTGGGGAGAAAGGTCATAGAGAGTCCCATTGACTCAGATATACACTGGTCCTGGGGATAGTCTGCGGAGAAAGGTCAGAGAGAGTCCCATTGACTCAGATACACACTGGTCCTGGGGGACTGGGGAGAAAGGTCAGAGAGAGTCCCATTGACTCAGATACACTCTGGTCCTGGGGGACTGGGGAGAAAGATCAGAGAGAGTCCCATTGACTCAGATACACTCTGGTGCTGGGGGACTGGGGAGAAAGGTCAGAGA
This sequence comes from Pristiophorus japonicus, assembly GCF_044704955.1. Taxonomy (NCBI): domain Eukaryota; kingdom Metazoa; phylum Chordata; class Chondrichthyes; family Pristiophoridae; genus Pristiophorus; species Pristiophorus japonicus. The sequence continues at coordinate 682,982 of NW_027254531.1, forward strand.
GAGTCCCATTGACTCAGATACACTCTGGTCCTGGGGGACTGGGGAGAAAGGTCAGAGAGTGTCCCATTGACTCAGATACACACTGGTCCTGGGGATAGACTGGGGAGAAAGGACAGAGAGAGTCCCATTGAATCAGATACACACTGGTCCTGGGGGATAGACTGGGGAGAAAGGTCAGAGAGAGCCCCATTGACTCAGATACACACTGGTCCTGGGGATAGACTGCGGAGAAAGATCAGAGAGTCCCATTGACCCAGATAAACACTGGTCCTGGGGAGAGACTGGGGAGAAACGTCAGAGAGAGTCCCATTGACTCAGATACACTCTGGTCCTGGGGGACTGGGGAGAATGGTCAGAGAGTGTCCCATTGACTCAGATACACACTGGTCCTGGGGATAGACTGGGGAGAAAGGACAGAGAGAGTCCCATTGAATCAGATACACACTGGTCCTGGGGGATAGACTGGGGAGAAAGGTCAGAGAGTCCCATTGACTCAGATACACACTGGTCCTGGGGGATATACTGGGGAGAAAGGTCAGAGAGATTCCCATTGACTCAGATAAACACTGGTACTGGGGATAGACTGGGGAGAAACGTCAGAGAGAGTCCCATTGACTCAGATACACACTGGTCCTGGGGGACTGGGAAGAAAGGTCAGAGAGAGTCCCATTGACTCAGCTACATACTGGTCCTGGGGATAGACAGGGTGAATGTTCAGAGAGAGTCCCATTGACTCAGATACACGTTGGTCCTGGGGATAGATTGGGGAGAAAGGTCAGAGAGAGTCCCATTGACTCAGATACACACTGGTCCTGGGGGACTGGGGAGAAAGTTCAGAGAGAGTCCCATTGACTCAGATACACACTGGTCATCGGGATAGACTGGAGATAAAGGTAAGAGAGTGTCCCATTGACTCAGATACACACTGGTCCTGGGGATAGACAGGGGAGAAATGTCAGAGAGTCCCATTGACTCAGATACACACTGGTCGTGGGGGATATATTTGGGAGAAAGTTCAGAGCGACTCCCATTGACTCAGATAAACACTGGTCCTGGGGATAGACTGGGGAGAAAGCTCAGAGCGAGTCCCATTGTCTCAGATACACACTGGTCCTGGGGATCGAATGGGGAGAAAGGTCAGAGAGAGTCCCATTGATTCAGATAAAAACTGGTCCTGGGGATAGACTGGGGAGAAAGGTCGGAGAGGGTCCCATTGATTCAGATAAACACTGGTCCTGGGGATAGACTGGGGAGAAAGGTCAGAGAGAGTTCCATTGACACAGATAAACACCGGTCATGGGGATAGACTGTGGAGAAAGGTCAGAGAGAGTCCCATTGACTCAGATACACTCTGATCCTGGGGCACTGGGGAGAAATGTCAGAGAGAGTCCCATTTCTGAGATAAACACTGGTCCTGGGGATAGACTGGGGAGAAAGGTCAGAGGGAGTCCAACTGATTCAGATACACACTGGTCCTGGGGATAGACTGGGGAGAAAGGTCAGAGAGAGTCCCATTGACTCAGATATACACTGGTCCTGGGGATAGACTGGGGAGAAAGGTCAGAGAGAGTCCCACTGACTCAGATACACACTGGTCCTGGGGGACTGGGGAGAAAGGTCAGAGAGAGTCCCATTGACTCAGATACACTCTCGACCTGGGGGACTGGGGAGAAAGTTCAGAGAGAGTCCCATTGACTCAGATACACTCTGGTCCTGGGGGACTGGGGAGAAAGGTCAGAGAGAGTCCCATTGACTCAGATAAACACTGGTCCTGGGTATAGACTGGGGAGAAAGGTCAGAGTGAGTCCCATTGACTCAGATACACACTGGTCCTGAGGGACTGGGAAGAAAGTTCAGAGAGAGTCCCATTGACTCAGATACACACTGGTCCTGGGGATAGACTGGGGAGAAAGGTAAGAGAGAGTCCCATTGACTCAGATACACACTGGTCCTGGGGATAGACTGGGGAGAAAGGTCAGAGAGAGTCCCATTGACACAGATAAACACCGGTCATGGGGATAGACTGAGGAGAAAGGTCAGAGAGAGTCCCATTGACTCAGATAAACACTGGTCCTGGGGATAGACTGGGGAGAACGGTCAGAGAGTCCCATTGACTCAGATACACACTGGTCCTGGGTATAGACTGGGGAGAAAGGTCAGAGAGAGTCCCATTGACTCAGATACACACTGGTCCTGGAGGATAGACTGGGGAGAAAGGTCAGAGAGTCCCATTGACTCAGATGCACACTGGTCCTGGGGGATATACTGGGGAGAAAGGTCAGAGAGATTCCCATTGACTCAGATAAACACTGGTCCTGGAGATAAACTGGGGAGAAACGTCAGAGAGAGTCCCATTGATCAGATACACACTGGTACTGGGGGACTGGGGAGAAACGTCAGAGAGAGTCCCATTGACTCTGGTACACACTGGTCCTGGGGATAGACAGGGTGAAATTTCAGAGAGAGTCCCATTGACTCAGATAAACACTGGTCCTGGGGATAGACTGAGGAGAATGCTCAGAGAGAGTCCCATTGACTCAGATACACACGGGTCCTGGGGACTGGGGAGAAAGATCAGAGAGAGTACCATTGACTCAGATACACACTGGTCCTGGGGATCGACTGGGGAGAAAGGTCAGAGAGAGTCCCATTGACTCAGATAAACACTGGTCCTGGGGATAGACTGGGGAGAAAGTTTAGAGTGAGTCCCATTGATTCAGGTAAACACTGGTCCTGGGGATAGACTGGGGAGAAAGGTCAGAGAGAGTCCCATTGACACAGATAAACACCGGTCATGGGGATAGACTGGAGAGAAATGTCAGAGAGAGTCCCATTGACTCAGATACACTCTGGTCCTGGGGGAATGGGGAGAAACGTCAGAGAGAGTCCCATTGACTCAGATAAACCCTGGTCCTGGGGATAGACTGGGGAGAAAGGTCAGAGGGAGTCCCACTGATTCAGATACACACTGGTCTTGGGATAGACTGGGGAGAAAGGTTAGAGAGAGTCCCATTGACTCAGATATACACTGGTCCTGGGGATAGACTGGGGAGAAAGGTCAGAGAGATTCCCATTTACTCAGATACACTCTGGTCCTGGGAGACTGGGGAGAAAGTTCAGAGAGAGTCCCATTGACTCAGATACACTCTGGTCCTGGGGAACTGGGGAGAAAGATCAGAGAGAGTACCATTGACTCAGATACACTCTCGTCCTGGGGGACTGGGGAGAAAGGTCAGAGACAGTCCCATTGACTCAGATACTCTCTGGTCCTGGGGGACTGGGGAGAAATGTCAGAGAGAGTCCCATTGACTCAGATAAACACTGGTCCTGGGGATCGACTGGGGAGAAAGGTCAGAGAGAGTCCCATTGACTCAGATACACACTGGCCCTGGGGGACTCGGGAGAACGTTCAGAGAGAGTCCCATTGACTCAGATACACACTGGTCCTGGGGATAGACTGGGGAGAAAGGTCAGAGAGAGTCCCTTTGACTCAGATACACACTGGTCCTGGGAGACTGGTGAGAAAGTTTCGAGAGAGTCCCATTGACTCAGATACACACTGGTCCTGGGGATAGACTGGGGAGAAAGGTAAGAGAGAGTCCCATTGACTCAGATACACACTGGTCCTGGAGATATACAGGGGAGAAAGGTCAGAGAGTCCCATTGACTCAGATACACACTGGTCCTGGGGGATATACTGGGGAGAAGGATCAGAGCGACTCCCATTGACTCAGATAAACACTGGTCCTGGGGATAGACTGAGGAGAATGCTCAGAGAGAGTCCCATTGACTCAGATACACGCTGGTCCTGGGGGACTGGGGAGAAATGTCAGAGAGAGTACCATTGACTCAGATACACACTGGTCCTGGGGATCGACTGGGGAGAAAGGTCAGAGAGAGTCCCATTGACTCAGATAAACACTGGTCCTGGGGATAGACTGGGCAGAAAGGTTAGAGTGAGTCCCATTGATTCAGATAAACACTGGTCCTGGGGATAGACTGGGGAGAAAGGTCAGAGAGAGTCCCATTGACAAAGATAAACACCGGTCATGGGGATAGACTGGAGAGAAATGTCAGAGAGAGTCCCATTGACTCAGATACACTCTGGTCCTGGGGGACTGGGGAGAAACGTCAGAGAGAGTTCGATTGACTCAGATAAACCCTGGTCCTGGGGATAGACTGGGGAGAAAAGTCAGAGGGAGTCCCACTGATTCAGATACACACAGGTCCTGGGATAGACTGGGGAGAAAGGTTAGAGAGAGTCCCATTGACTCAGATATACACTGGTCCTGGGGATAGACTGGGGAGAAAGGTCAGAGAGATTCCCATTGACTCAGATACACTCTGGTCCTGGGGGACTGGGGAGAAAGGTCAGAGAGAGTCCCATTGACTCAGATACACTCTGGTCCTGGGATACTGGGGAGAAAGATCAGAGAGAGTACCATTGACTCAGATACACTCTGGTCCTGGGGGACTGGGGAGAAAGGTCAGAGAGAGTCCCATTGACTCAGATACACAATGGTCCTGGGGATAGACTGGGGAGAAAGGTAAGAGAGAGTCCCATTGACTCAGATACACACTGATCCTGGGGATAGACAGGGGAGAAAGGACAGAGAGTCCCATTGACTCAGATACACACTGGTCCTGGGGGATATACTGGGGAGAAAGGTCAGAGAGATTGCCATTGACTCAGATACACTCTGGTCCTGGGGGACTGGGGAGAAAGACCAGAGAGAGTCCCATTGACTCAGATACACTCTGATCCTGGGGGACTCGGGAGAAAGGTCAGAGAGAGTCCCATTGACTCAGATACACTCTGGTCCTGGGGATAGACTGGGGAGAAAGGTCAGAGAGAGTCCCATTGACTCAGATACACACTGGTCCTGGGCGATAGACTGGGGAGAAAGGTCAGAGAGTCCCATTGACTCAGATACACACTGGTCCTGGGGGATATACTGGGGTGAAAGGTCAGAGAGATTCCCATTGACTCCAATAAACACTGGTCCTGGGGATAGACATGGGAGAAACGTCAGAGAGAGTCCCATTGACTCAGATACACACTGGTCCTGGGGAACTGGGGAGAAAGGTCAGAGAGAGTCCCATTGACTCAGATACACACTGGTCCTGGGGAACTGGGGAGAAAGGTCAGAGAGAGTCCCATTGACTCAGGTACACACTGGTCCTGGGGATAGACAGGGTGAAAGTTCAGAGAGAGTCCCATTGACTCAGATACACGTTGGTAGTGGGGATAGACTGGGGAGAAAGGTCAGAGAGAGTCCCATTGACTCAGATACACACTGGTCCTGGGGGACTGGGGAGAAAGTTCAGAGAGAGTCCCATTGACTCAGATACACACTGGTCCTGGGGATAGACTGGGGAGAAAGGTCAGAGAGAGTCCCATTGACTCAGATACAAACTGCTCCTGGGGATAGACATGGGAGAAAGGTCAGAGAGTCCCATTGACTCAGATACACACTGGTCCTGGGGGAAATACTGGGGAGAAAGGTCAGAGCGACTCCCATTGACTCAGATAAACACTGGTCCTCGGGATAGACTTGGAGAAAACTCAGAGAGAGTCCCATTGACTCAGATACACATTGGTCCTGGGGATCGACTGGGGAGAAAGGTCAGAGAGAGTCCCATTGACTCAGATATACACTGGTCCTGGGGATAGACTGGGGAGAAAGGTCAGAGAGAGTCCCATTGACTCAGATACACACTGGTCCTGGGGGACTGGGGAGAAAGGTCAGAGAGAGTCCCATTGACTCAGATACACTCTGGTCCTGGGGGACTGGGGAGAAAGATCAGAGAGAGTCCATTTGACTCAGATACACTCTCGTCCTGGGGGACTGGGGAGAAAGGTCAGAGAGAGTCCCATTGACTCAGATACACACTGGTCCTGGGGATCGACTGGGGAGAAAGGTCAGAGAGAGTCCCATTGATTCAGATAAACACTGGTCCTGGGGATAGACTGGGGAGAAAGTTCGGAGAGAGTCCCATTGATTCAGATAAACACTGGTCCTGGGGATAGAGTGGGGAGAAAGGTCAGAGAGAGTCCCATTGTCACAGATAAACACCGGTCATGGGGATAGACTGGGTAGAAAGTTCAGAGAGAGTCCCATTGACTCAGATACACTCTGGTCCTGGGGGACTGGTGAGAAATGTCAGAGAGAGTCCCATTGACTCAGATAAACACTGGTCCTGGGGATAGACTGGGGAGAAAGTTCAGAGAGAGTCCCATTGACTCAGATACACACTGGTCCTGGGGGACTGGGGAGAAAGTTCAGAGAAAGTCCCATTGACTCAGGAACACACTGTTCCTGGGGACAGACTGGGGAGAAAGTTCAGAGACAGTCGCATTGACTCAGATACACACTGGTCCTGGGGATAGACTGGGGAGAAAGGTCATAGAGAGTCCCATTGATTCAGATATACACTGGTCCTGGGGATAAACTGGGGAGAAAGGTCAGAGAGAGTCCCATTGACTCAGATACACACTGGTCCTTGGGGACTGGGGAGAAAGGTCAGAGAGAGTCCCATTGACTCAGATACACTCTGGTCCTGGGGGACTGGGGAGAAATGTCAGAGAGAGTCCCATTGACTCAGGTACACACTGGTCCTTGGGATAGACAGGGTGAAAGTTCAGAGAGAGCCCCATTGACTCAGATACACGTTGGTCCTGGGGATAGACTGGGGAGAAAGGTCAGAGAGAGTCCCATTGACTCAGATACACACTGGTCCTGGGAGACTGGTGAGAAAGTTTAGAGAGAGTCCCATTGACTCAGATACACACTGGTCCTGGGGATAGACTGGGAAGAAAGGTAAGAGAGAGTCCCATTGACTCAGATACACATTGGTCCTGGGGATAGACAGGGGAGAACGGTCAGAGCGTCCCATTGACTCAGATACACACTGGTCCTGGGGGATATACTGGGGAGAAAGGTCAGAGCAACTCCCATTGACTCAGATAAACACTGGTCCTGGGGATAGACTGGGGAGAAAGCTCAGAGAGAGTCCCATTGACTCAGATAAACACTGGTCCTGGGGATAGACTGGGGAGAAAGGTCGGAGAGAGTCCCATTGATTCAGATAAACACTTGTCCTGGTGATAGACTGGGGAGAAATATCAGAGAGAGTCCCATTGACACAGATAAACACCGGTCATGGGGATAGACTGGGGAGAAAGGTCAGAGAGAGTCCCATTGACTCAGATACACTCTGGTCCTGGGGGACTGGGGAGAAATGTCAGAGTGAGTCCCATTTCTCAGATAAACACTGGTCCTGGGGATAGACTGGGGAGAAAGGTCAGAGGGAGTCCCATTGACTCAGATACACACTGGTCCTGGGGGACTGGGGAGAAAGGTCAGAGAGAGTCCCATTGACTCAGATACACTCTGGTCCTGGGGGACTGGGGAGAAAGATCAGAGAGAGTTCCATTGACTCAGATACACTCTCGACCTGGGGGACTGGGGAGAAAGGTCAGAGAGAGTCCCATTGACGCAGATACACTCTGGTCCTGGGGGACTGGGGAGAAAGGTCAGAGAGAGTCCCATTGACTCAGATAAACACTGGTCCTGGGTATAGACTGGGGAGAAAGGTCAGAGAGAGTCCCATTGACTCAGATACACACTGGTCCTGGGGGACTGGGGAGAATGTTCAGAGAGAGTCCCATTGACTCAGATACACACTGGTCCTGGGGATAGACTGGGGAGAAAGTTCAGAGAGAGTCCCATTGACTCAGATAAACACTGGTCCTGGCGATAGACTGGGGAGAAAGGTCAGCGAGTCCCATTGACTCAGATACACACTGGTCCTGGGGATAGACTGGGGAGAAAGGTCAGAGAGAGTCCCATTGATTCAGATATACACTGGTCCTGGGGATAGACTGGGGAGAAAGGTCAGAGAGAGTCCCATTGACACAGATAAACACCGGTCATGGGGATAGACTGAGGAGAAAGGTCAGAGAGAGTCCCATTGACTCAGATAAACACTGGTCCTGGGGATAGACTGGGGAGAACGGTCAGAGAGTCCCATTGACTCAGATACACACTGGTCCTGGGTATAGACTGGGGAGAAAGGTCAGAGAGAGTCCCATTGACTCAGATACACACTGGTCCTGGAGGATAGACTGGGGAGAAAGGTCAGAGAGTCCCATTGACTCAGATACACACTGGTCCTGGGGGATATACTGTGGAGAAAGGTCAGAGAGATTCCCATTGACTCAGATAAACACTGGTCCTGGAGATAAACTGGGGAGAAACGTCAGAGAGAGTCCCATTGATCAGATACACACTGGTACTGGGGGACTGGGGAGAAACGTCAGAGAGAGTCCCATTGACTCTGGTACACACTGGTCCTGGGGATAGACAGGGTGAAATTTCAGAGAGAGTCCCATTGACTCAGATACACGTTGGTCCTGGGGATAGACTGGGGAGAAAGGTCAGAGAGAGTCCCATTGACTCAGATACACATTGGTCCTGGGAGACTGGTGAGAAAGTTTAGAGAGAGTCCCATTGACTCAGATACACAATGGTCCTGGGGACAGACTGGGGAGAAAGGTCAGGGAGTCCCATTGACTCAGATACAAACTGGTCCTGGGGGATATACTGGGGAGAAAGGTCAGAGCGACTCCCATTGACTCAGATAAACACTGGTCCTGGGGATAGACTGGGGAGAAAGTTCAGAGACAGTCGCATTGACTCAGATACACACTGGTCCTGGGGATAGACTGGGAAGAGAGGTCATAGAGAGTCCCATTGATTCAGATATACACTGGTCCTGGGGATAAACTGGGGAGAAAGGTCAGAGAGAGTCCCATTGACTCAGATACACACTGGTCCTTGGGGACTGGGGAGAAAGGTCAGAGAGAGTCCCATTGACTCAGATACACTCTGGTCCTGGGGGACTGGGGAGAAAGGTCAGAGAGAGACCCATTGACTCAGGTACACACTGGTCCTTGGGATAGACAGGGTGAAAGTTCAGAGAGAGCCCCATTGACTCAGATACACGTTGGTCCTGGGGATAGACTGGGGAGAAAGGTCAGAGAGAGTCCCATTGACTCAGATACACACTGGTCCTGGGAGGCTGGTGAGAAAGTTTAGAGAGAGTCCCATTGACTCAGATACACACTGGTCCTGGGGACAGACTGGGAAGAAAGGTAAGAGAGAGTCCCATTGACTCAGATACACACTGGTCCTGGGGATAGACAGGGGAGAACGGTCAGAGCGTCCCATTGACTCAGATACACACTGGTCCTGGGGGATATACTGGGGAGAAAGGTCAGAGCAACTCCCATTGACTCAGATAAACACTGGTCCTGGGGATAGACTGGGGAGAAAGCTCAGAGAGAGTCCCATTGACTCAGATAAACACTGGTCCTGGGGATAGACTGGGGAGAAAGGTCGGAGAGAGTCCCATTGATTCAGATACACACTGGTCCTGGGGGACTGGGGAGAAAGGTCAGAGAGAGTCCCATTGACGCAGATACACTCTGGTCCTGGGGGACTGGGGAGAAAGGTCAGAGAGAGTCCCATTGACTCAGATAAATACTGGTCCTGGGTATAGACTGGGGAGAAAGGTCAGAGAGAGTCCCATTGACTCAGATACACACTGGTCCTGGGGGACTGGGGAGAATGTTCAGAGAGAGTCCCATTGACTCAGATACACACTGGTCCTGGGGATAGACTGGGGAGAAAGTTCAGGGAGAGTCCCATTGACTCAGATAAACACTGGTCCTGGCGATAGACTGGGGAGAAAGGTCAGCGAGTCCCATTGACTCAGATACACATTGGACCTGGGGATAGACTGGGGAGAAAGGTCAGAGAGAGTCCCATTGATTCAGATATACACTGGTCCTGGGGATAGACTGGGGAGAAAGGTCAGAGAGAGTCCCATTGACACAGATAAACACCGGTCATGGGGATAGACTGAGGAGAAAGGTCAGAGAGAGTCCCATTGACTCAGATAAACACTGGTCCTGGGGATAGACTGGGGAGAACGGTCAGAGAGTCCCATTGACTCAGATACACACTGGTCCTGGGTATAGACTGGGGAGAAAGGTCAGAGAGAGTCCCATTGACTCAGATACACACTGGTCCTGGAGGATAGACTGGGGAGAAAGGTCAGAGAGTCCCATTGACTCAGATACACACTAGTCCTGGGGGATATACTGGGGAGAAAGGTCAGAGAGATTCCCATTGACTCAGATAAACACTGGTCCTGGAGATAAACTGGGGAGAAACGTCAGAGAGAGTCCCATTGATCAGATACACACTGGTACTGGGGGACTGGGGAGAAACGTCAGAGAGAGTCCCATTGACTCTGGTACACACTGGTCCTGGGGATAGACAGGGTGAAATTTCAGAGAGAGTCCCATTGACTCAGATACACGTTGGTCCTGGGTATAGACTGGGGAGAAAGGTCAGAGAGAGTCCCATTGACTCAGATACACATTGGTCCTGGGAGACTGGTGAGAAAGTTTAGAGAGAGTCCCATTGACTCAGATACACAATGGTCCTGGGGATAGACTGGGGAGAAAGGTCAGGGAGTCCCATTGACTCAGATACAAAGTGGTCCTGGGGGATATACTGGGGAGAAAGGTCAGAGCGACTCCCATTGACTCAGATAAACACTGGTCCTGGGGATAGACTGAGGAGAATGCTCAGAGAGAGTCCCATTGACTCAGATACACACGGGTCCTGGGGACTGAGGAGAAAGATCAGAGAGAGTACCATTGACTCAGATACACACTGGTCCTGGGGATCGACTGGGGAGAAAGGTCAGAGAGAGTCCCATTGACTCAGATAAACACTGGTCCTGGGGATAGACTGGGGAGAAAGTTTAGAGTGAGTCCCATTGATTCAGGTAAACACTGGTCCTGGGGATAGACTGGGGAGAAAGGTCAGAGAGAGTCCCATTGACACAGATAAACACCGGTCATGGGGATAGACTGGAGAGAAATGTCAGAGAGAGTCCCATTGACTCAGATACACTCTGGTCCTGGGGGAATGGGGAGAAAGTTCAGAGAGAGTCCCATTGACTCAGATACACTCTGGTCCTGGGGAACTGGGGAGAAAGATCAGAGAGAGTACCATTGACTCAGATACACTCTCGTCCTGGGGGACTGGGGAGAAAGGTCAGAGACAGTCCCATTGACTCAGATACTCTCTGGTCCTGGGGGACTGGGGAGAAATGTCAGAGAGAGTCCCATTGACTCAGATAATCACTGGTCCTGGGGATCGACTGGGGAGAAAGGTCAGAGAGAGTCCCATTGACTCAGATACACACTGGCCCTGGGGGACTCGGGAGAAAGTTCAGAGAGAGTCCCATTGACTCAGATACACACTGGTCCTGGGGATAGACTGGGGAGAAAGGTCAGAGAGAGTCCCATTGACTCAGATACACACTGGTCCTGGGAGACTGGTGAGAAAGTTTCGAGAGAGTCCCATTGACTCAGATACACACTGGTCCTGGGGATAGACTGGGGAGAAAGGTAAGAGAGAGTCCCATTGACTCAGATACACACTGGTCCTGGAGATAGACAGGGGAGAAAGGTCAGAGAGTCCCATTGACTCAGATACACACTGGTTCTGGGGGATATACTGGGGAGAAGGATCAGAGCGACTCCCATTGACTCAGATAAACACTGGTCCTGGGGATAGACTGAGGAGAATGCTCAGAGAGAGTCCCATTGACTCAGATACACACTGGTCCTGGGGGACTGGGGAGAAATGTCAGAGAGAGTACCATTGACTCAGATACACACTGGTCCTGGGGATCGACTGGGGAGAAAGGTCAGAGAGAGTCCCATTGACTCAGATAAACACTGGTCCTGGGGATAGACTGGGGAGAAAGGTTAGAGTGAGTCCCATTGATTCAGATAAACACCGGTCATGGGGATAGACTGGAGAGAAATGTCAGAGAGAGTCTCATTGACTCAGATACACTCTGGTCCTGGGGGACTGGGGAGAAACGTCAGAGAGAGTTCGATTGACTCAGATAAACCCTGGTCCTGGGGATAGACTGGGGAGAAAGGTCAGAGGGAGTCCCACTGATTCAGATACACACAGGTCCTGGGATAGACTGGGGAGAAAGGTTAGAGAGAGTCCCATTGACTCAGATATACACTGGTCCTGGGGATAGACTGCGGAGAAAGGTCAGAGAGATTCCCATTGACTCAGATACACTCTGGTCCTGGGGGACTGGGGAGAAAGGTCAGAGAGAGTCCCATTGACTCAGATACACTCTGGTCCTGGGATACTGGGGAGAAAGATCAGAGAGAGTACCATTGACTCAGATACACTCTGGTCCTGGGGGACTGGGGAGAAAGGTCAGAGAGAGTCCCATTGATTCAGATAAACACTGGTCCTGGGGATAGACTGGGGAGAAAGGTCAGAGAGAGTCCCATTGACTCAGATACACACTGGTCCTGGGGGACTGGGGAGAAAGTTCAGAGAGAGTCCCATTGACTCAGATACACAATGGTCCTGGGGATAGACTGGGGAGAAAGGTAAGAGAGAGTCCCATTGACTCAGATACACACTGATCCTGGGGATAGACAGGGGAGAAAGGACAGAGAGTCCCATTGACTCAGATACACACTGGTCCTGGGGGATATACTGGGGAGAAAGGTCAGAGAGATTGCCATTGACTCAGATACACTCTGGTCCTGGGGGACTGGGGAGAAAGACCAGAGAGACTCCCATTGACTCAGATACACTCTGATCCTGGGGGACTCGGGAGAAAGGTCAGAGAGAGTCCCATTGACTCAGATACACTCTGGTCCTGGGGATAGACTGGGGAGAAAGGTCAGAGAGAGTCCCATTGACTCAGATACACACTGGTCCTGGGGGATAGACTGGGGAGAAAGGTCAGAGAGTCCCATTGACTCAGATACACACTGGTCCTGGGGGATATACTGGGGAGAAAGGTCAGAGAGATTCCCATTGACTCCAATAAACACTGGTCCTGGGGATAGACATGGGAGAAACGTCAGAGAGAGTCCCATTGACTCAGATACACACTGGTCCTGGGGAACTGGGGAGAAAGGTCAGAGAGAGTCCCATTGACTCAGGTACACACTGGTCCTGGGGATAGACAGGGTGAAAGTTCAGAGAGAGTCCCATTGACTCAGATACACGTTGGTAGTGGGGATAGACTGGGGAGAAAGGTCAGAAAGAGTCCCATTGACTCAGATACACACTGGTCCTGGGGGACTGGGGAGAAAGTTCAGAGAGAGTCCCATTGACTCAGATACACACTGGTCCTGGGGATAGACTGGGGAGAAAGGTCAGAGAGAGTCCCATTGACTCAGATACAAACTGCTCCTGGGGATAGACATGGGAGAAAGGTCAGAGAGTCCCATTGACTCAGATACACACTGGTCCTGGGGGATATACTGGGGAGAAAGGTCAGAGCGACTCCCATTGACTCAGATAAACACTGGTCCTGGGGATAGACTTGGAGAAAACTCAGAGAGAGTCCCATTGACTCAGATACACACTGGTCCTGGGGATCGACTGGGGAGAAAGGTCAGAGAGAGTCCCATTGACTCAGATATACACTGGTCCTGGGGATAGACTGGGGAGAAAGGTCAGAGAGAGTCCCATTGACTCAGATACACACTGGTCCTGGGGGACTGGGGAGAAAGGTCAGAGAGAGTCCCATTGACTCAGATACACTCTGGTCCTGGGGGACTGGGGAGAAAGATCAGAGAGAGTCCATTTGACTCAGATACACTCTCGTCCTGGGGGACTGGGGAGAAAGGTCAGAGAGAGTCCCATTGACTCAGATACACACTGGTCCTGGGGATCGACTGGGGAGAAAGGTCAGAGAGAGTCCCATTGATTCAGATAAACACTGGTCCTGGGGATAGACTGGGGAGAAAGTTCGAAGAGAGTCCCATTGATTCAGATAAACACTGGTCCTGGGGATAGAGTGGGGAGAAAGGTCAGAGAGAGTCCCATTGTCACAGATAAACACCGGTCATGGGGATAGACTGGGTAGAAAGGTCAGAGAGAGTCCCATTGACTCAGATACACTCTGGTCCTGGGGGACTGGTGAGAAATGTCAGAGAGAGTCCCATTGACTCAGATAAACATTGGTCCTGGGGATAGACTGGGGAGAAAGTTCAGAGAGAGTCCCATTGACTCAGATACACACTGGTCCTGGGGGACTGGGGAGAAAGTTCAGAGAAAGTCCCATTGACTCAGGAACACACTGTTCCTGGGGACAGACTGGGGAGAAAGTTCAGAGACAGTCGCATTGACTCAGATACACACTGGTCCTGGGGATAGACTGGGGAGAAAGGTCATAGAGAGTCCCATTGATTCAGATATACACTGGTCCTGGGGATAAACTGGGGAGAAAGGTCAGAGAGAGTCCCATTGACTCAGATACACACTGGTCCTTGGGGACTGGGGAGAAAGGTCAGAGAGAATCCCATTGACTCAGATACACTCTGGTCCTGGGGGACTGGGGAGAAAGGTCAGAGAGACTCCCATTGACTCAGGTACACACTGGTCCTTGGGATAGACAGGGTGAAAGTTCAGAGAGAGCCCCATTGACTCAGATACACGTTGGTCCTGGGGATAGACTGGGGAGAAAGGTCAGAGAGAGTCCCATTGACTCAGATACACAATTGTCCTGGGAGACTGGTGAGAAAGTTTAGAGAGAGTCCCATTGACTCAGATACACACTGGTCCTGGGGATAGACTGGGAAGAAAGGTAAGAGAGAGTCCCATTGACTCAGATACACACTGGTCCTGGGGATAGACAGGGGAGAACGGTCAGAGCGTCCCATTGACTCAGATACACACTGGTCCTGGGGGATATACTGGGGAGAAAGGTCAGAGCAACTCCCATTGACTCAGATAAACACTGGTCCTGGGGATAGACTGGGGAGAAAGCTCAGAGAGAGTCCCATTGACTCAGATAAACACTGGTCCTGGGGATAGACTGGGGAGAAAGGTCGGAGAGAGTCCCATTGATTCAGATAAACACTGGTCCTGGTGATAGACTGGGGAGAAATGTCAGAGAGAGTCCCATTGACACAGATAAACACCGGTCATGGGGATAGACTGGGGAGAAAGGTCAGAGAGAGTCCCATTGACTCAGATACACTCTGGTCCTGGGGGACTGGGGAGAAATGTCAGAGAGAGTCCCATTTCTCAGATAAATACTGGTCCTGGGGATAGACTGGGGAGAAAGGTCAGAGGGAGTCCCATTGATTCAGATACACACTGGTCCTGGGGGACTGGGGAGAAAGGTCAGAGAGAGTCCCATTGACTCAGATACACTCTGGTCCTGGGGGACTGGGGAGAAAGATCAGAGAGAGTCCCATTGACTCAGATACACTCTCGACCTGGGGGACTGGGGAGAAAGGTCAGAGAGAGTCCCATTGACGCAGATACACTCTGGTCCTGGGGGACTGGGGAGAAAGGTCAGAGAGAGTCCCATTGACTCAGATAAACACTGGTCCTGGGTATAGACTGGGGAGAAAGGTCAGAGAGAGTCCCATTGACTCAGATACACACTGGTCCTGGGGGACTGGGGAGAATGTTCAGAGAGAGTCCCATTGACTCAGATACACACTGGTCCTGGGGATAGACTGGGGAGAAAGTTCAGAGAGAGTCCCATTGACTCAGATAAACACTGGTCCTGGCGATAGACTGGGGAGAAAGGTCAGCGAGTCCCATTGACTCAGATACACACTGGTCCTGGGGATAGACTGGGGAGAAAGGTCAGAGAGAGTCCCATTGATTCAGATATACACTGGTCCTGGGGATAGACTGGGGAGAAAGTCAGAGAGAGTCCCATTGACTCAGATACACACTGGTCCTGGGGGACTGGAGAGAAAGGTCAGAGAGAGTCCCATTGACTCAGATACACTCTGGTCCTGGGGGACTGGGGAGAAAGATCAGAGAGAGTTCCATTGACTCAGATACACTCTGGTCCTGGGGGACCGGGATGAAAGGTCAGAGAGAGTCCCATTGACTCAGATACACTCTGGTCCTGGGGGACTGGGGAGAAAGGTCAGAGAGAGTCCCATTGACTCAGATACACACTGGTCCTGGATATAGACTGGGGAGAAAGGTCAGAGAGAGTCCCATTGACTCAGATACACTCTGGTCCTGGGGGACTGGGGAGAAACATCAGAGAGAGTCCATTTGACTCAGATACACACTGGTCCTGGGGGACTGGGGAGAAAGTTCAAAGAGAGTCCCATTGACTCAGATACACACTGGTCCTGGGGATAGACTGGGGAGAAAGGTCAGAGAGAGTCCCATTGACTCAGATACAAACTGCTCCTGGGGATAGACATGGGAGAAAGGTCAGAGAGTCCCATTGACTCAGATACACACTGGTCCTGGGGGATATACTGGGGAGAAAGGTCAGAGCGACTCCCATTGACTCAGATAAACACTGGTCCTGGGGATAGACTTGGAGAAAACTCAGAGAGAGTCCCATTGACTCAGATACACACTGGTCCTGGGGATCGACTGGGGAGAAAGGTCAGAGAGAGTCCCATTGACTCAGATATAAACTGGTCCTGGGGATAGACTCGGGAGAAAGGTCAGAGAGAGTCCCATTGACTCAGATACACACTGGTCCTGGGGGACTGGGGAGAAAGCTCAGAGAGAGTCCCATTGACGCAGATACACTCTGGTCCTGGGGGACTGGGGAGAAAGATCAGAGAGAGTCCATTTGACTCAGATACACTCTCGTCCTGGGGGACTGGGGAGAAAGGTCAGAGAGAGTCCCATTGACTCAGATACACACTGGTCCTGGGGATCGACTGGGGAGAAAGGTCAGAGAGATTCCCATTGATTCAGATAAACACTGGTCCTGGGGATAGACTGGGGAGAAAGTTCGGAGAGAGTCCCATTGATTCAGATAAACACTGGTCCTGGGGATAGAGTGGGGAGAAAGGTCAGAGAGAGTCCCATTGTCACAGATAAACACCGGTCATGGGGATAGACTGGGGAGAAAGGTCAGAGAGAGTCCCATTGACTCAGATACACTCTGGTCCTGGGGGACTGGTGAGAAATGTCAGAGAGAGTCCCATTGATTCAGATAAACACTGGTCCTGGGGATAGACTGGGGAGAAAGTTCAGAGAGAGTCCCATTGACTCAGATACACACTGGTCCTGGGGGACAGGGGAGAAAGTTCAGAGAAAGTCCCATTGACTCAGGAACACACTGTTCCTGGGGACAGACTGGGGAGAAAGTTCAGAGACAGTCGCATTGACTCAGATACGCACTGGTCCTGGGGATAGACTGGGGAGAAAGGTCATAGAGAGTCCCATTGATTCAGATATACACTGGTCCTGGGGATAAACTGGGGAGAAAGGTCAGAGAGAGTCCCATTGACTCAGATACACACTGGTCCTTGGGGACTGGGGAGAAAGGTCAGAGAGAGTCCCATTGACTCAGATACACTCTGGTCCTGGGGGACTGAGGAGAAAGGTCAGAGAGAGTCCCATTGACTCAGGTACACACTGGTCCTTGGGATAGACAGGGTGAAAGTTCAGAGAGAGCCCCATTGACTCAGATACACGTTGGTCCTGGGGATAGACTGGGGAGAAAGGTCAGAAAGAGTCCCATTGACTCAGATACACACTGGTCCTGGGAGACTGGTGAGAAAGTTTAGAGTGAGTCCCATTGACTCAGATACACACTGGTCCTGGGGATAGACTGGGAAGAAAGGTCAGAGCGTCCCATTGACTCAGATACACACTGGTCCTGGGGGATATACTGGGGAGAAAAGTCAGAGCAACTCCCATTGACTCAGATAAACACTGGTCCTGGGGATAGACTGGGGAGAAAGCTCAGAGAGATTCCCATTGACTCAGATAAACACTGGTCCTGGGGATAGACTGGGGAGAAAGGTCGGAGAGAGTCCCATTGATTCAGATAAACACTGGTCCTGGTGATAGACTGGGGAGAAATGTCAGAGAGAGTCTCATTGACACAGATAAACACCGGTCATGGGGATAGACTGGGGAGAAAGGTCAGAGAGAGTCCCATTGACTCAGATACACTCTGGTCCTGGGGGACTGGGGAGAAATGTCAGAGAGAGTCCCATTTCTCAGATAAACACTGGTCCTGGGGATAGACTGGGGAGAAAGGTCAGAGGGAGTCCCATTGACTCAGATACACACTGGTCCTGGGGGACTGGGGAGAAAGGTCAGAGAGAGTCCCATTGACTCAGATACACTCTGGTCCTGGGGGACTGGGGAGAAAGATCAGAGAGAGTCCCATTGACTCAGATACACTCTCGACCTGGGGGACTGGGGAGAAAGGTCAGAGAGAGTCCCATTGACGCAGATACACTCTGGTCCTGGGGGACTGGGGAGAAAGGTCAGAGAGAGTCCCATTGACTCAGATAAACACTGGTCCTGGGTATAGACTGGGGAGAAAGGTCAGAGAGAGTCCCATTGACTCAGATACACACTGGTCCTGGGGGACTGGGGAGAATGTTCAGAGAGAGTCCCATTGACTCAGATACACACTGGTCCTGGGGATAGACTGGGGAGAAAGTTCAGAGAGAGTCCCATTGACTCAGATAAACACTGGTCCTGGCGATAGACTGGGGAGAAAGGTCAGCGAGTCCCATTGACTCAGATACACACTGGTCCTGGGGATAGACTGGGGAGAAAGGTCAGAGAGAGTCCCATTGATTCAGATATACACTGGTCCTGGGGATAGACTGGGGAGAAAGGTCAGAGAGAGTCCCATTGACTCAGATACACACTGGTCCTGGGGGACTGGAGAGAAAGGTCAGAGAGAGTCCCATTGACTCAGATACACTCTGGTCCTGGGGGACTGGGGAGAAAGATCAGAGAGAGTTCCATTGACTCAGATACACTCTGGTCCTGGGGGACTGGGGTGAAAGGTCAGAGAGAGTCCCATTGACTCAGATACACTCTGGTCCTGGGGGACTGGGGAGAAAGGTCAGAGAGAGTCCCATTGACTCAGATTCACACTGGTCCTGGATATAGACTGGGGAGAAAGGTCAGAGAGAGTCCCTTTGACTCAGATACACACTGGTCCTGGGGATAGACTGGGGAGAAAGGTCAGAGAGAGTCCCATTGACTCAGATACACACTGGTCGTGGGAGACTGTTGAGAAAGTTTAGAGAGAGTCCCATTGACTCAGATACACACTGGTCCTGCGGATAGACTGGGGAGAAAGGTAAGAGAGAGTCCCATTGGCTCAGATACACACTGGTCCTGGGGATAGACAGGGGAGAAAGGTCAGAGAGTGCCATTGACTCAGATACACACTGGTCCTGGGGATATACTGAGGAGAAAGGTCAGAGCGACTCCCATTGACTCAGATAAACACTGGTCCTGGTGATAGACTGAGGAGAATGCTCAGAGAGAGTCCCATTGACTCAGATACACACTGGTCCTGAGGGACTGGGGAGAAAGGTCAGAGAGAGTACCATTGACTCGGATACACACTGGTCCTGGGGATCGACTGGGGAGAAAGGTCAGAGAGAGTCCCATTGACTCAGATAAACACTGGTCCTGGGGATAGACTGGGGAGAAAGGTTAGAGTGAGTCCCATTGATTCAGATAAACACTGGTCCTGGGGCTAGACTGGGGAGAAAGGTCAGAGAGAGTCCCATTGACACAGATAAACACCGGTCATGGGGATAGACTGGGGAGAAATGTCAGAGAGAGTCCCATTGACTCAGATACACTCTGGTCCTGGGGGACTGGGGAGAAACGTCAGAGAGAGTCCCATTGACTCAGATAAACACTGGTCCTGGGGATAGACTGGGGAGAAAGGTCAGAGGAAGTCCCACTGATTCAGATACACACTGGTCTTGGGGATAGACTGGGGAGAAAGGTTAGAGAGATTCCCATTGACTCAGATATACACTGGTCCTGGGGATAGACTGGGGAGAAAGTTCAGAGAGATTCCCATTGACTCAGATACACACTGGTCCTGGGGGACTGGGGAGAAAGGTCAGAGAGAGTCCTATTGACTCAGATACACTCTGGTCCTGGGGGACTGGGGAGAAAGATCAGAGAGAGTACCATTGACTCAGATACACTCTCGTCCTGGGGGACTGTGGAGAAAGTTCTGAGAGAGTCCCATTGACTCAGATACACTCTGGTCCTTGGGGGACTGGGGAGAATGGTCAGAGAGAGTCCCATTGACGCAGATAAACACTGGTCCTGGGGATAGACTGGGGAGAAAGGTCAGAGAGAGTCCCATTGACTCAGATACACACTGGTCCTGGGGGTCTGGGGAGAAAGTTCAGAGAGAGTCCCATTGACTCAGATACACACTGGTCCTGGGGGACTGGGGAGAAAGTTCAGAGAAAGTCCCATTGACTCAGGAACACACTGTTCCTGGGGACAGACTGGGGAGAAAGTTCAGAGACAGTCGCATTGACTCAGATACGCACTGGTCCTGGGGATAGACTGGGGAGAAAGGTCATAGAGAGTCCCATTGATTCAGATATACACTGGTCCTGGGGATAAACTGGGGAGAAAGGTCAGAGAGAGTCCCATTGACTCAGATACACACTGGTCCTGGGAGACTGGTGAGAAAGTTTAGAGTGAGTCCCATTGACTCAGATACACACTGGTCCTGGGGATAGACTGGGAAGAAAGGTAAGAGAGAGTCCCATTGACTCAGATACACACTGGTCCTGGGGATAGACAGGGGAGAAAGGTCAGAGCGTCCCATTGACTCAGATACACACTGGTCCTGGGGGATATACTGGGGAGAAAAGTCAGAGCAACTCCCATTGACTCAGATAAACACTGGTCCTGGGGATAGACTGGGGAGAAAGCTCAGAGAGATTCCCATTGACTCAGATAAACACTGGTCCTGGGGATAGACTGGGGAGAAAGGTCGGAGAGAGTCCCATTGATTCAGATAAACACTGGTCCTGGTGATAGACTGGGGAGAAATGTCAGAGAGAGTCTCATTGACACAGATAAACACCGGTCATGGGGATAGACTGGGGAGAAAGGTCAGAGAGAGTCCCATTGACTCAGATACACTCTGGTCCTGGGGGACTGGGGAGAAATGTCAGAGAGAGTCCCATTTCTCAGATAAACACTGGTCCTGGGGATAGACTGGGGAGAAAGGTCAGAGGGAGTCCCATTGACTCAGATACACACTGGTCCTGGGGGACTGGGGAGAAAGGTCAGAGAGAGTCCCATTGACTCAGATACACTCTGGTCCTGGGGGACTGGGGAGAAGGATCAGAGAGAGTCCCATTGACTCAGATACACTCTCGACCTGGGGGACTGGGGAGAAAGGTCAGAGAGAGTCCCATTGACGCAGATACACTCTGGTCCTGGGGGACTGGGGAGAAAGGTCAGAGAGAGTCCCATTGACTCAGATAAACACTGGTCCTGGGTATGGACTGGGGAGAAAGGTCAGAGAGAGTCCCATTGACTCAGATACACACTGGTCCTGGGGGACTGGGGAGAATGTTCAGAGAGAGTCCCATTGACTCAGATACACACTGGTCCTGGGGATAGACTGGGGAGAAAGTTCAGAGAGAGTCCCATTGACTCAGATAAACACTGGTCCTGGCGATAGACTGGGGAGAAAGGTCAGCGAGTCCCATTGACTCAGATACACACTGGTCCTGGGGATAGACTGGGGAGAAAGGTCAGAGAGAGTCCCATTGATTCAGATATACACTGGTCCTGGGGATAGACTGGGGAGAAAGGTCAGAGAGAGTCCCATTGACTCAGATACACACTGGTCCTGGGGGACTGGAGAGAAAGGTCAGAGAGAGTCCCATTGACTCAGATACACTCTGGTCCTGGGGGACTGGGGAGAAAGATCAGAGAGAATTCCATTGACTCAGATACACTCTGGTCCTGGGGGACTGGGGTGAAAGGTCAGAGAGAGTCCCATTGACTCAGATACACTCTGGTCCTGGGGGACTGGGGAGAAAGGTCAGAGAGAGTCCCATTGACTCAGATTCACACTGGTCCTGGATATAGACTGGGGAGAAAGGTCAGAGAGAGTCCCTTTGACTCAGATACACACTGGTCCTGGGGATAGACTGGGGAGAAAGGTCAGAGAGAGTCCCATTGACTCAGATACACACTGGTCGTGGGAGACTGTTGAGAAAGTTTAGAGAGAGTCCCATTGACTCAGATACACACTGGTCCTGCGGATAGACTGGGGAGAAAGGTAAGAGAGAGTCCCATTGGCTCAGATACACACTGGTCCTGGGGATAGACAGGGGAGAAAGGTCAGAGAGTGCCATTGACTCAGATACACACTGGTCCTGGGGATATACTGAGGAGAAAGGTCAGAGCGACTCCCATTGACTCAGATAAACACTGGTCCTGGTGATAGACTGAGGAGAATGCTCAGAGAGAGTCCCATTGACTCAGATACACACTGGTCCTGAGGGACTGGGGAGAAAGGTCAGAGAGAGTACCATTGACTCGGATACACACTGGTCCTGGGGATCGACTGGGGAGAAAGGTCAGAGAGAGTCCCATTGACTCAGATAAACACTGGTCCTGGGGATAGACTGGGGAGAAAGGTTAGAGTGAGTCCCATTGATTCAGATAAACACTGGTCCTGGGGCTAGACTGGGGAGAAAGGTCAGAGAGAGTCCCATTGACACAGATAAACACCGGTCATGGGGATAGACTGGGGAGAAATGTCAGAGAGAGTCCCATTGACTCAGATACACTCTGGTCCTGGGGGACTGGGGAGAAACGTCAGAGAGAGTCCCATTGACTCAGATAAACACTGGTCCTGGGGATAGACTGGGGAGAAAGGTCAGAGGAAGTCCCACTGATTCAGATACACACTGGTCTTGGGGATAGACTGGGGAGAAAGGTTAGAGAGATTCCCATTGACTCAGATATACACTGGTCCTGGGGATAGACTGGGGAGAAAGTTCAGAGAGATTCCCATTGACTCAGATACACACTGGTCCTGGGGGACTGGGGAGAAAGGTCAGAGAGAGTCCCATTGACTCAGATACACTCTGGTCCTGGGGGACTGGGGAGAAAGATCAGAGAGAGTACCATTGACTCAGATACACTCTCGTCCTGGGGGACTGTGGAGAAAGTTCTGAGAGAGTCCCATTGACTCAGATACACTCTGGTCCTTGGGGGACTGGGGAGAATGGTCAGAGAGAGTCCCATTGACGCAGATAAACACTGGTCCTGGGGATAGACTGGGGAGAAAGGTCAGAGAGAGTCCCATTGACTCAGATACACACTGGTCCTGGGGGTCTGGGGAGAAAGTTCAGAGAGAGTCCCATTGACTCAGATACACACTGGTCCTGGGGATAAACTGGGGAGAAAGGTAAGAGAGAGTCCCATTGACTCAGATACACACTGGTCCTGGGGATAGACAGGGGAGAAAAGTCAGAGAGTCCCATTGACTCAGATACACACTGTTCCTGGGGGATATACTGGGGAGAAAGGTCAGAGAGATTGACATTGACTCAGATACACACTGGTCCTGGGGACAGACTGGGGAGAAAGTTCAGAGAGAGTCCCATTGACTCAGATACACACTGGTCCTGGGGATAGACTGGGGAGAAAGGTCATAGAGAGTCCCATTGATTCAGATATACACTGGTCCTGGGGATAGACTGGGGAGAAAGGTCAGAGAGAGTCCCATTAACTCAGATACACACTGGTTGGGGGACTGGGGAGAAAGGTCAGAGAAAGTCACATTGGCTCAGGTACACACTGGTCCTGGGGATAGACAGGGTGAAAGTTCAGAGAGAGCCCCATTGACTCAGATACACATTGGTCCTGGGGTCCTGGGGATAGACTGGAGAGAAAGGTCAGAGAGAGTCCCATTGACTCAGATACACACAAGGGTCCTGGGGATAGACTGGGGAGAAGGGTAAGAGAGAGTCCCATTGACTCAGATACACACTGGTCCTGCGGATAGACAGGGGAGAAAGGTCAGAGAGTCCCATTGACTCAGATACACACTGGTCCTGGGGGATATACTGGGGAGAAAGGTCAGAGAGAGTCCCATTGACTCAGATGCACACTGGTCCTGGGGATAGACTGGGGAGAAAGGTCAGAGAGAGTCCCATTGACACAGATAAACACCGGTCATAGGGATAGACTGGGGAGAAATGTCAGAGAGAGTACCATTGACTCGGATACACACTGGTCCTGGGGATCGACTGGGGAGAAAGGTCAGAGAGAGTCCCATTGACACAGATAAACACCGGTCATGGGGATAGACTGCGGAGAAATGTCAGAGAGAGTCCCATTGACTCAGATACACTCTGGTCCTGGGGGACTGGGGAGAAACATCAGAGAGAGTCCCATTGACTCAGATAAACACTGGTCCTGGGGATAGACTGGGGAGAACGGTCAGAGAGTCCCATTGACTCAGATACACACTGGTCCTGGGGACAGACTGGGGAGAAAGTTCAGAGAGAGTCCCATTGACTCAGATACACACTGGTCCTGGGGATAGACTGGGGAGAAAGGTCATAGAGAGTCCCATTGATTCAGATATACACTGGTCCTGGGGATAGACTGGGGAGAAAGGTCAGAGAGAGTCCCATTAACTCAGATACACACTGGTTGGGGGACTGGGGAGAAAGGTCAGAGAAAGTCACATTGGCTCAGATACACTCTGGTACTGGGGGACTGGGGAGAAAGGTCAGAGAGAGTCCCATTGACTCAGGTACACACTGGTCCTGGGGATAGACAGGGTGAAAGTTCAGAGAGAGCCCCATTGACTCAGGTACACATTGGTCCTGGGGATAGACTGGGGAGAAAGGTCAGAGAGAGTCCCATTGACTCAGATACACACTGGTCCTGGGGATAGACAGGGGAGAAAGGTCAGAGAGTCCCATTGACTCAGATACACACTGGTCCTTGGGGATATACTGGGGAGAAAGGTCAGAGAGAGTCCCATTGACTCAGATGCACACTGGTCCTGGGGATAGACTGGGGAGAAAGGTCAGAGAGAGTCCCATTGACACAGATAAACACCGGTCATGGGGATAGACTGGGGAGAAAGGTCAGAGAGAGTACCATTGACTCGGATACACACTGGTCCTGGGGATCGACTGGGGAGAAAGGTCAGAGAGAGTCCCATTGACACAGATAAACACCGGTCATGGGGATAGACTGGGGAGAAATGTCAGAGAGAGTCCCATTGACTCAGATACACTCTGATCCTGGGGGACTGGGGAGAAACGTCAGAGAGAGTCCCATTGACTCAGATAAACACTGGTCCTGCGGATAGACTGGGGAGAAAGGTCAGAGGGGGGCCCACTGATTCAGATACACACTGGTCTTGGGGATAGACTGGGGAGAAAGGTTAGAGAGAGTCCCATTGACTCAGATATACACTGGTCCTGGGGATAGACTGGGGAGAAAGGTCAGAGAGATTCCCATTGACTCAGATACACACTGGTCCTGGGGGACTGGGGAGAAAGGTCAGAGAGAGTCCCATTGACTCAGATACACACTGGTCCTGGGGGACAGGGGAGAAAGGTCAGAGAGAGTCCCATTGACTCAGATACACTCTGGTCCTGGGGGACTGGGGAGAAAGATCAGAGAGAGTACCATTGACTCAGATACACTCTCGTCCTGGGGGACTGGGGAGAAAGTTCAGAGAGAGTCCCATTGACTCAGATACACTCTGGTCCTTGGGGGACTGGGGAGAAAGGTCAGAGAGAGTCCAATTGACGCAGATAAACACTGGTCCTGGGGATAGACTGGGGAGAAAGGTCAGAGAGAGTCCCATTGACTCAGATACACACTGGTCCTGGGGGACTGGGGAGAAAGTTCAGAGAGAGTCCCATTGACTCAGATACACACTGGTCCTGGGGATAGACTGGGGAGAAAGGTAAGAGAGAGTCCCATTGACTCAGATACACACTGGTCCTGGGGATAGACAGGGGAGAAAGGTCAGAGAGTCCCATTGACTCAGATACACACTGGTCCTGGGGGATATACTGGGGAGAAAGGTCAGAGAGATTGACATTGACTCAGATACACTCTGGTCCTGGGGGACTGGGGAGAAAGATCATAGAGAGTCCCATTGACTCAGATACACTCTGGTGCTGGGGGACTGGGGAGAAAGGTCAGAGAGAGTCCCATTGACTCAGATACACTCTGGTCCTGGGGGACTGGGGAGAAAGGTCAGAGAGAGTCCCATTGACTCAGATACACACTGGTCCTGGGGATAGACTGGGGAGAAAGGTCAGAGAGAGTCCCATTGACTCAGATACACACTGGTCCTGGGGGATAGACTGGGGAGAAATGTCAGAGAGTCCCATTGACTCAGATACACACTGGTCCTGGGGGATATACTGGGGAGAAAGGTCAGAGAGATTCCCATTGACTCAGATAAACACTGGTCCTGGGGATAGACTGGGGAGAAACGTCAGAGAGAGTTCCATTGACTCAGATACACACTGGTCCTGGGGATCTGGGGAGAAAGGTCAGAGAGAGTCCCATTGACTCAGGTACACACTGGTCCTGGGGATAGACAGGGTGAAAGTTCAGAGAGAGTCCTATTGACTCAGATACACGTTGGTCCTGGGGATCGACTGGGGAGAAATGTCAGAGAGAGTCCCATTGACTCAGATACACACTGGTCCTGGGGAACTGGGGAGAAAGGTCAGAGAGAGTCCCATTGACTCAGATACAAACTGCTCCTGGGGATAGACAGGGGAGAAAGGTCAGAGAGTCCCATTGACTCAGATACACACTGGTCCTGGGGGATAGACTGGGGAGAAAGGTCAGAGCGACTCCCATTGACTCAGATAAACACTGGTCCTGGGGATAGACTGGGGAGAAAGCTCAGAGAGAGTCCCATTGACTCAGATACACACTGGTCCCGGGGATCGACTGGGGAGAAAGGTCAGAGAGAGTCCCATTGATTCAGATAAACACTGGTCCTGGGGATAGACAGGGGAGAAAGGTCAGAGAAAGTCACATTGACTCAGATACACTCTGGTACTGGGGGACTGGGGAGAAAGGTCAGAGAGAGTCCCATTGACTCAGGTACACACTGGTCCTGGGGATAGACAGGGTGATAGTTCAGGGAGAGACCCATTGACTCAGATACACGTTGGTCTTGGGGATAGACTGGGGAGAAAGGTCAGAGAGAGTCCCATTGACTCAGATACACACTGGTCCTGGGAGACTGGTGAGAAAGTTTAGAGAGAGTCCCATTGACTCAGATACACACTGGTCCTGGGGATAGACTGGGGAGAAGGGTAAGAGAGAGTCCCATTGACTCAGATACACACTGGTCCTGGGGATAGACAGGGGAGAAAGGTCAGAGAGTCCCATTGACTCAGATACACACTGGTCCTGGGGGATATACTGGGGAGAAAGGTCAGAGAGAGTCCCATTGACTCAGATACACACTGGTCCTGGGGATAGACTGGGGAGAAAGTTCAGAGGGAGTCCCACTGATTCAGATACACACTGGTCCTGGGGATAGACTGGGGAGAAAGGTCAGAGAGAGTGCCATTGACTCAGATATACACTGGTCCTGGGGATTGACTGGGGAGAAAGGTCAGAGAGAGTCCCATTGACTCAGATGCACACTGGTCCTGGGGATAGACTGGGGAGAAAGTTCAGAGGGAGTCCCACTGATTCAGATACACACTGGTCCTGGGGATAGACTGGGGAGAAAGGTCAGAGTGAGTGCCATTGACTCAGATATACACTGGTCCTGGGGATTGACTGGGGAGAAAGGTCAGAGAGTGTCCCATTGACTCAGATACACGTTGGTCCTGGGGATAGACTGGGGAGAAAGGTCAGAGAGAGTCCCATTGACTCAGATACACACTGGTCCTGGGGGACTGTGGAGAAAGTTCAGAGAGAGTCCCATTGACTCAGATACACACTGGTCCTGGGGATAGACTGGGGAGAAAGGTAAGAGAGCGTCCCATTGACTCAGATACACACTGGTACTGGGGATAGACTGGGGAGAAAGGTCAGAGAGTGTCCCATTGACTCAGATAAACACTGTTCCTGGGGGACTGGGGAGAAAGGTCAGAGAGAGTCCCATTGACTCAGATACACACTGGTCCTGGGGGTCTGGGGTGAAAGTTCAGAGAGAGTCCCATTGACTCAGATACATACTGGTCCTGGGGGACTGGGGAGAAAGATAAGAGAGAGTCCCATGGACTCAGATACACACTGGTCCTGGGGATAGACTGGGGGGGAGGGTCAGAGAGTCCCATTGACTCAGATACACACTGGTCCTGCGGTAGACTGGGGAGAAATGTCAGAGAGAGTCCCATTGACTCAGAAACACACTGGTCCTAAGGATACACTGGGGAGAAAGGTCAGAGAGAGTCCCATTGACTCAGATACATACTGGTCCTGGGGATAGACTGGGGAGAATGGTCAGAGAGAGTCCCATTGACTCAGATACACACTGGTCCTGGGGGACTGGGGAGAAAGATCAGAGAGTCCCATTGACTCAGATACACACTAGTCCTGGGGATAGACTGGGGAGAAAGGTCAGAGTGAGTCCCATTGACTCAGTTACACACTGGTCCTGGGGATAGACTGGGGAGAAAGGTCAGAGAGAGTCCCATTGACTCAGATCCACACTGGTCCTCAGGATAGACTGGGGAGAAAATTCAGAGAGAGTCCCATTGACTCAGATACACACTGGGCCTGGGGGACTGGGGAGAACGGTCATAGAGTCCCATTGACTCAGATACACACTAGTCCTGGGGATAGACTGGGGAGAAAGGTCAGAGTGAGTCCCATTGACTCAGTTACACACTGGTCCTGGGGATAGACTGGGGAGAAAGATTAGAGAGAGTCCCATTGACTCAGATACACACTGGTCCTGGGGGACTGCGGAGAAAGGTCAGAGAGAGCCCCATTGACTGAAATACACACTGGTCCTGAGGGACTGGGGAGAAAGATCAGACAGAGTCACATTGACTCAGATACACTCTGGTCCTGGTGGACTTGGGAGAAAGGTCAGAGAGAGTCCCATTGACTTAGATACACTCTGGTCCTGGGGGACTGGGGAGAAATGTCAGAGAGAGTCCCATTGACTCAGATACACACTGGTCCTGGGGATAGACTGGGGAGAAAGGTCAGAGAGAGTCCCATTGACTCAGATAAACACTGGTCCTGGGGATAGACCGGTGAGAAAGGTCAGAGAGAGTCCCATTGACTCAGATACACACTGGTCCTGGGGGACTGGGGAGAAAGTTCAGAGAGAGTCCCATTGACTCAGAAACACACTGGTCCTGGGGATAGACAGGGGAGAAAGTTCACAGAAAGTCCCATTGACTCAGATACACACTGGTCCTGGGGATAGTCTGGGGAGAAAGGTCAGAGAGATTCCCATTGACTCAGATACACATTGATCCTTGGGGACTGTGGAGAACGGTCAGAGGGAGTCCCATTGACTCAGATACACACTGGCCCTTTGGATAGACTGGGGAGAAAGGTCAGAGAGAGTCCCATTGACTCAGACACACACTGGTCCTGGGGATAGACTTGGGAGAAAGGTCAGAGAGAGTCCCATTAACTCAGATACACATTGGTCCTGGGGGACTGGGGAGAAAGGTCAGAGAGAGTCCCATTCACTCAGATACACACTGGCCCCGGGGATAGACTTGGGAGAAAGGTCAGAGAGAGTCCCATTGACTCAGATACATACTGGTCCTGGGGATAGACTGGGGAGAATGGTCAGAGAGAGTCCCATTGACTCAGATACACACTGGTCCTGGGGGACTGGGGAGAAAGATCAGAGAGTCCCATTGACTCAGATACACACTAGTCCTGGGGATAGACTGGGGAGAAAGGTCAGAGTGAGTCCCATTGACTTAGTTACACACTGGTCCTGGGGATAGACTGGGGAGAAAGGTCAGAGAGAGTCCCATTGACTCAGATCCACACTGGTCCTCAGGATAGACTGGGGAGAAAATTCAGAGAGAGTCCCATTGACTCAGATACACACTGGTCCTGGGGATAGACTGTGGAGAAAGGTCAGAGAGAGTCCCATTGACTCAGATACACACTGGTCCTGGGGGACTGGGGAGAACGGTCAGAGAGTCCCATTGACTCAGATACACACTAGTCCTGGGGATAGACTGGGGAGAAAGGTCAGAGTGAGTCCCATTGACTCAGTTACACACTGGTCCTGGGGATAGACTGGGGAGAAAGATTAGAGAGAGTCCCATTGACTCAGATACACACTGGTCCTGGGGGACTGCGGAGAAAGGTCAGAGAGAGCCCCATTGACTGAAATACACACTGGTCCTGAGGGACTGGGGAGAAAGATCAGAGAGAGTCACATTGACTCAGATACACTCTGGTCCTGGTGGACTTGGGAGAAAGGTCAGAGAGAGTCCCATTGACTTAGATACACTCTGGTCCTGGGGGACTGGGGAGAAATGTCAGAGAGAGTCCCATTGACTCAGATACACACTGGTCCTGGGGATAGACTGGGGAGAAAGGTCAGAGAGAGTCCCATTGACTCAGATAAACACTGGTCCTGGGGATAGACCGGTGAGAAAGGTCAGAGAGAGTCCCATTGACTCAGATACACACTGGTCCTGGGGGACTGGGGAGAAAGTTCAGAGAGAGTCCCATTGACTCAGAAACACACTGGTCCTGGGGATAGACAGGGGAGAAATTTCACAGAAAGTCCCATTGACTCAGATACACATTGATCCTTGGGGACTGTGGAGAAAGGTCAGAGGGAGTCCCATTGACTCAGATACACACTGGCCCTTTGGATAGACTGGGGAGAAAGGTCAGAGAGAGTCCCATTGACTCAGATACACACTGGTCCTGGGGATAGACTTGGGAGAAAGGTCAGAGAGAGTCCCATTAACTCAGATACACATTGGTCCTGGGGGACTGGGGAGAAAGGTCAGAGAGAGTCCCATTCACTCAGATACACACTGGCCCCGGGGATAGACTTGGGAGAAAGGTCAGAGAGAGTCCCATTTACTCACATACACACTGGTCCTGCGGATAGACTGGGGAGAAAGGTAAGAGAGAGACCCATTGACTCAGATACACACTGGTCCTGGGGATAGACTAGGGAGAAAGGTAAGAGAGTGTCCCATTGACTCAGATAAACACTGGTCCTGGGGATAGACTGTGGAGAAAGGTCAGAGAGAGTCCCATTGACTCAGATACACACTGGTCCTGGGGATGGACTGGGGAGAAAGGAAAGAGAGTCCCATTGACTCAGATACACACTAGTCCTGGGGATAGACTGGGGAGAAAGGTCAGAGTGAGTCCCATTGACTCAGTTACACACTGGTCCTGGGGATAGACTGGGGAGAAAGGACAGAGAGTGTCCCATTGACTCAGATCCATACTGGTCCTCAGGATAGACTGGGGAGAAAATTCAGAGAGAGTCCCATTGACTCAGACACATACTGGTCCTGGGGATAGACTGGGGAGAAAGGTCAGAGAGAGTCCCATTGACTCAGATACACACTGGTCCTGGGGGACTGGGGAGAAAGGTCAGAGAGTCCCATTGACTCAGATACACACTAGTCCTGGGGATAGACTGGAGAGAAAGGTCAGAGTGAGTCCCATTGACTCAGTTACACACTGGTACTGGGGATAGACTGGGGAGAAAGATCAGAGAGAGTCCCATTGACTCAGATACACACTGGTCATAGGGATAGACTGGGGAGAAAGGTCAGATAGTCCCATTGACTCAGATACACACTGGTCCTGGGGGATATACTGGGGAGAAATGTCAGAGAGAGTCCCATTGACTCAGATAAACACTGGTCCTGGGGATAGACCGGTGAGAAAGGTCAGAGAGAGTCCCATTGACTCAGATACACACTGGTCCTGGGGGACTGGGGAGAAAGGTCAGAGAGAGTCCCATTGACTCAGATACACACTGGTCCTGGGGATAGACAGGGGAGAAAGTTCCGAGAAAGTCCCATTGACTCAGATACACACTGGTCCTGGGGATAGTCTGGGGAGAAAGGTCAAAGAGATTCCCATTGACTCAGATACACATTGGTCCTGGGGGACTGGGGAGTAAGTTCAGAGAGAGTCCCATTGACTCAGGTACATACTGGTCCTGGGGGACTGGGGAGAAAGATAAGAGAGAGTCCCATTGACTCAGATACACACTGGTCCTGGGGATAGACTGGGGGGGAGGGTCAGAGAGTCCCATTGACTCAGATACACACTGGTCCTGCGGTAGACTGGGGAGAATGGTCAGAGAGAGTCCCATTGACTCAGATACACATTGGTCCTGGTGGACTGGGGAGAAAGTTCAGAGAGAGTCCCATTGACTTAGATACACTCTGGTCCTGGGGGACTGGGGAGAAACGTCAGAGAGAGTCCCATTGACTCAGATACACACTGGTCCTGGGGATAGACTGGGGAGAAAGGTCAGAGAGAGTCCCATTGACTCAGATACACACTGGTCCTGGGGGATAGAATGGGGAGAAAGGTCAGAGTGAGTCCCATTGACTCAGATACACACTGGTCCTTGGGGGATATACTGGGGAGAAAGGTCAGAGAGAGTCCCATTGACTCAGATACACACTGGTCCTGGAGGACTGGGGAGAAAGGTCAGAGAGAGTCCCATTGACTCAGAAACACACTGGTCCTGGGGATAGACAGGGGAGAAAGTTCACAGAAAGTCCCATTGACTCAGATACACACTGGTCCTGGGGATAGTCTGGGGAGAAAGGTCAGAGAGATTCCCATTGACTCAGATACACATTGATCCTTGGGGACTGTGGAGAAAGGTCAGAGGGAGTCCCATTGACTCAGATACACACTGGCCCTTTGGATAGACTGGGGAGAAAGGTCAGAGAGAGTCCCATTGACTCAGATACACACTGGTCCTGGGGATAGACTTGGGAGAAAGGTCAGAGAGAGTCCCATTAACTCAGATACACATTGGTCCTGGGGGACTGGGGAGAAAGGTCAGAGCGAGTCCCATTCACTCAGATACACACTGGCCCCGGGGATAGACTTGGGAGAAAGGTCAGAGAGAGTCCCATTTACTCACATACACACTGGTCCTGCGGATAGACTGGGGAGAAAGGTAAGAGAGAGACCCATTGACTCAGATACACACAGGTCCTGGGGATAGACTGGGGAGAAAGGTAAGAGAGTGTCCCATTGACTCAGATAAACACTGGTCCTGGGGATAGACTGTGGAGAAAGATCAGAGAGAGTCCCATTGACTCAGATACACACTGGTCCTGGGGATGGACTGGGGAGAAAGGAAAGAGAGTCCCATTGACTCAGATACACACTAGTCCTGGGGATAGACTGGGGAGAAAGGTCAGAGTGAGTCCCATTGACTCAGTTACACACTGGTCCTGGGGATAGACTGGGGAGAAAGGACAGAGAGAGTCCCATTGAGTCAGATCCACACTGGTCCTCAGGATAGACTGGGGAGAAAGTTCCGAGAGAGTCCCATTGACTCAGATGCACACTGGTCCTGGGGATAGTCTGGGGAGAAAGGTCAAAGAGATTCCCATTGACTCAGATACACATTGGTCCTGGGGGACTGTGGAGAAAGTTCAGAGAGAGTCCCATTGACTCAGATACACACTGGTCCTGAGGATAGACTGGGGAGAAAGGTCAGAGAGAGTCCCATTGACTCAGATACACACTGGTCCTGGGGATAGACAGGGGAGAAAGTTCCGAGAAAGTCCCATTGACTCAGATACAAACTGGTCCTGGGGATAGTCTGGGGAGAAAGGTCAAAGAGATTCCCATTGACTCAGATACACATTGGTCCTGGGGGACTGTGGAGAAAGTTCAGAGAGAGTCCCATTGACTCAGATACACACTGGTCCTGAGGATAGACTGGGGAGAAAGGTCAGAGAGAGTCCCATTGACTCAGATACACACTGGTCCTGGTGATAGACTTGGGAGAAAGGTCAGAGAGAGTCCCATTTACTCAGATACACATTGGTCCTGGGGGACTGGGGAGAAAGGTCAGAGAGAGTCCCATTGACTCAGATACACACTGGTCCTGGGGATAGACTTGGGAGAAAGGTAAGAGAGAGACCCATTGACTCAGATACACACTGGTCCTGGAGATAGACTGGAGAGAAAGGTAAGAGAGTGTCCCATTGACTCAGATAAACACTGGTCCTGGGGATAGACTGGGGAGAAAGGTCAGAGAGAGTCCCATTGACTCAGATACACTCTCGTCCTGGGGGACTGGGGAGAAAGGTCAGAGAGAGTCCCATTGACTCAGATACACTCTGGTCCTGGGGGACTGGGGAGAAAGGTCAGAGAGAGTCCCATTGAGTCAGATACACACTGGTCCTGGGGATAGACTGGGGAGAAAGGTCAGAGAGAGTCCCATTGACTCAGATACACACTTGTCCTGGGGGATAGACTGGGGAGAAAGGTCAGAGAGTCCTATTGACTCAGATACAAACTGGTCCTGGGGGATATACTGGGGAGAAAGGTCAGAGAGATTCCCATTGACTCAGATAAACACTGGTCCTGGGGATAGACTGGGGAGAAACGTCAGAGAGAGTCCCATTGACTCAGATACACACTGGTCCTGGGGGACTGGGGAGAAATGTCATAGAGAGTCCCATTGACTCAGGTACACACTGGTCCTGGGGATAGACATGGTGAAAGTTCAGAGAGTGTCCCATTGACTCAGATACACGTTGGTACTGGGGATAGACTGGGGAGAAAGGTCAGAGAGAGTCCCATTGACTCAGATACACACTGGTCCTGGGGGACTGGGGAGAAATGTCATAGAGAGTCCCATTGACTCAGGTACACACTGGTCCTGGGGATAGACATGGTGAAAGTTCAGAGAGTGTCCCATTGACTCAGATACACTCTGGTCCTGGGGGACTGGGGAGAAAGGTCAGAGAGAGTCCCATTGACTCAGATAGACTCTGGTCCTGGGGGACTGGGGAGATAGGTCAGAGAGAGTCCCATTGACTCAGATACACACTGGTCCTGGGGATAGACTTGGGAGAAAGGTCAGAGAGAGTCCCATTAACTCAGATACACATTGGTCCTGGGGGACTGGGGAGAAAGGTCAGAGCGAGTCCCATTCACTCAGATACACACTGGCCCCGGGGATAGACTTGGGAGAAAGGTCAGAGAGAGTCCCATTTACTCACATACACACTGGTCCTGCGGATAGACTGGGGAGAAAGGTAAGAGAGAGACCCATTGACTCAGATACACACTGGTCCTGGGGATAGACTGGGGAGAAAGGTAAGAGAGTGTCCCATTGACTCAGATAAACACTGGTCCTGGGGATAGACTGTGGAGAAAGGTCAGAGAGAGTCCCATTGACTCAGATACACACTGGTCCTGGGGATGGACTGGGGAGAAAGGAAAGAGAGTCCCATTGACTCAGATACACACTAGTCCTGGGGATAGACTGGGGAGAAAGGTCAGAGTGAGTCCCATTGACTCAGTTACACACTGGTCCTGGGGATAGACTGGGGAGAAAGGACAGAGAGAGTCCCATTGAGTCAGATCCACACTGGTCCTCAGGATAGACTGGGGAGAAAGTTCCGAGAGAGTCCCATTGACTCAGATACACACTGGTCCTGGGGATAGTCTGGGGAGAAAGGTCAAAGAGATTCCCATTGACTCAGATACACATTGGTCCTGGGGGACTGTGGAGAAAGTTCAGAGAGAGTCCCATTGACTCAGATACACACTGGTCCTGAGGATAGACTGGGGAGAAAGGTCAGAGAGAGTCCCATTGACTCAGATACACACTGCTCCTGGGGATAGACAGTGGAGAAAGTTCCGAGAAAGTCCCATTGACTCAGATACACACTGGTCCTGGGGATAGTCTGGGGAGAAAGGTCAAAGAGATTCCCATTGACTCAGATACACATTGGTCCTGGGGGACTGTGGAGAAAGTTCAGAGAGAGTCCCATTGACTCAGATACACACTGGTCCTGGTGATAGACTTGGGAGAAAGGTCAGAGAGAGTCCCATTTACTCAGATACACATTGGTCCTGGGGGACTGGGGAGAAAGGTCAGAGAGAGTCCCATTGACTCAGATACACACTGGTCCTGGGGATAGATTGGGAGAAAGGTAAGAGAGAGACCCATTGACTCAGATACACACTGGTCCTGGAGATAGACTGGGGAGAAAGGTAAGAGAGTGTCCCATTGACTCAGATAAACACTGGTCCTGGGGATAGACTGGGGAGAAAGGTCAGAGAGAGTCCCATTGACTCAGATACACTCTCGTCCTGGGGGACTGGGGAGAAAGGTCAGAGAGAGTCCCATTGACTCAGATACACTCTGGTCCTGGGGGACTGGGGAGAAAGGTCAGAGAGAGTCCCATTGACTCAGATACACACTGGTCCTGGGGATAGACTGGGGAGAAAGGTCAGAGAGAGTCGCATTGACTCAGATACACACTTGTCCTGGGGGATAGACTGGGGAGAAAGGTCAGAGAGTCCTATTGACTCAGATACACACTGGTCCTGGGGGATATACTGGGGAGAAAGGTCAGAGAGATTCCCATTGACTCAGATAAACACTGGTCCTGGGGATAGACTGGGGAGAAACGTCAGAGAGAGTCCCATTGACTCAGATACACACTGGTCCTGGGGTACTGGGGAGAAATGTCATAGAGAGTCCCATTGACTCAGGTACACACTGGTCCTGGGGATAGACATGGTGAAAGTTCAGAGAGTGTCCCATTGACTCAGATACACGTTGGTACTGGGGATAGACTGGGGAGAAAGGTCAGAGAGAGTCCAATTGACTCAGATACACACTGGTCCTGGGGGACTGTGGAGAAAGTTCAGAGAGAGTCCCATTGACTCAGATACACACTGGTCCTGGGGATAGACTGGGGAGAAAGGTTAGAGAGCGTCCCATTGACTCAGATACACACTGGTACTGGGGATAGACTGGGGAGAAAGGTCAGAGAGTGTCCCATTGACTCAGATAAACACTGTTCCTGGGGGACTGGGGAGAAAGGTCAGAGAGAGTCCCATTGACTCAGATACACACTGGTCCTGGGGGTCTGGGGTGAAAGGTCAGAGAGAGTCCCATTGACTCAGATACACACTGGACCTGGGAGACTGGCGAGTAAGTTCAGAGAGAGTCCCATTGACTCAGGTACATACTGGTCCTGGGGGACTGGGGAGAAAGATAAGAGAGAGTCCCATTGACTCAGATACACACTGGTCCTGGGGATAGACTGGGGGGGAGGGTCAGAGAGTCCCATTGACTCAGATACACACTGGTCCTGCGGTAGACTGGGGAGAAATGTCAGAGAGAGTCCCATTGACTCAGATACACACTGGTCCTAAGGATACACTGGGGAGAAAGGTCAGAGAGAGTCCCATTGACTCAGATACATACTGGTCCTGGGGATAGACTGGGGAGAATGGTCAGAGAGAGTCCCATTGACTCAGATACACACTGGTCCTGGGGGACTGGGGAGAAAGATCAGAGAGTCCCATTGACTCAGATACACACTCGTCCTGGGGATAGACTGGGGAGAAAGGTCAGATTGAGACCCATTGACTCAGTTACACACTGGTCCTGGGGATAGACTGGGGAGAAAGGTCAGAGAGAGTCCCATTGACTCAGATCCACACTGGTCCTCAGGATAGACTGGGGAGAAAATTCAGAGAGAGTCCCATTGACTCAGATACATACTGGTCCTGTGGACAGACTGTGGAGAAAGGTCAGAGAGAGTCCCATTGACTCAGATACACACTGGTCCTGGGGGACTGGGGAGAACGGTCAGAGAGTCCCATTGACTCAGATACACACTAGTCCTGGGGATAGACTGGGGAGAAAGGTCAGAGTGAGTCCCATTGACTCAGTTACACACTGGTCCTGGGGATAGACTGGGGAGAAAGATTAGAGAGAGTCCCATTGACTCAGATACACACTGGTCCTGGGGGACTGGGGAGAAAGATCAGAGAGAGTCACATTGACTCAGATACACTCTGGTCCTGGTGGACTGGGGAGAAAGGTCAGAGAGGGTCCCATTGACTTAGATACACTCTGGTCCTGGGGGACTGGGGAGAAACGTCAGAGAGAGTCCCATTGACTCAGATACACACTGGTCCTGGGGATAGACTGGGGAGAAAGGTCAGAGAGAGTCCCATTGACTCAGATACACACTGGTCCTGGGGGATAGAATGGGGAGAATGGTCAGAGTGTGTCCCATTGACTCAGATACACACTGGTCCTGGGGGATATACTGGGGAGAAATGTCAGAGAGAGTCCCATTGAATCAGATAAACACTGGTCCTGGGGATAGACCGGTGAGAAAGGTCAGAGAGAGTCCCATTGACTCAGATACACACTGGTCCTGGGGGACTGGGGAGAAAGGTCAGAGAGAGTCCCATTGACTCAGAAACACACTGGTCCTGGGGATAGACAGGGGAGAAAGTTCACAGAAAGTCCCATTGACTCAGATACACACTGGTCCTGGGGATAGTCTGGGGAGAAAGGTCAGAGAGATTCCCATTGACTCAGATACACATTGATCCTTGGGGACTGTGGAGAAAGGTCAGAGGGAGTCCCATTGACTCAGATACACACTGGCCCTTTGGATAGACTGGGGAGAAAGGTCAGAGAGAGTCCCATTGACTCAGATACACACTGGTCCTGGGGATAGACTTGGGAGAAAGGTCAGAGAGAGTCCCATTAACTCAGATACACATTGGTCCTGGGGGACTGGGGAGAAAGGTCAGAGAGAGTCCCATTCACTCAGATACACACTGGCCACGGGGATAGACTTGGGAGAAAGGTCAGAGAGAGTCCCATTTACTCACATACACACTGGTCCTGCGGATAGACTGGGGAGAAAGGTAAGAGAGAGACCCATTGACTCCGATACACACTGGTCCTGGGGATAGACTGGGGAGAAAGGTAAGAGAGTGTCCCATTGACTCAGATAAACACTGGTCCTGGGGATAGACTGTGGAGAAAGGTCAGAGAGAGTCCCATTGACTCAGATACACACTGGTCCTGGGGATGGACTGGGGAGAAAGGAAAGAGAGTCCCATTGACTCAGTTACACACTGGTCCTGGGGATAGACTGGGGAGAAAGGACAGAGAGAGTCCCATTGACTCAGATCCACACTGGTCCTCAGGATAGACTGGGGAGAAAATTCAGAGAGAGTCCCATTGACTCAGACACATACTGGTCCTGGGGATAGACTGGGGAGAAAGGTCAGAGAGAGTCCCATTGACTCAGATACACACTGGTCCTGGGGGACTGGGGAGAAAGGTCAGAGAGTCCCATTGACTCAGATACACACTGGTCCTGGGGCTAGACTGGGGAGAAAGGTCAGAGAGAGTCCCATTGACTCAGATACACACTGGTCCTGGGGATAGACTGGGGAGAAAGATCAGAGAGAGTCCCATTGACTCAGATACACACTGGTCCTAGGGATAGACT
The DNA here is from genome assembly GCF_044704955.1 of Pristiophorus japonicus. Taxonomy (NCBI): domain Eukaryota; kingdom Metazoa; phylum Chordata; class Chondrichthyes; family Pristiophoridae; genus Pristiophorus; species Pristiophorus japonicus. The sequence goes on from NW_027254531.1 coordinate 722,361, forward strand.
GGGGAGAAAGGTCAGAGAGTCCCATTGACTCAGATACACACTGGTCCTGGGGGATATACTGGGGAGAAATGTCAGAGACAGTCCCATTGACTCAGATAAACACTGGTCCTGGGGATAGACCGGTGAGAAAGGTCAGAGAGAGTCCCATTGACTCAGATACACACTGGTCCTGGGGGACTGGGGAGAAAGGTCAGAGAGAGTCCCATTGACTCAGATACACACTGGTCCTGGGGATAGACAGGGGAGAAAGTTCCGAGAAAGTACCATTGACTCAGATACACACTGGTCCTGGGGATAGTCTGGGGAGAAATGTCAAAGAGATTCCCATTGACTCAGATACACATTGGTCCTGGGGGACTGTGGAGAAAGTTCAGAGAGAGTCCCATTGACTCAGATACACACTGGTCCTGAGGATAGACTGGGGAGAAAGGTCAGAGAGAGTCCCATTGACTCAGATACACACTGGTCCTGGTGATAGACTTGGGAGAAAGGTCAGAGAGAGTCCCATTTACTCAGATACACATTGGTCCTGGGGGACTGGGGAGAAAGGTCAGAGAGAGTCCCATTGACTCAGATACACACTGGTCCTGGGGATAGACTTGGGAGAAAGGTAAGAGAGAGACCCATTGACTCAGATACACACTGGTCCTGGAGATAGACTGGGGAGAAAGGTAAGAGAGTGTCCCATTGACTCAGATAAACACTGTTCCTGGGGATAGACTGGGGAGAAAGGTCAGAGAGAGTCCCATTGACTCAGATACACTCTCGTCCTGGGGGACTGGGGAGAAAGGTCAGAGAGAGTCCCATTGACTCAGATACACTCAGGTCCTGGGGGACTGGGGAGAAAGGTCAGAGAGAGTCCCATTGACTCAGATATACACTGGTCCTGGGGATAGACTGGGGAGAAAGGTCAGAGAGAGTCCCATTGACTCAGATACACACTGGTCCTGGGGGATAGACTGGGGAGAAAGGTCAGAGAGTCCTATTGACTCAGATACACACTGGTCCTGGGGGATATACTGGGGAGAAAGATCAGAGAGATTCCCATTGACTCAGATAAACACTGGTCCTGGGGATAGACTGGGGAGAAACGTCAGAGAGAGTCCCATTGACTCAGATACACAATGGTCCTGGGGGACTGGGGAGAAATGTCATAGAGAGTCCCATTGACTCAGGTACACACTGGTCCTGGGGATAGACATGGTGAAAGTTCAGAGAGTGTCCCATTGACTCAGATACACGTTGGTCCTGGGGATAGACTGGGGAGAAAGGTCAGAGAGAGTCCCATTGACTCAGATACATACTGGTCCTGGGGGACTGTGGAGAAAGTTCAGAGAGAGTCCCATTGACTCAGATACTCACTGGTCCTGGGGATAGACTGCGGAGAAAGGTAAGAGAGCGTCCCATTGACACAGATACACATTGGTACTGGGGATAGACTGGGGAGAAAGATCAGAGAGAGTCCCATTGACTCAGATACACTCTGATCCTGGGGGACTCGGGAGAAAGGTCAGAGAGAGTCCCATTGACTCAGATACACACTGGTCCTGGGGGTCTGGGTTGAAAGGTCAGAGGGAGTCCCATTGACTCAGATACACACTGGTCCTGGGGGACTGGGGAGTAAGTTCAGAGAGAGTCCCATTGACTCAGGTACATACTGGTCCTGGGGGACTGGGGAGAAAGATAAGAGGGAGTCCCATTGACTCAGATACACACTGGTCCTGGGGATAGACTGGGGGGGAGGGTCAGAGAATCCCATTGACTCAGATACACACTGGTCCTGCGGTAGACTGGGGAGAAATGTCAGAGAGAGTCCCATTGACTCAGATACACACTGGTCCTGGGGATAGAGAGGGGAGAAAGGTCAGAGAGAGTCCCATTGACTCAGATACATACTGGTCCTGGGGATAGACTGGGGAGAAAGGTCAGAGAGAGTCCCATTGACTCAGATACACACTGGTCCTGGGGGACTGGGGAGAAAGGTCAGAGAGTCCCATTGACTCAGATACACACTAGTCCTGGGGAGACTTGGGAGAAAGGGCAGAGTGAGTCCCATTGACTCAGTTACACACTGGTCCTGGGGATAGACTGGGGAGAAAGGTCAGAGAGAGTCCTATTGACTCAGATCCACACTGGTCCTCAGGATAGACTGGGGAGAAAATTCAGAGAGAGTCCCATTGACTCAGATACATACTGGTCCTGGGGATAGACTGGGGAGAAAGGTCAGAGAGAGTCCCATTGACTCAGATACACACTGTTCCTGGGGGACTGGGGAGAAAGGTCAGAGAGTCCCATTGACTCGGTTACACACTGGTCCTAGGGATAGACTGGGGAGAAAGATGAGAGAGAGTCCCATTGACTCAGATACACACTGGTCCTGGGGGACTGCGGAGAAAGGTCAGAGAGAGTCCCATTGACTCAGATACACTCTGGTCCTGAGGGACTGGGGAGAAAGATCAGAGAGAGTCCCATTGACTCAGATACACTCTGGTCCTGGTGGACTGGAGAGAAACGTCAGAGAGAGTCCCATTGACTCAGATACACACTGGTCCTTGGGATAGACTGGGGAGAAAGGTCAGAGAGAGTCCCATTGACTCAGATACACACTGGTCCTGGGGGACTGGGGAGAAAGGTCAGAGAGTCCCATTGACTCAGATACACACTAGTCCTGGGGAGACTTGGGAGAAAGGGCAGAGTGAGTCCCATTGACTCAGTTACACACTGGTCCTGGGGATAGACTGGGGAGAAAGGTCAGAGAGAGTCCTATTGACTCAGATCCACACTGGTCCTCAGGATAGACTGGGGAGAAAATTCAGAGAGAGTCCCATTGACTCAGATACATACTGGTCCTGGGGATAGACTGGGGAGAAAGGTCAGAGAGAGTCCCATTGACTCAGATACACACTGTTCCTGGGGGACTGGGGAGAAAGGTCAGAGAGTCCCATTGACTCGGTTACACACTGGTCCTAGGGATAGACTGGGGAGAAAGATGAGAGAGAGTCCCATTGACTCAGATACACACTGGTCCTGGGGGACTGCGGAGAAAGGTCAGAGAGAGTCCCATTGACTCAGATACACTCTGGTCCTGAGGGACTGGGGAGAAAGATCAGAGAGAGTCCCATTGACTCAGATACACTCTGGTCCTGGTGGACTGGAGAGAAACGTCAGAGAGAGTCCCATTGACTCAGATACACACTGGTCCTTGGGATAGACTGGGGAGAAAGGTCAGAGAGAGTCCCATTGACTCAGATACACACTGGTCCTGGGGGACTGGGGAGAAAGGTCAGAGAGTCCCATTGACTCAGATACACACTAGTCCTGGGGATAGACTGGAGAGAAAGGTCAGAGTGAGTCCCATTGACTCAGTTACACACTGGTACTGGGGATAGACTGGGGAGAAAGATTAGAGAGAGTCCCATTGACTCAGATACACACTGGTCCTGGGGATAGACTGGGGAGAAAGATCAGAGAGAGTCCCATTGACTCAGATACACACTGGTCCTGGGGATAGACTGGGGAGAAAGGTCAGAGAGTCCCATTGACTCAGATACACACTGGTCCTGGGGGATATACTGGGGAGAAATGTCAGAGAGAGTCCCATTGACTCAGATAAACACTGGTCCTGGGGATAGACCGGTGAGAAATGTCAGAGCGAGTCCCATTGACTCAGATACACACTGGTCCTGGGGGACTGGGGAGAAAGGTCAGAGAGAGTTCCATTGACTCAGATACACACTGGTCCTGGGGATAGACAGGGGAGAAAGTTCCGAGAAAGTCCCATTGACTCAGATACACACTGGTCCTGGGGATAGTCTGGGGAGAAAGGTCAAAGAGATTCCCATTGACTCAGATACACATTGGTCCTGGGGGACTGTGGAGAAAGTTCAGATAGAGTCCCATTGACTCAGATACACACTGGTCCTGAGGATAGACTGGGGAGAAAGGTCAGAGAGAGTCCCATTGACTCAGATACACACTGGTCCTGGTGATAGACTTGGGAGAAAGGTCAGAGAGAGTCCCATTTACTCAGATACACATTGGTCCTGGGGGACTGGGGAGAAAGGTCAGAGAGAGTCCCATTGACTCAGATACACACTGGTCCTGGGGATAGACTTGGGAGAAAGGTAAGAGAGAGACCCATTGACTCAGATACACACTGGTCCTGGAGATAGACTGGGGAGAAAGGTAAGAGAGTGTCCCATTGACTCAGATAAACACTGGTCCTGGGGATAGACTGGGGAGAAAGGTCAGAGAGAGTCCCATTGACTCAGATACACTCTCGTCCTGGGGGACTGGGGAGAAAGGTCAGAGAGAGTCCCATTGACTCAGATACACTCTGGTCCTGGGGGACTGGGGAGAAAGGTCAGAGAGAGTCCCATTGACTCAGATACACACTGGTCCTGGGGATAGACTGGGGAGAAAGGTCAGAGAGAGTCCCATTGACTCAGATACACACTGGTCCTGGGGGATAGACTGGAGAGAAAGGTCAGAGAGTCCTATTGACTCAGATACACACTGGTCCTGGGGGATATACTGGGGAGAAAGGTCAGAGAGATTCCCATTGACTCAGATAAACACTGGTCCTGGGGATAGACTGGGGAGAAACGTCAGAGAGAGTCCCATTGACTCAGATACACACTGGTCCTGGGGGACTGGGGAGAAATGTCATAGAGAGTCCCATTGACTCAGGTACACACTGGTCCTGGGGATAGACATGGTGAAAGTTCAGAGAGTGTCCCATTGACTCAGATACACGTTGGTCCTGGGGATAGACTGGGGAGAAAGGTCAGAGAGAGTCCCATTGACTCAGATACACACTGGTCCTGGGGGACTGTGGAGAAAGTTCAGAGAGAGTCCCATTGACTCAGATACACACTGGTCCTGGGGATAGACTGGGGAGAAAGGTAAGAGAGCGTCCCATTGACTCAGATACACATTGGTACTGGGGATAGACTGGGGAGAAAGATCAGAGAGAGTCCCATTGACTCAGATACACTCTGATCCTGGGGGACTCGGGAGAAAGGTCAGAGAGAGTCCCATTGACTCAGATACACACTGGTCCTGGGGGTCTGGGGTGAAAGGTCAGAGGGAGTCCCATTGACTCAGATACACACTGGTCCTGGGGGACTGGGGAGTAAGTTCAGAGAGAGTCCCATTGACTCAGGTACATACTGGTTCTGGGGGACTGGGGAGAAAGATAAGAGGGAGTCCCATTGACTCAGATACACACTGGTCCTGGGGATAGACTGGAGGGGAGGGTCAGAGAGTCCCATTGACTCAGATACACACTGGTCCAGGGAAGAGACTGGGGAGAAAGGTCAGAGAGAGTCCCATTAACTCAGATACACACTGGTCCTGGGGATAGAGAGGGGAGAAAGGTCAGAGAGAGTCCCATTGACTCAGATACATACTGGTCCTGGGGATAGACTGGGGAGAAAGGTCAGAGAGAGTCCCATTGACTCAGATACACACTGGTCCTGGGGGACTGGGGAGAAAGGTCAGAGAGTCCCATTGACTCAGATAAACACTAGTGCTGGGGATAGACTGGGGAGAAAGGTCAGAGTGAGTCCCATTGACTCAGTTACACACTGGTCCTGGGGATAGACTGGGGAGAAAGGTCAGAGAGAGTCCTATTGACTCAGATCCACACTGGTCCTCAGGATAGACTGGGGAGAAAATTCAGAGGGAGTCCCATTGACTCAGATACATACTGGTCCTGGGGATAGACTGGGGAGAAAGGTCAGAGAGAGTCCCATTGACTCAGATACACACTGGTCCTGGGGGACTGGGGAGAAAGGTCAGAGAGTCCCATTGACTCAGTTACACACTGGTCCTAGGGATAGACTGGGGAGAAAGATGAGAGAGAGTCCCATTGACTCAGATACACACTGGTCCTGGGGGACTGCGGAGAAAGGTCAGAGAGAGTCCCATTGACTCAGATACACTCTGGTCCTGAGGGACTGGGGAGAAAGATCAGAGAGAGTCCCATTGACTCAGATACACTCTGGTCCTGGTGGACTGGAGAGAAACGTCAGAGAGAGTCCCATTGATTCAGATACACACTGGTCCTGGGGATAGACTTTGGAGAAAGGTCAGAGAGAGTCCCATTGACTCAGATACACACTGGTCCTGGGGGATAGACTGGGGAGAAAGGTCAGAGTGAGTCCCATTGACTCAGATAAAAACTGGTCCTGGGGATAGACTGGGGAGAAAGGTCAGAGAGAACCCCATTGACCCAGATACACACTGGTCCTGGGGGACTGGGGAGAAAAATCAGAGAGAGCCCCATTGACTCAGATACGCACTCGTCCTGGGGGACTGGGGCGAAAGGTCAGAGAGAGTCCCATTGACTCAGATACACACTGGTCCTGGGGGATAGACTGGGGAGAAAGGTCAGAGAGTCCTATTGACTCAGATACACACTGGTCCTGGGGGATATACTGGGGAGAAAGGTCAGAGAGATTCCGATTGACTCAGATAAACACTGGTCCTGGGGATAGACTGGGGAGAAACGTCAGAGAGAGTCCCATTGACTCAGATACACACTGGTCCTGGGGGACTGGGGAGAAATGTCATAGAGAGTCCCATTGACTCAGGTACACACTGGTCCTGGGGATAGACATGGCGAAAGTTCAGAGAGTGTCCCATTGACTCAGATACACGTTGGTCCTGGGGATAGACTGGGGAGAAAGGTCAGAGAGAGTCCCATTGACTCAGATACACACTGGTCCTGGGGGACTGTGGAGAAAGTTCAGAGAGAGTCCCATTGACTCAGATACACACTGGTCCTGGGGATAGACTGGGGAGAAAGGTAAGAGAGCGTCCCATTGACTCAGATACACATTGGTACTGGGGATAGACTGGGGAGAAAGATCAGAGAGAGTCCCATTGACTCAGATACACTCTGATCCTGGGGGACTCGGGAGAAAGGTCAGAGAGAGTCAATTGACTCAGATACACACTGGTCCTGGGGGTCTGGGGTGAAAGGTCAGAGGGAGTCCCATTGACTCAGATACACACTGGTCCTGGGGGACTGGGGAGTAAGTTCAGAGAGAGTCCCATTGACTCAGGTACATACTGGTCCTGGGGGACTGGGGAGAAAGATAAGAGGGAGTCCCATTGACTCAGATACACACTGGTCCTGGGGATAGACTCGGGGGGAGGGTCAGAGAGTCCCATTGACTCAGATACACACTGGTCCTGCGGTAGACTGGGGAGAAATGTCAGAGAGTGTCCCATTGACTCAGATACATATTGGTCCTGGGGATTGACTGGGGAGAAAGGTCAGTGAGAGGCCCATTGACTCAGATACACGTTGGTCCTGGGGACAGACTGGGGAGAAAGGTCAGAGAGAGTCCCATTGACTCAGATGCACACTGGTCCAGGGAAGAGACTGGGGAGAAAGGTCAGAGAGAGTCCCATTAACTCAGATACACACTGGTCCTGGGGATAGAGAGGGGAGAAAGGTCAGAGAGAGTCCCATTGACTCAGATACATACTGGTCCTGGGGATAGACTGGGGAGAAAGGTCAGAGAGAGTCCCATTGACTCAGCTACACATTGGTCCTGGGGGACTGGGGAGAAAGATCAGAGAGTCCCATTGACTCAGATACACACTAGTCCTGGGGATAGACTGGGGAGAAAGGTCAGAGTGAGTCCCATTGACTCAGTTACACACTGGTCCTGGGGATAGACTGGGGAGAAAGGTCAGAGAGAGTCCTATTGACTCAGATCCACACTGGTCCTCAGGATAGACTGGGGAGAAAATTCAGAGAGAGTCCCATTGACTCAGATACATACTGGTCCTGGGGATAGACTGGGGAGAAAGGTCAGAGAGAGTCCCATTGACTCAGATACACACTGGTCCTGGGGGACTGGGGAGAAAGGTCAGAGAGTCCCATTGACTCAGTTACACACTGGTCCTAGGGATAGACTGGGGAGAAAGATGAGAGAGAGTCCCATTGACTCAGATACACACTGGTCCTGGGGGACTGCGGAGAAAGGTCAGAGAGAGTCCCATTGACTCAGATACACTCTGGTCCTGAGGGACTGGGGAGAAAGATCAGAGAGAGTCCCATTGACTCAGATACACTCTGGTCCTGGTGGACTGGAGAGAAACGTCAGAGAGAGTCCCATTGACTCAGATACACACTGGTCCTGGGGATAGACTGGGGAGAAAGGTCAGAGAGAGTCCCATTGACTCAGATACACACTGGTCCTGGGGGATAGACTGGGGAGAAAGGTCAGAGTGAGTCCCATTGACTCAGATAAAAACTGGTCCTGGGGATAGACTGGGGAGAAAGGTCAGAGAGAGCCCCATTGACTCAGATACACACTGGTCCTGGGGGACTGGGGAGAAAAATCAGAGAGAGCCCCATTGACTCAGATACACACTCGTCCTGGGGGACTGGGGCGAAAGGTCAGAGAGAGTCCCATTGACTCAGATAAACACTGGTCCTGGGGATAGACTGGGGAGAAAGGTCAGAGAGAGTCCCATTGACTCAGATACACACTGGTCCTGGGGGATAGACTGGGGAGAAAGATCAGAGAGAGTCCAATTGACTCAGATAAAAACTGGTCCTGGGGATAGACTGGGGAGAAAGGTCAGAGAGTGCCATTGACTCAGATAAACACTGGTCCAGGGGGACTGGAGAGAAAGGTCAGAGAGAGGCCCATTGACTCAGATACACACTGGTCCTGGGGATAGACAGGGGAGAATGTTCACAGAAAGTCCCATTGACTCAGATACACACTGGTCCTGGGGATAGTCTGGGGAGAAAGGTCAGAGAGATTGCCATTGACTCAGATACACATTGGTCCTGGGGGACTGTGGAGAAAGGTCAGAGAGAGTCCCATTGACTCATATACACACTGGTCCTGGGGATAGACTTGCGAGAAAGGTCAGAGAGAGTCCCATTTACTCAGATACACATTGGTCCTGGGGGAATGGGGAGAAAGGTCAGAGAGAGTCCCATTGACTCAGATACACACTGGCCCTGGGGATAGACTTGGGAGAAAGGTCAGAGAGAGTCCCATTTACTCAGATACACACTGGTCCTGCGGATAGACTGGGGAGAAAGATAAGAGAGAGACCCATTGACTCAGACACACATTGGTCCTGGGGATAGACTGGGGAGAAATGTAAGAGAGTGTCCCATTGACTCAGATAAACACTGGTCCTGGGGATAGACTGGGGAGAAAGGTCAGAGTGAGTCCCATTGACTCAGTTACACACTGGTCCTGGGGATAGACTGGGGAGAAAGGTCAGAGAGAGTCCCATTGACTCAGATCCACACTGGTCCTCAGGATAGACTGGGGAGAAAATTCAGAGAGAGTCTCATTGACTCAGATAAATACTGGTCCTGGGGATAGACTGGGGAGAAAGGTCAGAGAGAGTCACATTGACTCAGATACACACTGGTCCTGCGGATAGACTGGGGAGAAAGATAAGAGAGAGACCCATTGACTCAGATACACACTAGTCCTGGGGATAGACTGGAGAGAAAGGTCAGAGTGAGTCCCATTGACTCAGTTACACACTGGTACTGGGGATAGACTGGGGAGAAAGATTAGAGAGAGTCCCATTGACTCAGATGCACACTGGTCCTGGGGATAGACTGGGGAGAAAGGTCAGAGAGAGTCCCATTGACTCAGATACACACTGGTCCTGGGGATAGACTGGGGGGAAAGGTCAGAGAGAGTCCCATTGACTCAGATAAAAACTGGTCCTGGGGATAGACTGGGGAGAAAGGTCAGGGAGTCCCATTGACTCAGATACACACTGGTCCTGGGGGATATACTGGGGAGAAATGTCAGAGAGAGTCCCATTGACTCAGATAAACACTGGTCGTGGGGATAGACCGGTGAGAAAGGTCAGAGAGAGTCCCATTGACTCAGATACACACTGGTCCTGGGGGACTGTGGAGAAAGGTCAGAGAGACTCCCATTGACTCAGATACACACTGGTCCTGGGGATAGACAGGGGAGAAAGTTCCGAGAAAGTCCCATTGACTCAGATACACACTGGTCCTGGGGATAGTCTGGGGAGAAAGTCAGAGAGATTCCCATTGACTCAGATACACATTGGTCCTGGGGGACTGTGGAGAATGGTCATAGAGAGAGTTCCATTGATTCAGATACACACTGGTCCTGGGGATAGACTTGGGAGAAAGGTAAGAGAGAGACCCATTGACTCAGATACACACTGGTCCTGGAGATAGACTGGGGAGAAAGGTAAGCGAGTGTCCCATTGACTCAGATAAACACTGGTCCTGGGGATAGACTGGGGAGAAACGTCAGAGAGTCCCATTGACTCAGATACACACTGCTCGTGGGGATAGACAGGGGAGAAAGGGTCAGAGAGAGTCCCATTGACTCAGATACACTCTGGTCCTGGGAGACTGGGGAGAAAAGTCAGAGAGAGTCCCATTGACTCAGATACATCCTGGTCCTGGGGATAGAGTGGGGAGAATGTCAGAGAGAGTCCCATTGACTCGGATACACATTGGTCCTGGGGATAGACTGTGGAGAATGGTCAGAGAGAGTCCCATTGACTCAGATACACACTGGTCCTGGGGATGGACTGGGGAGAAAGGTCAGAGAGTCCCATTGACACAGATACACACTAGTCCTGGGGATAGACTGGGGAGAAAGGTCAGAGTGAGTCCCATTGACTCAGTTACACACTGCTCCTGGGGTCAGACTGGGGAGAAAGGTCAGAGAGAGTCCCATTGACTCAGATCCACACTGGTCCTCAGGATAGACTGGGGAGAAAATTCAGAGAGAGTCCCATTGACTCAGATACATACTGGTCCTGGGGATAGACTGGGGAGAAAGGTCAGAGAGAGTCTCATTGACTCAGATACACACTGGTCCTGGGGGACTGGGGAGAAAGGTCAGAGAGTCCCATTGACTCAGATACATACTAGTCCTGGGGATAGACTGGGGAGAAATGTCAGAATGAGTCCCATTGACTCAGTTACACACTGGTCCTTGGGCTAGACTGGGGAGAAAGATTAGAAGAATCCCATTGACTCAGATACACACTGGTCCTGGGGGACTGCCGAGAAAGGTCAGAGAGAGTCCCATTGACTCAGAAACACTCTGGTCCTGAGGGACTGGGGAGAAAGATCAGAGAGAGTCCTATTGACTCAGATACACTCTGGTCCTAGTGGACTGGGGTGAAAGTTCAGAGAGAGTCCCATTGACTCAGATACACTCTGGTCCTGGGGGACTGTGGAGAAACGTCAGAGAGAGTCCCATTGACTCAGATACACACTGGTCCTGTGGATAGACTGGGGAGAAAGGTCAGATAGAGTCCCATTGACTCAGATACACACTGGTCCTGGGGGATAGACTGGGGAGAAAGGTCAGAGTGAGTCCCATTGACTCAGATAAAAACTGGTCCTGGGGATGAACTGGGGAGAAAGATCAGAGAGAGCCCCATTGACTCAGATACACACTGGTCCTGGGGGACTGGGGAGAAAAATCAGAGAGAGCCCTATTGACTCAGATACATACTCGTCCTGGGGGACTGGGGCGAAAGGTCAGAGAGAGTCCCATTGACTCAGATAAACACTGGTCCTGGGGATAGACTGGGGAGAAAGGTCAGAGAGAGTCCCATTGACTCAGATACACACTGGTCCTGGGGGATAGACTGGGGAGAAAGGTCAGAGAGAGTCCCTTTGACTCAGATAAAAACTGGTCCTGGGGATAGACTGGGGAGAAAGGTCAGAGAGTCCCATTGACTCAGATACACACTGGTCCTGGGGGACTGACGAGAAAGGTCAGAGAGAGTCCCATTGACTCAGATACACACTGGTCCTGGGGATAGACTGGGGAGAAAGTTCAGAGAAAGTCCCATTGACTCAGATAAACACTGTTCCTGGGGATAGTCTGGGGAGAAACGTCAGAGAGATTCCCATTGACTCAGATACACATTGGTCCTGGGGGACTGGACAGAAAGGTCAGAGAGAGTCCCATTGACTCAGATACACACTGGTCCTGGGGATAGACTGGGGAGAGAGGTCAGAGAGAGTCCCATTGACTCAGATACACACTGGTCCTGGGGATAGACTTGGGAGAAAGGTCAGAGAGAGTCCCATTTACTCAGATACACATTGGTCCTGGGGGACTGGGGAGAAAAGTCAGAGAGAGTCCCATTGACTCAGATACACACTGGTCCTGGGGATAGAATGGGGAGAAAGGTCGGAGAGTGTCCCATTGACTCAGATAAACACTGGTTCTGGGGATAGACTGGGGAGAAAGGTCAGAGATTCCCATTGACTCAGATACACACTGCTCCTGGGGATGGACAGGGGAGAAAGGTCAGAGAGAGTCCCATTGACTCAGATACACACTGGTCCTGGGGGACTGGGGAAAAAATTCAGAGAGAGTCCCAATGACTCAGATACACACTGGTCCTGGGGATAGACTGGGGAGAAAGGTCAGAGAGAGTCCCATTGATTCAGATACACACTGGTTCTGGGGATAGACTGGGGGGAAAGGTCAGAGAGTCCCACTGACTCAGATACACACTGGTCCTGGGGATATACTGGGGTGAAAGATCAGAGAGTCCGATTGACTCAGTTACATACTGGTCCTCGGGATAGACTGGGGAGAAAGCTCAGAGAGAGTCCCATTGACTCAGATACACACTGGTCCTGGGGATGGACTGGGGAGAAAGGTCAGAGAGTCCCATTGAATCAGATACACACTGTCCTAGGGATAGACTGGGGAGAAAGTTCAGAGACAGTCCCATTGAATCAGTTACACACTGGTCCTGGGGATAGACTGGGGAGAAAAGTCAGAGAGAGTCCCATTGACTCAGATACACACTGGTCCTGGGGGACTGGGGAGAAAGGTCAGAGAGAGTCCCATTGACTCAGATACACTCTGGTCCTGGGGGACTGGGGAGAAAGATCAGACAGAGTCCCATTGACTCAGATACACTCTGGTCCTGGGAGACTGGGGAGAAAAGTCAGAGAGTGTCCCATTGACTCAGATACACTCTGGTCCTGGGGGACTGGGGAGAAAGGTCAGAAAGAGTCCCATTGACACAGATACACACTGGCCCTGGGGATAGACTGGGGTGAAAGGTCAGAGAGAGTCCCATTGACTCATATACACACTGGTCCTGGGGATAGACTGGGGAGAATGATCAGAGAGAGTCCCGTTGACTCAGATACACACTGGTCCTGGGGGTCCTGGGAGAAAGGTCAGAGGGAGTCCCATTGACTCAGATACACACTGGTCCTGCGGGACTGGGGAGAAAGGTCAGAGAGAGTCCCATTGACTCAGGTACACACTGGTCCTGGGGGCATGGGGAGAAATATCAGAGAGAGTCCCATTGACTCAGATACACACTGGTCCTGGGGGACTGGGGAGAAAGATCAGAGAGAGTCCCATTGACTCAGATATGCACTGGTCCTCGGGATGGACTGGGGAGAAAGGTCAGAGAGATTCCCATTGACTCAGATAAACACTGGTCCTGGGGATAGACTGGGGAGAATGATCAGAGAGAGTCCCGTTGAATCAGATACACACTGGTCCTGGGGGTCCTGGGAGAAAGGTCAGAGAGAGTCCCATTGACTCAGATACACACTGGTCCTGGGGGACTGGGGAGAAAGGTCAGAGAGAGTCCCATTGACTCAGGTACACACTGGTCCTGGGGGCATGGGGAGAAATATCAGAGAGAGTCCCATTTACTCAGATACACACTGGTCCTGGGGGACTGGGGAGAAAGGTCAGAGAGAGTCCCATTGACTCAGATACACACTGGTCCTGGGGGAAGACTGCGGAGAACGGTCAGAGAGATTCGCATTGACTCAGATACACACTGGTCCTGGGGATAGACTGGGGAGAAAGGTCAGAGAGATTCACATTGACTCAGATACACACTGGTCCTGGGTGACTGGGGAGAAAGATCAGAGAGAGGCCCATTATCTCAAATACACACTGGTCCTGGGGATAGACTGGGGAGAAAGCTCAGAGAGTCCCATGACTCAGATAAACACTGGTCCTGGGGATAGACTGGGGAGGAAGGTCAGAGAGAGTCCCATTGACTCAGATACACTTTGGTCCTGGGGATAGACTGGGGAGAAACGTCAGAGAGAGTCCCATTGACTCAGATAAACACTGGTCCTGGGGATAGACTGGGGAGGAAGGTCAGAGAGAGTCCCATTGTCTCATATACACTTTGGTCCTGGGGATAGACTGGGGAGAAAGGTCAGAGAGAGTCCCATTGACTCAGATACACATTGGTCCTGGGGATAGACTGGGGAGAAAGGTCAGAGAGCCCCATTGTCTCAGAAACACACTGGTCCTGGGGATAGACTGGGGACAAATGTCAGAGAGAGAGTCCCATTGACTCAGATACACACTGGTCCTGGGGATAGACTGGGAGAAATGTCAGAGAGAGTCCCATTGACTCAGATACACACTGGTCCTGGGGATAGACTGGGGATAAAGGTCAGAGAGTGTCCCATTGACTCAGATACACACTGGTCCTGGTGGTCTGGGGAGAAAGGTCAGAGAGTCCCATTGACTCTGATACACACTGGTCCTGGGGATAGACTGGGGAGGAAGGTCAGAGAGAGTCCCATTGACTCAGATACACACTGGTCCTGGGGATAGACTGGGGAGAAAGGTCAGAGAGAGTCCCATTGACTCAGATACACACTGGTCCTGGGGATAGACTGGGGAGAATGGTCAGAGAGTGTCCCATTGACTCAGATACACACTGGTCCTGGGGGTCTGGGGAGAAAGGTCAGAGAGTCCCATTTACTCAGATACACACTGGTCCTGGGGATAGACTGGGGTGAAAGGTCAAAGAGTCCCATTGACTCAGTTACATACTGGTCCTCGGGATACACTGGGGAGAAATTCAGAGAGAGTCCCATTGACTCATATAAACACTGGTCCTGGGGATCGACTGGGGAGAATAGTCAGAGAGAGTCCCATTGACTCAGATACACACTGGTCCTCGGGATAGACTGGGGAGAAAGGTCAGAGGGAGTCCCATTGACTCAGATACACATTGGTCCTGGGGATAGACTGGGGAGAAAGGTCAGAGAGAAATCCCATTGACTCAGATACACACTGGTCCTGGGGATAGACTGGGGAGAAAGGTCAGAGAGAGTCCCATTGACTCAGATACAGTTTGGTCCTGGGGATAGACTCGGGAGAAAGGTCAGAGAGCCCCATTGACTCAGAAATACACTGGTCCTGGGGATAGACTGGGGACAAATGTCAGAGAGAGAATCCCATTGACTCAGATACACACTGGTCCTGGGGATAGACTGGGGAGAAAGGTCAGAGAGAGTCCCATTGACTCAGATACACACTGGTCCTGGGGATAGACTGGGGAGAAAGGTCAGAGAGCGTCCCATTGACTCAGATACACACTGGTCCTAGGGATAGACTGGGTAGAAAGTTCAGAGAGTGTCCCATTGACTCAGATACACACTGGTCCTGGGGGTCTGGGGAGAAAGGTCAGAGAGTCCCATTTACTCAGATACACAGTGGTCCTGGGGATAGACTGGGTGAAAGGTCAGAGAGTCCCATTGACTCAGTTACATACTGGTCCTCGGGATAGACTGGGGAGAAAGGTCAGAGAGAGTCCTATTGACTCATATAAACACTGGTCCTGGGGATCGACTGGGGAGAATCGTCAGAGAGAGTCCCATTGACTCAGATACACATTGGTCCTCGGGATAGACTGGGGAGAAAGGTCAGAGAGAGTCCCATTGACTCAGATACACATTGGTCCTGGGGATAGACTGGGGAGAAAGGTCAGAGAGAATCCCATTGACTCAGATACAAACTGGTCCTGGGGACAGACTGGGGAGAAAGGTCAGAGAGAGTCCCATTGACTCAGATACACACTGGTCCTGGGGATAGACTGGGGAGAAAGGTCAGAGAGAGTCCCATTGACTCAGATACACACTGGTCCTGGGGATAGACTGGGTTGAAAGGTCAGAGAGTCCCATTGACTCAGTTACATACTGGTCCTCGGGATAGACTTGGGAGAAAGGTGAGAGAGAGTACCATTGACTCATATAAACACTGGTCCTGGGGATAGACTGGGGAGAAAGGTCAGAGAGTGTCCCATTGACTCAGATACACACTGGTCCTGGGGATAGACTGGGGAGAAAGGTCAGAGAGATTCACATTGACTCAGATACACACTGGTCCTGGGTGACTGGGGAGAAAGATCAGAGAGAGGCCCATTATCTCAAATACACACTGGTCCTGGGGATAGACTGGGGAGAAAGCTCAGAGAGTCCCATTACTCAGATAAACACTGGTCCTGGGGATAGACTGGGGAGGAAGGTCAGAGAGAGTCCCATTGACTCAGATACACTTTGGTCCTGGGGATAGACTGGGGAGAAACGTCAGAGAGAGTCCCATTGACTCAGATAAACACTGGTCCTGGGGATAGACTGGGGAGGAAGGTCAGAGAGAGTCCCATTGTCTCATATACACTTTGGTCCTGGGGATAGACTGGGGAGAAAGGTCAGAGAGAGTCCCATTGACTCAGATACACATTGGTCCTGGGGATAGACTGGGGAGAAAGGTCAGAGAGCCCCATTGTCTCAGAAACACACTGGTCCTGGGGATAGACTGGGGACAAATGTCAGAGAGAGAGTCCCATTGACTCAGATACACACTGGTCCTGGGGATAGACTGGGAGAAATGTCAGAGAGAGTCCCATTGACTCAGATACACACTGGTCCTGGGGATAGACTGGGGATAAAGGTCAGAGAGTGTCCCATTGACTCAGATACACACTGGTCCTGGTGGTCTGGGGAGAAAGGTCAGAGAGTCCCATTGACTCTGATACACACTGGTCCTGGGGATAGACTGGGGAGGAAGGTCAGAGAGAGTCCCATTGACTCAGATACACACTGGTCCTGGGGATAGACTGGGGAGAAAGGTCAGAGAGAGTCCCATTGACTCAGATACACACTGGTCCTGGGGATAGACTGGGGAGAATGGTCAGAGAGTGTCCCATTGACTCAGATACACACTGGTCCTGGGGGTCTGGGGAGAAAGGTCAGAGAGTCCCATTTACTCAGATACACACTGGTCCTGGGGATAGACTGGGGTGAAAGGTCAGAGAGTCCCATTGACTCAGTTACATACTGGTCCTCGGGATACACTGGGGAGAAATTCAGAGAGAGTCCCATTGACTCATATAAACACTGGTCCTGGGGATCGACTGGGGAGAATAGTCAGAGAGAGTCCCATTGACTCAGATACACACTGGTCCTCGGGATAGACTGGGGAGAAAGGTCAGAGAGAGTCCCATTGACTCAGATACACATTGGTCCTGGGGATAGACTGGGGAGAAAGGTCAGAGAGAATCCCATTGACTCAGATACACACTGGTCCTGGGGATAGACTGGGGAGAAAGGTCAGAGAGAGTCCCATTGACTCAGATACAGTTTGGTCCTGGGGATAGACTCGGGAGAAAGGTCAGAGAGCCCCATTGACTCAGAAATACACTGGTCCTGGGGATAGACTGGGGACAAATGTCAGAGAGAGAATCCCATTGACTCAGATACACACTGGTCCTGGGGATAGACTGGGGAGAAAGGTCAGAGAGAGTCCCATTGACTCAGATACACACTGGTCCTGGGGATAGACTGGGGAGAAAGGTCAGAGAGCGTCCCATTGACTCAGATACACACTGGTCCTAGGGATAGACTGGGTAGAAAGTGCAGAGAGTGTCCCATTGACTCAGATACACACTGGTCCTGGGGGTCTGGGGAGAAAGGTCAGAGAGTCCCATTTACTCAGATACACAGTGGTCCTGGGGATAGACTGGGTGAAAGGTCAGAGAGTCCCATTGACTCAGTTACATACTGGTCCTCGGGATAGACTGGGGAGAAAGGTCAGAGAGAGTCCTATTGACTCATATAAACACTGGTCCTGGGGATCGACTGGGGAGAATCGTCAGAGAGAGTCCCATTGACTCAGATACACATTGGTCCTCGGGATAGACTGGGGAGAATGGTCAGAGAGAGTCCCATTGACTCAGATACACATTGGTCCTGGGGATAGACTGGGGAGAAAGGTCAGAGAGAATCCCATTGACTCAGATACAAACTGGTCCTGGGGACAGACTGGGGAGCAAGGTCAGAGAGAGTCCCATTGACTCAGATACACACTGGTCCTGGGGATAGACTGGGGAGAAAGGTCAGAGAGAGTCCCATTGACTCAGATACACACTGGTCCTGGGGATAGACTGGGGTGAAAGGTCAGAGAGTCCCATTGACTCAGTTACATACTGGTCCTCGGGATAGACTTGGGAGAAAGGTGAGAGAGAGTACCATTGACTCATATAAACACTGGTCCTGGGGATAGACTGGGGAGAAAGGTCAGAGAGTGTCCCATTGACTCAGATACACACTGGTCCTGGGGGTCTGGGGAGAAAGTTCAGAGAGTCCCATTGACTCAGATACACACTGGTCCTGGGGATAGACTGGGATGAAATGTCAGAGAGTCCCATTGATTCAGTTATATACTGGTCCTCGGGATAGACTGGGGAGAAAGGTCAGAGAGAGTCCCATTGACTCAGATACACATTGGTCCTGGGGATAGACTGGGGAGAAAGGTCAGAGAGAGTCCCATTGACTCAGATAAACACTGGTCCTGGGGATAGACTGGGGAGAAAGGTCAGAGAGAGTCCCATTGACTGAAATACACTCTGGACCTGGGGGACTGGGGAGAAAGATCAGAGAGAGTCCCATTGACTCAGATACACACTTGTCCTGGGGATAGACTGGGGAGAAAGGTCAGAGAGAGTCCCCTTGACTCAGATACACACTGATCCTGGGGGATAGACTGGGGAGAAAGGTCAGAGAGAGTCCCATTGACTCAGATAAAAACTGGTCCTGGGGATAGGCTGGGGAGTAAGGTCAGAGAGTTCCATTGACTCAGATACACACTGGTCCTGGGGGATATACTGGGGAAAAAGTTCAAAGAGAGTCCCATTGACTCAGATAAACACTGGTCCTGGGGATAGACTGGGGAGAAAGGTCAGAGAGAGGCCCATTGACTCAGATACACACTGGTCCTGGGAATAGACTGGGGAGAAAGTTCAGAGAGATTCCCATTGACTCGGATACACACTGGTCCTGGGGATAGACTGGGGAGAAAGGTCAGAGAGAGTCCCATTGACTCAGATACACACTGGTCCTGGGGATAGACTGGGGAGAAAGGTCAGAGAGAGTCCCATTGACTTAGATACACACTAGTCCTGGGGATAGACTGGGGAGAAAGGTCAGAGAGAGTCCCATTGACTCAGATACACATTGGTCCTGGGGATAGACTGGGGAGAAAGGTCAGACAGAATCCCATTGACTCAGATACAAACTGGTCCTGTGGACAGACTGGGGAGAAAGGTCAGAGAGAGTCCCATTGACTCAGATACACACTGGTCCTGGGGATAGACTGGGGAGAAAGGTCAGAGAGTCCCATTGACTCAGATACACACTGGTCCTGGGGATAGACTGGGGTGAAAGGTCAGAGAGTCCCATTGACTCAGTTACATACTGGTCCTCGGGATAGACTTGGGAGAAAGGTGAGAGAGAGACCCATTGACTCAGATACACATTGGTCCTGGGGATAGACTGGGGAGAAAGGTCAGAGAGAATCCCATTGACTCAGATACAAACTGGTCCTGGGGATATACTGGGGAGAAAGGTCAGAGAGAGTCCCATTGACTCAGATACACACTGGTCCTGGGGATAGACTGGGGTGAAAGGTCAGAGAGTCCCATTGACTCAGTTACATACTGGTCCTCGGGATAGACTTGGGAGAAAGGTGAGAGAGAGTACCATTGACTCATATAAACACTGGTCCTGGGGATAGACTGGGGAGAAAGGTCAGAGAGTGTCCCATTGACTCAGATACACACTGGTCCTGGGGGTCTGGGGAGAAAGTTCAGAGAGTCCCATTGACTCAGATACACACTGGTCCTGGGGATAGACTGGGATGAAATGTCAGAGAGTCCCATTGATTCAGGTATATACTGGTCCTCGGGATAGACTGGGGAGAAAGGTCAGAGAGAGTCCCATTGACTCAGATACACATTGGTCCTGGGGATAGACTGGGGAGAAAGGTCAGAGAGAGTCCCATTGACTCAGATAAACACTGGTCCTGGGGATAGACTGGGGAGAAAGGTCAGAGAGAGTCCCATTGACTCAGATACACTCTGGCCCTGGGGGACTGGGGAGAAAGATCAGAGAGAGTGCCATTGACTCAGATACACACTGGTCCTGGGGATAGACTGGGGAGAAAGGTCAGAGAGAGTCCCCTTGACTCAGATACACACTGGTCCTGGGGGATAGACTGGGGAAAAAGGTCAGAGAGAGTCCCATTGACTCAGATAAAAACTGGTCCTGGGGATAGGCTGGGGAGTAAGGTCAGAGAGTTCCATTGACTCAGATACACACTGGTCCTGGGGGATATACAGGGGAAAAAGTTCAAAGAGAGTCCCATTGACTCAGATAAACACTGGTCCTGGGGATAGACTGGGGAGAAAGGTCAGAGAGAGGCCCATTGACTCAGATACACACTGGTCCTGGGAATAGACTGGGGAGAAAGTTCAGAGAGATTCCAATTGACTCAGATACACACTGGTCCTGGGGATAGACTGGGGAGAAAGGTCAGAGAGAGTCCCATTGACTCAGATACACACTGGTCCTGGGGATAGACTGGGGAGAAAAGTCAGAGAGAGTCCCCTTGACTCAGATACACACTGGTCCTGGGGGATAGACTGGGGAGAAAGGTCAGAGAGAGTCCCATTGACTCAGATAAAAACTGGTCCTGGGGATAGGCTGGGGAGTAAGGTCAGAGAGTTCCATTGACTCAGATACACACTGGTCCTGGGGGATATACAGGGGAAAAAGTTCAAAGAGAGTCCCATTGACTCAGATAAACACTGGTCCTGGGGATAGACTGGGGAGAAAGGTCAGAGAGAGTCCCATTGACTCAGATACACATTGGTCCTGGGGATAGACTGGGGAGAAAGGTCAGACAGAATCCCATTGACTCAGATACAAACTGGTCCTGTGGACAGACTGGGGAGAAAAGTCAGAGAGAGTCCCATTGACTCAGATACACACTGGTCCTGGGGATAGACTGGGGAGAAAGGTCAGAGAGTCCCATTGACTCAGATACACACTGGTCCTGGGGATAGACTGGGGTGAAAGGTCAGAGAGTCCCATTGACTCAGTTACATACTGGTCCTCGGGATAGACTTGGGAGAAAGGTGAGAGAGAAGCTCATTGACTCAGATACACACTGGTCCTGGGGATAGACTGGGGTGAAAGGTGAGAGAGTCCCATTGACTCAGTTACATATGGTCCTCGGGATAGACTTGGGAGAAAGGTGAGAGAGAGTCCCATTGACTCATATAAACACTGGTTCTGGGGATAGACTGGGGAGAAAGGTCAGAGAGTGTCCCATTGACTCAGATACACACTGGTCCTGGGGATAGACTGGGGTGAAAGGTCAGAGAGTCCCATTGACTCAGTTACATACTGGTCCTCGGGATAGACTGAGGAGAAAGATCAGAGCGAGTCCCATTGACTCAGATACACATTGGTCCTGGGGATAGACTGGGGAGAAAGGTCAGAGAGAATCCCATTGACTCAGATACAAACTGGTCCTGGGGACAGACTGGGGAGAAAGTTCAGAGAGAGTCCCATTGACTCAGATACACACTGGTCCTGGGGATAGACTGGGGAGAAAGGTCAGAGAGAGTCCCATTGACTCAGATACACACTGGTCCTGGGGATAGACTGGGGTGAAAGGTCAGAGAGTCCCATTGACTCAGTTACATACTGGTCCTCGGGATAGACTTGGGAGAAAGGTGAGAGAGAGTACCATTGACTCATATAAACACTGGTCCTGGCGATAGACTGGGGAGAAAGGTCAGAGAGTGTCCCATT
The DNA here is from genome assembly GCF_044704955.1 of Pristiophorus japonicus. Lineage (NCBI taxonomy): Eukaryota > Metazoa > Chordata > Chondrichthyes > Pristiophoridae > Pristiophorus > Pristiophorus japonicus. Next base: position 744,322 of record NW_027254531.1, read on the forward strand.
GACTCAGATACACACTGGTCCTGGGGGTCTGGGGAGAAAGTTCAGAGAGTCCCATTGACTCAGATACACACTGGTCCTGGGGATAGACTGGGATGAAATGTCAGAGAGTCCCATTGATTCAGTTATATACTGGTCCTCGGGATAGACTGGGGAGAAAGGTCAGAGAGAGTCCCATTGACTCAGATACACATTGGCCCTGGGGATAGACTGGGGAGAAAGGTCAGAGAGAGTCCCATTGACTCAGATAAACACTGGTCCTGGGGATAGACTGGGGAGAAAGGTCAGAGAGAGTCCCATTGACTCAGATACACTCTGGCCCTGGGGGACTGGGGAGAAAGATCAGAGAGAGTCCCATTGACTCAGATACACACTGGTCCTGGGGATAGACTGGGGAGAAAGGTCAGAGAGAGTCCCCTTGACTCAGATACACACTGGTCCTGGGGGATAGACTGGGGAGAAAGGTCAGAGAGAGTCCCATTGACTCAGATAAAAACTGGTCCTGGGGATAGGCTGGGGAGTAAGGTCAGAGATTTCCATTGACTCAGATACACACTGGTCCTGGGGGATATACTGGGGAAAAATTCAAAGAGAGTCCCATTGACTCAGATAAACACTGGTCCTGGGGATAGACTGGGGAGAAAGGTCAGAGAGAGGCCCATTGACTCAGATACACACTGGTCCTGGGAATAGACTGGGGAGAAAGTTCAGAGAGATTCCCATTGACTCAGATACACACTGGTCCTCGGGATAGACTTGGGAGAAAGGTGAGAGAGAGTCCCATTGACTCATATAAACATTGATTCTGGGGATAGACTGGGGAGAAAGGTCAGAGAGTGTCCCATTGACTCAGATACACACTGGTCCTGGGGGTCTGGGGAGAAAGTTCAGAGAGTCCCATTGACTCAGATACACACTGGTCCTGGGGATAGACTGGGGTGAAAGGTCAGAGAGTCCCATTGACTCAGTTACATACTGGTCCTCGGGATAGACTGAGGAGAAAGGTCAGAGAGAGTCCCATTGACTCAGATACACTCTGGTCCTGGGTGTCTGGGGAGAAAGGTCACAGAGTCCCATTATCTCAAATACACACTGGTCCTGTGGATAGACTGGGGAGAAAGATCAGAGAGTCCCACTGACTCAGATAAACACTGGTCCTGGGGATAGACTGGGGAGAAAGGTCAGAGAGAGTCCCATTGACTGAGATACACACTGGTCCTGTGGATAGACTGGGGTAAAAGTCAGAGAGAGTCCCATTGACTCAGATACACTTTTGTCCTGGGGATAGACTGGGGAGAAAGGTCAGATAGAATCCCATTGACTCAGATACAAACTGGTCCTGGGGACAGACTGCGGAGAAATGTCAGAGAGAGTCCTATTGACTCAGATACACACTGGTCGTAGGGATAGACTGGGGAGAAAGGTCAGAGAGAGTCACATTGACTCAGATACACACTGGACCTGGGGATAGACTGGGGAGAAAGGTCAGAGAGAGTCCCATTGACTCAGATACACTTTGGTCCTGGGGATAGACTGTGGAGAAAGGTCAGAGAGCCCCATTGACTCAGAAACACACTGGTCCTGGGGATAGACTGGGGACAAATGTCAGAGAGAGCGTCCCATTTACTCAGATACACACTGGTCCTGGGGATAGACTGGGGAGAAAGGTCAGTGGGAGTCCCATTGACTCAGATACACACTGGTCCTGGGGATAGACTGGGGAGAATGGTCAGTGAGTGTCCCATTGACTCAGAGACACACTGGTCCTGGGGGTCTGGGGAGAAAGGTCAGAGAGTCCCATTTACTCAGATACACAGTGGTCCTGGGGATAGACTGCGGTGAAAGGTCAGAGAGTCCCATTGACTCAGTTACATACCGGTCCTCGGGATAGACTGGGGAGAAAGGTCAGAGAGAGTCTCATTGACTCATATAAACACTGGTCCTGGGGATCGACTGGGGAGAATAGTCAGAGAGAGTCCCATTGACTCAGATACACACGGGTCCTCGGGATAGACTGGGGAGAAAGGTCAGAGAGAGTCCCATTGACTCAGATACACATTGGTCCTGGGGATAGACTGGGGAGAAAGGTCAGATAAAATCCCATTGACTCAGATACACACTGGTCCTGGGGATAGACTGGGGAGAAAGGTCAGAGAGAGTCCCATTGACTCAGGTACACTTTGGTCCTGGGGATAGACTGGGGAGAAAGGTCAGAGAGCCCCATTGACTCAGAAACACACTGGTCCTGGGGATAGACTGGGGACAAATGTCAGAGAGAGAGTCCCATTGACTCAGATACACACTGGTCCTGGGGATAGACTGGGGAGAAAGGTCAGAGAGAGTCCCATTGACTCAGATACACACTGGTCCTGGGGATAGACTGGGGAGAAAGGTCAGAGAGTGTCCCATTGACTCAGATACACACTGGTCCTGGGGATAGACTGGGTAGAAAGTTCAGAGAGTGTCCCATTGACTCAGATACACACTTGTCCTGGGGGTCTGGGGAGAAAGGTCAGAGAGTCCCATTTAATCAGATACACAGTGGTCCTGGGGATAGACTGGGGTGAAAGGTCACAGAGTCCCATTGACTCAGTTACATACTGGTCCTCGGGATAGACTGGGGAGAAAGGTCAGAGAGAGTCCCAATGACTCATATAAACACTGGTCCTGGGGATCGACTGGGGAGAATAGTCAGAGAGAGTCCCATTGACTCAGATACACACTGGTCCTCGAGATAGACTGGGGAGAAAAGTCAGAGAGAGTCCCATTGACTCAGATACACATTGGTCCTGGGGATAGACTGGGGAGAAAGGTCAGAGAGAATCCCATTGACTCAGATACAAACTGGTCCCTGGGACAAACTGGGGAGAAAGGTCAGAGAGAGTCCCATTCACTTAGATACACACTGGTCCTGGGGATAGACTGGGGATAAAGGTCAGAGAGAGTCCCATTGACTCAGATACACACTGGTCCTGGGGCTAGACTGGGATGAAAGGTCAGAGAGTCCCATTGACTCAGTGACATACTGGTCCTCGGGATAGACTTGGGAGAAAGGTGAGAGAGAGTCCCATTGACTCATATAAACACTGGTCCTGGGGGTCTGGGGAGAAAGTTCAGAGAGTCCCATTGACTCAGATACACACTGGTCCTGGGGATAGACTGGGATGAAAGGTCAGAGAGTCCCATTGACTCAGTTATATACTGGTCCTCGGGATAGACTGGGGAGAAAGGTCAGAGAGAGTCCCATTGACTCAGATACACACTGGTCCTTTGGATAGGCTGGGGAGAAAGGTCAGAGAGAGTCCCATTGACTCAGATAAACACTGATCCTGGGGATAGACTGGGGAGAAAGGTCAGAGAGAGTCCCATTGACTCAGATACACTCTGGTCCTGGGGGACTGGGGAGAAAGGTCAGAGAGAGTCCCATTGACTCAGATAGACTCTGGTCCTGGGGGACTGGGGAGATAGGTCAGAGAGAGTCCCATTGACTCAGATACACACTGGTCCTGGGGATAGACTGGGGAGAAAGGTCAGAGAGAGTCCCATTGACTCAGATACACACTGGTCCTGGGGGATAGACTGGGGAGAAAGGTCAGAGAGAGTCCCATTGACTCAGATAAAAACTGGTCCTGGGGATAGGCTGGGGAGTAAGGTCAGAGAGGTCCATTGACTCAGATACACACTGGTCCTGGGGGATATACTGGGGAAAAAGTTCAGAGAGATTCCCATTGACTCAGATAAACACTGGTCCTGGGGATAGACTGGGGAGAAAAGTCAGAGAGAGGCCCATTGACTCAGATACACACTGGTCCTGGGAATAGACTGGGGAGAAAGTTCAGAGAGATTCCCATTGACTCAGATACACACTGGTCCTGGGGATAGACTGGGGAGAAAGGTTAGAGAGAGTCCCATTGACTCAGATACACACTGGTCCTGGGGATAGACTGGGGAGAAAGGTCAGAGAGAGGCCCATTGACTCAGATACACACTGGTCCTGGGGATAGACTGGGGAGAAAGGTCAGAGAGAGTCCCATTGACTCAGATACACATTGGTCCTGGGGATAGACTGGGAAGAAAGGTCAGACAGAATCCCATTGACTCAGATACAAACTGGTCCTGGGGACAGACTGGGGAGAAAGGTCAGAGAGAGTCCCATTGATTCAGATACACACTGGTCCTGGGGATAGACTGGGGAGAAAGGTCAGAGAGAGTCCCATTGACTCAGATACACACTGGTCCTGGGGATAGACTGGGGTGAAAGGTCAGAGAGTCCCATTGACTCAGTGACATACTGGTCCTCGGGATAGATTGGGAGAAAGGTGAGAGAGAGTCCCATTGACTCATATAAACACTGGTCCTCGGGATAGACTGGGGAGAAAGGTCAGAGAGTGTCCCATTGACTCAGATACACACTGGTCCTGGGGGTCTGGGGAGAAAGTTCAGAGAGTCCCATTGACTCAGATACACACTGGTCCTGGGGATAGACTGGGGTGAAAGATCAGAGAGTCCCATTGACTCAGTTACATACTGATCCTTGGGATAGACTGGGGAGAAAGCTCAGAGAGAGTCCGATTGACTCAGATACACACTGGTCCTGGGGATAGAGTGGGGAGAAAGGTCAGAGAGAGTCCCATTGACTCAGATACACTCTGGTCCTGGGTGCCTGGGGAGAAAGGTCAGAGAGTCCCATTGACTCATATACACACTGGTCCTGGGGATAGACTGGGGAGAAAGGTCAGAGAGAGTCCCATTGACTCAGATGCACACTGGTCCTGGGGATAGACTGGGAAGAAAGGTCAGAGAGAATCCCATTGACTCAGATACATACTGGTCCTGGGCATAGACTGGGGAGAAAGGTCAGAGAGAGTCCCATAGATTCTGATAAACACTGATCCTGGGGGACAGGGAAGAAAGATCAGAGAGTGGCCCATTGACTCAGATACACACTGGTCCTGGGGAAAGACTGGGGAGAACGGTCAGAGAGATTCGCATTGACTCAGATACACACTGGTCCTGGGGATAGACTGGGGAGAAAGGTCAGAATAGTCCCATTGACTCAGATACACACTGGTCGTGGGGATAGACTGGGGAGAAAGGTCAGAGAGAGAGTCCCATTGACTCAGATACACACTGGTCCTGGGGATAGACTGGGGAGAAAGGTCAGAGAGAGTCCCATTGACTCAGATACACACTGGTCCTGGGGATAGACTGGGGAGAAAGGTCAGAGAGAGTCCCATTGACTCAGATACACACTGGTCCTAGGGATAGACTGGGGAGAAAGGTCAGAGAGTCCCATTGACTCAGATACACACTGGTCGTGGGGATAGACTGGGGAGGAAGGTCAGAGAGAGTCCCATTGACTCAGATACACACTGGTCCTGGGGGTAGACTGGGTAGAAAGGTCAGAGAGAGTCCCATTGACTCAGATACACACTGGTCCTGGGGATAGACTGGGGAGAAAGGTCAGAGAGTCCCATTGACTCAGATACACACTGGTCCTGGGGGATATACTGGGGTGAAAGGTCAGAGAGATTCCCATTGACTCCAATAAACACTGGTCCTGGGGATAGACATGGGAGAAACGTCAGAGAGAGTCCCATTGACTCAGATACACACTGGTCCTGGGGAACTGGGGAGAAAGGTCAGAGAGAGTCCCATTGACTCAGGTAGACACTGGTCCTGGGGATAGACAGGGTGAAAATTCAGAGAGAGTCCCATTGACTCAGATACACGTTGGTAGTGGGGATAGACTGGGGAGAAAGGTCAGAGAGAGTCCCATTGACTCAGATACACACTGGTCCTGGGGGACTGGGGAGAAAGTTCAGAGAGAGTCCCATTGACTCAGATACACACTGGTCCTGGGGATAGACTGGGGAGAAAGGTCAGAGAGAGTCCCATTGACTCAGATACAAACTGCTCCTGGGGATAGACATGGGAGAAAGGTCAGAGAGTCCCATTGACTCAGATACACACTGGTCCTGGGGGATATACTGGGGAGAAAGGTCAGAGCGACTCCCATTGACTCAGATAAACACTGGTCCTGGGGATAGACTTGGAGAAAACTCAGAGAGAGTCCCATTGACTCAGATACACACTGGTCCTGGGGATCGACTGGGGAGAAAGGTCAGAGAGAGTCCCATTGACTCAGATATACACTGGTCCTGGGGATAGACTGGGGAGAAAGGTCAGAGAGAGTCCCATTGACTCAGATACACACTGGTCCTGGGGGACTGGGGAGAAAGGTCAGAGAGAGTCCCATTGACTCAGATACACTCTGGTCCTGGGGGACTGGGGAGAAAGATCAGAGAGAGTCCATTTGACTCAGATACACTCTCGTCCTGGGGGACTGGGGAGAAAGGTCAGAGAGAGTCCCATTGACTCAGATACACACTGGTCCTGGGGATCGACTGGGGAGAAAGGTCAGAGAGAGTCCCATTGATTCAGATAAACACTGGTCCTGGGGATAGACTGGGGAGAAAGTTCGGAGAGAGTCCCATTGATTCAGATAAACACTGGTCCTGGGGATAGAGTGGGGAGAAAGGTCAGAGAGAGTCCCATTGTCACAGATAAACACCGGTCATGGGGATAGACTGGGTAGAAAGTTCAGAGAGAGTCCCATTGACTCAGATACACTCTGGTCCTGGGGGACTGGTGAGAAATGTCAGAGAGAGTCCCATTGACTCAGATAAACACTGGTCCTGGGGATAGACTGGGGAGAAAGTTCAGAGAGAGTCCCATTGACTCAGATACACACTGGTCCTGGGGGACTGGGGAGAAAGTTCAGAGAAAGTCCCATTGACTCAGGAACACACTGTTCCTGGGGACAGACTGGGGAGAAAGTTCAGAGACAGTCGCATTGACTCAGATACACACTGGTCCTGGGGATAGACTGGGGAGAAAGGTCATAGAGAGTCCCATTGATTCAGATATACACTGGTCCTGGGGATAAACTGGGGAGAAAGGTCAGAGAGAGTCCCATTGACTCAGATACACACTGGTCCTTGGGGACTGGGGAGAAAGGTCAGAGAGAGTCCCATTGACTCAGATACACTCTGGTCCTGGGGGACTGGGGAGAAATGTCAGAGAGAGTCCCATTGACTCAGGTACACACTGGTCCTTGGGATAGACAGGGTGAAAGTTCAGAGAGAGCCCCATTGACTCAGATACACGTTGGTCCTGGGGATAGACTGGGGAGAAAGGTCAGAGAGAGTCCCATTGACTCAGATACACACTGGTCCTGGGAGACTGGTGAGAAAGTTTAGAGAGAGTCCCATTGACTCAGATACACACTGGTCCTGGGGATAGACTGGGAAGAAAGGTAAGAGAGAGTCCCATTGACTCAGATACACATTGGTCCTGGGGATAGACAGGGGAGAACGGTCAGAGCGTCCCATTGACTCAGATACACACTGGTCCTGGGGGATATACTGGGGAGAAAGGTCAGAGCAACTCCCATTGACTCAGATAAACACTGGTCCTGGGGGACTGGGGAGAAAGGTCAGAGAGAGTCCCATTGACTCAGATACACACTGGTCCTGGGGATCGACTGGGGAGAAAGGTCAGAGAGAGTCCCATTGATTCAGATAAACACTGGTCCTGGGGATAGACTGGGGAGAAAGTTCGGAGAGAGTCCCATTGATTCAGATAAACACTGGTCCTGGGGATAGAGTGGGGAGAAAGGTCAGAGAGAGTCCCATTGTCACAGATAAACACCGGTCATGGGGATAGACTGGGTAGAAAGTTCAGAGAGAGTCCCATTGACTCAGATACACTCTGGTCCTGGGGGACTGGTGAGAAATGTCAGAGAGAGTCCCATTGACTCAGATAAACACTGGTCCTGGGGATAGACTGGGGAGAAAGTTCAGAGAGAGTCCCATTGACTCAGATACACACTGGTCCTGGGGGACTGGGGAGAAAGTTCAGAGAAAGTCCCATTGACTCAGGAACACACTGTTCCTGGGGACAGACTGGGGAGAAAGTTCAGAGACAGTCGCATTGACTCAGATACACACTGGTCCTGGGGATAGACTGGGGAGAAAGGTCATAGAGAGTCCCATTGATTCAGATATACACTGGTCCTGGGGATAAACTGGGGAGAAAGGTCAGAGAGAGTCCCATTGACTCAGATACACACTGGTCCTTGGGGACTGGGGAGAAAGGTCAGAGAGAGTCCCATTGACTCAGATACACTCTGGTCCTGGGGGACTGGGGAGAAATGTCAGAGAGAGTCCCATTGACTCAGGTACACACTGGTCCTTGGGATAGACAGGGTGAAAGTTCAGAGAGAGCCCCATTGACTCAGATACACGTTGGTCCTGGGGATAGACTGGGGAGAAAGGTCAGAGAGAGTCCCATTGACTCAGATACACACTGGTCCTGGGAGACTGGTGAGAAAGTTTAGAGAGAGTCCCATTGACTCAGATACACACTGGTCCTGGGGATAGACTGGGAAGAAAGGTAAGAGAGAGTCCCATTGACTCAGATACACATTGGTCCTGGGGATAGACAGGGGAGAACGGTCAGAGCGTCCCATTGACTCAGATACACACTGGTCCTGGGGGATATACTGGGGAGAAAGGTCAGAGCAACTCCCATTGACTCAGATAAACACTGGTCCTGGGGATAGACTGGGGAGAAAGCTCAGAGAGAGTCCCATTGACTCAGATAAACACTGGTCCTGGGGATAGACTGGGGAGAAAGGTCGGAGAGAGTCCCATTGATTCAGATAAACACTTGTCCTGGTGATAGACTGGGGAGAAATATCAGAGAGAGTCCCATTGACACAGATAAACACCGGTCATGGGGATAGACTGGGGAGAAAGGTCAGAGAGAGTCCCATTGACTCAGATACACTCTGGTCCTGGGGGACTGGGGAGAAATGTCAGAGTGAGTCCCATTTCTCAGATAAACACTGGTCCTGGGGATAGACTGGGGAGAAAGGTCAGAGGGAGTCCCATTGACTCAGATACACACTGGTCCTGGGGGAATGGGGAGAAAGGTCAGAGAGAGTCCCATTGACTCAGATACACTCTGGTCCTGGGGGACTGGGGAGAAAGATCAGAGAGAGTTCCATTGACTCAGATACACTCTCGACCTGGGGGACTGGGGAGAAAGGTCAGAGAGAGTCCCATTGACGCAGATGCACTCTGGTCCTGGGGGACTGGGGAGAAAGGTCAGAGAGAGTCCCATTGACTCAGATAAACACTGGTCCTGGGTATAGACTGGGGAGAAAGGTCAGAGAGAGTCCCATTGACTCAGATACACACTGGTCCTGGGGGACTGGGGAGAATGTTCAGAGAGAGTCCCATTGACTCAGATACACACTGGTCCTGGGGATAGACTGGGGAGAAAGTTCAGAGAGAGTCCCATTGACTCAGATAAACACTGGTCCTGGCGATAGACTGGGGAGAAAGGTCAGCGAGTCCCATTGACTCAGATACACACTGGTCCTGGGGATAGACTGGGGAGAAAGGTCAGAGAGAGTCCCATTGATTCAGATATACACTGGTCCTGGGGATAGACTGGGGAGAAATGTCAGAGAGAGTCCCATTGACACAGATAAACACCGGTCATGGGTAAAGACTGAGGAGAAAGGTCAGAGAGAGTCCCATTGACTCAGATAAACACTGGTCCTGGGGATAGACTGGGGAGAACGGTCAGAGAGTCCCATTGACTCAGATACACACTGGTCCTGGGTATAGACTGGGGAGAAAGGTCAGAGAGAGTCCCATTGACTCAGATACACACTGGTCCTGGAGGATAGACTGGGGAGAAAGGTCAGAGAGTCCCATTGACTCAGATACACACTGGTCCTGGGGGATATACTGTGGAGAAAGGTCAGAGAGATTCCCATTGACTCAGATAAACACTGGTCCTGGAGATAAACTGGGGAGAAACGTCAGAGAGAGTCCCATTGATCAGATACACACTGGTACTGGGGGACTGGGGAGAAACGTCAGAGAGAGTCCCATTGACTCTGGTACACACTGGTCCTGGGGATAGACAGGGTGAAATTTCAGAGAGAGTCCCATTGACTCAGATACACGTTGGTCCTGGGGATAGACTGGGGAGAAAGGTCAGAGAGAGTCCCATTGACTCAGATACACATTGGTCCTGGGAGACTGGTGAGAAAGTTTAGAGAGAGTCCCATTGACTCAGATACACAATGGTCCTGGGGACAGACTGGGGAGAAAGGTCAGGGAGTCCCATTGACTCAGATACAAACTGGTCCTGGGGGATATACTGGGGAGAAAGGTCAGAGCGACTCCCATTGACTCAGATAAACACTGGTCCTGGGGATAGACTGGGGAGAAAGTTCAGAGACAGTCGCATTGACTCAGATACACACTGGTCCTGGGGATAGACTGGGAAGAGAGGTCATAGAGAGTCCCATTGATTCAGATATACACTGGTCCTGGGGATAAACTGGGGAGAAAGGTCAGAGAGAGTCCCATTGACTCAGATACACACTGGTCCTTGGGGACTGGGGAGAAAGGTCAGAGAGAGTCCCATTGACTCAGATACACTCTGGTCCTGGGGGACTGGGGAGAAAGGTCAGAGAGAGACCCATTGACTCAGGTACACACTGGTCCTTGGGATAGACAGGGTGAAAGTTCAGAGAGAGCCCCATTGACTCAGATACACGTTGGTCCTGGGGATAGACTGGGGAGAAAGGTCAGAGAGAGTCCCATTGACTCAGATACACACTGGTCCTGGGGGATATACTGTGGAGAAAGGTCAGAGAGATTCCCATTGACTCAGATAAACACTGGTCCTGGAGATAAACTGGGGAGAAACGTCAGAGAGAGTCCCATTGATCAGATACACACTGGTACTGGGGGACTGGGGAGAAACGTCAGAGAGAGTCCCATTGACTCTGGTACACACTGGTCCTGGGGATAGACAGGGTGAAATTTCAGAGAGAGTCCCATTGACTCAGATACACGTTGGTCCTGGGGATAGACTGGGGAGAAAGGTCAGAGAGAGTCCCATTGACTCAGATACACATTGGTCCTGGGAGACTGGTGAGAAAGTTTAGAGAGAGTCCCATTGACTCAGATACACAATGGTCCTGGGGACAGACTGGGGAGAAAGGTCAGGGAGTCCCATTGACTCAGATACAAACTGGTCCTGGGGGATATACTGGGGAGAAAGGTCAGAGCGACTCCCATTGACTCAGATAAACACTGGTCCTGGGGATAGACTGGGGAGAAAGTTCAGAGACAGTCGCATTGACTCAGATACACACTGGTCCTGGGGATAGACTGGGAAGAGAGGTCATAGAGAGTCCCATTGATTCAGATATACACTGGTCCTGGGGATAAACTGGGGAGAAAGGTCAGAGAGAGTCCCATTGACTCAGATACACACTGGTCCTTGGGGACTGGGGAGAAAGGTCAGAGAGAGTCCCATTGACTCAGATACACTCTGGTCCTGGGGGACTGGGGAGAAAGGTCAGAGAGAGACCCATTGACTCAGGTACACACTGGTCCTTGGGATAGACAGGGTGAAAGTTCAGAGAGAGCCCCATTGACTCAGATACACGTTGGTCCTGGGGATAGACTGGGGAGAAAGGTCAGAGAGAGTCCCATTGACTCAGATACACACTGGTCCTGGGAGACTGGTGAGAAAGTTTAGAGAGAGTCCCATTGACTCAGATACACACTGGTCCTGGGGACAGACTGGGAAGAAAGGTAAGAGAGAGTCCCATTGACTCAGATACACACTGGTCCTGGGGATAGACAGGGGAGAACGGTCAGAGCGTCCCATTGACTCAGATACACACTGGTCCTGGGGGATATACTGGGGAGAAAGGTCAGAGCAACTCCCATTGACTCAGATAAACACTGGTCCTGGGGATAAACTGGGGAGAAAGCTCAGAGAGAGTCCCATTGACTCAGATAAACACTGGTCCTGGGGATAGACTGGGGAGAAAGGTCGGAGAGAGTCCCATTGATTCAGATACACACTGGTCCTGGGGGACTGGGGAGAAAGGTCAGAGAGAGTCCCATTGACGCAGATACACTCTGGTCCTGGGGGACTGGGGAGAAAGGTCAGAGAGAGTCCCATTGACTCAGATAAATACTGGTCCTGGGTATAGACTGGGGAGAAAGGTCAGAGAGAGTCCCATTGACTCAGATACACACTGGTCCTGGGGGACTGGGGAGAATGTTCAGAGAGAGTCCCATTGACTCAGATACACACTGGTCCTGGGGATAGACTGGGGAGAAAGTTCAGGGAGAGTCCCATTGACTCAGATAAACACTGGTCCTGGCGATAGACTGGGGAGAAAGGTCAGCGAGTCCCATTGACTCAGATACACATTGGACCTGGGGATAGACTGGGGAGAAAGGTCAGAGAGAGTCCCATTGATTCAGATATACACTGGTCCTGGGGATAGACTGGGGAGAAAGGTCAGAGAGAGTCCCATTGACACAGATAAACACCGGTCATGGGGATAGACTGAGGAGAAAGGTCAGAGAGAGTCCCATTGACTCAGATAAACACTGGTCCTGGGGATAGACTGGGGAGAACGGTCAGAGAGTCCCATTGACTCAGATACACATTGGTCCTGGGAGACTGGTGAGAAAGTTTAGAGAGAGTCCCATTGACTCAGATACACAATGGTCCTGGGGATAGACTGGGGAGAAAGGTCAGGGAGTCCCATTGACTCAGATACAAAGTGGTCCTGGGGGATATACTGGGGAGAAAGGTCAGAGCGACTCCCATTGACTCAGATAAACACTGGTCCTGGGGATAGACTGAGGAGAATGCTCAGAGAGAGTCCCATTGACTCAGATACACACGGGTCCTGGGGACTGAGGAGAAAGATCAGAGAGAGTACCATTGACTCAGATACACACTGGTCCTGGGGATCGACTGGGGAGAAAGGTCAGAGAGAGTCCCATTGACTCAGATAAACACTGGTCCTGGGGATAGACTGGGGAGAAAGTTTAGAGTGAGTCCCATTGTTTCAGGTAAACACTGGTCCTGGGGATAGACTGGGGAGAAAGGTCAGAGAGAGTCCCATTGACACAGATAAACACCGGTCATGGGGATAGACTGGAGAGAAATGTCAGAGAGAGTCCCATTGACTCAGATACACTCTGGTCCTGGGGGAATGGGGAGAAAGTTCAGAGAGAGTCCCATTGACTCAGATACACTCTGGTCCTGGGGAACTGGGGAGAAAGATCAGAGAGAGTACCATTGACTCAGATACACTCTCGTCCTGGGGGACTGGGGAGAAAGGTCAGAGACAGTCCCATTGACTCAGATACTCTCTGGTCCTGGGGGACTGGGGAGAAATGTCAGAGAGAGTCCCATTGACTCAGATAAACACTGGTCCTGGGGATCGACTGGGGAGAAAGGTCAGAGAGAGTCCCATTGACTCAGATACACACTGGCCCTGGAGGACTCGGGAGAAAGTTCAGAGAGAGTCCCATTGACTCAGATACACACTGGTCCTGGGGATAGACTGGGGAGAAAGGTCAGAGAGAGTCCCATTGACTCAGATACACACTGGTCCTGGGAGACTGGTGAGAAAGTTTCGAGAGAGTCCCATTGACTCAGATACACACTGGTCCTGGGGATAGACTGGGGAGAAAGGTAAGAGAGAGTCCCATTGACTCAGATACACACTGGTCCTGGAGATAGACAGGGGAGAAAGGTCAGAGAGTCCCATTGACTCAGATACACACTGGTTCTGGGGGATATACTGGGGAGAAGGATCAGAGCGACTCCCATTGACTCAGATAAACACTGGTCCTGGGGATAGACTGAGGAGAATGCTCAGAGAGAGTCCCATTGACTCAGATACACACTGGTCCTGGGGGACTGGGGAGAAATGTCAGAGAGAGTACCATTGACTCAGATACACACTGGTCCTGGGGATCGACTGGGGAGAAAGGTCAGAGAGAGTCCCATTGACTCAGATAAACACTGGTCCTGGGGATAGACTGGGGAGAAAGGTTAGAGTGAGTCCCATTGATTCAGATAAACACCGGTCATGGGGATAGACTGGAGAGAAATGTCAGAGAGAGTCCCATTGACTCAGATACACTCTGGTCCTGGGGGACTGGGGAGAAACGTCAGAGAGAGTTCGATTGACTCAGATAAACCCTGGTCCTGGGGATAGACTGGGGAGAAAGGTCAGAGGGAGTCCCACTGATTCAGATACACACAGGTCCTGGGATAGACTGGGGAGAAAGGTTAGAGAGAGTCCCATTGACTCAGATATACACTGGTCCTGGGGATAGACTGCGGAGAAAGGTCAGAGAGATTCCCATTGACTCAGATACACTCTGGTCCTGGGGGACTGGGGAGAAAGGTCAGAGAGAGTCCCATTGACTCAGATACACTCTGGTCCTGGGATACTGGGGAGAAAGATCAGAGAGAGTACCATTGACTCAGATACACTCTGGTCCTGGGGGACTGGGGAGAAAGGTCAGAGAGAGTCCCATTGATTCAGATAAACACTGGTCCTGGGGATAGACTGGGGAGAAAGGTCAGAGAGAGTCCCATTGACTCAGATACACACTGGTCCTGGGGGACTGGGGAGAAAGTTCAGAGAGAGTCCCATTGACTCAGATACACAATGGTCCTGGGGATAGACTGGGGAGAAAGGTAAGAGAGAGTCCCATTGACTCAGATACACACTGATCCTGGGGATAGACAGGGGAGAAAGGACAGAGAGTCCCATTGACTCAGATACACACTGGTCCTGGGGGATATACTGGGGAGAAAGGTCAGAGAGATTGCCATTGACTCAGATACACTCTGGTCCTGGGGGACTGGGGAGAAAGACCAGAGAGACTCCCATTGACTCAGATACACTCTGATCCTGGGGGACTCGGGAGAAAGGTCAGAGAGAGTCCCATTGACTCAGATACACTCTGGTCCTGGGGATAGACTGGGGAGAAAGGTCAGAGAGAGTCCCATTGACTCAGATACACACTGGTCCTGGGGGATAGACTGGGGAGAAAGGTCAGAGAGTCCCATTGACTCAGATACACACTGGTCCTGGGGGATATACTGGGGAGAAAGGTCAGAGAGATTCCCATTGACTCCAATAAACACTGGTCCTGGGGATAGACATGGGAGAAACGTCAGAGAGAGTCCCATTGACTCAGATACACACTGGTCCTGGGGAACTGGGGAGAAAGGTCAGAGAGAGTCCCATTGACTCAGGTACACACTGGTCCTGGGGATAGACAGGGTGAAAGTTCAGAGAGAGTCCCATTGACTCAGATACACGTTGGTAGTGGGGATAGACTGGGGAGAATGGTCAGAAAGAGTTCCATTGACTCAGATACACACTGGTCCTGGGGGACTGGGGAGAAAGTTCAGAGAGAGTCCCATTGACTCAGATACACACTGGTCCTGGGGATAGACTGGGGAGAAAGGTCAGAGAGAGTCCCATTGACTCAGATACAAACTGCTCCTGGGGATAGACATGGGAGAAAGGTCAGAGAGTCCCATTGACTCAGATACACACTGGTCCTGGGGGATATACTGGGGAGAAAGGTCAGAGCGACTCCCATTGACTCAGATAAACACTGGTCCTGGGGATAGACTTGGAGAAAACTCAGAGAGAGTCCCATTGACTCAGATACACACTGGTCCTGGGGATCGACTGGGGAGAAAGGTCAGAGAGAGTCCCATTGACTCAGATATACACTGGTCCTGGGGATAGACTGGGGAGAAAGGTCAGAGAGAGTCCCATTGACTCAGATACACACTGGTCCTGGGGGACTGGGGAGAAAGGTCAGAGAGAGTCCCATTGACTCAGTTACACTCTGGTCCTGGGGGACTGGGGAGAAAGATCAGAGAGAGTCCATTTGACTCAGATACACTCTCGTCCTGGGGGACTGGGGAGAAAGGTCAGAGAGAGTCCCATTGACTCAGATACACACTGGTCCTGGGGATCGACTGGGGAGAAAGGTCAGAGAGAGTCCCATTGATTCAGATAAACACTGGTCCTGGGGATAGACTGGGGAGAAAGTTCGGAGAGAGTCCCATTGATTCAGATAAACACTGGTCCTGGGGATAGAGTGGGGAGAAAGGTCAGAGAGAGTCCCATTGTCACAGATAAACACCGGTCATGGGGATAGACTGGGTAGAAAGGTCAGAGAGAGTCCCATTGACTCAGATACACTCTGGTCCTGGGGGACTGGTGAGAAATGTCAGAGAGAGTCCCATTGACTCAGATAAACATTGGTCCTGGGGATAGACTGGGGAGAAAGTTCAGAGAGAGTCCCATTGACTCAGATACACACTGGTCCTGGGGGACTGGGGAGAAAGTTCAGAGAAAGTCCCATTGACTCAGGAACACACTGTTCCTGGGGACAGACTGGGGAGAAAGTTCAGAGACAGTCGCATTGACTCAGATACACACTGGTCCTGGGGATAGACTGGGGAGAAAGGTCATAGAGAGTCCCATTGATTCAGATATACACTGGTCCTGGGGATAAACTGGGGAGAAAGGTCAGAGAGAGTCCCATTGACTCAGATACACACTGGTCCTTGGGGACTGGGTAGAAAGGTCAGAGAGAAACCCATTGACTCAGATACACTCTGGTCCTGGGGGACTGGGGAGAAAGGTCAGAGAGACTCCCATTGACTCAGGTACACACTGGTCCTTGGGATAGACAGGGTGAAAGTTCAGAGAGAGCCCCATTGACTCAGATACACGTTGGTCCTGGGGATAGACTGGGGAGAAAGGTCAGAGAGAGTCCCATTGACTCAGATACACAATTGTCCTGGGAGACTGGTGAGAAAGTTTAGAGAGAGTCCCATTGACTCAGATACACACTGGTCCTGGGGATAGACTGGGAAGAAAGGTAAGAGAGAGTCCCATTGACTCAGATACACACTGGTCCTGGGGATAGACAGGGGAGAACGGTCAGAGCGTCCCATTGACTCAGATACACACTGGTCCTGGGGGATATACTGGGGAGAAAGGTCAGAGCAACTCCCATTGACTCAGATAAACACTGGTCCTGGGGATAGACTGGGGAGAAAGCTCAGTGAGAGTCCCATTGACTCAGATAAACACTGGTCCTGGGGATAGACTGGGGAGAAAGGTCGGAGAGAGTCCCATTGATTCAGATAAACACTGGTCCTGGTGATAGACTGGGGAGAAATGTCAGAGAGAGTCCCATTGACACAGATAAACACCGGTCATGGGGATAGACTGGGGAGAAAGGTCAGAGACAGTCCCATTGACTCAGATACACTCTGGTCCTGGGGGACTGGGGAGAAATGTCAGAGAGAGT
The DNA here is from genome assembly GCF_044704955.1 of Pristiophorus japonicus. NCBI lineage: Eukaryota > Metazoa > Chordata > Chondrichthyes > Pristiophoridae > Pristiophorus > Pristiophorus japonicus. The sequence goes on from NW_027254531.1 coordinate 761,592, forward strand.
CCCATTTCTCAGATAAACACTGGTCCTGGGGATAGACTGGGGAGAAAGGTCAGAGGGAGTCCCATTGATTCAGATACACACTGGTCCTGGGGGACTGGGGAGAAAGGTCAGAGAGAGTCCCATTGACTCAGATACACTCTGGTCCTGGGGGACTGGGGAGAAAGATCAGAGAGAGTCCCATTGACTCAGATACACTCTCGACCTGGGGGACTGGGGAGAAAGGTCAGAGAGAGTCCCATTGACGCAGATACACTCTGGTCCTGGGGGACTGGGGAGAAAGGTCAGAGAGAGTCCCATTGACTCAGATAAACACTGGTCCTGGGTATAGACTGGGGAGAAAGGTCAGAGAGAGTCCCATTGACTCAGATACACACTGGTCCTGGGGGACTGGGGAGAATGTTCAGAGAGAGTCCCATTGACTCAGATACACACTGGTCCTGGGGATAGACTGGGGAGAAAGTTCAGAGAGAGTCCCATTGACTCAGATAAACACTGGTCCTGGCGATAGACTGGGGAGAAAGGTCAGCGAGTCCCATTGACTCAGATACACACTGGTCCTGGGGATAGACTGGGGAGAAAGGTCAGAGAGAGTCCCATTGATTCAGATATACACTGGTCCTGGGGATAGACTGGGGAGAAAGTCAGAGAGAGTCCCATTGACTCAGATACACACTGGTCCTGGGGGACTGGAGAGAAAGGTCAGAGAGAGTCCCATTGACTCAGATACACTCTGGTCCTGGGGGACTGGGGAGAAAGATCAGAGAGAGTTCCATTGACTCAGATACACTCTGGTCCTGGGGGACCGGGATGAAAGGTCAGAGAGAGTCCCATTGACTCAGATACACTCTGGTCCTGGGGGACTGGGGAGAAAGGTCAGAGAGAGTCCCATTGACTCAGATACACACTGGTCCTGGATATAGACTGGGGAGAAAGGTCAGAGAGAGTCCCATTGACTCAGATACACTCTGGTCCTGGGGGACTGGGGAGAAACATCAGAGAGAGTCCATTTGACTCAGATACACACTGGTCCTGGGGATAGACTGGGGAGAAAGGTCAGAGAGAGTCCCATTGACTCAGATACAAACTGCTCCTGGGGATAGACATGGGAGAAAGGTCAGAGAGTCCCATTGACTCAGATGCACACTGGTCCTGGGGGATATACTGGGGAGAAAGGTCAGAGCGACTCCCATTGACTCAGATAAACACTGGTCCTGGGGATAGACTTGGAGAAAACTCAGAGAGAGTCCCATTGACTCAGATACACACTGGTCCTGGGGATCGACTGGGGAGAAAGGTCAGAGAGAGTCCCATTGACTCAGATATACACTGGTCCTGGGGATAGACTCGGGAGAAAGGTCAGAGAGAGTCCCATTGACTCAGATACACACTGGTCCTGGGGGACTGGGGAGAAAGGTCAGAGAGAGTCCCATTGACGCAGATACACTCTGGTCCTGGGGGACTGGGGAGAAAGATCAGAGAGAGTCCATTTGACTCAGATACACTCTCGTCCTGGGGGACTGGGGAGAAAGGTCAGAGAGAGTCCCATTGACTCAGATACACACTGGTCCTGGGGATCGACTGGGGAGAAAGGTCAGAGAGATTCCCATTGATTCAGATAAACACTGGTCCTGGGGATAGACTGGGGAGAAAGTTCGGAGAGAGTCCCATTGATTCAGATAAACACTGGTCCTGGGGATAGAGTGGGGAGAAAGGTCAGAGAGAGTCCCATTGTCACAGATAAACACCGGTCATGGGGATAGACTGGGGAGAAAGGTCAGAGAGAGTCCCATTGACTCAGATACACTCTGGTCCTGGGGGACTGGTGAGAAATGTCAGAGAGAGTCCCATTGACTCAGATAAACACTGGTCCTGGGGATAGACTGGGGAGAAAGTTCAGAGAGAGTCCCATTGACTCAGATACACACTGGTCCTGGGGGACTGGGGAGAAAGTTCAGAGAAAGTCCCATTGACTCAGGAACACACTGTTCCTGGGGACAGACTGGGGAGAAAGTTCAGAGACAGTCGCATTGACTCAGATACGCACTGGTCCTGGGGATAGACTGGGGAGAAAGGTCATAGAGAGTCCCATTGATTCAGATATACACTGGTCCTGGGGATAAACTGGGGAGAAAGGTCAGAGAGAGTCCCATTGACTCAGATACACACTGGTCCTTGGGGACTGGGGAGAAAGGTCAGAGAGAGTCCCATTGACTCAGATACACTCTGGTCCTGGGGGACTGAGGAGAAAGGTCAGAGAGAGTCCCATTGACTCAGGTACACACTGGTCCTTGGGATAGACAGGGTGAAAGTTCAGAGAGAGCCCCATTGACTCAGATACACGTTGGTCCTGGGGATAGACTGGGGAGAAAGGTCAGAGAGAGTCCCATTGACTCAGATACACACTGGTCCTGGGAGACTGGTGAGAAAGTTTAGAGTGAGTCCCATTGACTCAGATACACACTGGTCCTGGGGATAGACTGGGAAGAAAGGTAAGAGAGAGTCCCATTGACTCAGATACACACTGGTCCTGGGGATAGCCAGGGGAGAAAGGTCAGAGCGTCCCATTGACTCAGATACACACTGGTCCTGGGGGATATACTGGGGAGAAAAGTCAGAGCAACTCCCATTGACTCAGATAAACACTGGTCCTGGGGATAGACTGGGGAGAAAGGTCGGAGAGAGTCCCATTGATTCAGATAAACACTGGTCCTGGTGATAGACTGGGGAGAAATGTCAGAGAGAGTCTCATTGACACAGATAAACACCGGTCATGGGGATAGACTGGGGAGAAAGGTCAGAGAGAGTCCCATTGACTCAGATACACTCTGGTCCTGGGGGACTGGGGAGAAATGTCAGAGAGAGTCCCATTTCTCAGATAAACACTGGTCCTGGGGATAGACTGGGGAGAAAGGTCAGAGGGAGTCCCATTGACTCAGATACACACTGGTCCTGGGGGACTGGGGAGAAAGGTCAGAGAGAGTCCCATTGACTCAGATACACTCTGGTCCTGGGGGACTGGGGAGAAAGATCAGAGAGAGTCCCATTGACTCAGATACACTCTCGACCTGGGGGACTGGGGAGAAAGGTCAGAGAGAGTCCCATTGACGCAGATACACTCTGGTCCTGGGGGACTGGGGAGAAAGGTCAGAGAGAGTCCCATTGACTCAGATAAACACTGGTCCTGGGTATAGACTGGGGAGAAAGGTCAGAGAGAGTCCCATTGACTCAGATACACACTGGTCCTGGGGGACTGGGGAGAATGTTCAGAGAGAGTCCCATTGACTCAGATACACACTGGTCCTGGGGATAGACTGGGGAGAAAGTTCAGAGAGAGTCCCATTGACTCAGATAAACACTGGTCCTGGCGATAGACTGGGGAGAAAGGTCAGCGAGTCCCATTGACTCAGATACACACTGGTCCTGGGGATAGACTGGGGAGAAAGGTCAGAGAGAGTCCCATTGATTCAGATATACACTGGTCCTGGGGATAGACTGGGGAGAAAGGTCAGAGAGAGTCCCATTGACTCAGATACACACTGGTCCTGGGGGACTGGAGAGAAAGGTCAGAGAGAGTCCCATTGACTCAGATACACTCTGGTCCTGGGGGACTGGGGAGAAAGATCAGAGAGAGTTCCATTGACTCAGATACACTCTGGTCCTGGGGGACTGGGGTGAAAGGTCAGAGAGAGTCCCATTGACTCAGATACACTCTGGTCCTGGGGGACTGGGGAGAAAGGTCAGAGAGAGTCCCATTGACTCAGATTCACACTGGTCCTGGATATAGACTGGGGAGAAAGGTCAGAGAGAGTCCCTTTGACTCAGATACACACTGGTCCTGGGGATAGACTGGGGAGAAAGGTCAGAGAGAGTCCCATTGACTCAGATACACACTGGTCGTGGGAGACTGTTGAGAAAGTTTAGAGAGAGTCCCATTGACTCAGATACACACTGGTCCTGCGGATAGACTGGGGAGAAAGGTAAGAGAGAGTCCCATTGGCTCAGATACACACTGGTCCTGGGGATAGACAGGGGAGAAAGGTCAGAGAGTGCCATTGACTCAGATACACACTGGTCCTGGGGATATACTGAGGAGAAAGTTCAGAGCGACTCCCATTGACTCAGATAAACACTGGTCCTGGTGATAGACTGAGGAGAATGCTCAGAGAGAGTCCCATTGACTCAGATACACACTGGTCCTGAGGGACTGGGGAGAAAGGTCAGAGAGAGTACCATTGACTCGGATACACACTGGTCCTGGGGATCGACTGGGGAGAAAGGTCAGAGAGAGTCCCATTGACTCAGATAAACACTGGTCCTGGGGATAGACTGGGGAGAAAGGTTAGAGTGAGTCCCATTGATTCAGATAAACACTGGTCCTGGGGCTAGACTGGGGAGAAAGGTCAGAGAGAGTCCCATTGACACAGATAAACACCGGTCATGGGGATAGACTGGGGAGAAATGTCAGAGAGAGTCCCATTGACTCAGATACACTCTGGTCCTGGGGGACTGGGGAGAAACGTCAGAGAGAGTCCCATTGACTCAGATAAACACTGGTCCTGGGGATAGACTGGGGAGAAAGGTCAGAGGAAGTCCCACTGATTCAGATACACACTGGTCTTGGGGATAGACTGGGGAGAAAGGTTAGAGAGATTCCCATTGACTCAGATATACACTGGTCCTGGGGATAGACTGGGGAGAAAGTTCAGAGAGATTCCCATTGACTCAGATACACACTGGTCCTGGGGGACTGGGGAGAATGGTCAGAGAGAGTCCCATTGACTCAGATACACTCTGGTCCTGGGGGACTGGGGAGAAAGATCAGAGAGAGTACCATTGACTCAGATACACTCTCGTCCTGGGGGACTGTGGAGAAAGTTCTGAGAGAGTCCCATTGACTCAGATACACTCTGGTCCTTGGGGGACTGGGGAGAATGGTCAGAGAGAGTCCCATTGACGCAGATAAACACTGGTCCTGGGGATAGACTGGGGAGAAAGGTCAGAGAGAGTCCCATTGACTCAGATACACACTGGTCCTGGGGGTCTGGGGAGAAAGTTCAGAGAGAGTCCCATTGACTCAGATACACACTGGTCCTGGGGATAAACTGGGGAGAAAGGTAAGAGAGAGTCCCATTGACTCAGATACACACTGGTCCTGGGGATAGACAGGGGAGAAAGGTCAGAGAGTCCCATTGACTCAGATACACACTGTTCCTGGGGGATATACTGGGGAGAAAGGTCAGAGAGATTCCCATTGACTCAGATAAATACTGGTCCTGGGGATAGACTGGGGAGAAACGTCAGAGAGAGTTCCATTGACTCAGATACACACTGGTCCTGGGGAACTGGGGAGAAAGGTCAGAGAGAGTCCCATTGACTCAGGTACACACTGGTCCTGGGGATAGACAGGGTGAAAGTTCAGAGAGAGTCCCATTGACTCAGATACACTCTGGTCCTGGGGGACTGGGGAGTTAGATCATAGAGAGTCCCATTGACTCAGATACACTCTGGTGCTGGGGGACTGGGGAGAAAGGTCAGAGAGAGTCCCATTGACTCAGATACACTCTGGTCCTGGGGATAGACTGGGGAGAAAGGTCAGAGAGAGTCCCATTGACTCAGATAAACACTGGTCCTGGGGATAGACTGGGGAGAAAGCTCAGAGAGAGTCCCATTGACTCAGATACACACTGGTCCTGGGGATCGACTGTGGAGAAAGTTCAGAGAGAGTCCCATTGATTCAGATAAACACTGGTCCTGGGGATAGACAGGCAAGAAAGGTCGGAGAGAGTCCCATTGATTCAGATAAACACTGATCCTGGGGATAGACTGGGGAGAAAGATCAGAGAGAGTCCCATTGTCACAGATAAACAGCGGTCATGGGGATAGACTGGGCAGAAAGATCAGAGAGTGTCCCATTGACTCAGATACACTCTGGTCCTGGGGGACTGGGGAGAAATGTCAGAGAGAGTCCCATTGACTCAGATAAACACTGGTCCTGGGGATAGACTGGGGAGAAAGCTCAGAGAGAGTGCCATTGACTCAGATTCACACTGGTCCTGGGGATCGACTGGGGAGAAAGGTCAGAGAGTGTCCCATTGACTCAGATAAACACTGGTCCTGGGGATAGACTGGGGAGAACGGTCAGAGAGTCCCATTGACTCAGATACACACTGGTCCTGGGGACAGACTGGGAAGAAAGTTCAGAGAGAGTCCCATTGACTCAGATACACACTGGTCCTGGGGATAGACTGGGGAGAAAGGTCATAGAGAGTCCCATTGATTCAGATATACACTGGTCCTGGGGATAGACTGGGGAGAAAGGTCAGAGAGAGTCCCATTAACTCAGATACACACTGGTTGGGGGACTGGGGAGAAAGGTCAGAGAAAGTCACATTGGCTCAGGTACACACTGGTCCTGGGGATAGACAGGGTGAAAGTTCAGAGAGAGCCCCATTGACTCAGATACACATTGGTCCTGGGGTCCTGGGGATAGACTGGAGAGAAAGGTCAGAGAGAGTCCCATTGACTCAGATACACACAAGGGTCCTGGGGATAGACTGGGGAGAAGGGTAAGAGAGAGTCCCATTGACTCAGATACACACTGGTCCTGGGGATAGACAGGGGAGAAAGGTCAGAGAGTCCCATTGACTCAGATACACACTGGTCCTGGGGGATATACTGGGGAGAAAGGTCAGAGAGAGTCCCATTGACTCAGATGCACACTGGTCCTGGGGATAGACTGGGGAGAAAGGTCAGAGAGAGTCCCATTGACACAGATAAACACCGGTCATAGGGATAGACTGGGGAGAAATGTCAGAGAGAGTACCATTGACTCGGATACACACTGGTCCTGGGGATCGACTGGGGAGAAAGGTCAGAGAGAGTCCCATTGACACAGATAAACACCGGTCATGGGGATAGACTGCGGAGAAATGTCAGAGAGAGTCCCATTGACTCAGATACACTCTGGTCCTGGGGGACTGGGGAGAAACATCAGAGAGAGTCCCATTGACTCAGATAAACACTGGTCCTGGGGATAGACTGGGGAGAACGGTCAGAGAGTCCCATTGACTCAGATACACACTGGTCCTGGGGACAGACTGGGGAGAAAGTTCAGAGAGAGTCCCATTGACTCAGATACACACTGGTCCTGGGGATAGACTGGGGAGAAAGGTCATAGAGAGTCCCATTGATTCAGATATACACTGGTCCTGGGGATAGACTGGGGAGAAAGGTCAGAGAGAGTCCCATTAACTCAGATACACACTGGTTGGGGGACTGGGGAGAAAGGTCAGAGAAAGTCACATTGGCTCAGATACACTCTGGTACTGGGGGACTGGGGAGAAAGGTCAGAGAGAGTCCCATTGACTCAGGTACACACTGGTCCTGGGGATAGACAGGGTGAAAGTTCAGAGAGAGCCCCATTGACTCAGGTACACATTGGTCCTGGGGATAGACTGGGGAGAAAGGTCAGAGAGAGTCCCATTGACTCAGATACACACTGGTCCTGGGGATAGACAGGGGAGAAAGGTCAGAGAGTCCCATTGACTCAGATACACACTGGTCCTTGGGGATATACTGGGGAGAAAGGTCAGAGAGAGTCCCATTGACTCAGATGCACACTGGTCCTGGGGATAGACTGGGGAGAAAGGTCAGAGAGAGTCCCATTGACACAGATAAACACCGGTCATGGGGATAGACTGGGGAGAAAGGTCAGAGAGAGTACCATTGACTCGGATACACACTGGTCCTGGGGATCGACTGGGGAGAAAGGTCAGAGAGAGTCCCATTGACACAGATAAACACCGGTCATGGGGATAGACTGGGGAGAAATGTCAGAGAGAGTCCCATTGACTCAGATACACTCTGATCCTGGGGGACTGGGGAGAAACGTCAGAGAGAGTCCCATTGACTCAGATAAACACTGGTCCTGGGGATAGACTGGGGAGAAAGGTCAGAGGGGGGCCCACTGATTCAGATACACACTGGTCTTGGGGATAGACTGGGGAGAAAGGTTAGAGAGAGTCCCATTGACTCAGATATACACTGGTCCTGGGGATAGACTGGGGAGAAAGGTCAGAGAGATTCCCATTGACTCAGATACACACTGGTCCTGGGGGACTGGGGAGAAAGGTCAGAGAGAGTCCCATTGACTCAGATACACACTGGTCCTGGGGGACAGGGGAGAAAGGTCAGAGAGAGTCCCATTGACTCAGATACACTCTGGTCCTGGGGGACTGGGGAGAAAGATCAGAGAGAGTACCATTGACTCAGATACACTCTCGTCCTGGGGGACTGGGGAGAAAGTTCAGAGAGAGTCCCATTGACTCAGATACACTCTGGTCCTTGGGGGACTGGGGAGAAAGGTCAGAGAGAGTCCCATTGACGCAGATAAACACTGGTCCTGGGGATAGACTGGGGAGAAAGGTCAGAGAGAGTCCCATTGACTCAGATACACACTGGTCCTGGGGGACTGGGGAGAAAGTTCAGAGAGAGTCCCATTGACTCAGATACACACTGGTCCTGGGGATAGACTGGGGAGAAAGGTAAGAGAGAGTCCCATTGACTCAGATACACACTGGTCCTGGGGATAGACAGGGGAGAAAGGTCAGAGAGTCCCATTGACTCAGATACACACTGGTCCTGGGGGATATACTGGGGAGAAAGGTCAGAGAGATTGACATTGACTCAGATACACTCTGGTCCTGGGGGACTGGGGAGAAAGATCATAGAGAGTCCCATTGACTCAGATACACTCTGGTGCTGGGGGACTGGGGAGAAAGGTCAGAGAGAGTCCCATTGACTCAGATACACTCTGGTCCTGGGGGACTGGGGAGAAAGGTCAGAGAGAGTCCCATTGACTCAGATACACACTGGTCCTGGGGATAGACTGGGGAGAAAGGTCAGAGAGAGTCCCATTGACTCAGATACACACTGGTCCTGGGGGATAGACTGGGGAGAAATGTCAGAGAGTCCCATTGACTCAGATACACACTGGTCCTGGGGGATATACTGGGGAGAAAGGTCAGAGAGATTCCCATTGACTCAGATAAACACTGGTCCTGGGGATAGACTGGGGTGAAACGTCAGAGAGAGTTCCATTGACTCAGATACACACTGGTCCTGGGGATCTGGGGAGAAAGGTCAGAGAGAGTCCCATTGACTCAGGTACACACTGGTCCTGGGGATAGACAGGGTGAAAGTTCAGAGAGAGTCCTATTGACTCAGATACACGTTGGTCCTGGGGATCGACTGGGGAGAAATGTCAGAGAGAGTCCCATTGACTCAGATACACACTGGTCCTGGGGAACTGGGGAGAAAGGTCAGAGAGAGTCCCATTGACTCAGATACAAACTGCTCCTGGGGATAGACAGGGGAGAAAGGTCAGAGAGTCCCATTGACTCAGATAAACACTGGTCCTGGGGATAGACTGGGGAGAAAGCTCAGAGAGAGTCCCATTGACTCAGATACACACTGGTCCCGGGGATCGACTGGGGAGAAAGGTCAGAGAGAGTCCCATTGATTCAGATAAACACTGGTCCTGGGGATAGACAGGGGAGAAAGGTCAGAGAAAGTCACATTGACTCAGATACACTCTGGTACTGGGGGACTGGGGAGAAAGGTCAGAGAGAGTCCCATTGACTCAGGTACACACTGGTCCTGGGGATAGACAGGGTGATAGTTCAGGGAGAGACCCATTGACTCAGATACACGTTGGTCTTGGGGATAGACTGGGGAGAAAGGTCAGAGAGAGTCCCATTGACTCAGATACACACTGGTCCTGGGAGACTGGTGAGAAAGTTTAGAGAGAGTCCCATTGACTCAGATACACACTGGTCCTGGGGATAGACTGGGGAGAAGGGTAAGAGAGAGTCCCATTGACTCAGATACACACTGGTCCTGGGGATAGACAGGGGAGAAAGGTCAGAGAGTCCCATTGACTCAGATACACACTGGTCCTGGGGGATATACTGGGGAGAAAGGTCAGAGAGAGTCCCATTGACTCAGATACACACTGGTCCTGGGGATAGACTGGGGAGAAAGTTCAGAGGGAGTCCCACTGATTCAGATACACACTGGTCCTGGGGATAGACTGGGGAGAAAGGTCAGAGAGAGTGCCATTGACTCAGATATACACTGGTCCTGGGGATTGACTGGGGAGAAAGTTCAGAGAGAGTCCCATTGACTCAGTTACACACTGGTCCTGGGGGACTGGGGAGAAAGTTCAGAGAGAGTCCCATTGACTCAGATACACACTGGTCCTGGGGATAGACTGGGAAGAATGGTAAGAGAGAGTCCCATTGACTCAGATACACACTGGTCCTGGGGATAGACAGGGGAGAAAGGTCAGAGAGTCCCATTGACTCCGATACACACTGGTCCTGCGGATAGACTGGGGAGAAAGATCAGAGAGACTCCCATTGACTCAGATAAACACTGGTCCTGGCGATAGACTGGGGAGAAAGCTCAGAGAGAGTCCCATTGACTCAGATACACACTGGTCCTGGGGGACTGGGGAGAAAGGTCAGAGAGAGTACCATTGACTCAGATACACACTGGTCCTGGGGATCGACTGGGGAGAAAGATCAGAGAGAGTCCCATTGACTCAGATAAACACTGGTCCTGGGGATAGACTGGGGAGAAATGTCAGAGAGAGTCCCATTGACACAGATAAACACCGGTCATGGGGATAGACTGGGGAGAAAGTTCAGAGAGAGTCCCATTGACACAGATACACTCTGGTCCTGGGGGACTGGGGAGAAAGGTCAGAGAGAGTCCCATTGACTCAGATAAACACTGGTCCTGGGGATAGACTGGGGAGAAAGGTCAGAGGGAGTCCCACTGATTCAGATACACACTGGTCCTGGGGATAGACTGGGGAGAAATGTCAGAGAGAGTCCCATTGACACAGATATACTCTGGTCCTGGGGATAGACTGGGGAGAAAGGTCAGAGAGAGTCCCATTGACTCAGATATACACTGGTCCTGGGGATCGACTGGGGAGAAAGGTCAGAGAGAGTCCCATTGACTCAGATACACTCTTGTCCTGGGGGACTGGGGAGAAAGGTCAGAGAGAGTCCCATTGACTCAGATACACTCTGGTCCTGGGGGACTGGGGAGAAAGGTCAGAGAGAGTCCCATTGACTCAGATACACACTGGTCCTGGGGATAGACTGGGGAGAAAGGTCAGAGAGATTCCCATTGACTCAGATACACACTGGTCCTGGGGGATAGACTGGGGAGAAAGGTCAGAGAGTCCCATTGACTCAGATACACACTGGTCCTGGGGGATATACTGGGGAGAAAGGTCAGAGAGATTCCCATTGACTCAGATAAACACTGGTCCTGGGGATAGACTGGGGAGAAACGTCAGAGAGAGTCCCATTGACTCAGATACACACTGGTCCTGGGGGACTGGGGAGTAATGTCATAGAGAGTCCCATTGACTCAGGTAAACACTGGTCCTGGGGATAGACATGGTGTAGTTCAGAGAGAGTCCCATTGACTCAGATACACGTTGGTCCTGGGGATAGACTGGGGAGAAAGGTCAGAGAGAGTCCCATTGACTCAGATACACACTGGTCCTGGGGGACTGTGGAGAAAGTTCAGAGAGAGTCCCATTGACTCAGATACACACTGGTCCTGGGGATAGACTGGGGAGAAAGGTAAGAGAGAGTCCCATTGACTCAGATACACACTGGTCCTGGGGATAGACAGGGGAGAAAGGTCAGAGAGTCCCATTGACTCAGATACACACTGGTCCTGGGGGATATACTGGGGAGAAAGGTCAGAGAGATTGACATTGACTCAGATACACTCTGGTCCTGGGGGACTGGGGAGAAAGATCATAGAGAGTCCCATTGACTCAGATACACTCTGGTGCTGGGGGACTGGGGAGAAAGGTCAGAGAGAGTCCCATTGACTCAGATACACTCTGGTCCTGGGGGACTGGGGAGAAAGGTCAGAGAGAGTCCCATTGACTCAGATACACACTGGTCCTGGGGATAGACTGGGGAGAAAGGTCAGAGAGAGTCCCATGGACTCAGATACACACTGGTCCTGGGGGATAGACTGGGGAGAAATGTCAGAGAGTCCCATTGACTCAGATACACACTGGTCCTGGGGGATATACTGGGGAGAAAGGTCAGAGAGATTCCCATTGACTCAGATAAACACTGGTCCTGGGGATAGACTGGGGAGAAACGTCAGAGAGAGTTCCATTGACTCAGATACACACTGGTCCTGGGGATCTGGGGAGAAAGGTCAGAGAGAGTCCCATTGACTCAGGTACACACTGGTCCTGGGGATAGACAGGGTGAAAGTTCAGAGAGAGTCCTATTGACTCAGATACACGTTGGTCCTGGGGATCGACTGGGGAGAAATGTCAGAGAGAGTCCCATTGACTCAGATACACACTGGTCCTGGGGAACTGGGGAGAAAGGTCAGAGAGAGTCCCATTGACTCAGATACAAACTGCTCCTGGGGATAGACAGGGGAGAAAGGTCAGAGAGTCCCATTGACTCAGATACACACTGGTCCTGGGGGATAGACTGGGGAGAAAGGTCAGAGCGACTCCCATTGACTCAGATAAACACTGGTCCTGGGGATAGACTGGGGAGAAAGCTCAGAGAGAGTCCCATTGACTCAGATACACACTGGTCCCGGGGATCGACTGGGGAGAAAGGTCAGAGAGAGTCCCATTGATTCAGATAAACACTGGTCCTGGGGATAGACAGGGGAGAAAGGTCAGAGAAAGTCACATTGACTCAGATACACTCTGGTACTGGGGGACTGGGGAGAAAGGTCAGAGAGAGTCCCATTGACTCAGGTACACACTGGTCCTGGGGATAGACAGGGTGATAGTTCAGGGAGAGACCCATTGACTCAGATACACGTTGGTCTTGGGGATAGACTGGGGAGAAAGGTCAGAGAGAGTCCCATTGACTCAGATACACACTGGTCCTGGGAGACTGGTAAGAAAGTTTAGAGAGAGTCCCATTGACTCAGATACACACTGGTCCTGGGGATAGACTGGGGAGAAGGGTAAGAGAGAGTCCCATTGACTCAGATACACACTGGTCCTGGGGATAGACAGGGGAGAAAGGTCAGAGAGTCCCATTGACTCAGATACACACTGGTCCTGGGGATATACTGGGGAGAAAGGTCAGAGAGAGTCCCATTGACTCAGATACACACTGGTCCTGGGGATAGACTGGGGAGAAAGTTCAGAGGGAGTCCCACTGATTCAGATACACACTGGTCCTGGGGATAGACTGGGGAGAAAGGTCAGAGAGAGTGCCATTGACTCAGATATACACTGGTCCTGGGGATTGACTGGGGAGAAAGGTCAGAGAGAGTCCCATTGACTCAGTTACACACTGGTCCTGGGGGACTGGGGAGAAAGTTCAGAGAGAGTCCCATTGACTCAGATACACACTGGTCCTGGGGATAGACTGGGAAGAATGGTAAGAGAGAGTCCCATTGACTCAGATACACACTGGTCCTGGGGATAGACAGGGGAGAAAGGTCAGAGAGTCCCATTGACTCCGATACACACTGGTCCTGCGGATAGACTGGGGAGAAAGATCAGAGAGACTCCCATTGACTCAGATAAACACTGGTCCTGGCGATAGACTGGGGAGAAAGCTCAGAGAGAGTCCCATTGACTCAGATACACACTGGTCCTGGGGGACTGGGGAGAAAGGTCAGAGAGAGTACCATTGACTCAGATACACACTGGTCCTGGGGATCGACTGGGGAGAAAGATCAGAGAGAGTCCCATTGACTCAGATAAACACTGGTCCTGGGGATAGACTGGGGAGAAAGGTCAGAGAGAGTCCTATTGATTCAGATAAACACTGGTCCTGGGGATAGACTGGGGAGAAATGTCAGAGAGAGTCCCATTGACACAGATAAACACCGGTCATGGGGATAGACTGGGGAGAAAGTTCAGAGAGAGTCCCATTGACACAGATACACTCTGGTCCTGGGGGACTGGGGAGAAAGGTCAGAGAGAGTCCCATTGACTCAGATACACACTGGTCCTGGGGATAGACTGGGGAGAAAGGTCAGAGAGATTCCCATTGACTCAGATACACACTGGTCCTGGGGGATAGACTGGGGAGAAAGGTCAGAGAGTCCCATTGACTCAGATACACACTGGTCCTGGGGGATATACTGGGGAGAAAGGTCAGAGAGATTCCCATTGACTCAGATAAACACTGGTCCTGGGGATAGACTGGGGAGAAACGTCAGAGAGAGTCCCATTGACTCAGATACACACTGGTCCTGGGGGACTGGGGAGTAATGTCATAGAGAGTCCCATTGACTCAGGTACACACTGGTCCTGGGGATAGACATGGTGTAGTTCAGAGAGAGTCCCATTGACTCAGATACACGTTGGTCCTGGGGATAGACTGGGGAGAAAGGTCAGAGAGAGTCCCATTGACTCAGATACACACTGGTCCTGGGGGACTGTGGAGAAAGTTCAGAGAGAGTCCCATTGACTCAGATACACACTGGTCCTGGGGATAGACTGGGGAGAAAGGTAAGAGAGCGTCCCATTGACTCAGATACACACTGGTACTGGGGATAGACTGGGGAGAAAGGTCAGAGAGTGTCCCATTGACTCAGATAAACACTGTTCCTGGGGGACTGGGGAGAAAGGTCAGAGAGAGTCCCATTGACTCAGATACACACTGGTCCTGGGGGTCTGGGGTGAAAGTTCAGAGAGAGTCCCATTGACTCAGATACACACTGGTCCTGGGGGACTGGGGAGTAAGTTCAGAGAGAGTCCCATTGACTCAGGTACATACTGGTCCTGGGGGACTGGGGAGAAAGATAAGAGAGAGTCCCATGGACTCAGATACACACTGGTCCTGGGGATAGACTGGGGGGGAGGGTCAGAGAGTCCCATTGACTCAGATACACACTGGTCCTGCGGTAGACTGGGGAGAAATGTCAGAGAGAGTCCCATTGACTCAGATACACACTGGTCCTAAGGATACACTGGGGAGAAAGGTCAGAGAGAGTCCCATTGACTCAGATACATACTGGTCCTGGGGATAGACTGGGGAGAATGGTCAGAGAGAGTCCCATTGACTCAGATACACACTGGTCCTGGGGGACTGGGGAGAAAGATCAGAGAGTCCCATTGACTCAGATACACACTAGTCCTGGGGATAGACTGGGGAGAAAGGTCAGAGTGAGTCCCATTGACTCAGTTACACACTGGTCCTGGGGATAGACTGGGGAGAAAGGTCAGAGAGAGTCCCATTGACTCAGATCCACACTGGTCCTCAGGATAGACTGGGGAGAAAATTCAGAGAGAGTCCCATTGACTCAGATACACACTGGGCCTGGGGGACTGGGGAGAACGGTCATAGAGTCCCATTGACTCAGATACACACTAGTCCTGGGGATAGACTGGGGAGAAAGGTCAGAGTGAGTCCCATTGACTCAGTTACACACTGGTCCTGGGGATAGACTGGGGAGAAAGATTAGAGAGAGTCCCATTGACTCAGATACACACTGGTCCTGGGGGACTGCGGAGAAAGGTCAGAGAGAGCCCCATTGACTGAAATACACACTGGTCCTGAGGGACTGGGGAGAAAGATCAGACAGAGTCACATTGACTCAGATACACTCTGGTCCTGGTGGACTTGGGAGAAAGGTCAGAGAGAGTCCCATTGACTTAGATACACTCTGGTCCTGGGGGACTGGGGAGAAATGTCAGAGAGAGTCCCATTGACTCAGATACACACTGGTCCTGGGGATAGACTGGGGAGAAAGGTCAGAGAGAGTCCCATTGACTCAGATAAACACTGGTCCTGGGGATAGACCGGTGAGAAAGGTCAGAGAGAGTCCCATTGACTCAGATACACACTGGTCCTGGGGGACTGGGGAGAAAGTTCAGAGAGAGTCCCATTGACTCAGAAACACACTGGTCCTGGGGATAGACAGGGGAGAAAGTTCACAGAAAGTCCCATTGACTCAGATACACACTGGTCCTGGGGATAGACTTGGGAGAAAGGTCAGAGAGAGTCCCATTAACTCAGATACACATTGGTCCTGGGGGACTGGGGAGAAAGGTCAGAGAGAGTCCCATTCACTCAGATACACACTGGCCCCGGGGATAGACTTGGGAGAAAGGTCAGAGAGAGTCCCATTGACTCAGATACATACTGGTCCTGGGGATAGACTGGGGAGAATGGTCAGAGAGAGTCCCATTGACTCAGATACACACTGGTCCTGGGGGACTGGGGAGAAAGATCAGAGAGTCCCATTGACTCAGATACACACTAGTCCTGGGGATAGACTGGGGAGAAAGGTCAGAGTGAGTCCCATTGACTTAGTTACACACTGGTCCTGGGGATAGACTGGGGAGAAAGGTCAGAGAGAGTCCCATTGACTCAGATCCACACTGGTCCTCAGGATAGACTGGGGAGAAAATTCAGAGAGAGTCCCATTGACTCAGATACATACTGGTCCTGGGGATAGACTGTGGAGAAAGGTCAGAGAGAGTCCCATTGACTCAGATACACACTGGTCCTGGGGGACTGGGGAGAACGGTCAGAGAGTCCCATTGACTCAGATACACACTAGTCCTGGGGATAGACTGGGGAGAAAGGTCAGAGTGAGTCCCATTGACTCAGTTACACACTGGTCCTGGGGATAGACTGGGGAGAAAGATTAGAGAGAGTCCCATTGACTCAGATACACACTGGTCCTGGGGGACTGCGGAGAAAGGTCAGAGAGAGCCCCATTGACTGAAATACACACTGGTCCTGAGGGACTGGGGAGAAAGATCAGAGAGAGTCACATTGACTCAGATACACTCTGGTCCTGGTGGACTTGGGAGAAAGGTCAGAGAGAGTCCCATTGACTTAGATACACTCTGGTCCTGGGGGACTGGGGAGAAATGTCAGAGAGAGTCCCATTGACTCAGATACACACTGGTCCTGGGGATAGACTGGGGAGAAAGGTCAGAGAGAGTCCCATTGACTCAGATAAACACTGGTCCTGGGGATAGACCGGTGAGAAAGGTCAGAGAGAGTCCCATTGACTCAGATACACACTGGTCCTGGGGGACTGGGGAGAAAGTTCAGAGAGAGTCCCATTGACTCAGAAACACACTGGTCCTGGGGATAGACAGGGGAGAAATTTCACAGAAAGTCCCATTGACTCAGATACACATTGATCCTTGGGGACTGTGGAGAAAGGTCAGAGGGAGTCCCATTGACTCAGATACACACTGGCCCTTTGGATAGACTGGGGAGAAAGGTCAGAGAGAGTCCCATTGACTCAGATACACACTGGTCCTGGGGATAGACTTGGGAGAAAGGTCAGAGAGAGTCCCATTAACTCAGATACACATTGGTCCTGGGGGACTGGGGAGAAAGGTCAGAGAGAGTCCCATTCACTCAGATACACACTGGCCCCGGGGATAGACTTGGGAGAAAGGTCAGAGAGAGTCCCATTTACTCACATACACACTGGTCCTGCGGATAGACTGGGGAGAAAGGTAAGAGAGAGACCCATTGACTCAGATACACACTGGTCCTGGGGATAGACTAGGGAGAAAGGTAAGAGAGTGTCCCATTGACTCAGATAAACACTGGTCCTGGGGATAGACTGTGGAGAAAGGTCAGAGAGAGTCCCATTGACTCAGATACACACTGGTCCTGGGGATGGACTGGGGAGAAAGGAAAGAGAGTCCCATTGACTCAGATACACACTAGTCCTGGGGATAGACTGGGGAGAAAGGTCAGAGTGAGTCCCATTGACTCAGTTACACACTGGTCCTGGGGATAGACTGGGGAGAAAGGACAGAGAGTGTCCCATTGACTCAGATCCATACTGGTCCTCAGGATAGACTGGGGAGAAAATTCAGAGAGAGTCCCATTGACTCAGACACATACTGGTCCTGGGGATAGACTGGGGAGAAAGGTCAGAGAGAGTCCCATTGACTCAGATACACACTGGTCCTGGGGGACTGGGGAGAAAGGTCAGAGAGTCCCATTGACTCAGATACACACTAGTCCTGGGGATAGACTGGAGAGAAAGGTCAGAGTGAGTCCCATTGACTCAGTTACACACTGGTACTGGGGATAGACTGGGGAGAAAGATCAGAGAGAGTCCCATTGACTCAGATACACACTGGTCCTAGGGATAGACTGGGGAGAAAGGTCATAGAGTCCCATTGACTCAGATACACACTGGTCCTGGGGGATATACTGGGGAGAAATGTCAGAGAGAGTCCCATTGACTCAGATAAACACTGGTCCTGGGGATAGACCGGTGAGAAAGGTCAGAGAGAGTCCCATTGACTCAGATACACACTGGTCCTGGGGGACTGGGGAGAAAGGTCAGAGAGAGTCCCATTGACTCAGATACACACTGGTCCTGGGGATAGACAGGGGAGAAAGTTCCGAGAAAGTCCCATTGACTCAGATACACACTGGTCCTGGGGATAGTCTGGGGAGAAAGGTCAAAGAGATTCCCATTGACTCAGATACACATTGGTCCTGGGGGACTGGGGAGTAAGTTCAGAGAGAGTCCCATTGACTCAGGTACATACTGGTCCTGGGGGACTGGGGAGAAAGATAAGAGAGAGTCCCATTGACTCAGATACACACTGGTCCTGGGGATAGACTGGGGGGGAGGGTCAGAGAGTCCCATTGACTCAGATACACACTGGTCCTGCGGTAGACTGGGGAGAATGGTCAGAGAGAGTCCCATTGACTCAGATACACATTGGTCCTGGTGGACTGGGGAGAAAGTTCAGAGAGAGTCCCATTGACTTAGATACACTCTGGTCCTGGGGGACTGGGGAGAAACGTCAGAGAGAGTCCCATTGACTCAGATACACACTGGTCCTGGGGATAGACTGGGGAGAAAGGTCAGAGAGAGTCCCAATGACTCAGATACACACTGGTCCTGGGGGATAGAATGGGGAGAAAGGTCAGAGTGAGTCCCATTGACTCAGATACACACTGGTCCTGGGGGATATACTGGGGAGAAAGGTCAGAGAGAGTCCCATTGACTCAGATACACACTGGTCCTGGAGGACTGGGGAGAAAGGTCAGAGAGAGTCCCATTGACTCAGAAACACACTGGTCCTGGGGATAGACAGGGGAGAAAGTTCACAGAAAGTCCCATTGACTCAGATACACACTGGTCCTGGGGATAGTCTGGGGAGAAAGGTCAGAGAGATTCCCATTGACTCAGATACACATTGATCCTTGGGGACTGTGGAGAAAGGTCAGAGGGAGTCCCATTGACTCAGATACACACTGGCCCTTTGGATAGACTGGGGAGAAAGGTCAGAGAGAGTCCCATTGACTCAGATACACACTGGTCCTGGGGATAGACTTGGGAGAAAGGTCAGAGAGAGTCCCATTAACTCAGATACACATTGGTCCTGGGGGACTGGGGAGAAAGGTCAGAGCGAGTCCCATTCACTCAGATACACACTGGCCCCGGGGATAGACTTGGGAGAAAGGTCAGAGAGAGTCCCATTTACTCACATACACACTGGTCCTGCGGATAGACTGGGGAGAAAGGTAAGAGAGAGACCCATTGACTCAGATACACACAGGTCCTGGGGATAGACTGGGGAGAAAGGTAAGAGAGTGTCCCATTGACTCAGATAAACACTGGTCCTGGGGATAGACTGTGGAGAAAGATCAGAGAGAGTCCCATTGACTCAGATACACACTGGTCCTGGGGATGGACTGGGGAGAAAGGAAAGAGAGTCCCATTGACTCAGATACACACTAGTCCTGGGGATAGACTGGGGAGAAAGGTCAGAGTGAGTCCCATTGACTCAGTTACACACTGGTCCTGGGGATAGACTGGGGAGAAAGGACAGAGAGAGTCCCATTGAGTCAGATCCACACTGGTCCTCAGGATAGACTGGGGAGAAAGTTCCGAGAGAGTCCCATTGACTCAGATGCACACTGGTCCTGGGGATAGTCTGGGGAGAAAGGTCAAAGAGATTCCCATTGACTCAGATACACATTGGTCCTGGGGGACTGTGGAGAAAGTTCAGAGAGAGTCCCATTTACTCAGATACACACTGGTCCTGAGGATAGACTGGGGAGAAAGGTCAGAGAGAGTCCCATTGACTCAGATACACACTGGTCCTGGGGATAGACAGGGGAGAAAGTTCCGAGAAAGTCCCATTGACTCAGATACAAACTGGTCCTGGGGATAGTCTGGGGAGAAAGGTCAAAGAGATTCCCATTGAGTCAGATACACATTGGTCCTGGGGGACTGTGGAGAAAGTTCAGAGAGAGTCCCATTGACTCAGATACACACTGGTCCTGAGGATAGACTGGGGAGAAAGGTCAGAGAGAGTCCCATTGACTCAGATACACACTGGTCCTGGTGATAGACTTGGGAGAAAGGTCAGAGAGAGTCCCATTTACTCAGATACACATTGGTCCTGGGGGACTGGGGAGAAAGGTCAGAGAGAGTCCCATTGACTCAGATACACACTGGTCCTGGGGATAGACTTGGGAGAAAGGTAAGAGAGAGACCCATTGACTCAGATACACACTGGTCCTGGAGATAGACTGGAGAGAAAGGTAAGAGAGTGTCCCATTGACTCAGATAAACACTGGTCCTGGGGATAGACTGGGGAGAAAGGTCAGAGAGAGTCCCATTGACTCAGATACACTCTCGTCCTGGGGGACTGGGGAGAAAGGTCAGAGAGAGTCCCATTGACTCAGATACACTCTGGTCCTGGGGGACTGGGGAGAAAGGTCAGAGAGAGTCCCATTGAGTCAGATACACACTGGTCCTGGGGATAGACTGGGGAGAAAGGTCAGAGAGAGTCCCATTGACTCAGATACACACTTGTCCTGGGGGATAGACTGGGGAGAAAGGTCAGAGAGTCCTATTGACTCAGATACAAACTGGTCCTGGGGGATATACTGGGGAGAAAGGTCAGAGAGATTCCCATTGACTCAGATAAACACTGGTCCTGGGGATAGACTGGGGAGAAACGTCAGAGAGAGTCCCATTGACTCAGATACACACTGGTCCTGGGGGACTGGGGAGAAATGTCATAGAGAGTCCCATTGACTCAGGTACACACTGGTCCTGGGGATAGACATGGTGAAAGTTCAGAGAGTGTCCCATTGACTCAGATACACGTTGGTACTGGGGATAGACTGGGGAGAAAGGTCAGAGAGAGTCCCATTGACTCAGATACACACTGGTCCTGGGGGACTGGGGAGAAATGTCATAGAGAGTCCCATTGACTCAGGTACACACTGGTCCTGGGGATAGACATGGTGAAAGTTCAGAGAGTGTCCCATTGACTCAGATACACTCTGGTCCTGGGGGACTGGGGAGAAAGGTCAGAGAGAGTCCCATTGACTCAGATAGACTCTGGTCCTGGGGGACTGGGGAGATAGGTCAGAGAGAGTCCCATTGACTCAGATACACACTGGTCCTGGGGATAGACTTGGGAGAAAGGTCAGAGAGAGTCCCATTAACTCAGATACACATTGGTCCTGGGGGACTGGGGAGAAAGGTCAGAGCGAGTCCCATTCACTCAGATACACACTGGCCCCGGGGATAGACTTGGGAGAAAGGTCAGAGAGAGTCCCATTTACTCACATACACACTGGTCCTGCGGATAGACTGGGGAGAAAGGTAAGAGAGAGACCCATTGACTCAGATACACACTGGTCCTGGGGATAGACTGGGGAGAAAGGTAAGAGAGTGTCCCATTGACTCAGATAAACACTGGTCCTGGGGATAGACTGTGGAGAAAGGTCAGAGAGAGTCCCATTGACTCAGATACACACTGGTCCTGGGGATGGACTGGGGAGAAAGGAAAGAGAGTCCCATTGACTCAGATACACACTAGTCCTGGGGATAGACTGGGGAGAAAGGTCAGAGTGAGTCCCATTGACTCAGTTACACACTGGTCCTGGGGATAGACTGGGGAGAAAGGACAGAGAGAGTCCCATTGAGTCAGATCCACACTGGTCCTCAGGATAGACTGGGGAGAAAGTTCCGAGAGAGTCCCATTGACTCAGATACACACTGGTCCTGGGGATAGTCTGGGGAGAAAGGTCAAAGAGATTCCCATTGACTCAGATACACATTGGTCCTGGGGGACTGTGGAGAAAGTTCAGAGAGAGTCCCATTGACTCAGATACACACTGGTCCTGAGGATAGACTGGGGAGAAAGGTCAGAGAGAGTCCCATTGACTCAGATACACACTGGTCCTGGGGATAGACAGGGGAGAAAGTTCCGAGAAAGTCCCATTGACTCAGATACACACTGGTCCTGGGGATAGTCTGGGGAGAAAGGTCAAAGAGATTCCCATTGACTCAGATACACATTGGTCCTGGGGGACTGTGGAGAAAGTTCAGAGAGAGTCCCATTGACTCAGATACACACTGGTCCTGAGGATAGACTGGGGAGAAAGGTCAGAGAGAGTCCCATTGACTCAGATACACACTGGTCCTGGTGATAGACTTGGGAGAAAGGTCAGAGAGAGTCCCATTTACTCAGATACACATTGGTCCTGGGGGACTGGGGAGAAAGGTCAGAGAGAGTCCCATTGACTCAGATACACACTGGTCCTGGGGATAGATTGGGAGAAAGGTAAGAGAGAGACCCATTGACTCAGATACACACTGGTCCTGGAGATAGACTGGGGAGAAAGGTAAGAGAGTGTCCCATTGACTCAGATAAACACTGTTCCTGGGGATAGACTGGGGAGAAAGGTCAGAGAGAGTCCCATTGACTCAGATACACTCTCGTCCTGGGGGACTGGGGAGAAAGGTCAGAGAGAGTCCCATTGACTCAGATACACTCTGGTCCTGGGGGACTGGGGAGAAAGGTCAGAGAGAGTCCCATTGACTCAGATACACACTGGTCCTGGGGATAGACTGGGGAGAAAGGTCAGAGAGAGTCGCATTGACTCAGATACACACTTGTCCTGGGGGATAGACTGGGGAGAAAGGTCAGAGAGTCCTATTGACTCAGATACACACTGGTCCTGGGGGATATACTGGGGAGAAAGGTCAGAGAGATTCCCATTGACTCAGATAAACACTGGTCCTGGGGATAGACTGGGGAGAAACGTCAGAGAGAGTCCCATTGACTCAGATACACACTGGTCCTGGGGTACTGGGGAGAAATGTCATAGAGAGTCCCATTGACTCAGGTACACACTGGTCCTGGGGATAGACATGGTGAAAGTTCAGAGAGTGTCCCATTGACTCAGATACACGTTGGTACTGGGGATAGACTGGGGAGAAAGGTCAGAGAGAGTCCAATTGACTCAGATACACACTGGTCCTGGGGGACTGTGGAGAAAGTTCAGAGAGAGTCCCATTGACTCAGATACACACTGGTCCTGGGGATAGACTGGGGAGAAAGGTTAGAGAGCGTCCCATTGACTCAGATACACACTGGTACTGGGGATAGACTGGGGAGAAAGGTCAGAGAGTGTCCCATTGACTCAGATAAACACTGTTCCTGGGGGACTGGGGAGAAAGGTCAGAGAGAGTCCCATTGACTCAGATACACACTGGTCCTGGGGGTCTGGGGTGAAAGGTCAGAGAGAGTCCCATTGACTCAGATACACACTGGTCCTGGGAGACTGGCGAGTAAGTTCAGAGAGAGTCCCATTGACTCAGGTACATACTGGTCCTGGGGGACTGGGGAGAAAGATAAGAGAGAGTCCCATTGACTCAGATACACACTGGTCCTGGGGATAGACTGGGGGGGAGGGTCAGAGAGTCCCATTGACTCAGATACACACTGGTCCTGCGGTAGACTGGGGAGAAATGTCAGAGAGAGTCCCATTGACTCAGATACACACTGGTCCTAAGGATACACTGGGGAGAAAGGTCAGAGAGAGTCCCATTGACTCAGATACATACTGGTCCTGGGGATAGACTGGGGAGAATGGTCAGAGAGAGTCCCATTGACTCAGATACACACTGGTCCTGGGGGACTGGGGAGAAAGATCAGAGAGTCCCATTGACTCAGATACACACTAGTCCTGGGGATAGACTGGGGAGAAAGGTCAGATTGAGACCCATTGACTCAGTTACACACTGGTCCTGGGGATAGACTGGGGAGAAAGGTCAGAGAGAGTCCCATTGACTCAGATCCACACTGGTCCTCAGGATAGACTGGGGAGAAAATTCAGAGAGAGTCCCATTGACTCAGATACATACTGGTCCTGTGGACAGACTGTGGAGAAAGGTCAGAGAGAGTCCCATTGACTCAGATACACACTGGTCCTGGGGGACTGGGGAGAACGGTCAGAGAGTCCCATTGACTCAGATACACACTAGTCCTGGGGATAGACTGGGGAGAAAGGTCAGAGTGAGTCCCATTGACTCAGTTACACACTGGTCCTGGGGATAGACTGGGGAGAAAGATTAGAGAGAGTCCCATTGACTCAGATACACACTGGTCCTGGGGGACTGGGGAGAAAGATCAGAGAGAGTCACATTGACTCAGATACACTCTGGTCCTGGTGGACTGGGGAGAAAGGTCAGAGAGGGTCCCATTGACTTAGATACACTCTGGTCCTGGGGGACTGGGGAGAAACGTCAGAGAGAGTCCCATTGACTCAGATACACACTGGTCCTGGGGATAGACTGGGGAGAAAGGTCAGAGAGAGTCCCATTGACTCAGATACACACTGGTCCTGGGGGATAGAATGGGGAGAATGGTCAGAGTGTGTCCCATTGACTCAGATACACACTGGTCCTGGGGGATATACTGGGGAGAAATGTCAGAGAGAGTCCCATTGACTCAGATAAACACTGGTCCTGGGGATAGACCGGTGAGAAAGGTCAGAGAGAGTCCCATTGACTCAGATACACACTGGTCCTGGGGGACTGGGGAGAAAGGTCAGAGAGAGTCCCATTGACTCAGAAACACACTGGTCCTGGGGATAGACAGGGGAGAAAGTTCACAGAAAGTCCCATTGACTCAGATACACACTGGTCCTGGGGATAGTCTGGGGAGAAAGGTCAGAGAGATTCCCATTGACTCAGATACACATTGATCCTTGGGGACTGTGGAGAAAGGTCAGAGGGAGTCCCATTGACTCAGATACACACTGGCCCTTTGGATAGACTGGGGAGAAAGGTCAGAGAGAGTCCCATTGACTCAGATACACACTGGTCCTGGGGATAGACTTGGGAGAAAGGTCAGAGAGAGTCCCATTAACTCAGATACACATTGGTCCTGGGGGACTGGGGAGAAAGGTCAGAGAGAGTCCCATTCACTCAGATACACACTGGCCACGGGGATAGACTTGGGAGAAAGGTCAGAGAGAGTCCCATTTACTCACATACACACTGGTCCTGCGGATAGACTGGGGAGAAAGGTAAGAGAGAGACCCATTGACTCCGATACACACTGGTCCTGGGGATAGACTGGGGAGAAAGGTAAGAGAGTGTCCCATTGACTCAGATAAACACTGGTCCTGGGGATAGACTGTGGAGAAAGGTCAGAGAGAGTCCCATTGACTCAGATACACACTGGTCCTGGGGATGGACTGGGGAGAAAGGAAAGAGAGTCCCATTGACTCAGATACATACTAGTCCTGGGGATAGACTGGGGAGAAAGGTCAGAGTGAGTCCCATTGACTCAGTTACACACTGGTCCTGGGGATAGACTGGGGAGAAAGGACAGAGAGAGTCCCATTGACTCAGATCCACACTGGTCCTCAGGATAGACTGGGGAGAAAATTCAGAGAGAGTCCCATTGACTCAGACACATACTGGTCCTGGGGATAGACTGGGGAGAAAGGTCAGAGAGAGTCCCATTGACTCAGATACACACTGGTCCTGGGGGACTGGGGAGAAAGGTCAGAGAGTCCCATTGACTCAGATACACACTGGTCCTGGGGCTAGACTGGGGAGAAAGGTCAGAGAGAGTCCCATTGACTCAGATACACACTGGTCCTGGGGATAGACTGGGGAGAAAGATCAGAGAGAGTCCCATTGACTCAGATACACACTGGTCCTAGGGATAGACTGGGGAGAAAGGTCAGAGAGTCCCATTGACTCAGATACACACTGGTCCTGGGGGATATACTGGGGAGAAATGTCAGAGACAGTCCCATTGACTCAGATAAACACTGGTCCTGGGGATAGACCGGTGAGAAAGGTCAGAGAGAGTCCCATTGACTCAGATACACACTGGTCCTGGGGGACTGGGGAGAAAGGTCAGAGAGAGTCCCATTGACTCAGATACACACTGGTCCTGGGGATAGACAGGGGAGAAAGTTCCGAGAAAGTACCATTGACTCAGATACACACTGGTCCTGGGGATAGTCTGGGGAGAAATGTCAAAGAGATTCCCATTGACTCAGATACACATTGGTCCTGGGGGACTGTGGAGAAAGTTCAGAGAGAGTCCCATTGACTCAGATACACACTGGTCCTGAGGATAGACTGGGGAGAAAGGTCAGAGAGAGTCCCATTGACTCAGATACACACTGGTCCTGGTGATAGACTTGGGAGAAAGGTCAGAGAGAGTCCCATTTACTCAGATACACATTGGTCCTGGGGGACTGGGGAGAAAGGTCAGAGAGAGTCCCATTGACTCAAATACACACTGGTCCTGGGGATAGACTTGGGAGAAAGGTAAGAGAGAGACCCATTGACTCAGATACACACTGGTCCTGGAGATAGACTGGGGAGAAAGGTAAGAGAGTGTCCCATTGACTCAGATAAACACTGTTCCTGGGGATAGACTGGGGAGAAAGGTCAGAGAGAGTCCCATTGACTCAGATACACTCTCGTCCTGGGGGACTGGGGAGAAAGGTCAGAGAGAGTCCCATTGACTCAGATACACTCAGGTCCTGGGGGACTGGGGAGAAAGGTCAGAGAGAGTCCCATTGACTCAGATATACACTGGTCCTGGGGATAGACTGGGGAGAAAGGTCAGAGAGAGTCCCATTGACTCAGATACACACTGGTCCTGGGGGATAGACTGGGGAGAAAGGTCAGAGAGTCCTATTGACTCAGATACACACTGGTCCTGGGGGATATACTGGGGAGAAAGGTCAGAGAGATTCCCATTGACTCAGATAAACACTGGTCCTGGGGATAGACTGGGGAGAAACGTCAGAGAGAGTCCCATTGACTCAGATACACACTGGTCCTGGGGGACTGGGGAGAAATGTCATAGAGAGTCCCATTGACTCAGGTACACACTGGTCCTGGGGATAGACATGGTGAAAGTTCAGAGAGTGTCCCATTGACTCAGATACACGTTGGTCCTGGGGATAGACTGGGGAGAAAGGTCAGAGAGAGTCCCATTGACTCAGATACATACTGGTCCTGGGGGACTGTGGAGAAAGTTCAGAGAGAGTCCCATTGACTCAGATACTCACTGGTCCTGGGGATAGACTGCGGAGAAAGGTAAGAGAGCGTCCCATTGACACAGATACACATTGGTACTGGGGATAGACTGGGGAGAAAGATCAGAGAGAGTCCCATTGACTCAGATACACTCTGATCCTGGGGGACTCGGGAGAAAGGTCAGAGAGAGTCCCATTGACTCAGATACACACTGGTCCTGGGGGTCTGGGTTGAAAGGTCAGAGGGAGTCCCATTGACTCAGATACACACTGGTCCTGGGGGACTGGGGAGTAAGTTCAGAGAGAGTCCCATTGACTCAGGTACATACTGGTCCTGGGGGACTGGGGAGAAAGATAAGAGGGAGTCCCATTGACTCAGATACACACTGGTCCTGGGGATAGACTGGGGGGGAGGGTCAGAGAATCCCATTGACTCAGATACACACTGGTCCTGCGGTAGACTGGGGAGAAATGTCAGAGAGAGTCCCATTGACTCAGATACACACTGGTCCTGGGGATAGAGAGGGGAGAAAGGTCAGAGAGAGTCCCATTGACTCAGATACACACTGGTCCTGGGGATGGACTGGGGAGAAAGGAAAGAGAGTCCCATTGACTCAGATACACACTAGTCCTGGGGATAGACTGGGGAGAAAGGTCAGAGTGAGTCCCATTGACTCAGTTACACACTGGTCCTGGGGATAGACTGGGGAGAAAGGACAGAGAGAGTCCCATTGACTCAGATCCACACTGGTCCTCAGGATAGACTGGGGAGAAAATTCAGAGAGAGTCCCATTGACTCAGACACATACTGGTCCTGGGGATAGACTGGGGAGAAAGGTCAGAGAGAGTCCCATTGACTCAGATACACACTGGTCCTGGGGGACTGGGGAGAAAGGTCAGAGAGTCCCATTGACTCAGATACACACTGGTCCTGGGGCTAGACTGGGGAGAAAGGTCAGAGAGAGTCCCATTGACTCAGATACACACTGGTCCTGGGGATAGACTGGGGAGAAAGATCAGAGAGAGTCCCATTGACTCAGATACACACTGGTCCTAGGGATAGACTGGGGAGAAAGGTCAGAGAGTCCCATTGACTCAGATACACACTGGTCCTGGGGGATATACTGGGGAGAAATGTCAGAGACAGTCCCATTGACTCAGATAAACACTGGTCCTGGGGATAGACCGGTGAGAAAGGTCAGAGAGAGTCCCATTGACTCAGATACACACTGGTCCTGGGGGACTGGGGAGAAAGGTCAGAGAGAGTCCCATTGACTCAGATACACACTGGTCCTGGGGATAGACAGGGGAGAAAGTTCCGAGAAAGTACCATTGACTCAGATACACACTGGTCCTGGGGATAGTCTGGGGAGAAATGTCAAAGAGATTCCCATTGACTCAGATACACATTGGTCCTGGGGGACTGTGGAGAAAGTTCAGAGAGAGTCCCATTGACTCAGATACACACTGGTCCTGGGGATAGACTGGGGAGAAAGGTCAGAGAGAGTCCCATTTACTCAGATACACATTGGTCCTGGGGGACTGGGGAGAAAGGTCAGAGAGAGTCCCATTGACTCAGATACACACTGGTCCTGGGGATAGACTTGGGAGAAAGGTAAGAGAGAGACCCATTGACTCAGATACACACTGGTCCTGGAGATAGACTGGGGAGAAAGGTAAGAGAGTGTCCCATTGACTCAGATAAACACTGTTCCTGGGGATAGACTGGGGAGAAAGGTCAGAGAGAGTCCCATTGACTCAGATACACTCTCGTCCTGGGGGACTGGGGAGAAAGGTCAGAGAGAGTCCCATTGACTCAGATACACTCAGGTCCTGGGGGACTGGGGAGAAAGGTCAGAGAGAGTCCCATTGACTCAGATATACACTGGTCCTGGGGATAGACTGGGGAGAAAGGTCAGAGAGAGTCCCATTGACTCAGATACACACTGGTCCTGGGGGATAGACTGGGGAGAAAGGTCAGAGAGTCCTATTGACTCAGATACACACTGGTCCTGGGGGATATACTGGGGAGAAAGGTCAGAGAGATTCCCATTGACTCAGATAAACACTGGTCCTGGGGATAGACTGGGGAGAAACGTCAGAGAGATCCCATTGACTCAGATACACACTGGTCCTGGGGGACTGGGGAGAAATGTCATAGAGAGTCCCATTGACTCAGGTACACACTGGTCCTGGGGATAGACATGGTGAAAGTTCAGAGAGTGTCCCATTGACTCAGATACACGTTGGTCCTGGGGATAGACTGGGGAGAAAGGTCAGAGAGAGTCCCATTGACTCAGATACATACTGGTCCTGGGGGACTGTGGAGAAAGTTCAGAGAGAGTCCCATTGACTCAGATACTCACTGGTCCTGGGGATAGACTGCGGAGAAAGGTAAGAGAGCGTCCCATTGACACAGATACACATTGGTACTGGGGATAGACTGGGGAGAAAGATCAGAGAGAGTCCCATTGACTCAGATACACTCTGATCCTGGGGGACTCGGGAGAAAGGTCAGAGAGAGTCCCATTGACTCAGATACACACTGGTCCTGGGGGTCTGGGTTGAAAGGTCAGAGGGAGTCCCATTGACTCAGATAC
The DNA here is from genome assembly GCF_044704955.1 of Pristiophorus japonicus. Classification (NCBI taxonomy): domain Eukaryota; kingdom Metazoa; phylum Chordata; class Chondrichthyes; family Pristiophoridae; genus Pristiophorus; species Pristiophorus japonicus. The sequence goes on from NW_027254531.1 coordinate 791,554, forward strand.
ACACTGGTCCTGGGGGACTGGGGAGTAAGTTCAGAGAGAGTCCCATTGACTCAGGTACATACTGGTCCTGGGGGACTGGGGAGAAAGATAAGAGGGAGTCCCATTGACTCAGATACACACTGGTCCTGGGGATAGACTGGGGGGGAGGGTCAGAGAATCCCATTGACTCAGATACACACTGGTCCTGCGGTAGACTGGGGAGAAATGTCAGAGAGAGTCCCATTGACTCAGATACACACTGGTCCTGGGGATAGAGAGGGGAGAAAGGTCAGAGAGAGTCCCATTGACTCAGATACATACTGGTCCTGGGGATAGACTGGGGAGAAAGGTCAGAGAGAGTCCCATTGACTCAGATACACACTGGTCCTGAGGGACTGGGGAGAAAGGTCAGAGAGTCCCATTGACTCAGATACACACTAGTCCTGGGGAGACTTGGGAGAAAGGGCAGAGTGAGTCCCATTGACTCAGTTACACACTGGTCCTGGGGATAGACTGGGGAGAAAGGTCAGAGAGAGTCCTATTGACTCAGATCCACACTGGTCCTCAGGATAGACTGGGGAGAAAATTCAGAGAGAGTCCCATTGACTCAGATACATACTGGTCCTGGGGATAGACTGGGGAGAAAGGTCAGAGAGAGTCCCATTGACTCAGATACACACTGTTCCTGGGGGACTGGGGAGAAAGGTCAGAGAGTCCCATTGACTCGGTTACACACTGGTCCTAGGGATAGACTGGGGAGAAAGATGAGAGAGAGTCCCATTGACTCAGATACACACTGGTCCTGGGGGACTGCGGAGAAAGGTCAGAGAGAGTCCCATTGACTCAGATACACTCTGGTCCTGAGGGACTGGGGAGAAAGATCAGAGAGAGTCCCATTGACTCAGATACACTCTGGTCCTGGTGGACTGGAGAGAAACGTCAGAGAGAGTCCCATTGACTCAGATACACACTGGTCCTTGGGATAGACTGGGGAGAAAGGTCAGAGAGAGTCCCATTGACTCAGATACACACTGGTCCTGGGGGACTGGGGAGAAAGGTCAGAGAGTCCCATTGACTCAGATACACACTAGTCCTGGGGAGACTTGGGAGAAAGGGCAGAGTGAGTCCCATTGACTCAGTTACACACTGGTCCTGGGGATAGACTGGGGAGAAAGGTCAGAGAGAGTCCTATTGACTCAGATCCACACTGGTCCTCAGGATAGACTGGGGAGAAAATTCAGAGAGAGTCCCATTGACTCAGATACATACTGGTCCTGGGGATAGACTGGGGAGAAAGGTCAGAGAGAGTCCCATTGACTCAGATACACACTGTTCCTGGGGGACTGGGGAGAAAGGTCAGAGAGTCCCATTGACTCGGTTACACACTGGTCCTAGGGATAGACTGGGGAGAATGATGAGAGAGAGTCCCATTGACTCAGATACACACTGGTCCTGGGGGACTGCGGAGAAAGGTCAGAGAGAGTCCCATTGACTCAGATACACTCTGGTCCTGAGGGACTGGGGAGAAAGATCAGAGAGAGTCCCATTGACTCAGATACACTCTGGTCCTGGTGGACTGGAGAGAAACGTCAGAGAGAGTCCCATTGACTCAGATACACACTGGTCCTTGGGATAGACTGGGGAGAAAGGTCAGAGAGAGTCCCATTGACTCAGATACACACTGGTCCTGGGGGACTGGGGAGAAAGGTCAGAGAGTCCCATTGACTCAGATACACACTAGTCCTGGGGATAGACTGGAGAGAAAGGTCAGAGTGAGTCCCATTGACTCAGTTACACACTGGTACTGGGGATAGACTGGGGAGAAAGATTAGAGAGAGTCCCATTGACTCAGATACACACTGGTCCTGGGGATAGACTGGGGAGAAAGATCAGAGAGAGTCCCATTGACTCAGATACACACTGGTCCTACGGATAGACTGGGGAGAAAGGTCAGAGAGTCCCATTGACTCAGATACACACTGGTCCTGGGGGATATACTGGGGAGAAATGTCAGAGAGAGTCCCATTGACTCAGATAAACACTGGTCCTGGGGATAGACCGGTGAGAAATGTCAGAGAGAGTCCCATTGACTCAGATACACACTGGTCCTGGGGGACTGGGGAGAAAGGTCAGAGAGAGTTCCATTGACTCAGATACACACTGGTCCTGGGGATAGACAGGGGAGAAAGTTCCGAGAAAGTCCCATTGACTCAGATACACACTGGTCCTGGGGATAGTCTGGGGAGAAAGGTCAAAGAGATTCCCATTGACTCAGATACACATTGGTCCTGGGGGACTGTGGAGAAAGTTCAGAGAGAGTCCCATTGACTCAGATACACACTGGTCCTGAGGATAGACTGGGGAGAAAGGTCAGAGAGAGTCCCATTGACTCAGATACACACTGGTCCTGGTGATAGACTTGGGAGAAAGGTCAGAGAGAGTCCCATTTACTCAGATACACATTGGTCCTGGGGGACTGGGGAGAAAGGTCAGAGAGAGTCCCATTGACTCAGATACACACTGGTCCTGGGGATAGACTTGGGAGAAAGGTAAGAGAGAGATCCATTGACTCAGATACACACTGGTCCTGGAGATAGACTGGGGAGAAAGGTAAGAGAGTGTCCCATTGACTCAGATAAACACTGGTCCTGGGGATAGACTGGGGAGAAAGGTCAGAGAGAGTCCCATTGACTCAGATACACTCTCGTCCTGGGGGACTGGGGAGAAAGGTCAGAGAGAGTCCCATTGACTCAGATACACTCTGGTCCTGGGGGACTGGGGAGAAAGGTCAGAGAGAGTCCGATTGACTCAGATACACACTGGTCCTGGGGATAGACTGGGGAGAAAGGTCAGAGAGAGTCCCATTGACTCAGATACACACTGGTCCTGGGGGATAGACTGGAGAGAAAGGTCAGAGAGTCCTATTGACTCAGATACACACTGGTCCTGGGGGATATACTGGGGAGAAAGGTCAGAGAGATTCCCATTGACTCAGATAAACACTGGTCCTGGGGATAGACTGGGGAGAAACGTCAGAGAGAGTCCCATTGACTCAGATACACACTGGTCCTGGGGGACTGGGGAGAAATGTCGTAGAGAGTCCCATTGACTCAGGTACACACTGGTCCTGGGGATAGACATGGTGAAAGTTCAGAGAGTGTCCCATTGACTCAGATACACGTTGGTCCTGGGGATAGACTGGGGAGAAAGGTCAGAGAGAGTCCCATTGACTCAGATACACACTGGTCCTGGGGGACTGTGGAGAAAGTTCAGAGAGAGTCCCATTGACTCAGATACACACTGGTCCTGGGGATAGACTGGGGAGAAAGGTAAGAGAGCGTCCCATTGACTCAGATACACATTGGTACTGGGGATAGACTGGGGAGAAAGATCAGAGAGAGTCCCATTGACTCAGATACACTCTGATCCTGGGGGACTCGGGAGAAAGGTCAGAGAGAGTCCCATTGACTCAGATACACACTGGTCCTGGGGGTCTGGGGTGAAAGGTCAGAGGGAGTCCCATTGACTCAGATACACACTGGTCCTGGGGGACTGGGGAGTAAGTTCAGAGAGAGTCCCATTGACTCAGGTACATACTGGTTCTGGGGGACTGGGGAGAAAGATAAGAGGGAGTCCCATTGACTCAGATACACACTGGTCCTGGGGATAGACTGGAGGGGAGGGTCAGAGAGTCCCATTGACTCAGATACACACTGGTCCAGGGAAGAGACTGGGGAGAAAGGTCAGAGAGAGTCCCATTAACTCAGATACACACTGGTCCTGGGGATAGAGAGGGGAGAAAGGTCAGAGAGAGTCCCATTGACTCAGATACATACTGGTCCTGGGGATAGACTGGGGAGAAAGGTCAGAGAGAGTCCCATTGACTCAGATACACACTGGTCCTGGGGGACTGGGGAGAAAGGTCAGAGAGTCCCATTGACTCAGATAAACACTAGTGCTGGGGATAGACTGGGGAGAAAGGTCAGAGTGAGTCCCATTGACTCAGTTACACACTGGTCCTGGGGATAGACTGGGGAGAAAGGTCAGAGAGAGTCCTATTGACTCAGATCCACACTGGTCCTCAGGATAGACTGGGGAGAAAATTCAGAGGGAGTCCCATTGACTCAGATACATACTGGTCCTGGGGATAGACTGGGGAGAAAGGTCAGAGAGAGTCCCATTGACTCAGATACACACTGGTCCTGGGGGACTGGGGAGAAAGGTCAGAGAGTCCCATTGACTCAGTTACACACTGGTCCTAGGGATAGACTGGGGAGAAAGATGAGAGAGAGTCCCATTGACTCAGATACACACTGGTCCTGGGGGACTGCGGAGAAAGGTCAGAGAGAGTCCCATTGACTCAGATACACTCTGGTCCTGAGGGACTGGGGAGAAAGATCAGAGAGAGTCCCATTGACTCAGATACACTCTGTTCCTGGTGGACTGGAGAGAAACGTCAGAGAGAGTCCCATTGATTCAGATACACACTGGTCCTGGGGATAGACTTTGGAGAAAGGTCAGAGAGAGTCCCATTGACTCAGATACACACTGGTCCTGGGGGATAGACTGGGGAGAAAGGTCAGAGTGAGTCCCATTGACTCAGATAAAAACTGGTCCTGGGGATAGACTGGGGAGAAAGGTCAGAGAGAACCCCATTGACTCAGATACACACTGGTCCTGGGGGACTGGGGAGAAAAATCAGAGAGAGCCCCATTGACTCAGATACGCACTCGTCCTGGGGGACTGGGGCGAAAGGTCAGAGAGAGTCCCATTGACTCAGATACACACTGGTCCTGGGGGATAGACTGGGGAGAAAGGTCAGAGAGTCCTATTGACTCAGATACACACTGGTCCTGGGGGATATACTGGGGAGAAAGGTCAGAGAGATTCCGATTGACTCAGATAAACACTGGTCCTGGGGATAGACTGGGGAGAAACGTCAGAGAGAGTCCCATTGACTCAGATACACACTGGTCCTGGGGGACTGGGGAGAAATGTCATAGAGAGTCCCATTGACTCAGGTACACACTGGTCCTGGGGATAGACATGGCGAAAGTTCAGAGAGTGTCCCATTGACTCAGATACACGTTGGTCCTGGGGATAGACTGGGGAGAAAGGTCAGAGAGAGTCCCATTGACTCAGATACACACTGGTCCTGGGGGACTGTGGAGAAAGTTCAGAGAGAGTCCCATTGACTCAGATACACACTGGTCCTGGGGATAGACTGGGGAGAAAGGTAAGAGAGCGTCCCATTGACTCAGATACACATTGGTACTGGGGATAGACTGGGGAGAAAGATCAGAGAGAGTCCCATTGACTCAGATACACTCTGATCCTGGGGGACTCGGGAGAAAGGTCAGAGAGAGTCAATTGACTCAGATACACACTGGTCCTGGGGGTCTGGGGTGAAAGGTCAGAGGGAGTCCCATTGACTCAGATACACACTGGTCCTGGGGGACTGGGGAGTAAGTTCAGAGAGAGTCCCATTGACTCAGGTACATACTGGTCCTGGGGGACTGGGGAGAAAGATAAGAGGGAGTCCCATTGACTCAGATACACACTGGTCCTGGGGATAGACTCGGGGGGAGGGTCAGAGAGTCCCATTGACTCAGATACACACTGGTCCTGCGGTAGACTGGGGAGAAATGTCAGAGAGTGTCCCATTGACTCAGATACATATTGGTCCTGGGGATTGACTGGGGAGAAAGGTCAGTGAGAGGCCCATTGACTCAGATACACGTTGGTCCTGGGGACAGACTGGGGAGAAAGGTCAGAGAGAGTCCCATTGACTCAGATGCACACTGGTCCAGGGAAGAGACTGGGGAGAAAGGTCAGAGAGAGTCCCATTAACTCAGATACACACTGGTCCTGGGGATAGAGAGGGGAGAAAGGTCAGAGAGAGTCCCATTGACTCAGATACATACTGGTCCTGGGGATAGACTGGGGAGAAAGGTCAGAGAGAGTCCCATTGACTCAGCTACACACTGGTCCTGGGGGACTGGGGAGAAAGATCAGAGAGTCCCATTGACTCAGATACACACTAGTCCTGGGGATAGACTGGGGAGAAAGGTCAGAGTGAGTCCCATTGACTCAGTTACACACTGGTCCTGGGGATAGACTGGGGAGAAAGGTCAGAGAGAGTCCTATTGACTCAGATCCACACTGGTCCTCAGGATAGACTGGGGAGAAAATTCAGAGAGAGTCCCATTGACTCAGATACATACTGGTCCTGGGGATAGACTGGGGAGAAAGGTCAGAGAGAGTCCCATTGACTCAGATACACACTGGTCCTGGGGGACTGGGGAGAAAGGTCAGAGAGTCCCATTGACTCAGTTACACACTGGTCCTAGGGATAGACTGGGGAGAAAGATGAGAGAGAGTCCCATTGACTCAGATACACACTGGTCCTGGGGGACTGCGGAGAAAGGTCAGAGAGAGTCCCATTGACTCAGATACACTCTGGTCCTGAGGGACTGGGGAGAAAGATCAGAGAGAGTCCCATTGACTCAGATACACTCTGGTCCTGGTGGACTGGAGAGAAACGTCAGAGAGAGTCCCATTGACTCAGATACACACTGGTCCTGGGGATAGACTGGGGAGAAAGGTCAGAGAGAGTCCCATTGACTCAGATACACACTGGTCCTGGGGGATAGACTGGGGAGAAAGGTCAGAGTGAGTCCCATTGACTCAGATAAAAACTGGTCCTGGGGATAGACTTTGGAGAAAGGTCAGAGAGAGCCCCATTGACTCAGATACACACTGGTCCTGGGGGACTGGGGAGAAAAATCAGAGAGAGCCCCATTGACTCAGATACACACTCGTCCTGGGGGACTGGGGCGAAAGGTCAGAGAGAGTCCCATTGACTCAGATAAACACTGGTCCTGGGGATAGACTGGGGAGAAAGGTCAGAGAGAGTCCCATTGACTCAGATACACACTGGTCCTGGGGGATAGACTGGGGAGAAAGATCAGAGAGAGTCCAATTGACTCAGATAAAAACTGGTCCTGGGGATAGACTGGGGAGAAAGGTCAGAGAGTGCCATTGACTCAGATAAACACTGGTCCAGGGGGACTGGAGAGAAAGGTCAGAGAGAGGCCCATTGACTCAGATACACACTGGTCCTGGGGATAGACAGGGGAGAATGTTCACAGAAAGTCCCATTGACTCAGATACACACTGGTCCTGGGGATAGTCTGGGGAGAAAGGTCAGAGAGATTGCCATTGACTCAGATACACATTGGTCCTGGGGGACTGTGGAGAAAGGTCAGAGAGAGTCCCATTGACTCATATACACACTGGTCCTGGGGATAGACTTGCGAGAAAGGTCAGAGAGAGTCCCATTTACTCAGATACACATTGGTCCTGGGGGACTGGGGAGAAAGGTCAGAGAGAGTCCCATTGACTCAGATACACACTGGCCCTGGGGATAGACTTGGGAGAAAGGTCAGAGAGAGTCCCATTTACTCAGATACACACTGGTCCTGCGGATAGACTGGGGAGAAAGATAAGAGAGAGACCCATTGACTCAGACACACATTGGTCCTGGGGATAGACTGGGGAGAAATGTAAGAGAGTGTCCCATTGACTCAGATAAACACTGGTCCTGGGGATAGACTGGGGAGAAAGGTCAGAGTGAGTCCCATTGACTCAGTTACACACTGGTCCTGGGGATAGACTGGGGAGAAAGGTCAGAGAGAGTCCCATTGACTCAGATCCACACTGGTCCTCAGGATAGACTGGGGAGAAAATTCAGAGAGAGTCTCATTGACTCAGATAAATACTGGTCCTGGGGATAGACTGGGGAGAAAGGTCAGAGAGAGTCACATTGACTCAGATACACACTGGTCCTGCGGATAGACTGGGGAGAAAGATAAGAGAGAGACCCATTGACTCAGATACACACTAGTCCTGGGGATAGACTGGAGAGAAAGGTCAGAGTGAGTCCCATTGACTCAGTTACACACTGGTACTGGGGATAGACTGGGGAGAAAGATTAGAGAGAGTCCCATTGACTCAGATGCACACTGGTCCTGGGGATAGACTGGGGAGAAAGGTCAGAGAGAGTCCCATTGACTCAGATACACACTGGTCCTGGGGATAGACTGGGGGGAAAGGTCAGAGAGAGTCCCATTGACTCAGATAAAAACTGGTCCTGGGGATAGACTGGGGAGAAAGGTCAGGGAGTCCCATTGACTCAGATACACACTGGTCCTGGGGGATAGACCGGTGAGAAAGGTCAGAGAGAGTCCCATTGACTCAGATACACACTGGTCCTGGGGGACTGGGGAGAAAGGTCAGAGAGACTCCCATTGACTCAGATACACACTGGTCCTGGGGATAGACAGGGGAGAAAGTTCCGAGAAAGTCCCATTGACTCAGATACACACTGGTCCTGGGGATAGTCTGGGGAGAAAGGTCAGAGAGATTCCCATTGACTCAGATACACATTGGTCCTGGGGGACTGTGGAGAATGGTCATAGAGAGAGTTCCATTGATTCAGATACACACTGGTCCTGGGGATAGACTTGGGAGAAAGGTAAGAGAGAGACCCATTGACTCAGATACACACTGGTCCTGGAGATAGACTGGGGAGAAAGGTAAGCGAGTGTCCCATTGACTCAGATAAACACTGGTCCTGGGGATAGACTGGGGAGAAACGTCAGAGAGTCCCATTGACTCAGATACACACTGCTCGTGGGGATAGACAGGGGAGAAAGGGTCAGAGAGAGTCCCATTGACTCAGATACACTCTGGTCCTGGGAGACTGGGGAGAAAAGTCAGAGAGAGTCCCATTGACTCAGATACATCCTGGTCCTGGGGATAGAGTGGGGAGAATGTCAGAGAGAGTCCCATTGACTCGGATACACATTGGTCCTGGGGATAGACTGTGGAGAATGGTCAGAGAGAGTCCCATTGACTCAGATACACACTGGTCCTGGGGATGGACTGGGGAGAAAGGTCAGAGAGTCCCATTGACACAGATACACACTGGTCCTCAGGATAGACTGGGGAGAAAATTCAGAGAGAGTCCCATTGACTCAGATACATACTGGTCCTGGGGATAGACTGGGGAGAAAGGTCAGAGAGAGTCCCATTGACTCAGATACACACTGGTCCTGGGGGACTGGGGAGAAAGGTCAGAGAGTCCCATTGACTCAGATACATACTAGTCCTGGGGATAGACTGGGGAGAAATGTCAGAATGAGTCCCATTGACTCAGTTACACACTGGTCCTGGGGATAGACTGGGGAGAAAGATTAGAGAGAGTCCCATTGACTCAGATACACACTGGTCCTGGGGGACTGCCGAGAAAGGTCAGAGAGAGTCCCATTGACTCAGAAACACTCTGGTCCTGAGGGACTGGGGAGAAAGATCAGAGAGAGTCCTATTGACTCAGATACACTCTGGTCCTAGTGGACTGGGGTGAAAGTTCAGAGAGAGTCCCATTGACTCAGATACACTCTGGTCCTGGGGGACTGTGGAGAAACGTCAGAGAGAGTCCCATTGACTCAGATACACACTGGTCCTGTGGATAGACTGGGGAGAAAGGTCAGATAGAGTCCCATTGACTCAGATACACACTGGTCCTGGGGGATAGACTGGGGAGAAAGGTCAGAGTGAGTCCCATTGACTCAGATAAAAACTGGTCCTGGGGATGAACTGGGGAGAAAGATCAGAGAGAGCCCCATTGACTCAGATACACACTGGTCCTGGGGGACTGGGGAGAAAAATCAGAGAGAGCCCTATTGACTCAGATACATACTCGTCCTGGGGGACTGGGGCGAAAGGTCAGAGAGAGTCCCATTGACTCAGATAAACACTGGTCCTGGGGATAGACTGGGGAGAAAGGTCAGAGAGAGTCCCATTGACTCAGATACACACTGGTCCTGGGGGATAGACTGGGGAGAAAGGTCAGAGAGAGTCCCTTTGACTCAGATAAAAACTGGTCCTGGGGATAGACTGGGGAGAAAGGTCAGAGAGTCCCATTGACTCAGATACACACTGGTCCTGGGGGACTGACGAGAAAGGTCAGAGAGAGTCCCATTGACTCAGATACACACTGGTCCTGGGGATAGACTGGGGAGAAAGTTCAGAGAAAGTCCCATTGACTCAGATAAACACTGTTCCTGGGGATAGTCTGGGGAGAAACGTCAGAGAGATTCCCATTGACTCAGATACACATTGGTCCTGGGGGACTGGACAGAAAGGTCAGAGAGAGTCCCATTGACTCAGATACACACTGGTCCTGGGGATAGACTGGGGAGAGAGGTCAGAGAGAGTCCCATTGACTCAGATACACACTGGTCCTGGGGATAGACTTGGGAGAAAGGTCAGAGAGAGTCCCATTTACTCAGATACACATTGGTCCTGGGGGACTGGGGAAAAAAGTCAGAGAGAGTCCCATTGACTCAGATACACACTGGTCCTGGGGATAGAATGGGGAGAAAGGTCGGAGAGTGTCCCATTGACTCAGATAAACACTGGTTCTGGGGATAGACTGGGGAGAAAGGTCAGAGATTCCCATTGACTCAGATACACACTGCTCCTGGGGATAGACAGGGGAGAAAGGTCAGAGAGAGTCCCATTGACTCAGATACACACTGGTCCTGGGGGACTGGGGAGAAAGGTCAGAGAGTCCCATTGAATCAGATACACACTGTCCTAGGGATAGACTGGGGAGAAAGTTCAGAGACAGTCCCATTGACTCAGTTACACACTGGTCCTGGGGATAGACTGGGGAGAAAAGTCAGAGAGAGTCCCATTGACTCAGATACACACTGGTCCTGGGGGACTGGGGAGAAAGGTCAGAGAGAGTCCCATTGACTCAGATACACTCTGGTCCTGGGGGACTGGGGAGAAAGATCAGACAGAGTCCCATTGACTCAGATACACTCTGGTCCTGGGAGACTGGGGAGAAAAGTCAGAGAGTGTCCCATTGACTCAGATACACTCTGGTCCTGGGGGACTGGGGAGAAAGGTCAGAAAGAGTCCCATTGACACAGATACACACTGGCCCTGGGGATAGACTGGGGAGAAAGGTCAGAGAGAGTCCCATTGACTCATATACACACTGGTCCTGGGGATAGACTGGGGAGAATGATCAGAGAGAGTCCCGTTGACTCAGATACACACTGGTCCTGGGGGTCCTGGGAGAAAGGTCAGAGGGAGTCCCATTGACTCAGATACACACTGGTCCTGCGGGACTGGGGAGAAAGGTCAGAGAGAGTCCCATTGACTCAGGTACACACTGGTCCTGGGGGCATGGGGAGAAATATCAGAGAGAGTCCCATTGACTCAGATACACACTGGTCCTGGGGGACTGGGGAGAAAGATCAGAGAGAGTCCCATTGACTCAGATATGCACTGGTCCTCGGGATGGACTGGGGAGAAAGGTCAGAGAGATTCCCATTGACTCAGATAAACACTGGTCCTGGGGATAGACTGGGGAGAATGATCAGAGTGAGTCCCGTTGAATCAGATACACACTGGTCCTGGGGGTCCTGGGAGAAAGGTCAGAGAGAGTCCCATTGACTCAGATACACACTGGTCCTGGGGGACTGGGGAGAAAGGTCAGAGAGAGTCCCATTGACTCAGGTACACACTGGTCCTGGGGGCATGGGGAGAAATATCAGAGAGAGTCCCATTTACTCAGATACACACTGGTCCTGGGGGACTGGGGAGAAAGGTCAGAGAGAGTCCCATTGACTCAGATACACACTGGTCCTGGGGGAAGACTGCGGAGAACGGTCAGAGAGATTCGCATTGACTCAGATACACACTGGTCCTGGGGATAGACTGGGGAGAAAGGTCAGAGAGATTCACATTGACTCAGATACACACTGGTCCTGGGTGACTGGGGAGAAAGATCAGAGAGAGGCCCATTATCTCAAATACACACTGGTCCTGGGGATAGACTGGGGAGAAAGCTCAGAGAGTCCCATGACTCAGATAAACACTGGTCCTGGGGATAGACTGGGGAGGAAGGTCAGAGAGAGTCCCATTGACTCAGATTCACTTTGGTCCTGGGGATAGACTGGGGAGAAACGTCAGAGAGAGTCCCATTGACTCAGATAAACACTGGTCCTGGGGATAGACTGGGGAGGAAGGTCAGAGAGAGTCCCATTGTCTCATATACACTTTGGTCCTGGGGATAGACTGGGGAGAAAGGTCAGAGAGAGTCCCATTGACTCAGATACACATTGGTCCTGGGGATAGACTGGGGAGAAAGGTCAGAGAGCCCCATTGTCTCAGAAACACACTGGTCCTGGGGATAGACTGGGGACAAATGTCAGAGAGAGAGTCCCATTGACTCAGATACACACTGGTCCTGGGGATAGACTGGGAGAAATGTCAGAGAGAGTCCCATTGACTCAGATACACACTGGTCCTGGGGATAGACTGGGGATAAAGGTCAGAGAGTGTCCCATTGACTCAGATACACACTGGTCCTGGTGGTCTGGGGAGAAAGGTCAGAGAGTCCCATTGACTCTGATGCACACTGGTCCTGGGGATAGACTGGGGAGGAAGGTCAGAGAGAGTCCCATTGACTCAGATACACACTGGTCCTTGGGATAGACTGGGGAGAAATGTCAGAGAGAGTCCCATTGACTCAGATACACACTGGCCCTGGGGATAGACTGGGGAGAATGGTCAGAGAGTGTCCCATTGACTCAGATACACACTGGTCCTGGGGGTCTGGGGAGAAAGGTCAGAGAGTCCCATTTACTCAGATACACACTGGTCCTGGGGATAGACTGGGGTGAAAGGTCAAAGAGTCCCATTGACTCAGTTACATACTGGTCCTCGGGATACACTGGGGAGAAATTCAGAGAGAGTCCCATTGACTCATATAAACACTGGTCCTGGGGATCGACTGGGGAGAATAGTCAGAGAGAGTCCCATTGACTCAGATACACACTGGTCCTCGGGATAGACTGGGGAGAAAGGTCAGAGGGAGTCCCATTGACTCAGATACACATTGGTCCTGGGGATAGACTGGGGAGAAAGGTCAGAGAGAAATCCCATTGACTCAGATACACACTGGTCCTGGGGATAGACTGGGGAGAAAGGTCAGAGAGAGTCCCATTGACTCAGATACAGTTTGGTCCTGGGGATAGACTCGGGAGAAAGGTCAGAGAGCCCCATTGACTCAGAAATACACTGGTCCTGGGGATAGACTGGGGACAAATGTCAGAGAGAGAATCCCATTGACTCAGATACACACTGGTCCTGGGGATAGACTGGGGAGAAAGGTCAGAGAGAGTCCCATTGACTCAGATACACACTGGTCCTGGGGATAGACTGGGGAGAAAGGTCAGAGAGCGTCCCATTGACTCAGATACACACTGGTCCTAGGGATAGACTGGGTAGAAAGTTCAGAGAGTGTCCCATTGACTCAGATACACACTGGTCCTGGGGGTCTGGGGAGAAAGGTCAGAGAGTCCCATTTACTCAGATACACAGTGGTCCTGGGGATAGACTGGGTGAAAGGTCAGAGAGTCCCATTGACTCAGTTACATACTGGTCCTCGGGATAGACTGGGGAGAAAGGTCAGAGAGAGTCCTATTGACTCATATAAACACTGGTCCTGGGGATCGACTGGGGAGAATCGTCAGAGAGAGTCCCATTGACTCAGATACACATTGGTCCTCGGGATAGACTGGGGAGAAAGGTCAGAGAGAGTCCCATTGACTCAGATACACATTGGTCCTGGGGATAGACTGGGGAGAAAGGTCAGAGAGAATCCCATTGACTCAGATACAAACTGGTCCTGGGGACAGACTGGGGAGAAAGGTCAGAGAGAGTCCCATTGACTCAGATACACACTGGTCCTGGGGATAGACTGGGGAGAAAGGTCAGAGAGAGTCCCATTGACTCAGATACACACTGGTCCTGGGGATAGACTGGGTTGAAAGGTCAGAGAGTCCCATTGACTCAGTTACATACTGGTCCTCGGGATAGACTTGGGAGAAAGGTGAGAGAGAGTACCATTGACTCATATAAACACTGGTCCTGGGGATAGACTGGGGAGAAAGGTCAGAGAGTGTCCCATTGACTCAGATACACACTGGTCCTGGGGATAGACTGGGGAGAAAGGTCAGAGAGATTCACATTGACTCAGATACACACTGGTCCTGGGTGACTGGGGAGAAAGATCAGAGAGAGGCCCATTATCTCAAATACACACTGGTCCTGGGGATAGACTGGGGAGAAAGCTCAGAGAGTCCCATGACTCAGATAAACACTGGTCCTGGGGATAGACTGGGGAGGAAGGTCAGAGAGAGTCCCATTGACTCAGATACACTTTGGTCCTGGGGATAGACTGGGGAGAAACGTCAGAGAGAGTCCCATTGACTCAGATAAACACTGGTCCTGGGGATAGACTGGGGAGGAAGGTCAGAGAGAGTCCCATTGTCTCATATACACTTTGGTCCTGGGGATAGACTGGGGAGAAAGGTCAGAGAGAGTCCCATTGACTCAGATACACATTGGTCCTGGGGATAGACTGGGGAGAAAGGTCAGAGAGCCCCATTGTCTCAGAAACACACTGGTCCTGGGGATAGACTGGGGACAAATGTCAGAGAGAGAGTCCCATTGACTCAGATACACACTGGTCCTGGGGATAGACTGGGAGAAATGTCAGAGAGAGTCCCATTGACTCAGATACACACTGGTCCTGGGGATAGACTGGGGATAAAGGTCAGAGAGTGTCCCATTGACTCAGATACACACTGGTCCTGGTGGTCTGGGGAGAAAGGTCAGAGAGTCCCATTGACTCTGATACACACTGGTCCTGGGGATAGACTGGGGAGGAAGGTCAGAGAGAGTCCCATTGACTCAGATACACACTGGTCCTGGGGATATACTGGGGAGAAAGGTCAGAGAGAGTCCCATTGACTCAGATACACACTGGTCCTGGGGATAGACTGGGGAGAATGGTCAGAGAGTGTCCCATTGACTCAGATACACACTGGTCCTGGGGGTCTGGGGAGAAAGGTCAGAGAGTCCCATTTACTCAGATACACACTGGTCCTGGGGATAGACTGGGGTGAAAGGTCAGAGAGTCCCATTGACTCAGTTACATACTGGTCCTCGGGATACACTGGGGAGAAATTCAGAGAGAGTCCCATTGACTCATATAAACACTGGTCCTGGGGATCGACTGGGGAGAATAGTCAGAGAGAGTCCCATTGACTCAGATACACACTGGTCCTCGGGATAGACTGGGGAGAAAGGTCAGAGAGAGTCCCATTGACTCAGATACACATTGGTCCTGGGGATAGACTGGGGAGAAAGGTCAGAGAGAATCCCATTGACTCAGATACACACTGGTCCTGGGGATAGACTGGGGAGAAAGGTCAGAGAGAGTCCCATTGACTCAGATACAGTTTGGTCCTGGGGATAGACTCGGGAGAAAGGTCAGAGAGCCCCATTGACTCAGAAATACACTGGTCCTGGGGATAGACTGGGGACAAATGTCAGAGAGAGAATCCCATTGACTCAGATACACACTGGTCCTGGGGATAGACTGGGGAGAAAGGTCAGAGAGCGGCCCATTGACTCAGATACACACTGGTCCTAGGGATAGACTGGGTAGAAAGTTCAGAGAGTGTCCCATTGACTCAGATACACACTGGTCCTGGGGGTCTGGGGAGAAAGGTCAGAGAGTCCCATTTACTCAGATACACAGTGGTCCTGGGGATAGACTGGGTGAAAGGTCAGAGAGTCCCATTGACTCAGTTACATACTGGTCCTCGGGATAGACTGGGGAGAAAGGTCAGAGAGAGTCCTATTGACTCATATAAACACTGGTCCTGGGGATCGACTGGGGAGAATCGTCAGAGAGAGTCCCATTGACTCAGATACACATTGGTCCTCGGGATAGACTGGGGAGAATGGTCAGAGAGAGTCCCATTGACTCAGATACACATTGGTCCTGGGGATAGACTGGGGAGAAAGGTCAGAGAGAATCCCATTGACTCAGATACAAACTGGTCCTGGGGACAGACTGGGGAGAAAGGTCAGAGAGAGTCCCATTGACTCAGATACACACTGGTCCTGGGGATAGACTGGGGAGAAAGGTCAGAGAGAGTCCCATTGACTCAGATACACACTGGTCCTGGGGATAGACTGGGGTGAAAGGTCAGAGAGTCCCATTGACTCAGTTACATACTGGTCCTCGGGATAGACTTGGGAGAAAGGTGAGAGAGAGTACCATTGACTCATATAAACACTGGTCCTGGGGATAGACTGGGGAGAAAGGTCAGAGAGTGTCCCATTGACTCAGATACACACTGGTCCTGGGGGTCTGGGGAGAAAGTTCAGAGAGTCCCATTGACTCAGATACACACTGGTCCTGGGGATAGACTGGGATGAAATGTCAGAGAGTCCCATTGATTCAGTTATATACTGGTCCTCGGGATAGACTGGGGAGAAAGGTCAGAGAGAGTCCCATTGACTCAGATACACATTGGTCCTGGGGATAGACTGGGGAGAAAGGTCAGAGAGAGTCCCATTGACTCAGATAAACACTGGTCCTGGGGATAGACTGGGGAGAAAGGTCAGAGAGAGTCCCATTGACTGAAATACACTCTGGACCTGGGGGACTGGGGAGAAAGATCAGAGAGAGTCCCATTGACTCAGATACACACTTGTCCTGGGGATAGACTGGGGAGAAAGGTCAGAGAGAGTCCCCTTGACTCAGATACACACTGATCCTGGGGGATAGACTGGGGAGAAAGGTCAGAGAGAGTCCCATTGACTCAGATAAAAACTGGTCCTGGGGATAGGCTGGGGAGTAAGGTCAGAGAGTTCCATTGACTCAGATACACACTGGTCCTGGGGGATATACTGGGGAAAAAGTTCAAAGAGAGTCCCATTGACTCAGATAAACACTGGTCCTGGGGATAGACTGGGGAGAAAGGTCAGAGAGAGGCCCATTGACTCAGATACACACTGGTCCTGGGAATAGACTGGGGAGAAAGTTCAGAGAGATTCCCATTGACTCAGATACACACTGGTCCTGGGGATAGACTGGGGAGAAAGGTCAGAGAGAGTCCCATTGACTCAGATACACACTGGTCCTGGGGATAGACTGGGGAGAAAGGTCAGAGAGAGTCCCATTGACTCAGATACACACTAGTCCTGGGGATAGACTGGGGAGAAAGGTCAGAGAGAGTCCCATTGACTCAGATACACATTGGTCCTGGGGATAGACTGGGGAGAAAGGTCAGACAGAATCCCATTGACTCAGATACAAACTGGTCCTGTGGACAGACTGGGGAGAAAGGTCAGAGAGAGTCCCATTGACTCAGATACACACTGGTCCTGGGGATAGACTGGGGAGAAAGGTCAGAGAGTCCCATTGACTCAGATACACACTGGTCCTGGGGATAGACTGGGGTGAAAGGTCAGAGAGTCCCATTGACTCAGTTACATACTGGTCCTCGGGATAGACTTGGGAGAAAGGTGAGAGAGAGACCCATTGACTCAGATACACATTGGTCCTGGGGATAGACTGGGGAGAAAGGTCAGAGAGAATCCCATTGACTCAGATACAAACTGGTCCTGGGGATATACTGGGGAGAAAGGTCAGAGAGAGTCCCATTGACTCAGATACACACTGGTCCTGGGGATAGACTGGGGTGAAAGGTCAGAGAGTCCCATTGACTCAGTTACATACTGGTCCTCGGGATAGACTTGGGAGAAAGGTGAGAGAGAGTACCATTGACTCATATAAACACTGGTCCTGGGGATAGACTGGGGAGAAAGGTCAGAGAGTGTCCCATTGACTCAGATACACACTGGTCCTGGGGGTCTGGGGAGAAAGTTCAGAGAGTCCCATTGACTCAGATACACACTGGTCCTGGGGATAGACTGGGATGAAATGTCAGAGAGTCCCATTGATTCAGTTATATACTGGTCCTCGGGATAGACTGGGGAGAAAGGTCAGAGAGAGTCCCATTGACTCAGATACACATTGGTCCTGGGGATAGACTGGGGAGAAAGGTCAGAGAGAGTCCCATTGACTCAGATAAACACTGGTCCTGGGGATAGACTGGGGAGAAAGGTCAGAGAGAGTCCCATTGACTCAGATACACTCTGGCCCTGGGGGACTGGGGAGAAAGATCAGAGAGAGTGCCATTGACTCAGATACACACTGGTCCTGGGGATAGACTGGGGAGAAAGGTCAGAGAGAGTCCCCTTGACTCAGATACACACTGGTCCTGGGGGATAGACTGGGGAAAAAGGTCAGAGAGAGTCCCATTGACTCAGATAAAAACTGGTCCTGGGGATAGGCTGGGGAGTAAGGTCAGAGAGTTCCATTGACTCAGATACACACTGGTCCTGGGGGATATACAGGGGAAAAAGTTCAAAGAGAGTCCCATTGACTCAGATAAACACTGGTCCTGGGGATAGACTGGGGAGAAAGGTCAGAGAGAGGCCCATTGACTCAGATACACACTGGTCCTGGGAATAGACTGGGGAGAAAGTTCAGAGAGATTCCAATTGACTCAGATACACACTGGTCCTGGGGATAGACTGGGGAGAAAGGTCAGAGAGAGTCCCATTGACTCAGATACACACTGGTCCTGGGGATAGACTGGGGAGAAAAGTCAGAGAGAGTCCCCTTGACTCAGATACACACTGGTCCTGGGGGATAGACTGGGGAGAAAGGTCAGAGAGAGTCCCATTGACTCAGATAAAAACTGGTCCTGGGGATAGGCTGGGGAGTAAGGTCAGAGAGTTCCATTGACTCAGATACACACTGGTCCTGGGGGATATACAGGGGAAAAAGTTCAAAGAGAGTCCCATTGACTCAGATAAACACTGGTCCTGGGGATAGACTGGGGAGAAAGGTCAGAGAGAGGCCCATTGACTCAGATACACACTGGTCCTGGGAATAGACTGGGGAGAAAGTTCAGAGAGATTCCAATTGACTCAGATACACACTGGTCCTGGGGATAGACTGGGGAGAAAGGTCAGAGAGAGTCCCATTGACTCAGATACACACTGGTCCTGGGGATAGACTGGGGAGAAAGGTCAGAGAGAGTCCCATTGACTCAGATACACACTAGTCCTGGGGATAGACTGGGGAGAAAGGTCAGAGAGAGTCCCATTGACTCAGATACACATTGGTCCTGGGGATAGACTGGGGAGAAAGGTCAGACAGAATCCCATTGACTCAGATACAAACTGGTCCTGTGGACAGAGTGGGGAGAAAAGTCAGAGAGAGTCCCATTGACTCAGATACACACTGGTCCTGGGGATAGACTGGGGAGAAAGGTCAGAGAGTCCCATTGACTCAGATACACACTGGTCCTGGGGATAGACTGGGGTGAAAGGTCAGAGAGTCCCATTGACTCAGTTACATACTGGTCCTCGGGATAGACTTGGGAGAAAGGTGAGAGAGAAGCTCATTGACTCAGATACACACTGGTCCTGGGGATAGACTGGGGTGAAAGGTGAGAGAGTCCCATTGACTCAGTTACATATGGTCCTCGGGATAGACTTGGGAGAAAGGTGAGAGAGAGTCCCATTGACTCATATAAACACTGGTTCTGGGGATAGACTGGGGAGAAAGGTCAGAGAGTGTCCCATTGACTCAGATACACACTGGTCCTGGGGATAGACTGGGGTGAAAGGTCAGAGAGTCCCATTGACTCAGTTACATACTGGTCCTCGGGATAGACTGAGGAGAAAGATCAGAGCGAGTCCCATTGACTCAGATACACATTGGTCCTGGGGATAGACTGGGGAGAAAGGTCAGAGAGAATCCCATTGACTCAGATACAAACTGGTCCTAGGGACAGACTGGGGAGAAAGTTCAGAGAGAGTCCCATTGACTCAGATACACACTGGTCCTGGGGATAGACTGGGGAGAAAGGTCAGAGAGAGTCCCATTGACTCAGATACACACTGGTCCTGGGGATAGACTGGGGTGAAAGGTCAGAGAGTCCCATTGACTCAGTTACATACTGGTCCTCGGGATAGACTTGGGAGAAAGGTGAGAGAGAGTACCATTGACTCATATAAACACTGGTCCTGGCGATAGACTGGGGAGAAAGGTCAGAGAGTGTCCCATTGACTCAGATACACACTGGTCCTGGGGGTCTGGGGAGAAAGTTCAGAGAGTCCCATTGACTCAGATACACACTGGTCCTGGGGATAGACTGGGATGAAATGTCAGAGAGTCCCATTGATTCAGTTATATACTGGTCCTCGGGATAGACTGGGGAGAAAGGTCAGAGAGAGTCCCATTGACTCAGATACACATTGGTCCTGGGGATAGACTGGGGAGAAAGGTCAGAGAGAGTCCCATTGACTCAGATAAACACTGGTCCTGGGGATAGACTGGGGAGAAAGGTCAGAGAGAGTCCCATTGACTCAGATACACTCTGGCCCTGGGGGACTGGGGAGAAAGATCAGAGAGAGTCCCATTGACTCAGATACACACTGGTCCTGGGGATAGACTGGGGAGAAAGGTCAGAGAGAGTCCCCTTGACTCAGATACACACTGGTCCTGGGGGATAGACTGGGGAGAAAGGTCAGAGAGAGTCCCATTGACTCAGATAAAAACTGGTCCTGGGGATAGGCTGGGGAGTAAGGTCAGAGAGTTCCATTGACTCAGATACACACTGGTCCTGGGGGATATACTGGGGCAAAATTCAAAGAGAGTCCCATTGACTCAGATAAACACTGGTCCTGGGGATAGACTGGGGAGAAAGGTCAGAGAGAGGCCCATTGACTCAGATACACACTGGTCCTGGGAATAGACTGGGGAGAAAGTTCAGAGAGATTCCCATTGACTCAGATACACACTGGTCCTCGGGATAGACTTGGGAGAAAGGTGAGAGAGAGTCCCATTGACTCATATAAATATTGATTCTGGGGATAGACTGGGGAGAAAGGTCAGAGAGTGTCCCATTGACTCAGATACACACTGGTCCTGGGCGTCTGGGGAGAAAGTTCAGAGAGTCCCATTGACTCAGATACACACTGGTCCTGGGGATAGACTGGGGTGAAAGGTCAGAGAGTCCCATTGACTCAGTTACATACTGGTCCTCGGGATAGACTGAGGAGAAAGGTCAGAGCGAGTCCCATTGACTCAGATACACACTGGTCCTGGGGATAGACTGGGGAGAAAGGTCAGAGAGAGTCCCATTGACTCAGATACACTCTGGTCCTGGGTGTCTGGGGAGAAAGGTCACAGAGTCCCATTATCTCAAATACACACTGGTCCTGTGGATAGACTGGGGAGAAAGATCAGAGAGTCCCACTGACTCAGATAAACACTGGTCCTGGGGATAGACTGGGGAGAAAGGTCAGAGAGAGTCCCATTGACTGAGATACACACTGGTCCTGTGGATAGACTGGGGTAAAAGTCAGAGAGAGTCCCATTGACTCAGATACACTTTTGTCCTGGGGATAGACTGGGGAGAAAGGTCAGAGAGAATCCCATTGACTCAGATACAAACTGGTCCTGGGGACAGACTGCGGAGAAATGTCAGAGAGAGTCCTATTGACTCAGATACACACTGGTCGTAGGGATAGACTGGGGAGAAAGGTCAGAGAGAGTCACATTGACTCAGATACACACTGGACCTGGGGATAGACTGGGGAGAAAGGTCAGAGAGAGTCCCATTGACTCAGATACACTTTGGTCCTGGGGATAGACTGTGGAGAAAGGTCAGAGAGCCCCATTGACTCAGAAACACACTGGTCCTGGGGATAGACTGGGGACAAATGTCAGAGAGAGCGTCCCATTTACTCAGATACACACTGGTCCTGGGGATAGACTGGGGAGAAAGGTCAGTGGGAGTCCCATTGACTCAGATACACACTGGTCCTGGGGATAGACTGGGGAGAATGGTCAGTGAGTGTCCCATTGACACAGAGACACACTGGTCCTGGGGGTCTGGGGAGAAAGGTCAGAGAGTCCCATTTACTCAGATACACAGTGGTCCTGGGGATAGACTGCGGTGAAAGGTCAGAGAGTCCCATTGACTCAGTTACATACCGGTCCTCGGGATAGACTGGGGAGAAAGGTCAGAGAGAGTCTCATTGACTCATATAAACACTGGTCCTGGGGATCGACTGGGGAGAATAGTCAGAGAGAGTCCCATTGACTCAGATACACACGGGCCCTCGGGATAGACTGGGGAGAAAGGTCAGAGAGAGTCCCATTGACTCAGATACACATTGGTCCTGGGGATAGACTGGGGAGAAAGGTCAGATAAAATCCCATTGACTCAGATACACACTGGTCCTGGGGATAGACTGGGGAGAAAGGTCAGAGAGAGTCCCATTGACTCAGGTACACTTTGGTCCTGGGGATAGACTGGGGAGAAAGGTCAGAGAGCCCCATTGACTCAGAAACACACTGGTCCTGGGGATAGACTGGGGACAAATGTCAGAGAGAGAGTCCCATTGACTCAGATACACACTGGTCCTGGGGATAGACTGGGGAGAAAGGTCAGAGAGAGTCCCATTGACTCAGATACACACTGGTCCTGGGGATAGACTGGGGAGAAAGGTCAGAGAGTGTCCCATTGACTCAGATACACACTGGTCCTGGGGATAGACTGGGTAGAAATTTCAGAGAGTGTCCCATTGACTCAGATACACACTTGTCCTGGGGGTCTGGGGAGAAAGGTCAGAGAGTCCCATTTAATCAGATACACAGTGGTCCTGGGGATAGACTGGGGTGAAAGGTCACAGAGTCCCATTGACTCAGTTACATACTGGTCCTCGGGATAGACTGGGGAGAAAGGTCAGAGAGAGTCCCAATGACTCATATAAACACTGGTCCTGGGGATCGACTGGGGAGAATAGTCAGAGAGAGTCCCATTGACTCAGATACACACTGGTCCTCGAGATAGACTGGGGAGAAAAGTCAGAGAGAGTCCCATTGACTCAGATACACATTGGTCCTGGGGATAGACTGGGGAGAAAGGTCAGAGAGAATCCCATTGACTCAGATACAAACTGGTCCCTGGGACAAACTGGGGAGAAAGGTCAGAGAGAGTCCCATTCACTTAGATACACACTGGTCCTGGGGATAGACTGGGGATAAAGGTCAGAGAGAGTCCCATTGACTCAGATACACACTGCTCCTGGGGCTAGACTGGGATGAAAGGTCAGAGAGTCCCATTGACTCAGTGACATACTGGTCCTCGAGATAGACTTGGGAGAAAGGTGAGAGAGAGTCCCATTGACTCATATAAACACTGGTCCTGGGGGTCTGGGGAGAAAGTTCAGAGAGTCCCATTGACTCAGATACACACTGGTCCTGGGGATAGACTGGGATGAAAGGTCAGAGAGTCCCATTGACTCAGTTATATACTGGTCCTCGGGATAGACTGGGGAGAAAGGTCAGAGAGAGTCCCATTGACTCAGATACACACTGGTCCTTTGGATAGGCTGGGGAGAAAGGTCAGAGAGAGTCCCATTGACTCAGATAAACACTGATCCTGGGGATAGACTGGGGAGAAAGGTCAGAGAGAGTCCCATTGACTCAGATACACTCTGGTCCTGGGGGACTGGGGAGAAAGGTCAGAGAGAGTCCCATTGACTCAGATAGACTCTGGTCCTGGGGGACTGGGGAGATAGGTCAGAGAGAGTCCCATTGACTCAGATACACACTGGTCCTGGGGATAGACTGGGGAGAAAGGTCAGAGAGAGTCCCATTGACTCAGATACACACTGGTCCTGGGGGATAGACTGGGGAGAAAGGTCAGAGAGAGTCCCATTGACTCAGATAAAAACTGGTCCTGGGGATAGGCTGGGGAGTAAGGTCAGAGAGGTCCATTGACTCAGATACACACTGGTCCTGGGGGATATACTGGGGAAAAAGTTCAGAGAGATTCCCATTGACTCAGATAAACACTGGTCCTGGGGATAGACTGGGGAGAAAAGTCAGAGAGAGGCCCATTGACTCAGATACACACTGGTCCTGGGAATAGACTGGGGAGAAAGTTCAGAGAGATTCCCATTGACTCAGATACACACTGGTCCTGGGGATAGACTGGGGAGAAAGGTTAGAGAGAGTCCCATTGACTCAGATACACACTGGTCCTGGGGATAGACTGGGGAGAAAGGTCAGAGAGAGGCCCATTGACTCAGATACACACTGGTCCTGGGGATAGACTGGGGAGAAAGGTCAGAGAGAGTCCCATTGACTCAGATACACATTGGTCCTGGGGATAGACTGGGAAGAAAGGTCAGACAGAATCCCATTGACTCAGATACAAACTGGTCCTGGGGACAGACTGGGGAGAAAGGTCAGAGAGAGTCCCATTGATTCAGATACACACTGGTCCTGGGGATAGACTGGGGAGAAAGGTCAGAGAGAGTCCCATTGACTCAGATACACACTGGTCCTGGGGATAGACTGGGGTGAAAGGTCAGAGAGTCCCATTGACTCAGTGACATACTGGTCCTCGGGATAGATTGGGAGAAAGGTGAGAGAGAGTCCCATTGACTCATATAAACACTGGTCCTCGGGATAGACTGGGGAGAAAGGTCAGAGAGTGTCCCATTGACTCAGATACACACTGGTCCTGGGGGTCTGGGGAGAAAGTTCAGAGAGTCCCATTGACTCAGATACACACTGGTCCTGGGGATAGACTGGGGTGAAAGATCAGAGAGTCCCATTGACTCAGTTACATACTGATCCTTGGGATAGACTGGGGAGAAAGCTCAGAGAGAGTCCGATTGACTCAGATACACACTGGTCCTGGGGATAGAGTGGGGAGAAAGGTCAGAGAGAGTCCCATTGACTCAGATACACTCTGGTCCTGGGTGCCTGGGGAGAAAGGTCAGAGAGTCCCATTGACTCATATACACACTGGTCCTGGGGATAGACTGGGGAGAAAGGTCAGAGAGAGTCCCATTGACTCAGATGCACACTGGTCCTGGGGATAGACTGGGAAGAAAGGTCAGAGAGAATCCCATTGACTCAGATACATACTGGTCCTGGGCATAGACTGGGGAGAAAGGTCAGAGAGAGTCCCATAGATTCTGATAAACACTGATCCTGGGGGACAGGGAAGAAAGATCAGAGAGTGGCCCATTGACTCAGATACACACTGGTCCTGGGGAAAGACTGGGGAGAACGGTCAGAGAGATTCGCATTGACTCAGATACACACTGGTCCTGGGGATAGACTGGGGAGAATAGTCAGAGAGAGTCCCATCGATTCAGATAAACACTGGTCCTGGGGGACTGGGGAGAAAGATCAGAGAGGGTCCCATTGACTCAGATATACTCTGGTCCTGGGTGTCTGGGGAGAAAGGTCAGAGAGTCCCATTGACTCAGATACACACTGGTCCTCGGGATAGACTGGGGAGAAAAGTCAGAGAGAGTCCCATTGACTCAGATACACATTGGTCCTGGGGATAGACTGGGGAGAAAGGTCAGACAGAATCCCATTGACTCAGATACAAACTGGTCCTGGGGACAGACTGGGGAGAAAGGTCAGAGAGAGTCCCATTGACTTAGATACACACTGGTCCTGGGGATAGACTGGGGAGAAAGGTCAGAGAGAGTCCCATTGACTCAGATACACTCTGGTCCTGGGTGTCTGGGGAGAAAGGTCAGAGAGTCCCATTGACTCAGATACACACTGGTCCTGGGGATAGAATGGGGAGAAAGGTCAGAGAGAGTCCCATTGACTCTGATGCACACTGGTCCTGGGGATAGACTGGGGAGAAAGGTCAGAGAGAATCCCATTGACTCAGATACATACTGGTCCTGGGCATAGACTGGGGAGAAAGGTCAGAGAGAGTCCCATTGACTCAGATACACACTGGTCCTGGGGATAGACTGGGGAGAAAGGTCAGAGAGAGTCCCATTGACTCAGATACACACTGGTCCTGGGGATAGACTGGGGAGAAAGGTCAGAGAGTCCCATTGACTCAGATACACACTGGTCCTGGGGATAGACTGGGGAGGAAGGTCAGAGAGAGTCCCATTGACTCAGATACACACTGGTCCTGTGGGTAGACTGGGATGAAAGGTCAGAGAGAGTCCCATTGACTCAGATACACACTGGTCCTGGGGATAGACTGGGGAGTCCCATTGACTCAGATACACACTGGTCCTGGGGATAGACTGGGGTGAAAGGTCAGAGAGTCCCATTGACTCAGTGACATACTGGTCCTCGGGATAGACTTGGGAGAAAAGTGAGAGAGAGTCCCATTGACTCATATAAACACTGGTCCTGGGGATAGACTGGGGAATAAAGGTCAGAGAGTGTCCCATTGACTCAGATACACACTGGTCCTGGGGGTCTGGGGAGAAAGTTCAGAGAGTCCCATTGACTCAGATACACACTGGTCCTGGGGATAGACTGGGGAGAAAGGTCAGAGAGAGTCCCATTGATTCAGATACCCACTGGTCCTGGGGATAGTCTGGGGAGAAAGGTCAGAGAGAGTCCCATTGACTCAGATAAACACTGGTCCTGGGGATAGACTGGGGAGAAAGGTCAGAGAGAGTCCCATTGACTCAGATACATACTGGTCCTGGGCATAAACTGGGGAGAAAGGTTAGAGAGAGTCCCATAGATTCTGATAAACACTGGTCCTGGGGGATAGGGAAGTAAGATCAGAGAGAGGCCCATTGACTCAGATACACACTGGTCCTGGGGAAAGACTGGGGAGAACGGTCAGAGAGATTCGCATTGACTCAGATACACACTGGTCCTGGGGATAGACTGGGGAGAATGGTCAGAGATAGTCCCATCGATTCAGATAAACACTGGTCCTGGGGACTGGGGAGAAAGATCAGAGAGGGTCCCATTGACTCAGATATACTCTGGTCCTGGGTGTCTGGGGAGAAAGGTCAGAGAGTCCCATTGACTCAGATACACACTGGTCCTGGGGATAGACTGGGGAGAAAGGTCAGAGGGAGTCCCATTGACTCAGATGCACACTGGTGCTGGGGATAGACTGGGGAGAAAGGTTAGAGAGAATCCCATTCACTCAGATACATACTGGTCCTGGGCATAGACTGGGGAGAAAGGTCAGAGAGAGTCCCACAGATTCTGATAAACACTGGTCCTGGGGGACAGGGAAGAAAGATCAGAGAGAGGCCCATTGACTCAGATACACACTGGTCCTGGGGAAAGACTGGGGAGAACGGTCAGAGAGATTCGCATTGACTCAGATACACATTGGTCCTGGGGATAGACTGGGGAGAAAGGTCAGAGAGAGTCCCATTGACTCAGATACACACTGGTCCTGGGGATAGACTGGGTAGAAAGTTCAAAGAGTGTCCCATTGACTCAGATACACACTTGTCCTAGGGGTCTGGGTGAAAGGTCAGAGAGTCCCATTTACTCAGATACACAGTGGTCCTGGGGATAGACTGGGGTGAAAGGTCAGAGAGTCCCATTGACTCAGTTACATACTGGTCCTCGGGATAGACTGGGGAGAAAGGTCAGAGAGAGTCGCATTGAATCATATAAACACTGGTCCTGGGGATCGACTGGGGAGAATAGTCAGAGAGAGTCCCATTGACTCAGATACACACTGGTCCTCGGGATAGACTGGGGAGAAAAGTCAGAGAGAGTCCCATTGACTCAGATACACATTGGTCCTGGGGATAGACTGGGGAGAAAGGTCAGAGAGAATCCCATTGACTCAGATACAAACTGGTCCTGGGGACAGACTGGGGAGAAAGGTCAGAGAGAGTCAAATTGACTCAGATACACACTGGTCCTGGGGATAGACTGGGGAGAAAGGTCAGAGAGAGTCCCATTGACTCAGATACACACTGGTCCTGGGGATAGACTGGGGTGAAAGGTCAGAGAGTCGGATTGACTCAGTGACATACTGGTCCTCGGGATAGACTTGGGAGAAAGGTGAGAGAGAGTCCCATTGACTCATATAAACACTGGTCCTGGGGATAGACTGGGGAGAAAGGTCAGAGAGTGTCCCATTGACTCTGATACACTGGTCCTGGGGGTCTGGGGAGAAAGTTCAGAGTCCCATTGACTCAGATACACACTGGTTCTGGGGATAGACTGGGATGAAAGGTCAGAGAGTCCCATTGACTCAGTTATATACTGGTCCTCGGGATAGACTGGGGAGAAAGGTGAGAGAGAGTCCCATTGACTCAGATAAAAACTGGTCCTGGGGATAGGCTGGGGAGTAAGGTCAGAGAGTTCCATTGACTCAGATACACACTGGTCCTGTGGGATATGCTGGGGAAAAAGATCAGAGAGAGTCCCATTGACTCAGATAAACACTGGTCCTGGGGATAGACTGGGGAGAAAGTTCGGAGAGATTCCCATTGTCTCAGATACACACTGGTCCTGGGGATAGACTGGGGAGAAAGGTCAGAGAGAGTCCCATTGACTCAGATACACACTGGTCCTGGGGATAGACTGGGGAGAAAGGTCAGAGAGAGTCCCATTGACTCAGATACACACTGGTCCTGGGGATAGACTGGGGAGAAAGGTCAAAGAGAGTCCCATTGACTCAGATACACATTGGTCCTGGGGATAGACTGGGGAGAAAGGTCAGACAGAATCCCATTGACTCAGATACAAACTGGTCCTGGGGACAGACTGGGGAGAAAGGTCAGAGAGAGTCCCATTGACTTAGATACACACTGGTCCTGGGGATAGACTGGGGAGAAAGGTCAGAGAGAGTCCCATTGACTCAGATACACTCTGGTCCTGGGTGTCTGGGGAGAAAGGTCAGAGAGTCCCATTGACTCAGATACACACTGGTCCTGGGGATAGAATGGGGAGAAAGGTCAGAGAGAGTCCCATTGACTCTGATGCACATTGGTCCTGGGGATAGACTGGGGAGAAAGGTCAGAGAGAATCCCATTGACTCAGATACATACTGGTCCTGGGCATAGACTGGGGAGAAAGGTCAGAGAGAGTCCCATTGACTCAGATACACACTGGTCCTGGGGATAGACTGGGGAGAAAGGTCAGAGAGAGTCCCATTGACTCAGATACACACTGGTCCTGGGGATAGACTGGGGAGAAAGGTCAGAGAGTCCCATTGACTCAGATACACACTGGTCCTGGGGATAGACTGGGGAGGAAGGTCAGAGAGAGTCCCATTGACTCAGATACACACTGGTCCTGGGGGTAGACTGGGTAGAAAGGTCAGAGAGAGTCCCATTGACTCAGATACACACTGGTCCTGGGGATAGACTGGGGAGTCCCATTGACTCAGATACACACTGGTCCTGGGGATAGACTGGGGTGAAAGGTCAGAGAGTCCCATTGACTCAGTGACATACTGGTCCTCGGGATAGACTTGGGAGAAAGGTGAGAGAGAGTCCCATTGACTCATATAAACACTGGTCCTGGGGATAGACTGGGGAATAAAGGTCAGAGAGTGTCCCATTGACTCAGATACACACTGGTCCTGGGGGTCTGGGGAGAAAGTTCAGAGAGTCCCATTGACTCAGATACACACTGGTCCTGGGGATAGACTGGGGAGAAAGGTCAGAGAGAGTCCCATTGATTCAGATACCCACTGGTCCTGGGGATAGTCTGGGGAGAAAGGTCAGAGAGAGTCCCATTGACTCAGATAAACACTGGTCCTGGGGATAGACTGGGGAGAAAGGTCAGAGAGAGTCCCATTGACTCAGATACACTCTGGTCCTGGGGGACTGGGGAGAAAGGTCAGAGAGAGTCCCATTGACTCAGATAAACACTGGTCCTGGGGATAGACTGGGGAGAAAGTTTAGAGTGAGTGCCATTGATTCAGATAAACACTGGTCCTGGGGATAGACTGGGGAGAAAGGTCAGACAGAATCCCATTGACTCAGATACAAACTGGTCCTGGGGACAGACTGGGGAGAAAGGTCAGAGAGAGTCCCATTGATTCAGATACACACTGGTCCTGGGGATAGACTGGGGAGAAATGTCAGAGTGAGTCCCATTGACTCAGATACACACTGGTCCTGGGGATAGACTGGGGTGAAAGGTCAGAGAGTCCCATTGACTCAGTGACATACTGGTCCTCGGGATAGACTGGGGAGAAAGCTCAGAGAGAGTCCCATTGACTCAGATACACACTGGTCCTGGGGATAGACTGGGGAGAAAGGTCAGAGAGAGTCCCATTGACTCAGATACACTCTGGTCCTGGGTGTCTGGGGAGAATGGTCAGAGAGTCCCATTGACTCATATACACACTGGTCCTGGGGATAGACTGGGGAGAAAGGTCAGAGAGAGTCCCATTGACTCAGATGCACACTGTTCCTGGGGATAGACTGGGAAGAAAGGTCAGAGAGAATCCCATTGACTCAGATACATACTGGTCCTGGGCATAGACTGGGGAGAAAGGTCAGAGAGAGTCCCATAGATTCTGATAAACACTGGTCCTGGGGGACAGGGAAGAAAGATCAGAGAGTGGCCCATTGACTCAGATACACACTGGTCCTGGGGAAAGACTGGGGAGAACGGTCAGAGAGATTCGCATTGACTCAGATACACACTGGTCCTGGGGATAGACTGGGGAGAATGGTCAGAGAGAGTCCCATCGATTCAGATAAACACTGGTCCTGGGGGACTGGGAATAAAGATCAGAGAGAGGCCCATTGACTCAGATACATACTGTGTTCTGGGGATAGACTGGGGAGAAAAGTCAGAGAGATTCGCATTGACTCAGATACACACTGGTCCTGGGGATAGAGTGGGGAGAAAGGGCTGAGAGAGTCCCATTATCACAAATACACACTGGTCCTGGGGATAGACTGGGGAGAAAGGTCAGAGAGTCCCACTGACTCATATACACACTGTGCAGGTGATAGACTGGGGAGAAAGGTCAGAGAGAGTCCCATTGACTCAGATAAACATTGGTCCTGGGGATAGACTGGGGAGAAAGGTCAGAGAGAATCCCATTGACTCAGATACAAACTGGTCCTGGGTACAGACTGGGGAGAAAGGTCAGAATAGTCCCATTGACTCAGATACACACTGGTCGTGGGGATAGACTGGGGAGAAAGGTCAGAGAGAGAGTCCCATTGACTCAGATACAAACTGGTCCTGGGGATAGACTGGGGAGAAAGGTCAGAGAGAGTCCCATTGACTCAGATACACACTGGTCCTGGGGATAGACTGGGGAGAAAGGTCAGAGAGAGTCCCATTGACTCAGATACACACTGGTCCTGGGGATAGACTGGGGAGAAAGGTCAGAGAGTCCCATTGACTCAGATACACACTGGTCCTGGGGATAGACTGGGGAGGAAGGTCAGAGAGAGTCCCATTGACTCAGATACACACTGGTCCTGGGGGTAGACTGGGTAGAAAGGTCAGAGAGAGTCCCATTGACTCAGATACACACTGGTCCTGGGGATAGACTGGGGAGAAAGGTCAGAGAGAGTCCCATTGACTCAGATACACACTGGTCCTGGGGATAGACTGGGGTGAAAGGTCAGAGAGTCCCATTGACTCAGTGACATACTGGTCCTCGGGATAGACTTGGGAGAAAGGTGAGAGAGAGTCCCATTGACTCATATAAACACTGGTCCTGGGGATAGACTGGGGAATAAAGGTCAGAGAGTGTCCCATTGACTCAGATACACACTGGTCCTGGGGGTCTGGGGAGAAAGTTCAGAGAGTCCCATTGACTCAGATACACACTGGTCCTGGGGATAGACTGGGATGAAAGGTCAGAGAGTCCCATTGACTCAGTTATATACTGGTCCTCGGGATAGACTGGGGAGAAAGGTCAGAGAGAGTCCCATTGATTCAGATACCCACTGGTCCTGGGGATAGACTGGGGAGAAAGGTCAGAGAGAGTCCCATTGACTCAGATAAACACTGGTCCTGGGGATAGACTGGGGAGAAAGGTCAGAGAGAGTCCCATTGACTCAGATACACTCTGGTCCTGGGGGACTGGGGAGAAAGGTCAGAGAGAGTCCCATTGACTCAGATAGACTCTGGTCCTGGGGGACTGGGGAGGAAGGTCAGAGAGAGTCCCATTGACTCAGATACACACTGGTCCTGGGGATAGACTGGGGAGAAAGGTCAGAGAGATTCCCATTGACTCAGATACACACTGGTCCTGGGGGATAGACTGGGGAGAAAGGTCAGATAGAGTCCCATTGACTCAGATAAAAACTGGTCCTGCGGATAGGCTGGGGAGTAAGGTCAGAGAGTTCCATTGACTCAGATACACACTGGTCCTGGGGGATATACTGCGGAAAAAGTTCAGAGAGAGTCCCATTGACTCAGATAAACACTGGTCCTGGGGATAGACTGGGGAGAAAAGTCAGAGAGAGGCCCATTGACTCAGATACACACTGGTCCTGGGAATAGACTGGGGAGAAAGTTCAGAGAGATTCCCATTGACTCAGATACACACTGGTCCTGGGGATAGACTGGGGAGAAAGGTCAGAGAGAGTCCCATTGACTCAGATACACACTGGTCCTGGGGATAGACTGGGGAGAAAGGTCAGAGAGAGTCCCATTGACTCAGATACACACTGGTCCTGGGGATAGACTGGGGAGAAAGGTCAGAGAGAGTCCCATTGACTCAGATACACACTGGTCCAGGGGATATACTGGGGAGAAAGTTCAGAGAGAGTCCCATTGACTCAGATACACACTGGTCCTGGGGATAGCCTGGGGTGAAAGGTCAGAGAGTCCCATTGACTCAGTTACATACTGGTCCTCGGTATAGACTGGGGAGAAAGGTCAGAGAGAATCCCATTGACTCAGATACATACTGGTACTGGGCATAAACTGGGGAGAAAGGTCAGAGAGAGTCCCATAGATTCTGATAAACACTGGTCATGGGGGATAGGGAAGAAAGATCAGAGAGAGGCCCATTGACTCAGATACACACTGGTCCTGGGGAAAGACTGGGGAGAACGGTCAGAGAGATTCGCATTGACTCAGATACACACTGGTCCTGGGGATAGACTGGGGAGAATGGTCAGAGAGAGTCCCATCGATTCAGATAAACACTGGTCCTGGGGGACTGGGGAGAAAGATCAGAGAGAGTCCCATTGACTCAGATACACTCTGGTCCTGGGTGTCTGGGGAGAATGGTCAGAGAGTCCCATTGACTCAGATACACACTGGTCCTGGGAATAGACTGGGGAGAAAGGTCAGAGAGAGTCCCATTGACTCAGATACACACTGGTCCTGGGGATAGACTGGGGAGAAAGGTCAGAGAGAGTCCCATTGACTCAGATACACACTGGTCCTGGGGATAGACTGGGGAGAAAGGTCAGAGAGAGTCCCATTGACTCAGATACACACTGGTCCAGGGGATAGACTGGGGAGAAAGGTCAGACAGAATCCCATTGACTCAGATACAAACTGGTCCTGGGGACAGACTGGGGAGAAAGGTCAGAGAGAGTCCCATTGAGTCAGATACACACTGCTCCTGGGGATATACTGGGGAGAAAGTTCAGAGAGAGTCCCATTGACTCAGATACACACTGGTCCTGGGGATAGCCTGGGGTGAAAGGTCAGAGAGTCCCATTGACTCAGTTACATACTGGTCCTCGGTATAGACTGGGGAGAAAGGTCAGAGAGAGTCCCATTGACTCAGATGCACACTGGTCCTGGGGATAGACTGGGGAGAAAGGTCAGAGAGAGTCCCATTGACTCAGATACACTCTGGTCCTGGGTGTCTGGGGAGAAAGGTCAGAGAGTCCCATTGACTCAGATACACACTGGTCCTGGGGATAGACTGGGGACAAAAGGTCAGAGAGTGTCCCATTGACTCAGATGCACACTGGTCCTGGGGATAGACTGGGGAGAAAGGTCAGAGAGAATCCCATTGACTCAGATACATACTGGTACTGGGCATAAACTGGGGAGAAAGGTCAGAGAGAGTCACATAGATTCTGATAAACACTGGTCATGGGGGATAGGGAAGAAAGATCAGAGAGAGGCCCATTGACTCAGATACACACTGGTCCTGGGGAAAGACTGGGGAGAACGGTCAGAGAGATTCGCATTGACTCAGATACACACTGGTCCTGGGGATAGACTGGGGAGAATGGTCAGAGAGAGTCCCATCGATTCAGATAAACACTGGTCCTGGGGGACTGGGGAGAAAGATCAGAGAGAGTCCCATTGACTCAGATACACTCTGGTCCTGGGTGTCTGGGGAGAATGGTCAGAGAGTCCCATTGACTCAGATACACACTGGTCCTGGGAATAGACTGGGGAGAAAGGTCAGAGAGAGTCCCATTGACTCAGATGCACACTGGTCCTGGGGATAGACTGGGGAGAAAGGTTAGAGAGAATCCCATTGACTCAGATACATACTGGTCCTGGGCATAGACTGGGGAGAAAGGTCAGAGAGAGTCCCAAAGATTCTGATAAACAATGGTCCTGGGGGACAGGGAAGAAAGATCAGAGAGAGGCCCATTGACTCAGATACACACTGGTCCTGGGGAAAGACTGGGGAGAACGGTCAGAGAGATTCGCATTGACTCAGATACACACTGGTCCTGGGGATAGACTGGGGAGAAAGCTCAGAGAGAGTCCTATTGACTCAGATACACACTGGTCCTGGGGATAGACTGGGTAGAAAGTTCAAAGAGTGTCCCATTGACTCAGATACACACTTGTCCTGGGGGTCTGGGGAGAAAGGTCAGAGAGTCCCATTTACTCAGATACACAGTGGTCCTGGGGATAGACTGGGGTGAAAGGTCAGAGAGTCCCATTGACTCAGTTACATACTGGTCCTCGGGATAGACTGGGGAGAAAGATCAGAGAGAGTCCCATTGACTCATATAAACACTGGTCCTGGGGATCGACTGGGGAGAATAGTCAGAGAGAGTCCCATTGACTCAGCTCACACTGGTCCTCGGGATAGACTGGGGAGAAAAGTCAGAGAGAGTCCCATTGACTCAGATACACATTGGTCCTGGGGATAGACTGGGGAGAAAGGTCAGAGAGAATCCCATTGACTCAGATACAAACTGGTCCTGGGGACAGACTGGGGAGAAAGGTCAGAGAGAGTCAAATTGACTCAGATACACACTGGTCCTGGGGATAGACTGGGGAGAAAGGTCAGAGAGAGTCCCATTGACTCAGATACACACTGGTCCTGGGGATAGACTGGGGTGAAAGGTCAGAGAGTCCCATTGACTCAGTGACATACTGGTCCTCGGGATAGACTTGGGAGAAAGGTGAGAGAGAGTCCCATTGACTCATATAAACACTGGTCCTGGGGATAGACTGGGGAGAAAGGTCAGAGAGTGTCCCATTGACTCTGATACACTGATCCTGGGGGTCTGGGGAGAAAGTTCAGAGAGTCCCATTGACTCAGATACACACTGGTTCTGGGGATAGACTGGGATGAAAGGTCAGAGAGTCCCATTGACTCAGTTATATACTGGTCCTCGGGATAGACTGGGGAGAAAGGTGAGAGAGAGTCCCATTGACTCAGATAAAAACTGGTCCTGGGGATAGGCTGGGGAGTAAGGTCAGAGAGTTCCATTGACTCAGATACACACTGGTCCTGTGGGATATGCTGGGGAAAAAGTTCAGAGAGAGTCCCATTGACTCAGATAAACACTGGTCCTGGGGATAGACTGGGGAGAAAGTTCGGAGAGATTCCCATTGACTCAGATACACACTGGTCCTGGGGATAGACTGGGGAGAAAGGTCAGAGAGAGTCCCATTGACTCAGATGCACACTGGTCCTGGGGATAGACTGGGGACAAAAGGTCAGAGAGAGTCCCATAGATTCTGATAAACACTGGTCATGGGGGATAGGGAAGAAAGATCAGAGAGAGGCCCATTGACTCAGATACACACTGGTCCTGGGGAAAGACTGGGGAGAACGGTCAGAGAGATTCGCATTGACTCAGATACACACTGGTCCTGCGGATAGACTGGGGAGAATGGTCAGAGAGAGTCCCATCGATTCAGATAAACACTGGTCCTGGGGGACTGGGGAGAAAGATGAGAGAGAGTCCCATTGACTCAGATACACTCTGGTCCTGGGTGTCTGGGGAGAATGGTCAGAGAGTCCCATTGACTCAGATACACACTGGTCCTGGGAATAGACTGGGGAGAAAGGTCAGAGAGAGTCCCATTGACTCAGATGCACACTGGTCCTGGGGATAGACTGGGGAGAAAGGTTAGAGAGAATCCCATTGACTCAGATACATACTGGTCCTGGGCATAGACTGGGGAGAAAGGTCAGAGAGAGTCCCAAAGATTCTGATAAACAATGGTCCTGGGGGACAGGGAAGAAAGATCAGAGAGAGGCCCATTGACTCAGATACACACTGGTCCTGGGGAAAGACTGGGGAGAACGGTCAGAGAGATTCGCATTGACTCAGATACACACTAGTCCTGGGGATAGACTGGGGAGAAAGCTCAGAGAGAGTCCCATTGACTCAGATACACACTGGTCCTGGGGATAGACTGGGTAGAAAGGTCAGAGAGTCCCATTTACTCAGATACACAGTGGTCCTGGGGATAGACTGGGAAGAAAGGTCGGAGAGAGTCCCATTGACTCAGATACACACTGGTCCTGGGGATAGACTGGGGAGAAAGGTCAGAGAGAGTCCCATTGACTCAGATACACACTGGTCCTGGGGATAGACTGTGGAGAAAGGTCAGACAGAATCCCATTGACTCAGATACAAACTGGTCCTGGGGGCAGACTGGGGAGAAAGGTCAGAGAGAGTCCCATTGACTCAGATACACACTGGTCCTGGGGATAGATTGGGGAGAAAGGTCAGAGAGAGTCCCATTGACTCAGATACACTCTGGTCCTGGGTGTCTGGGGAGAAAGGTCAGAGAGTCCAATTGACTCAGATACACACTGGTCCTGGGGATAGAATGGGGAGAAAGGTCAGAGAGAGTCCCATTGACTCTGATGCACACTGGTCCTGGGGATAGACTGGGGAGAAAGGTCAGAGAGAATCCCATTGACTCAGATACATACTGGTCCTGGGCATAGACTGGGGAGAAATGTCAGAGAGAGTCATATAGATTCTGATAAACACTGGTCCTGGGGGACAGGGAAGAAAGATCAGAGAGAGGCCCATTGATTCAGATACACACTGGTCCTGTGGAAAGACTGGGGAGAACGGTCAGAGAGATTCGCATTGACTCAGATACACACTGGTCCTGGGGATAGAATGGGGAGAAAGCTCAGAGAGAGTCCCATTGACTCAGATACACACTGGTCCTGGGGATAGACTGGGTAGAAAGTTCAGAGAGTGTCCCATTGACTCAGATACACACTTGTCCTGGGGGTCTGGGGAGAAAGGTCAAAGAGTCCCATTTACTCAGATACACAGTTGTCCTGGGGATAGACTGGGGTGAAAGGTCAGAGAGTCCCATTGACTCAGTTACATACTGGTCCTCGGGATAGACTGGGGAGAAAGGTCAGAGAGAGTCCCATTGACTCATATAAACACTGGTCCTGGCGATCGACTGGGGAGAATAGTCAGAGAGAGTCCCATTGACTCAGATACAGACTGGTCCTCGGTATAGACTGGGGAGAAAAGTCAGAGAGAGTCCCATTGACTCAGATACACATTGGTACTGGGGATAGACTGGGGAGAAAGGTCAGAGAGAGTCCCATTGACTCAGATACACACTGGTCCTGGGGATAGACTGGGGTGAAAGGTCAGAGAGTCCCATTGACTCAGTGACATACTGGTCCTCGGGATAGACTTGGGAGAAAGGTGAGAGAGAGTCCCATTGACTCATATAAACACTGGTCCTGGGGATAGACTGGGGAGAAAGGTCAGAGAGTGTCCCATTGACTCAGATACACACTGGCCCTGGGGGTCTGGGGAGAATGTTCAGAGAGTCCCATTGACTCAGATACACTCTGGTCCTGGGGGACTGGGGAGAAAGGTCAGAGAGAGTCCCATTGACTCAGATAGACTCTGGTCCTGGGGGACTGGGGAGAAAGGTCAGAGAGAGTCCCATTGACTCAGATACACACTGGTCCTGGGGATAGACTGGGGAGAAAGGTCAGAGAGAGTCCCATTGACTCAGATACACACTGGTCCTGGGGGATAGACTGGGGAGAAAGGTCAGAGAGAGTCCCATTGACTCAGATCAAAACTGGTCCTGGGGATAGGCTGGGGAGTAAGGTCAGAGAGTTCCATTGACTCAGATACACACTGGTCCTGGGGATAGACAGGGGAGAAAGGTCAGAGAGAGTCCCATTGACTCAGATACACACTGGTCCTGGGGATAGACTGGGGAGAAAGGTCAGAGAGAGTCCCATTGACTCAGATACACACTGGTCCTGGGGATAGACTGGGGAGAAAGATCAGAGAGAGTCCCATTGACTCAGATACACATTGGTCCTGGGGATAGACTGGGGAGAAAGGTCAGACAGAATCCCATTGACTCAGATACAAACTGGTCCTGGGGACAGACTGGGGAGAAAGGTCAGAGAGAGTCCCATTGACTCAGATACACACTGGTCCTGGGGATAGAATGGGGAGAAAAGTCAGAGAGAGTCCCATTGACTCAGATACACACTGGTCCTGGGGATAGACTGGGGTGAAAGTTCAGAGAGTCCCATTGAATCAGTGACATACTGGTCCTCGGGATAGACTTGGGAGAAAGGTGAGAGAGAGTCCCATTGACTCATATAAACACTGGTCCTGGGGTTAGACTGGGGAGTAAGGTCAGAGAGTGTCCCATTGACTCAGATACACACTGGTCCTGGAGATAGACTGGGGTGAAAGATCAGAGAGTCCCATTGACTCAGTTACATACTGGTCCTCGGGATAGACTGGGGAGAAAGGTCAGAGAGAGTCCCATTGACTCAGATACACACTGGTCCTGGGGCTAGACTGGGGAGAAAGGTCAGAGAGGGTCCCATTGACTCAGATACACTCTGGTCCTGGGTGTCTGGGGAGAAAGGTCAGAGAGTGCCATTGACTCAGATACACACTGGTCCTGGGGATAGACTGGGGAAAAAAGGTCAGAGAGAGTCCCATTGACTCAGATGCACACTGGTCCTGGGCATAGACTGGGGAGAAAGGTCAGAGAGAGTCCCATAGATTCTGATAAACACTGGTCCTGGGGGACAGGGAAGAAAGATCAGAGAGAGGCCCATTGACTCAGATACACACTGGTCCTGGGGAAAGATTGGGGAGAACGGTCAGAGAGATTCGCATTGACTCAGATACACACTGGTCCTGGGGATAGAGGGGGGAGAAAGGTCAGAGAGAGTCCCATTGACTCAGATACACACTGGTCCTGGGGATAGAATGGGTAGAAAGTTCAGAGAGTGTACCATTGACTCAGATACACACTTGTCCTGGGGGTCTGGGGAGAAAGGTCAGAGAGTCCCATTTACTCAGATACACAGTGGTCCTGGGGATAGACTGGGGTGAAAGGTCAGAGAGAGTCCCATTGACTCATATAAACACTGGTCCTGGGGATCGACTGGGGAGAATAGTCAGAGAGAGTCCCATTGACTCAGATACACACTGGTTCTCGGGATAGACTGGTTAGAAAAGTCAGAGAGAGTCCCATTGACTCAGATACACACTGGTCCTCGGGATAGACTGGGGAGAAAGGTCAGAGAGTCAAATTGACTCAGATACACACTGGTCCTGGGGATAGACTGGGGAGAAAGTTCAGAGAGAGTCCTATTGACTCAGATACACACTGGTCCTGGGGATAGATTGGGTGAAAAGTCAGAAAGTCCCATTGACTCAGTGACCTACTGGTCCTCGGGATAGACTTGGGAGAAAGGTGAGAGAGAGTCCCATTGACACATATAAACACTGGTCCTGGGGATAGACTGGGGAGAAAGGTCAGAGAGTGTCCCATTGACTCTGATACAAACTGGTCCTGGGGGTCTGGGGAGAAAGTTCAGAGAGTCCCATTGACTCAGATACACACTGGTTCTGGGGATAGACTGGGATGAAAGGTCAGAGAGTCCCATTGACTCAGTTATATACTGGTCCTCGGGATAGACTGGGGAGAAAGGTCAGAGAGAGTCCCATTGACTCAGATACCCACTGGTCCTGGGGATAGACTGGAGAGAAAGGTCAGAGAGAGTCCCATTGACTCAGATAAACACTGGTCCTGGGGATAGACTGAGGAGAAAGGTCAGAGAGAGTCCCATTGACTCAGATACACTCTGGTCCTGGGGGACTGGGGAGAAAGGTCAGAGAGAGTCCCATTGACTCAGATACATACTGGTTCTGGGGATAGACTGGGGAGAAAGGTCAGAGAGATTCGCATTGACTCAGATACACATTGGTCCTGGGGATAGACTGGGGAGAAAGGTCTGAGAGAGTCCCATTATCTCAAATACACACTGGTCCTGGGGATAGACTGGGGAGAAAGGTCATAGAGTCCCACTGACTCAGATAGAAACTGGTCCTGGGGATAGACTGGGGAGAAAGGTCAGAGAGAGTCCCATTGACTCAGATACACACTGGTCCTGGGGAAAGAATGGGGAGGAAGGTCAGAGAGAATCCCATTGACTCAGATACACTTTGGTCCTGGGGATAGACTGGGGAGAAAGGTCAGAGAGAATCCCATTGACTCAGATAAACACTGGTCCTGGGGATAGACTGGGGAGGAAGGTCAGAGA
Source organism: Pristiophorus japonicus (assembly GCF_044704955.1). Lineage (NCBI taxonomy): Eukaryota > Metazoa > Chordata > Chondrichthyes > Pristiophoridae > Pristiophorus > Pristiophorus japonicus. Next base: position 832,074 of record NW_027254531.1, read on the forward strand.
GAGTCCCATTGACTCATATACACACTGTCCAGGGGATAGACTGGGGAGAAAGGTCAGAGAGAATCCCATTGACTCAGATACACATTGGTCCTGGGGATAGACTGGGGAGAAAGGTCAGAGAGAATCCCATTGACTCAGATACAAACTGGTCCTGGGGACAGACTGGAGAGAAAGGTCAGAGAGAGTCCCATTGATTCAGATGCACACTGGTCGTGGGGATAGACTGGGGAGAAAGGTCAGAGAGAGTCCCATTGACTCAGATACACACTGGTCCTGGGGATTGACTGGGGAGAAAGGTCAGAGAGAGTCCCATTGACTCAGATACACGTTGGTCCTGGGGATAGACTGGGGAGAAAGGTCAGAGAGCCCCATTGACTCAGAAAAACAGTGGTCCTGGGGATAGACTGGGGACAAATGTCAGAGAGAGAGTCCCATTGACTCAGATACACACTGGTCCTGGGGATAGACTGGGGAGAAAGGTCAGAGAGAGTCCCATCGATTCAGATAAATACTGGTCCTGGGGGACTGGGGAGAAAGGTCAGATAGAGGCTCATTGACTCAGATACACACAGGTCCTGGAGGCAGACTGGGGAGAAAGGGCAGAGAGAGTGCCATTGACTCAATTACACACTGGTCCTGGGAATCGACTGGGGAGTAAGTTCAGAGAGAATCCCATTGACTCAGATACACACTGGTCCTGGGGAATTGACTGGGGAGAAAGGTCAGAGAGAGTCCCATTGACTCAGATACACAATGGTCCTGGGGGACTGGGGAGAAAGGTCAGAGAGAGTCCCATTGACTCAGATACACTCTGGTCCTGGGGGACTGGGGAGAAAGATCAGAGAGTGTCCCATTAACTCAGATACACTCTGGTCCTGGGGGACTGGGGAGAAAGGTCAGAGAGAGTCCCATTGACTCAGATAGACTCTGGTCCTGGGGGACTGGGGAGAAAGGTCAGAGAGAGTCCCATTGACTCAGATACACACTGGTCCTGGGGATAGACTGGGGAGAAAGTTCAGAGAGAGTCCCATTGACTCAGATACACACTGGTCCTGGGGGATTGACTGGGGAGAAAGGTCAGAGAGAGTCCCATTGACTCAGATACACAATGGTCCTGGGGGACTGGGGAGAAAGGTCAGAGAGAGTCCCATTGACTCAGATACACTCTGGTCCTGGGGGACTGGGGAGAAAGATCAGAGAGAGTCCCATTAACTCAGATACACTCTGGTCCTGGGGGACTGGGGAGAAAGGTCAGAGAGAGTCCCATTGACTCAGATAGACTCTGGTCCTGGGGGACTGGGGAGAAAGGTCAGAGAGAGTCCCATTGACTCAGATACACACTGGTCCTGGGGATAGACTGGGGAGAAAGTTCAGAGAGAGTCCCATTGACTCAGATACACACTGGTCCTGGGGGATAGACTGGGGAGAAAGGTCAGAGAGAGTCCCATTGACTCAGATAAAAACTGGTCCTGGGGATAGGCTGGGGAGTAAGGTCAGAGAGTTCCATTGACTCAGATACACACTGGTCCTGGGGGATATACTGGGGAAAAAGTTCAGAGAGTCCCATTGACTCAGTTACATACTGGTCCTCAGGATAGACTGGGGAGAAAGGTCAGAGAGAGTCCCATTGACTCAGATACACACTGGTCCTGGGGATAGACTGGGGAGAAAGGTCAGAGAGAGTCCCATTGACTCAGATACACTCTGGTCCTTGGAGTCTGGGGAGAAAGGTTAGAGAGTCCCATTGACTCAGATACACACTGGTCCTGGGGATAGACTGGGGAGAAAGGCCAGAGAGAGTCCCATTGACTCAGATGCACACTGGTCCTGGGGATAGACTGGGGAGAAAGGTCAGAGAGAATCCCATTGATTCAGATACATACTGGTCCTGGGCATAGACTGGGGGGAAAGGTCAGAGAGAGTCCCATAGATTATGATAAACACTGGTCCTGGGGGACAGGGAAGAAAAATCAGAGAGAGGCCCATTGACTCAGATACACACTGGTCCTGGGGAAAGACTGGGGAGAAAGGTCAGAGAGCCCCATTGACTCAGAAAAACACTGGTCCTGGGGATAGACTGGGGACAAATGTCAGAGAGAGAGTCCCATTGACTCAGATACACACTGGTCCTGGGGATAGACTGGGGAGAAAGGTCAGAGAGAGTCCCATCGATTCAGATAAATACTGGTCCTGGGGGACTGGGGAGAAAGGTCAGATAGAGGCTCATTGACTCAGATACACACTGGTCCTGGAGGCAGACTGGGGAGAAAGGGCAGAGAGAGTGCCATTGACTCAATTACACACTGGTCCTGGGAATCGACTGGGGAGAAAGTTCAGAGAGATTCCCATTGACTCAGATACACACTGGTCCTGGGGGATTGACTGGGGAGAAAGGTCAGAGAGAGTCCCATTGACTCAGATACACAATGGTCCTGGGGGACTGGGGAGAAAGGTCAGAGAGAGTCCCATTGACTCAGATACACTCTGGTCCTGGGGGACTGGGGAGAAAGATCAGAGAGAGTCCCATTAACTCAGATACACTCTGGTCCTGGGGGACTGGGGAGAAAGGTCAGAGAGAGTCCCATTGACTCAGATAGACTCTGGTCCTGGGGGACTGGGGAGAAAGGTCAGAGAGAGTCCCATTGACTCAGATACACACTGGTCCTGGGGATAGACTGGGGAGAAAGTTCAGAGAGAGTCCCATTGACTCAGATACACACTGGTCCTGGGGGATTGACTGGGGAGAAAGGTCAGAGAGAGTCCCATTGACTCAGATACACAATGGTCCTGGGGGACTGGGGAGAAAGGTCAGAGAGAGTCCCATTGACTCAGATACACTCTGGTCCTGGGGGACTGGGGAGAAAGATCAGAGAGAGTCCCATTAACTCAGATACACTCTGGTCCTGGGGGACTGGGGAGAAAGGTCAGAGAGAGTCCCATTGACTCAGATACACACTGGTCCTGGGGATAGACTGGGGAGAAAGTTCAGAGAGAGTCCCATTGACTCAGATACACACTGGTCCTGGGGGATAGACTGGGGAGAAAGGTCAGAGAGAGTCCCATTGACTCAGATACACAATGGTCCTGGGGGACTGGGGAGAAAGGTCAGAGAGAGTCCCATTGACTCAGATACACTCTGGTCCTGGGGGACTGGGGAGAAAGATCAGAGAGAGTCCCATTAACTCAGATACACTCTGGTCCTGGGGGACTGGGGAGAAAGGTCAGAGAGAGTCCCATTGACTCAGATACACACTGGTCCTGGGGATAGACTGGGGAGAAAGTTCAGAGAGAGTCCCATTGACTCAGATACACACTGGTCCTGGGGGATAGACTGGGGAGAAAGGTCAGAGAGAGTCCCATTGACTCAGATAAAAACTGGTCCTGGGGATAGGCTGGGGAGTAAGGTCAGAGAGTTCCATTGACTCAGATACACACTGGTCCTGGGGGATATACTGGGGAAAAAGTTCAGAGAGTGTCCCATTGACTCAGATAAACACTGGTCCTGGGGATAGACTGGGGAGAAAGGTCAGAGACAGGCCCATTGACTCAGATACACAGTGGTCCTGGGAATAGACTGGGGAGAAAGTTCAGAGAGATTCCCATTGACTCAGATACACACTGGTCCTGGGGATAAACTTGGGAGAAAGGTCAGAGAGAGTCCCTTTGACTCAGATACACACTGGTCCTGGGGATAGACTGGGGATAAAGGTCAGAGAGAGTCCCATTGACTCAGATACACACTGGTCCTGGGGATAGACTGGGGAGAAAGGTCAGAGAGAGTCCCATTGACTCAGATACACACTGGCCGTGGGGATAGACTGGGGTGAAAGGTCAGAGAGACCCATTGACTCAGTTACATACTGGTCCTCGGGATAGACTTGGGAGAAAGGTGAGAGAGAGTCCAATTGACTCATATAAACACTAGTCCTGGGGATAGACTGGGGAGAATAGTCAGAGAGAGTCCCATTGACTCAGATACACACTGGTCCTCGGGATAGACTGGGGAGAAAAGTCAGCGTGAGTCCCATTGACTCAGATACACATTGGTCCTGCGGATAGACTGGGGATAAAGGTCAGAGAGAGTCCCATTGACTCAGATACACACTGGACCTGGGGAGAGACTGGGGAGAAAGGTCAGAGAGAGTCCCATTGACTCAGATACACACTGGTCCTGGGGGATAGACTGGGGAGAAAGGTCAGAGAGAGTCCCATTGACTCAGATAAAAACTGGTCCTGGGGATAGACTGGGGAGAAAGGTCAGAGAGAGTCCCATTGACTCAGATACACACTGGTCCTGGGGATTGACTGGGGAGAAAGGTCAGAGAGAGTCCCATTGACTCAGATACACGTTGGTCCTGGGGATAGACTGGGGAGAAAGGTCAGAGAGCCCCATTGACTCAGAAAAACACTGGTCCTGGGGATAGACTGGGGACAAATGTCAGAGAGAGAGTCCCATTGACTCAGATACACAATGGTCCTGGGGGACTGGGGAGAAAGGTCAGAGAGAGTCCCATTGACTCAGATACACTCTGGTCCTGGGGGACTGGGGAGAAAGATCAGAGAGAGTCCCATTAACTCAGATACACTCTGGTCCTGGGGGACTGGGGAGAAAGGTCAGAGAGAGTCCCATTGACTCAGATACACACTGGTCCTGGGGATAGACTGGGGAGAAAGTTCAGAGAGAGTCCCATTGACTCAGATACACACTGGTCCTGGGGGATAGACTGGGGAGAAAGGTCAGAGAGAGTCCCATTGACTCAGATACACAATGGTCCTGGGGGACTGGGGAGAAAGGTCAGAGAGAGTCCCATTGACTCAGATACACTCTGGTCCTGGGGGACTGGGGAGAAAGATCAGAGAGAGTCCCATTAACTCAGATACACACTGGTCCTGGGGATAGACTGGGGAGAAAGTTCAGAGAGAGTCCCATTGACTCAGATACACACTGGTCCTGGGGGATAGACTGGGGAGAAAGGTCAGAGAGAGTCCCATTGACTCAGATAAAAACTGGTCCTGGGGATAGGCTGGGGAGTAAGGTCAGAGAGTTCCATTGACTCAGATACACACTGGTCCTGGGGGATAGACTGGGGAGAAAGGTCAGAGAGAGTCCCATTGACTCAGATACACAATGGTCCTGGGGGACTGGGGAGAAAGGTCAGAGAGAGTCCCATTGACTCAGATACACTCTGGTCCTGGGGGACTGGGGAGAAAGATCAGAGAGAGTCCCATTAACTCAGATACACTCTGGTCCTGGGGGACTGGGGAGAAAGGTCAGAGAGAGTCCCATTGACTCAGATACACACTGGTCCTGGGGATAGACTGGGGAGAAAGTTCAGAGAGAGTCCCATTGACTCAGATACACACTGGTCCTGGGGGATAGACTGGGGAGAAAGGTCAGAGAGAGTCCCATTGACTCAGATAAAAACTGGTCCTGGGGATAGGCTGGGGAGTAAGGTCAGAGAGTTCCATTGACTCAGATACACACTGGTCCTGGGGGATATACTGGGGAAAAAGTTCAGAGAGTGTCCCATTGACTCAGATAAACACTGGTCCTGGGGATAGACTGGGGAGAAAGGTCAGAGAGAGGCCCATTGACTCAGATACACAGTGGTCCTGGGAATAGACTGGGGAGAAAGTTCAGAGAGATTCCCATTGACTCAGATACACACTGGTCCTGGGGATAAACTTGGGAGAAAGGTCAGAGAGAGTCCCTTTGACTCAGATACACACTGGTCCTGGGGATAGACTGGGGATAAAGGTCAGAGAGAGTCCCATTGACTCAGATACACACTGGTCCTGGGGATAGACTGGGGAGAAATGTCAGAGAGAGTCCCATTGACTCAGATACACACTGGTCCTGGGGATAGACTGGGGAGAAAGGTCAGAGAGAGTCCCATTGACTCAGATACACACTGGCCGTGGGGATAGACTGGGGTGAAAGGTCAGAGAGACCCATTGACTCAGTTACATACTGGTCCTCGGGATAGACTTGGGAGAAAGGTGAGAGAGAGTCCAATTGACTCATATAAACACTAGTCCTGGGGATAGACTGGGGAGAATAGTCAGAGAGAGTCCCATTGACTCAGATACACACTGGTCCTCGGGATAGACTGGGGAGAAAAGTCAGCGTGAGTCCCATTGACTCAGATACACATTGGTCCTGGGGATAGACTGGGGATAAAGGTCAGAGAGAGTCCCATTGACTCAGATACACACTGGTCCTGGGGAGAGACTGGGGAGAAAGGTCAGAGAGAGTCCCATTGACTCAGATACACACTGGTCCTGGGGGATAGACTGGGGAGAAAGGTCAGAGAGAGTCCCATTGACTCAGATAAAAACTGGTCCTGGGGATAGACTGGGGAGAAAGGTCAGAGAGAGTCCCTTTGACTCAGATACACTCTGGTCCTGGGGGACTGGGGAGAAAGGTCAGAGAGAGTCCCATTGACTCAGATACACACTGGTCCTGGGGATAGACTGGGGAGAAAGGTCAGAGAGAGTCCCATTGACTCAGATACACACTGGTCCTGGGGGATAGACTGGGGAGAAAGGTCAGAGAGAGTCCCATTGACTCAGATAAAAACTGGTACTGGGGATAGGCTAGGGAGTAAGGTCAGAGAGTTCCATTGATTCAGATACACACTGGTCCTGGGGATAGAATGGGGAGAAAGGTCAGAGAGAGTCCCATTGACTCAGATACACACTGGTCCTGGGGATAGACTGGGGAGAAAGGTCAGAGAGTGTCCCATTGACTCAGATACACACTGGTCCTGGGGATAGACTGGGGAGAAAGGTCAGAGAGAGTCCCATTGACTCAGATACACATTGGTCCTGGGGATAGACTGGGGATAAAGGTCAGACAGAATCCCATTGACTCAGATACAAACTGGTCCTGGGGACAGACTGGGGAGAAAGTTCAGAGAGAGTCCCATTGACTCAGATACACACTGGTCCTGGGGATAGACTGGGGAGAAAGGTCAGAGAGAGTCCCATTGACTCAGATACACACTAGTCCTGGGGATAGACTGGGGTGAAAGGTCAGAGAGTCCCATTGACTCAGTTACATACTGGTCCTCGGGATAGACTGGGGAGAAAGGTCAGAGAGAGTCCCATTGACTCATATACACGCTGGTCCTGGTGATAGACTGGGGAGAAAGGTCAGAGAGAGTCCCATTGACTCAGATACACTCTGGTCCTGGGTGTCTGGGGAGAAAGGTCAGAGAGTCCCATTGACTCAGATACACACTGGTCCTGGGGATAGACTGGGGAGAAAGGTCAGAGAGAGTCCCATTGACTCAGATGCACACTGGTCCTGGGGATAGACTGGGGAGAAAGGTCAGAGAGATTCCCATCGATTCAGATAAACACTGGTCTTGGGCGACTGGGGAGAAAGATCAGAGAGAGGCCCATTGACTCAGATACATACTGGTTCTGGGGATAGACTGGGGAGAAATGTCAGAGAGATTCGCATTGACTCAGATACACACTGGTCCTGGGGATGGACTGGGGAGAAAGGTCTGAGAGAGTCCCATTATCTCAAATACACACTGGTCCTGGGGATAGACTGGGGAGAAAGGTCAGAGAGTCCCACTGACTCAGATAGAAACTGGTCCTGGGGATAGACTGGGGAGAAAGGTCAGAGAGAGTCCCATTGACTCAGATACACACTGGTCCTGGGGAAAGACTGGGGAGGAAGGTCAGAGAGAATCCCATTGACTCAGATACACATTGGTCCTGGGGCTAGACTGGGTAGAAAGGTCAGAGAGAGTCCCATTGACTCAGATAAACACTGGTCCTGGGGATAGACTGGGGAGGAAGGTCAGAGAGAGTCCCATTGACTCATATACACACTGTCCAGGGGATAGACTGGGGAGAAAGGTCAGAGAGAATCCCATTGACTCAGATACAAACTGGTCCTGGGGACAGTCAGGAGAGAAAGGTCAGAGAGAGTCCCATTGACTCAGATGCACACTGGTCGTGGGGATAGACTGGGGAGAACGGTCAGAGAGAGTCCCATTGACTCAGATACACACTGGTCCTGGGGATTGACTGGGGAGAAAGGTCATAGAGAGTCCCATTGACTCAGATACACGTTGGTCCTGGGGATAGACTGGGGAGAAAGGTCAGAGAGCCCCATTGACTCAGAAAAACACTGGTCCTGGGGATAGACTGGGGACAAATGTCAGAGAGAGAGTCCCATTGACTCAGATACACACTGGTCCTGGGGATAGAATGGGGAGAGAGGTCAGAGAGAGTCCCATCGATTCAGATAAATACTGGTCCTGGGGGACTGGGGAGAAAGATCAGAGAGAGGCTCATTGACTCAGATACACACTGGTCCTGGAGGCAGACTGGGGAGAAAGGGCAGAGAGAGTCCCATTGACTCAATTACACACTGGTCCTGGGAATCGACTGGGGAGAAAGTTCAGAGAGATTAACATTGACTCAGATACACACTGGTCCTGGGGGATTGACTGGGGAGAAATGTCAGAGAGAGTCCCATTGACTCAGATACACAATGGTCCTGGGGGACTGGGGAGAAAGGTCAGAGAGAGTCCCATTGACTCAGATACACTCTGGTCCTGGGGGACTGGGGAGAAAGATCAGAGAGAGTCCCATTGACTCAGATAGAATCTGGTGCTGGGGGACTGGGGAGAAAGGTCAGAGAGAGTCCCATTGACTCAGATACACATTGGTCCTGGGGATAGACTGGGGAGAAAGGTCAGAGAGAGTCCCATAGACTCAGATAAAAACTGGTCCTGGGGATAGGCTGGGGAGTAAGGTCAGAGAGTTCCATTGACTCAGATACACACTGGTCCTGGGGGATATACTGGGGAAAAAGTTCAGAGAGTGTCCCATTGACTCAGATAAACACTGGTCCTGGGGATAGACTGGGGAGAAAGGTCAGAGAGAGGCCCATTGACTCAGATACACATTGGTCCTGGGAATAGACTGGGGAGAAAGTTCAGAGAGATTCCCATTGACTCAGATACACACTGGTCCTGGGGATAAACTTGGGAGAAAGGTCAGAGAGAGTCCCTTTGACTCAGATACACACTGGTCCTGGGGATAGACTGGGGAGAAAGGTCAGAGAGAGTCCCATTGACTCAGATACACACTGGTCCTGGGGATAGACTGGGGAGAAAGGTCAGAGAGAGTCCCATTGACTCAGATACACATTGGTCCTGGGGATAGACTGGGGAGAAAGGTCAGACAGAATCCCATTGACTCAGATACAAACTGGTCCTGGGGACAGACTGGGGAGAAAGGTCAGAGAGAGTCCCATTGACTCAGATACACACTGGTCCTGGGGATAGACTGGGGAGAAAGGTCAGAGAGAGTCCCATTGACTCAGATACACACTGGACGTGGGGATAGACTGGGGTGAAAGGTCAGAGAGACCCATTGACTCAGTTACATACTGGTCCTCGGGATAGACTTGGGAGAAAGGTGAGAGAGAGTCCAATTGACTCATATAAACACTGGTCCTGGGGATAGACTGGGGAGAAAGGTCAGAGAGTGCCCCATTGACTCAGATACACACTGGTCCTGGGGGTCTGGGGAGAAAGTTCAGAGAGTCCCATTGACTCAGTTACATACTGGTCCTCAGGATAGACTGGGGAGAAAGGTCAGAGAGAGTCCCATTGACTCAGATACACACTGGTCCTGGGGATAGACTGGGGAGAAAGGTCAGAGAGAGTCCCATTGACTCAGATACACTCTGGTCCTTGGAGTCTGGGGAGAAAGGTTAGAGAGTCCCATTGACTCAGATACACACTGGTCCTGGGGATAGACTGGGGAGAAAGGCCAGAGAGAGTCCCATTGACTCAGATGCACACTGGTCCTGGGGATAGACTGGGGAGAAAGGTCAGAGAGAATCCCATTGATTCAGATACATACTGGTCCTGGGCATAGACTGGGGGGAAAGGTCAGAGAGAGTCCCATAGATTATGATAAACACTGGTCCTGGGGGACAGGGAAGAAAAATCAGAGAGAGGCCCATTGACTCAGATACACACTGGTCCTGGGGAAAGACTGGGGAGATCGGTCAGAGAATTCGCATTGACTCAGATACACACTGGTCCTGGGGATAGACTGGGGAGAAAGGTCTGAGAGAGTTCCATTATCTCAAATACACACTGGTCCTGGGGATAGACTGGGGAGAAAGGTCAGAGAGTCCCACTGACTCAGATAAACACTGGTCCTGGGGATAGACTGGGGAGAAAGTTCAGAGAGAGTCCCATTGACTCAGATACACACTGGTCCTGAAGATAGACTGGGGAGGAAGGTCAGAGAGAGTCCCATTGACTCAGATACACTTTGGTCCTGGGGATAGACTGGGGAGAAAGGTCAGAGAGAGTCCCATTGACTCAGATAAACACTGGTCCTGGGGATAGACTGGGGAGGAAGGTCAGAGAGAGTCCCATTGACTCATATAGACACTGTCCAGGGGATAGACTGGGGAGAAAGGTCAGAGAGAGTCCCATTGACTCAGATACACATTGGTCCTGGGGATAGACTGGGGAGAAAGGTCAGAGAGAATCCCATTGACTCAGATACAAACTGGTCCTGGGGACAGACTGGGGAGAAATGGCAGAGAGAGTCCCATTGACTCAGATACACACTGGTCGTGGAGATAGACTGGGGAGAAAGGTCAGAGAGAGTCCCATTGACTCAGATACACTTTGGTCCTGGGGATAGACTGGGGAGAAAGGTCAGAGAGGCCCATTGACTCTGAAACACACTGGTCCTGGGGATAGACTGGGGACAAATGTCAGAGAGAGAGTCCCATTGACTCAGATACACACTGGTCCTTGGGATAGACTGGGGAGAAAGGTCAGAGAGAGTCCCATTGACTCAGATACATACTGGACCTGGCGATAGACTGGGTAGGAAGGTCAGAGAGAGTCCCATTGACTCAGATACACACTGGTCCTGGGGATAGACTGGGGAGAAAGGTCAGAGAGAGTCCCATTGACTCAGATAAACACTGGTCCTGGGGATAGACTGGGTAGAAAGTTCAGAGAGTGTCCCATTGACTCAGATACACTCTGGTCCTGGGGGTCTGGGGAGAAAGGTCAGAGAGTCCCATTTACTCAGATACACAGTGGTCCTGGGGATAGACTGGGGAGAAAGGTCAGAGAGTCCCTTTGACTCAGTTACATACTGGTCCTCGGGATAGATTGGGGAGAAAGGTCAGAGAGAGTCCCATTGACTCATATAAACACTGGTCCTGGGGATCGACTGGGGGAGAATCGTCAGAGAGAGTCCCATTGACTCAGATACACACTGGTCCTCGGGATAGACTGGGGAGAAAAGTCAGAGAGAGTCCCATTGACTCAGATACACATTGGTCCTGGGGATAGACTGGGGAGAAAGGTCAGAGAGAATCCCATTGACTCAGATACACACTGGTCCTGGGGATAGACTGGGGAGAAAGGTCAGAGAGAGTCTCATTAACTCAGATACACTTTGGTCCTGGGGATAGACTGGGGAGAAAGGTCAGAGAGTGTCCCATTGACTCAGATACACACTGGTCCTGGGGGTCTGGGGAGAAAGGTCAGAGAGACCCATTGACTGAGATAAACACTGGTCCTGGGGATAGACTGGGCAGGAAGGTCAGAGAGAGTCCCATTGACTCAGATACACACTGGTCCTGGGGATAGACTGGGGAGAAAGGTCAGAGAGAGTCCCATTGACTCAGATACACATTGGTCCTGGGGATCGACTGGGGAGAAAGGTCAGACAGAATCCCATTGACTCAGATACAAACTGGTCCTGGGGACAGACTGGGGAGAAAGTTCAGAGAGAGTCCCATTGACTCAGATACACACTGGTCCTGGGGATAGACTGGGGAGAAAGGTCAGAGAGAGTCCCATTGACTCAGATACACACTGGCCGTGGGGATAGACTGGGGTGAAAGGTCAGAGAGACCCATTGACTCAGTTACATACTGGCCCTCGGGATAGACTTGGGAGAAAGGTGAGAGAGAGTCCAATTGACTCATATAAACACTGGTCCTGGGGATAGACTGGGGAGAAAGGTCAGAGAGTGTCCCATTGACTCAGATACACACTGGTCCTGGGGGTCTGGGGAGAAAGTTCAGAGAGTCCCATTGACTCAGTTACATACTGGTCCTCGGGATAGACTGGGGAGAAAGGTCAGAGAGAGTCCCATTGACTCAGATACACACTGGTCCTGGGGATAGACTGGGGAGAAAGGTCAGAGAGAGTCCCATTGACTCAGATACACTCTGGTCCTTGGTGTCTGGGGAGAAAGGGCAGAGAGTCCCATTGACTCAGATACACACTGGTCCTGGGGATAGACTGGGGAGAAAGGCCAGAGAGAGTCCCATTGACTCAGATGCACACTGGTCCTGGGGATAGACTGGGGGGAAAGGTCAGAGAGAGTCCCATAGATTATGATAAACACTGGTCCTGGGGGACAGGGAAGAAAAATCAGAGAGAGGCCCATTGACTCAGATACACACTGGTCCTGGGGAAAGACTGGGGAGAACGGTCAGAGAGATTCGCATTGACTCAGATACACACTGGTCCTGGGGATAGACTGGGGAGAATGGTCAGAGAGAGTCCCATCGATTCAGATAAACACTGGTCCTGGAAGACTGGGGAGAAAGGTCAGAGAGAGGCCCATTGACTCAGATACATACTGGTTCTGGGGATAGACTGGGGAGAAAGGTCAGAGTGATTCGCATTGACTCAGATACACACTGGTCCTGGGGATAGACTGGGGAGAAAGGCCTGAGAGAGTCCCATTGACTCAGATACACACTGGTCCTGAAGATAGACTGGGGAGGAAGGTCAGAGAGAGTCCCATTGACTCAGATACACTTTGGTCCTGGGGATAGACTGGGGAGAAAGGTCAGAGAGAGTCCCATTGACTCAGATAAACACTGGTCCTGGGGATAGATTGGGGAGGAAGGTCAGAGAGAGTCCCATTGACTCATATAGACACTGTCCAGGGGATAGACTGGGGAGAAAGGTCAGAGAGAGTCCCATTGACTCAGATACACATTGGTCCTGGGGATAGACTGGGGAGAAAGGTCAAAGAGAATCCCATTGACTCAGATACATACTGGACCTGGGGATAGACTGGGTAGGAAGGTCAGAGAGAGTCCCATTGACTCAGATACACACTGGTCCTTTGGATAGACTGGGGAGAAAGGTCAGAGAGAGTCCCATTGACTCAGATAAACACTGGTCCTGGGGATAGACTGGGTAGAAAGTTCAGAGAGTGTCCCATTGACTCAGATACACTCTGGTCCTGGGGGTCTGGGGAGAAAGGTCAGAGAGTCCCATTTACTCAGATACACAGTGGTCCTGGGGATAGACTGGGGTGAAAGGTCAGAGAGTCCCATTGACTGAGATAAACACTGGTCCGGTGGATAGACTGGGGAGGAAGGTCAGAGAGAGTCCCATTGACTCAGATACACACTGGTCCTGGGGATAGACTGGGGAGAAAGGTCAGAGAGAGTCCCATTGATTCAGATACACACTGGTCCTGGGGATAGACTGGGTAGAAAGTTCAGAGAGTGTCCCATTGACTCAGATACACACTGGTCCTGGGGGTCTGGGGAGAAAGTTCAGAGAGTCCCATTGACTCAGTTACATACTGGTCCTCGGGATAGACTGGGGAGAAAGGTCAGAGAGAGTCCCATTGACTCAGATACACACTGGTCCTGGGGATAGACTGGGGAGAAAGGTCAGAGAGAGTTCCATTGACTCAGATACACTCTGGTCCTTGGTGTCTGGGGAGAAAGGGCAGAGAGTCCCATTGACTCAGATACACACTGGTCCTGGGGATAGACTGGTGAGAAAGGCCAGAGAGAGTCTCATTGACTCAGATGCACACTGGTCCTGGGGATAGACTGGGGAGAAAGGTCAGAGAGAATCCCATTGACTCAGATACATACTGGTCCTGGGCATAGACTGGGGGGAAAGCTCAGAGAGAGTCCCATAGATTATGATAAACACTGGTCCTGGGGGACAGGGAAGAAAAATCAGAGAGAGGCCCATTGACTCAGATACACACTGGTCCTGGGGAAAGACTGGGGAGAACGGTCAGAGAGATTCGCATTGACTCAGATACACACTGGTCCTGGGGATAGACTGGGGAGAATGGTCAGAGAGAGTCCCATCGATTCAGATAAACACTGGTCCTGGAAGACTGGGGAGAAAGGTCAGAGAGAGGCCCATTGACTCAGATACATACTGGTTCTGTGGATAGACTGGGGAGAAAGGTCAGAGTGATTCGCATTGACTCAGATACACACTGGTCCTGGGGATAGACTGGGGAGAAAGGCCTGAGAGAGTCCCATTATCTCAAATACACACTGGTCCTGGGGATAGACTGGGGAGAAAGGTCAGAGAGTCCCACTGACTCAGATAAACACTGGTCCTGGGGATAGACTGGGGAGAGAGGTCAGAGAGAGTCCCATTGACTCAGATACACACTGGTCCTGAAGATAGACTGGGGAGGAAGGTCAGAGAGAGTCCCATTGACTCAGATACACTTTGGTCCTGGGGATAGACTGGGGAGAAAGGTCAGAGAGAGTCCCATTGACTCAGATAAACACTGGTCCTGGGGATAGACTGGGGAGGAAGGTCAGAGAGAGTCCCATTGACTCATATAGACACTGTCCAGGGGATAGACTGGGGAGAAAGGTCAGAGAGAGTCCCATTGACTCAGATACACATTGGTCCTGGGGATAGACTGGGGAGAAAGGTCAGAGAGAATCCCATTGACTCAGATACAAACTGGTCCTGGGGACAGACTGGGGAGAAATGGCAGAGAGAGTCCCATTGACTCAGATACACACTGGTCGTGGAGATAGACTGGGGAGAAAGGTCAGAGAGAGTCCCATTGACTCAGATACACTTTGGTCCTGGGGATAGACTGGGGAGAAAGGTCAGAGAGGCCCATTGACTCTGAAACACACTGGTCCTGGGGATAGACTGGGGACAAATGTCAGAGAGAGAGTCCCATTGACTCAGATACACACTGGTCCTTGGGATAGACTGGGGAGAAATGTCAGAGAGAGTCCCATTGACTCAGATACATACTGGAGCTGGGGATAGACTGGGTAGGAAGGTCAGAGAGAGTCCCATTGACTCAGATACACACTGGTCCTGGGGATAGACTGGGGAGAAATGTCAGAGAGAGTCCCATTGACTCAGATAAACACTGGTCCTGGGGATAGACTGGGTAGAAAGTTCAGAGAGTGTCCCATTGACTCAGATACACTCTGGTCCTGGGGGTCTGGGGAGAAAGGTCAGAGAGTCCCATTTACTCAGATACACAGTGGTCCTGGGGATAGACTGGGGTGAAAGGTCAGAGAGTCCCATTGACTCAGTTACATACTGGTCCTCGGGATAGATTGGGGAGAAAGGTCAGAGAGAGTCCCATTGACTCATATAAACACTGGTCCTGGGGATCGACTGGGGGAGAATCGTCAGAGAGAGTCCCATTGACTCAGATACACACTGGTCCTCGGGATAGACTGGGGAGAAAAGTCAGAGAGAGTCCCATTGACTCAGATACACATTGGTCCTGGGGATAGACTGGGGAGAAAGGTCAGAGAGAATCCCATTGACTCAGATACACACTGGTCCTGAGGATAGACTGGGGAGAAAGGTCAGAGAGAGTCCCATTAACTCAGATGCACAGTGGTCCTGGGGATAGACTGGGGTGAAAGGTCAGAGAGAGTCCCATTGACTCAGATACACATTGGTCCTGGGGATAGACTGGGGAGAAAGGTCAAAGAGAATCCCATTGACTCAGATGCACACTGGTCCTGGGGATAGACTGGGGGGAAAGGTCAGAGAGAGTCCCATAGATTATGATAAACACTGGTCCTGGGGGACAGGGAAGAAAAATCAGAGAGAGGCCCATTGACTCAGATACACACTGGTCCTGGGGAAAGACTGGGGAGAACGGTCAGAGAGATTCGCATTGACTCAGATACACACTGGTCCTGGGGATAGACTGGGGAGAATGGTCAGAGAGAGTCCCATCGATTCAGATAAACACTGGTCCTGGAAGACTGGGGAGAAAGGTCAGAGAGAGGCCCATTGACTCAGATACATACTGGTTCTGGGGATAGACTGGGGAGAAAGGTCAGAGTGATTCGCATTGACTCAGATACACACTGGTCCTGGGGATAGACTGGGGAGAAAGGCCTGAGAGAGTCCCATTGACTCAGATACACACTGGTCCTGAAGATAGACTGGGGAGGAAGGTCAGAGAGAGTCCCATTGACTCAGATACACTTTGGTCCTGGGGATAGACTGGGGAGAAAGGTCAGAGAGAGTCCCATTGACTCAGATAAACACTGGTCCTGGGGATAGATTGGGGAGGAAGGTCAGAGAGAGTCCCATTGACTCATATAGACACTGTCCAGGGGATAGACTGGGGAGAAAGGTCAGAGAGAGTCCCATTGACTCAGATACACATTGGTCCTGGGGATAGACTGGGGAGAAAGGTCAAAGAGAATCCCATTGACTCAGATACAAACTGGTCCTGGGGACAGACTGGGGAGAAATGGCAGAGAGAGTCCCATTGACTCAGATACACACTGGTCGTGGAGATAGACTGGGGAGAAAGGTCAGAGAGAGTCCCATTGACTCAGATACATACTGGACCTGGGGATAGACTGGGTAGGAAGGTCAGAGAGAGTCCCATTGACTCAGATACACACTGGTCCTGGGGATAGACTGGGGAGAAAGGTCAGAGAGAGTCCCATTGACTCAGATAAACACTGGTCCTGGGGATAGACTGGGTAGAAAGTTCAGAGAGTGTCCCATTGACTCAGATACACTCTGGTCCTGGGGGTCTGGGGAGAAAGGTCAGAGAGTCCCATTTACTCAGATACACAGTGGTCCTGGGGATAGACTGGGGTGAAAGGTCAGAGAGTCCCATTGACTGAGATAAACACTGGTCCGGTGGATAGACTGGGGAGGAAGGTCAGAGAGAGTCCCATTGACTCAGATACACACTGGTCCTGGGGATAGACTGGGGAGAAAGGTCAGAGAGAGTCCCATTGATTCAGATACACACTGGTCCTGGGGATAGACTGGGTAGAAAGTTCAGAGAGTGTCCCATTGACTCAGA
Source organism: Pristiophorus japonicus (assembly GCF_044704955.1). NCBI lineage: Eukaryota > Metazoa > Chordata > Chondrichthyes > Pristiophoridae > Pristiophorus > Pristiophorus japonicus. The sequence continues at coordinate 849,201 of NW_027254531.1, forward strand.
TACACACTGGTCCTGGGGGTCTGGGGAGAAAGTTCAGAGAGTCCCATTGACTCAGTTACATACTGGTCCTCGGGATAGACTGGGGAGAAAGGTCAGAGAGAGTCCCATTTACTCAGATACACACTGGTCCTGGGGATAGACTGGGGAGAAAGGTCAGAGAGAGTTCCATTGACTCAGATACACTCTGGTCCTTGGTGTCTGGGGAGAAAGGGCAGAGAGTCCCTTTGACTCAGATACACACTGGTCCTGGGGATAGACTGGGGAGAAAGGCCAGAGAGAGTCTCATTGACTCAGATGCACACTGGTCCTGGGGATAGACTGGGGAGAAAGGTCAGAGAGAATCCCATTGACTCAGATACATACTGGTCCTGGGCATAGACTGGGGGGAAAGCTCAGAGAGAGTCCCATAGATTATGATAGACACTGGTCCTGGGGGACAGGGAAGAAAAATCAGAGAGAGGCCCATTGACTCAGATACACACTGGTCCTGGGGAAAGACTGGGGAGAACGGTCAGAGAGATTCGCATTGACTCAGATACACACTGGTCCTGGGGATAGACTGGGGAGAATGGTCAGAGAGAGTCCCATCGATTCAGATAAACACTGGTCCTGGAAGACTGGGGAGAAAGGTCAGAGAGAGGCCCATTGACTCAGATACATACTGGTTCTGTGGATAGACTGGGGAGAAAGGTCAGAGTGATTCGCATTGACTCAGATACACACTGGTCCTGGGGATAGACTGGGGAGAAAGGCCTGAGAGAGTCCCATTATCTCAAATACACACTGGTCCTGGGGATAGACTGGGGAGAAAGGTCAGAGAGTCCCACTGACTCAGATAAACACTGGTCCTGGGGATAGACTGGGGAGAGAGGTCAGAGAGAGTCCCATTGACTCAGATACACACTGGTCCTGAAGATAGACTGGGGAGGAAGGTCAGAGAGAGTCCCATTGACTCAGATACACTTTGGTCCTGGGGATAGACTGGGGAGAAAGGTCAGAGAGAGTCCCATTGACTCAGATAAACACTGGTCCTGGGGATAGACTGGGGAGGAAGGTCAGAGAGAGTCCCATTGACTCATATAGACACTGTCCAGGGGATAGACTGGGGAGAAAGGTCAGAGAGAGTCCCATTGACTCAGATACACATTGGTCCTGGGGATAGACTGGGGAGAAAGGTCAGAGAGAATCCCATTGACTCAGATACAAACTGGTCCTGGGGACAGACTGGGGAGAAATGGCAGAGAGAGTCCCATTGACTCAGATACACACTGGTCGTGGAGATAGACTGGGGAGAAAGGTCAGAGAGAGTCCCATTGACTCAGATACACTTTGGTCCTGGGGATAGACTGGGGAGAAAGGTCAGAGAGGCCCATTGACTCTGAAACACACTGGTCCTGGGGATAGACTGGGGACAAATGTCAGAGAGAGAGTCCCATTGACTCAGATACACACTGGTCCTTGGGATAGACTGGGGAGAAATGTCAGAGAGAGTCCCATTGACTCAGATACATACTGGAGCTGGGGATAGACTGGGTAGGAAGGTCAGAGAGAGTCCCATTGACTCAGATACACACTGGTCCTGGGGATAGACTGGGGAGAAATGTCAGAGAGAGTCCCATTGACTCAGATAAACACTGGTCCTGGGGATAGACTGGGTAGAAAGTTCAGAGAGTGTCCCATTGACTCAGATACACTCTGGTCCTGGGGGTCTGGGGAGAAAGGTCAGAGAGTCCCATTTACTCAGATACACAGTGGTCCTGGGGATAGACTGGGGTGAAAGGTCAGAGAGTCCCATTGACTCAGTTACATACTGGTCCTCGGGATAGATTGGGGAGAAAGGTCAGAGAGAGTCCCATTGACTCATATAAACACTGGTCCTGGGGATCGACTGGGGGAGAATCGTCAGAGAGAGTCCCATTGACTCAGATACACACTGGTCCTCGGGATAGACTGGGGAGAAAAGTCAGAGAGAGTCCCATTGACTCAGATACACATTGGTCCTGGGGATAGACTGGGGAGAAAGGTCAGAGAGAATCCCATTGACTCAGATACACACTGGTCCTGAGGATAGACTGGGGAGAAAGGTCAGAGAGAGTCCCATTAACTCAGATGCACAGTGGTCCTGGGGATAGACTGGGGTGAAAGGTCAGAGAGTCCCATTGACTCAGTTACATACTGGTCCTCGGGATAGACTGGGGAGAAAGGTCAGAGAGAGTCCCATTGACTCATATAAACACTGGTCCTGGGGATCGACTGGGGAGAATAGTCAGAGAGAGTCCCATTGACTCAGATACACACTGGTCCTCGGGATAGACTGGGGAGAAAGGTCAGAGAGAGTCCCATTGACTCAGACACACATTGGTCCTGGGGATAGACTGGGGAGAAAGGTCAGAGAGAATCCCATTGACTCAGTTATATACTGGTCCTCGGGATAGACTGGGGAGAAAGGTCAGAGAGAGTCCCATTGACTCAGATACACACTGGTCCTGGGGATAGACTGGGGAGAAAGGTCAGAGAGAGTCCCATTGACTAAGATAAACACTGGTCCTGAGGATAGACTGGGGAGAAATGTCAGAGAGAGTCCCATTGACTCAGATACACTCTGGTCCTGGGGGACTGGGGAGAAAGGTCAGAGAGAGTCCCATTGACTCAGATAGACTCTGGTCCTGGGGGACTGCGGAGAAAGGTCAGAGAGAATCCCATTGACTCAGATACACACTGGTCCTGGGGATAGACTGGGGAGAAATGTCAGAGAGAGTCCCATTGACTCAGATACACACTGGTCCTGGGGGATAGACTGGGGAGAAAGGTCAGAGAGAGTCCCATTGACTCAGATAAAAACTGGTCCTGGGGATATGCTGGGGAGTAAAGTCAGAGAGTTCCATTGACTCAGATACACACTGGTCCTGGGGGATATACTGGGGAAAAAGTTCAGAGAGAGTCCCATTGACTCAGATAAACACTGGTCCTGGGGATAGACCGGGGAGAAAGTTCAGAGAGAGGCCCATTGACTCAGATACACACTGGTCCTGGCGATAGACTGGGGAGAAAGGTCAGAGAGAGTCCCATTGACTCAGATACACACTGGTCCTGGGGGTAGACTGAGGAGAAAGGTCAGAGAGAGTCCCATTGACTCAGTTACACACTGGTCCTGCGGATAGACTGGGGATAAAGGTCAGAGAGTGTCCCATTGACTCAGATACACACTGGTCCTGGGGATAGACAGGGGGGAATGGTCAGACAGAATCCCATTGACTCAGATACAAACTGGTCCTGGGGACAGACTGGGGAGAAAGGTCAGAGAGAGTCCCATTGACTCAGATACACACTGGTCCTGGGGGTAGACTGAGGAGAAAGGTCAGAGAGAGTCCCATTGACTCAGATACACACTGGTCCTGGGGAGAGACTGGGGAGAAAGGTCAGAGAGAGTCCCATTGACGCAGATACACATTGGTCCTGGGGATAGACACGGGGGAAAGGTCAGACAGAAATCCCTTGACTCAGATGCAAACTGGTCCTGGGGACAGACTGGGGAGAAAGCTCAGAGAGAGTCCCATTGACTCGGATACACACTGGTCCTGGGAATAGACTGGGGAGAAAGGTCAGAGAGTGTCCCATTGACTCAGATACACACTGGTCCTGGGGGTCTGGGGAGAAAGTACAGAGAGTCCCATTGACGCAGTTACATATTGGTCCTCGGGATAGACTGGGGGGAAAGGTCAGAGAGAGTCCCATTGACTCAGATACACACTGGTCCTGGGGATAGACTGGGGAGAAAGTTCAGAGAGAGTCCCATTGACTCAGATACACTCTGGTCCTTGGTGTCTGGGGAGAAATGTCAGAGAGTCCCATTGACTCAGATACACACTGGTCCTGGGGATAGACTGGGGAGAAAGGCCAGAGAGAGTCCCATTGACTCAGATGCACACTGGTCCTGGGGATAGACTGGGGTGAAAGGTCAGAGAGAATCCTATTGACTCAGATACATACTGGTCCTGGGCATAGACTGGGGAGAAAGGTCAGAGAGAGTCCCATAGATTCTGATAAACACTGGTCCTGGGGGACAGGGAAGAAAGATCAGAGAGAGGCCCATTGACTCAGATACACACTGGTCCTGGGGAAAGAGTGGGGAGAACGGTCAGAGAGATTCGCATTGACTCAGATACACACTGGTCCTGGGGATAGACTGGGGGGAATGGTCAGAGAGAGGCCCATTGACTCAGATACATACTGGTTCTGGGGATAGACTGGGGAGAAAGGTCAGAGTGATTCGCATTGACTCAGATACACACTGGTCCTGGGGATAGACTGGGGAGAATGGTCTGAGAGAGTCCCATTCTGTCAAATACACCCTGGTCCTGGGGATAGACTGGGGAGAAAGGTCAGAGAGTCCCACTGACTCAGATAAACACTGGTCCTGGGGATAGACTGGGGAGAAAGGTCAGAGAGAGTCCCATTGACTCAGATACACTTTGGTCCTGGGGATAGACTGGGGAGAAATGTCAGAGAGAGTCCCATTGACTCAGATAAACACTGGTCCTGGGGATCGACTGGGGGAGAATAGTCAGAGAGAGTCCCATTGACTCAGATACACATTGGTCCTCGGGATAGACTGGGGAGAAAAGTCAGAGAGAGTCCCATTGACTCAGATACACATTGGTCCTGGGGCTATACTGTGGAGAAAGGTCAGAGAGAATCCCATTGACTCAGATACACACTGGTCCTGGGGATAGACTGGGGAGAAAGGTCAGAGAGAGTCCCATTGACTCAGATACACTTTGGCCCTGGGGATAGACTGGGGAGAAAGGTCAGAGAGCCCCATTGACTCAGAAACACACTGGTCCTGGGGATAAACTGGGGACAAATGTCAGAGGGAGAGAGCCCCATTGACTCAGATACATACTGGTCCTGGGGATAGACTGGGGAGAAAGGTCAGAGAGAGTCCCATTGACTCAGATATACACTGGTGCTGGGGATAGACTGGGGAGAAAGGTCAGAGAGTGTCCCATTGACTCAGATACACACTGGTCCTGGGGGTCTGGGGAGAAAGGTCAGAGAGACCCATTGACTCAGATAAACACTGGTCCTGGGGATAGACTGGGGAGGAAGGTCAGAGAGAGTCCCATTGACTCAGATACACACTGGTCCTGGGGATAGACTGGGGAGAAAGGTCAGAGAGAGTCCCATTGACTCAGATACACACTGGTCCTGGGGATAGACTGGGTAGAAAGTTCAGAGAGTGTCCCATTGACTCAGATACACACTGGTCCTGGGGGTCTGGGGAGAAAGGTCAGAGAGTGTCCCATTGACTCAGATACACACTGGTCCTGGGGATAGACTGGGGTGAAAGGTCAGAGAGTCCCATTGACTCAGTTACATACTGGTCCCCGGGATAGACTTGGGAGAAAGGTGAGAGAGAGTCCCATTGACTCATATAAACACTGGTCCTGGGGATAGACTGGGGAGAAAGGTCAGAGAGAGTCCCATTGACTCATATAAACACTGGTCCTGGGGATCGACTGGGGAGAATAGTCAGAGAGAGTCCCATTGACTCAGATACACACTGGTCCTGGGGATAGACTGGGGAGAAAGGTCAGAGAGAGTCCCATTGACTCAGATACACATTGGTCCTGGGGATAGACTGAGGAGAAAGGTCAGAGAGAATCCCATTGACTCAGATACAAACTGGTCCTGGGGACAGACTGGGGAGAAAGGTGAGAGAGAGTCCCATTGACTCAGATACACACTGGTCCTGGGGATAGACTGGGGAGAAAGGTCAGAGAGTGTCCCATTGACTCAGATACACACTGGTCCTGGGGATAGACTGGGGTGAAAGGTCAGAGAGTCCCATTGACTCAGTTACATACTGGTCCCCGGGATAGACTTGGGAGAAAGGTGAGAGAGAGACCCATTGACTCATATAAACACTGGTCCTGGGGATAGACTGGGGAGAAAGGTCAGAGAGTGTACCATTGACTCAGATACACACTGGTCCTGGGGTCTGGGGAGAAAGTTCAGAGAGTCCCATTGACTCAGATACACACTGGTCCTGGGGATAGACTGGGATGAAAGGTCAGAGAGTCCCATTGACTCAGTTATATACTGGTCCTCGGGATTGACTGGGTAGAAAGGTCAGAGAGAGTCCCATTGACTCAGATACACACTGGTCCTGGGGATAGACTGGGGAGAAATGTCAGAGAGAGTCCCATTGACTCAGATAAACACTGGTCCTGTGGATAGACTGGGGAGAAAGGTCAGAGAGAGTCCCATTGACTCAGATACACTCTGGTCCTGGGGGACTGGGGAGAAAGGTCAGAGAGAGTCCCATTGACTCAGATAGACTCTGGTCCTGGGGGACTGGGGAGAAAGGTCAGAGAGAGTCCCATTGACTCAGATACACACTGGTCCTGGGGATAGACTGGGATGAAAGGTCAGAGAGTCCCATTGACTCAGTTATATACTGGTCCTCGGGATTGACTGGGGAGAAAGGTCAGAGAGAGTCCCATTGACTCAGATAGACTCTGGTCCTGGGGGACTGGGGAGAAACGTCAGAGAGAGTCCCATTGACTCATATAAACACTGGTCCTGGGGATCGACTGGGGGAGAATAGTCAGAGAGAGTCCCATTGACTCAGATACACACTGTTCCTCGGGATAGACTGGGGAGAAAAGTCAGAGAGAGTCCCATTGACTCAGATACACATTGGTCCTGGGGATAGACTGGGGAGAAAGGTCAGAGAGAATCCCATTGACTCAGATACACACTGGTCCTGGGGATAGACTGGGGAGAAAGGTCAGAGAGAGTCCCATTGACTCAGATACACTTTGGCCCTGGGGATAGACTGGGGAGAAAGGTCAGAGAGCCCCATTGACTCAGAAACACACTGGTCCTGGGGATAGACTGGGGACAAATGTCAGAGGGAGAGAGCCCCATTGACTCAGATACAAACTGGTCCTGGGGATAAACTGGGGACAAAGGTCAGAGAGAGTCCCATTGACTCAGATATACACTGGCCCTGGGGATAGACTGGGGAGAAAGGTCAGAGAGTGTCCCATTGACTCAGATACACACTGGTCCTGGGGGTCTGGGGAGAAAGGTCAGAGAGACCCATTGACTCAGATAAACACTGGTCCTGGGGATAGACTGGGGAGAAAGGTCAGAGAGAGTCCCATTGACTCAGATACACACTTGTCCTGGGGATAGACTGGGTAGAAAGTTCAGAGAGTGTCCCATTGACTCAGATACACACTGGTCCTGGGGGTCTGGGGAGAAAGGTCAGATAGTCCCATTTACTCAGATACACAGTGGTCCTGGGGATAGACTGGGGTGAAAGGTCAGAGAGTCCCATTGACTCAGTTACATACTGGTCCACGGGATAGACTGGGGAGAAAGGTCAGAGCGAGTCCCATTGACTCAGATAAACACTGGTCCTGGGGATCGACTGGGGGAGAATAGTCAGAGAGAGTCCCATTGACTCAGATACACACTGGTCCTCGGGATAGACTGGGGAGAAAAGTCAGAGAGAGTCCCATTGACTCAGATACACATTGGTCCTGGGGATATACTGTGGAGAAAGGTCAGAGAGAATCCCATTGACTCAGATACACACTGGTCCTGGGGATAGACTGGGGAGAAAGGTCAGAGAGAGTCCCATTGACTCAGATACACTTTGGCCCTGGGGATAGACTGGGGAGAAAGGTCAGAGAGCCCCATTGACTCAGAAACACACTGGACCTGGGGATAAACTGGGGACAAATGTCAGAGGGAGAGAGCCCCATTGACTCAGATACATACTGGTCCTGGGGATAGACTGGGGAGAAAGGTCAGAGAGAGTCCCATTGACTCAGATATACACTGGTGCTGGGGATAGACTGGGGAGAAAGGTCAGAGAGTGTCCCATTGACTCAGATACACACTGGTCCTGGGGGTCTGGGGAGAAAGGTCAGAGAGACCCATTGACTCAGATAAACACTGGTCCTGGGGATAGACTGGGGAGGAAGGTCAGAGAGAGTCCCATTGACTCAGATACACACTGGTCCTGGGGATAGACTGGGGAGAAAGGTCAGAGAGAGTCCCATTGACTCAGATACACACTGGTCCTGGGGATAGACTGGGTAGAAAGTTCAGAGAGTGTCCCATTGACTCAGATACACACTGGTCCTGGGGGTCTGGGGAGAAAGGTCAGAGAGTGTCCCATTGACTCAGATACACACTGGTCCTGGGGATAGACTGGGGTGAAAGGTCAGAGAGTCCCATTGACTCAGTTACATACTGGTCCCCGGGATAGACTTGGGAGAAAGGTGAGAGAGAGTCCCATTGACTCATATAAACACTGGTCCTGGGGATAGACTGGGGAGAAAGGTCAGAGAGAGTCCCATTGACTCATATAAACACTGGTCCTGGGGGTCGACTGGGGAGAATAGTCAGAGAGAGTCCCATTGACTCAGATACACACTGGTCCTGGGGATAGACTGGGGAGAAAGGTCAGAGAGAGTCCCATTGACTCAGATACACATTGGTCCTGGTGATAGACTGGGGTGAAAGGTCAGAGAGTCCCATTGACTCAGTTACATACTGGTCCCCGGAATAGACTTGGGAGAAAGGTGAGAGAGAGTCCCATTGACTCATATAAACACTGGTCCTGGGGATAGACTGGGGAGAAAGGTCAGAGAGTGTACCATTGACTCAGATACACACTGGTCCTGGGGTCTGGGGAGAAAGTTCAGAGAGTCCCATTGACTCAGATACACACTGGTCCTGGGGATAGACTGGGATGAAAGGTCAGAGAGTCCCATTGACTCAGTTATATACTGGTCCTCGGGATTGACTGGGTAGAAAGGTCAGAGAGAGTCCCATTGACTCAGATACACACTGGTCCTGGGGATAGACTGGGGAGAAATGTCAGAGAGAGTCCCATTGACTCAGATAAACACTGGTCCTGTGGATAGACTGGGGAGAAAGGTCAGAGAGAGTCCCATTGACTCAGATACACTCTGGTCCTGGGGGACTGGGGAGAAAGGTCAGAGAGAGTCCCATTGACTCAGATAGACTCTGGTCCTGGGGGACTGGGGAGAAAGGTCAGAGAGAGTCCCATTGACTCAGATACACACTGGTCCTGGGGATAGACTGGGATGAAAGGTCAGAGAGTCCCATTGACTCAGTTATATACTGGTCCTCGGGATTGACTGGGGAGAAAGGTCAGAGAGAGTCCCATTGACTCAGATACACACTGGTCCTGGGGATAGACTGGGTAGAAAGGTCAGAGAGAGTCCCATTGACTCAGATAGACTCTGGTCCTGGGGGACTGGGGAGAAACGTCAGAGAGAGTCCCATTGACTCATATAAACACTGGTCCTGGGGATCGTCTGGGGGAGAATAGTCAGAGAGAGTCCCATTGACTCAGATACACACTGTTCCTCGGGATAGACTGGGGAGAAAAGTCAGAGAGAGTCCCATTGACTCAGATACACATTGGTCCTGGGGATAGACTGGGGAGAAAGGTCAGAGAGAATCCCATTGACTCAGATACACACTGGTCCTGGGGATAGACTGGGGAGAAAGGTCAGAGAGAGTCCCATTGACTCAGATACACTTTGGCCCTGGGGATAGACTGGGGAGAAAGGTCAGAGAGCCCCATTGACTCAGAAACACACTGGTCCTGGGGATAGACTGGGGACAAATGTCAGAGGGAGAGAGCCCCATTGACTCAGATACAAACTGGTCCTGGGGATAAACTGGGGACAAAGGTCAGAGAGAGTCCCATTGACTCAGATATACACTGGTCCTGGGGATAGACTGGGGAGAAAGGTCAGAGAGTGTCCCATTGACTCAGATACACACTGGTCCTGGGGGTCTGGGGAGAAAGGTCAGAGAGACCCATTGACTCAGATAAACACTGGTCCTGGGGATAGACTGGGGAGAAAGGTCAGAGAGAGTCCCATTGACTCAGATACACACTGGTCCTGGGGATAGACTGGGTAGAAAGTTCAGAGAGTGTCCCATTGACTCAGATACACACTGGTCCTGGGGGTCTGGGGAGAAAGGTCAGATAGTCCCATTTACTCAGATACACAGTGGTCCTGGGGATAGACTGGGGTGAAAGGTCAGAGAGTCCCATTGACTCAGTTACATACTGGTCCACGGGATAGACTGGGGAGAAAGGTCAGAGCGAGTCCCATTGACTCATATAAACACTGGTCCTGGGGATCGACTGGGGAGAATAGTCAGAGAGAGTCCCATTGACTCAGATACACACTGGTCCTGGGGATAGACTGGGGAGAAAGGTCAGAGAGAGTCCCATTGACTCAGATACACATTGGTCCTGGGGATAGACTGAGGAGAAAGGTCAGAGAGAATCCCATTGACTCAGATACAAACTGGTCCTGGGGACAGACTGGGGAGAAAGGTGAGAGAGAGTCGCATTGACTCAGAAACACACTGGTCCTGGGGATAGACTGGGGAGAAAGGTCAGAGAGAGTCCCATTGACTCAGATACACACTGGTCCTGGGGATAGACTGGGGTGAAAGGTCAGAGAGTCCCATTGACTCAGTTACATACTGGTCCTCGGGACAGACTTGGGAGAAAGGTGAGAGAGAGTCCCATTGACTCATATAAACACTGGTCCTGGGGATAGACTGGGGAGAAAGGTCAGAGAGTGTACCATTGACTCAGATACACACTGGTCCTGGGGGTCTGGGGAGAAAGTTCAGAGAGTCCCATTGACTCAGATACACACTGGTCCTGGGGATAGACTGGGATGAAAGGTCAGAGAGTCCCATTGACTCAGTTATATACTGGTCCTCGGGATTGACTGGGGAGAAAGGTCAGAGAGAGTCCCATTGACTCAGATACACACTGGTCCTGGGGATAGACTGGGGAGAAAGGTCAGAGAGAGTCCCATTGACTCAGATAAACAGTGGTCCTGAGGATAGACTGGGGAGAAAGGTCAGAGAGAGTCCCATTGACTCAGATACACTCTGGTCCTGGGGGACTGGGGAGAAAGGTCAGAGAGAGTCCCATTGACTCAGATAGACTCTGGTCCTGGGGGACTGGGGAGAAAGGTCAGAGAGAGTCCCATTGACTCAGATACACACTGGTCCTGGTGATAGACTGGGGAGAAATGTCAGAGAGACTCCCATTGACTCAGATACACACTAGTCCTGGGGGATAGACTGGGGAGAAAGGTCAGAGAGAGTCCCATTGACTCAGATAAAAACTGGTCCTGGGGATAGGCTGGGGAGCAAAGTCAGAGAGTTCCATTGACTCAGATACACACTGGTCCTGGGGGATATACTGGGGAAAAAGTTCAGAGAGAGTCCCATTGACTCAGATAAACACTGGTCCTGGGGATAGACTGGGGAGAAAGGTCAGAGAGAGTCCCATTGACTCAGATACACACTGGTCCTGGGGATAGACTGGGGTGAAAGGTCAGAGAGTCCCATTGACTCAGTTACATACTGGTCCTCGGGACAGACTTGGGAGAAAGGTGAGAGAGAGTCCCATTGACTCATATAAACACTGGTCCTGGGGATAGACTGGGGAGAAAGGTCAGAGAGTGTACCATTGACTCAGATACACACTGGTCCTGGGGGTCTGGGGAGAAAGTTCAGAGAGTCCCATTGACTCAGATACACACTGGTCCTGGGGATAGACTGGGATGAAAGGTCAGAGAGTCCCATTGACTCAGTTATATACTGGTCCTCGGGATTGACTGGGGAGAAAGGTCAGAGAGAGTCCCATTGACTCAGATACACACTGGTCCTGGGGATAGACTGGGGAGAAAGGTCAGAGAGAGTCCCATTGACTCAGATAAACAGTGGTCCTGAGGATAGACTGGGGAGAAAGGTCAGAGAGAGTCCCATTGACTCAGATACACTCTGGTCCTGGGGGACTGGGGAGAAAGGTCAGAGAGAGTCCCATTGACTCAGATAGACTCTGGTCCTGGGGGACTGGGGAGAAAGGTCAGAGAGAGTCCCATTGACTCAGATACACACTGGTCCTGGTGATAGACTGGGGAGAAATGTCAGAGAGACTCCCATTGACTCAGATACACACTGGTCCTGGGGGATAGACTGGGGAGAAAGGTCAGAGAGAGTCCCATTGACTCAGATAAAAACTGGTCCTGGGGATAGGCTGGGGAGCAAAGTCAGAGAGTTCCATTGACTCAGATACACACTGGTCCTGGGGGATATACTGGGGAAAAAGTTCAGAGAGATTCCCATTGACTCAGGTACACACTGGTCCTGGGGATAGACTGGGGAGAAAGGTCAGAGAGAGTCCCATTGACTCAGATACACACTGGTCCTGGTGATAGACTGGGGAGAAAGGTCAGAGAGAGTCCCATTGACTCAGATACACATTGGTCCTGGGGATAGACAGGGGGGAAAGGTCAGAGAGAGGCCCATTGACTCAGATACACACTGGTCCTGGGAATAGACTGGGGAGAAAGTTCAGAGAGATTCCCATTGACTCAGATACACACTGGTCCTGGGGATAGACTGGGGAGAAAGGTCAGAGAGATTCGCATTGACTCAGATACACACTGGTCCTGGGGATAGACTGGGGAGAAAGTTCTGAGAGAGTCCCATTATCTTAAATACACACTGGTCTTGGGGATAGACTGGGGAGAAAGGTCAGAGAGTCCCAGTGACTCAGATAAACACTGGTCCTGGGGATAGACTGGGGAGAAAGGTCAGAGAGAGTCCCATTGACTCAGATACACACTGGTCCTGGGGATAGACTGGGGAGGAAGGTCAGAGAGAGTCCCTTTGACTCAGATACACTTTGGTCCTGGGGATAGACTGGGGCGAAAGGTCAGAGAGAGTAACATTGACTCAAATAAACACGGTCCTGGGGATAGACTGGGGAGGAAGGTCAGAGAGAGTCCCATTGACTCATATACACACTGTCCAGGGGATAGACTGGGGAGAAAGGTCAGAGAGAGTCCCATTGACTCAGATACACATTGGTCCTGGGGGTAGACTGAGGAGGAAGGTCAGACAGAATCCCATTGACTCAGATACACACTGGTCCTGGGGATAGACTGGGGTGAAAGGTCAGAGATTCCCATTGACTTAGTTACATACTGGTCCTCGGGATAGACTGGGAAGAAAGGTCAGAGAGAGTCCCATTGACTCAGATACACACTGGTCCTGGGGATAGACTGGGGAGAAAGGTCAGAGAGAGTCCCATTGACTCAGATACACTCTGGTCCTGGGTGTCTGGGGAGAAAGGTCAGAGAGCCCCATTGACTCAGATACACACTGGTCCTGGGGATAGACTGGGGAGAAAGGTCAGAGAGAGTCCCATTGACTCAGATGCACACTGGTCCTGGGGATAGACTGGGGAGAAAGGTCAGAGAGAATCCCATTGACTCAGATACATACTGGTCCTGGGCATAGACTGGCGAGAAAGGTCAGAGAGAGTCCCATAGATTCTGATAAACACTGGTCCTGGGGGACAGGGAAGAAAGATCAGAGAGAGGCCCATTGACTCAGATACACACTGGTCCTGGGGAACGACTGGGGAGAACGGTCAGAGAGATTCGCATTGACTCAGATACACACTGGTCCTGGGGATAGACTGGGGAGAATGGTCAGAGAGTGTCCCATCGATTCAGATAAGCACTGGTCCTGGTGGACTGGGGAGAAAGATCGGAGAGAGGCCCATTGACTCAGATACATACTGGTTCTGGGGATAGACAGGGGAGAAAGGTCAGAGAGATTCGCATTGACTCAGATACACACTGGTCCTGGGGATAGACTGGGGAGAAAGTTCTGAGAGAGACCCATTATCTCAAATACACACTGGTCTTGGGGATAGACTGGGGAGAAAGGTCAGAGAGTCCCAGTGACTCAGATAAACACTGGTCCTGGGGATAGACTGGGGAGAAAGGTCAGAGAGAGTCCCATTGACTCAGATACACACTGGTCCTGGGGATAGACTGGGGAGGAAGGTCAGAGAGAGTCTCTTTGACTCAGATACACTTTGGTCCTGGGGATAGACTGGGGCGAAAGGTCAGAGAGAGTACCATTGACTCAAATAAACACGGTCCTGGGGATAGACTGGGGAGGAAGGTCAGAGAGAGTCCCATTGACTCATATACACACTGTCCAGGGGATAGACTGGGGAGAAACGTCAGAGAGAGTCCCATTGACTCAGATACACATTGGTCATGGGGATAGACTGGAGAGAAAGGTCAGAGAGAATCCCATTGACTCAGATACAAACTGGTCCTGGGGACAGACTGGGGAGAAAGGTCAGAGAGAGTCCCATTGACTCAGATACACTTTGGTCCTGGGGATAGACTGGGGAGAAAGGTCAGAGAGCCCAATTGACTATGAAACACACTGGTCCTGGGGATAGACTGGGGACAAATGTCAGAGAGAGAGTCCCATTGACTCAGATACACACTGGTCCTGGGGATAGACTGGGGAGAAAGGTCAGAGAGAGTCCCATTGACTCAGATACACACTGGTCCTGGGGATAGACTGGGGAGAAAGGTCAGAGAGTGTCCCATTGACTCAGATACACACTGGTCCTGGGGGTCTGGGGAGAAAGGTCAGAGAGTCCCATTGACTCAGATACACACTGGTCCTGGGGATAGACTGGGGAGAAAGGTCAGAGAGAGTCCCATTGACTCAGATGCACACTGGTCCTGGGGATAGACTGGGGAGAAAGGTCAGAGAGAATCCCATTGACTCAGATACATACTGGTCCTGGGCATAGACTGGCGAGAAAGGTCAGAGAGAGTCCCATAGATTCTGATAAACACTGGTCCTGGGGGACAGGGAAGAAAGATCAGAGAGAGGCCCATTGACTCAGATACACACTGGTCCTGGGGAAAGAATGGGGAGAACGGTCAGAGAGATTCGCATTGACTCAGATACACACTGGTCCTGGGGATAGACTGGGGAGAATGGTCAGAGAGTGTCCCATCGATTCAGATAAGCACTGGTCCTGGGGGACTGGGGAGAAAGATCGGAGAGAGGCCCATTGACTCAGATACATACTGGTTCTGGGGATAGACAGGGGAGAAAGGTCAGAGAGATTCGCATTGACTCAGATACACACTGGTCCTGGGGATAGACTGGGGAGAAAGTTCTGAGAGAGTCCCATTATCTCAAATACACACTGGTCTTGGGGATAGACTGGGGAGAAAGGTCAGAGAGTCCCAGTGACTCAGATAAACACTGGTCCTGGGGATAGACTGGGGAGAAAGGTCAGAGAGAGTCCCATTGACTCAGATACACACTGGTCCTGGGGATAGACAGGGGAGGAAGGTCAGAGAGAGTCCCTTTGACTCAGATACACTTTGGTCCTGGGGATAGACTGGGGAGAAAGGTCAGAGAGAGTCCCATTGACTCAAATAAACACGGTCCTGGGGATAGACTGGGGAGGAAGGTCAGAGAGAGTCCCATTGACTCATATTCACACTGTCCAGGGGATAGACTGGGGAGAAAGGTCAAAGAGAGTCCCATTGACTCAGATACACATTGGTCCTGGGAATCGACTGGAGAGAAAGGTCAGAGAGAATCCCATTGACTCAGATACAAACTGGTCCTGGGGACAGACTGGGGAGAAAGGTCAGAGAGAGTCCCATTGACTCAGATACACTTTGGTCCTGGGGATAGACTGGGGAGAAAGGTCAGAGAGCCCAATTGACTATGAAACACACTGGTCCTGGGGATAGACTGGGGACAAATGTCAGAGAGAGAGTCCCATTGACTCAGATACACACTGGTCCTGGGGATAGACTGGGGAGAAAGGTCAGAGAGAGTCCCATTGACTCAGATACACACTGGCCCTCGGGATAGACTGGGGAGAAAGGTCAGAGAGTGTCCCATTGACTCAGATACACACTAGTCCTGGGGGTCTGGGGAGAAAGGTCAGAGAGTCCCATTGACTCAGATACACACTGGTCCTGGGGATAGACTGGGGAGGAAGGTCAGAGAGAGTCCCATTGACTCAGATACACACTGGTCCTGGGGATAGACTGGGGAGAAAGGTCAGAGAGAGTCCCATTCACTCAGATACACAGTGGTCCTGGGGATAGACTGGGGTGAAAGGTCAGAGAGTCCCATTGACTCAGTTACATACTGGTCCTCGGGATAGACTGGGGAGAAAGGTCAGAGAGAGCCCCATTGACTCATATAAACACTGGTCCTGGGGATCGACTGGGGAGAATAGTCAGAGAGAGTCACATTGATTCAGATACACACTGGTCCTCAGGATAGACTGGGGATAAAGGTCAGAGAGAGTCCCATTGACTCAGATACACATTGGTCCTGGGGATAGACTGGGGAGAAAGGTCAGAGAGAATCCCATTGACTCAGATACACACTGGTCCTGGGGATAGACTGGGGAGAAAGGTCAGAGAGAGTCCCATTGACTCAGATACACTTTGGTCCTGGGGATAGATTGGGGAGAAAGGTCAGAGAGCCCCATTGACTCAGAAACACACTGGTCCTGGGGACAGACTGGGGACAAATGTCAGAGAGTGTCCCATTGACTCAGATACACACTGGTCCTGGGGATAGACTGGGGAGAAAGGTCAGAGAGAGTCCCATTGACTCAGATACACACTGGTCCTGGGGATAGACTGGGGAGAAAGGTCAGAGAGTGTCCCATTGACTCAGATACACACTGGTCCTGGGGGTCTGGGGAGAAAGGTCAGAGAGACCCATTGACTCATATAAACACTGGTCCTGGGGATAGACTGGTGAGGAAGGTCAGAGAGAGTCCCATTTACTCAGATACACACTGGTCCTGGGGATAGATTGGGGAGAAAGGTCAGAGAGAGTCCCATTGACTCAGATACACACTGGTCCTGGGGATAGACTGGGTAGAAAGTTCAGAGAGAGTCCCATTGACTCAGATACACAATGGTCCTGTGGATTGACTGTGGAGAAATTTCAGAGAGAATCCCATTGACTCAGATACAAACTGGTCCTGGGGACAGACTGGGGAGAAAGGTCAGAGAGAGTCCCATTGACTCAGATACACACTGGTCCTGGGGATAGACTGGGGAGAAAGGTCAGAGAGAGTCCCATTGACTCAGATACACACTGGTCCTGGGGATAGACTGGGGTGAAAGGTCAGAGAGAACCATTGACTCAGTTACATACTGGTCTTCGGGATAAACTTGGGAGAAAGGTGAGAGAGAGTCCCATTGACTCATATAAACACTGGTCCTGGGGATAGACTGGGGAGAAAGGTCAGAGTGTGTCCCATTGACTCAGATACACACTGGTCCTGGGGGTCTGGGGAGAAAGTTCAGAGAGTCCCATTGACTCAGATACACACTGGTCCTGGGGATAGACTGGGATGAAAGGTCAGAGAGTCCCATTGACTCAGTTATATACTGGTCCTCGGGCTAGACTGGGGTGAAAGGTCAGAGAGAGTCCCATTGACTCAGATACACACTGGTCCTGGGGATAGACTGGGAAGAAACGTCAGAGAGAGTCCCATTGACTCAGATAAACACTGGTCCTGGGGATAGACTGGGGAGAAAGGTCAGAGAGAGTCCCATTGACTCAGATACACACTGGTCCTGGGGATAGACTGGGGAGAAAGGTCAGAGAGAGTCCCATTGACTCAGATACACTCTGGTCCTGGGTGTCTGGGGAGAAAGGTCAGAGAGTCCCATTGACTCAGATACACACTGGTTGTGGGGATAGACTGGGGAGAAAGGTCAGAGAGAGTCCCATTGACTCAGATACACACTGGTCCTGGGGATAGATTGGGGAGAAAGGTCAGAGAGAGTCCCATTGACTCAGATACACTTTGGTCCTGGGGATAGACTGGGGAGAAAGGTCAGAGAGCCCCATTGACTCAGAAACACACTGGTCCTGGTGATAGACTGGGGACAAATGTCAGAGAGAGAGTCCCATTGACTCAGATACACACTGGTCCTGGGGATAGACTGGGGAGAAAGGTCAGAGAGAGTCCCATTGACTCAGATACACACTGGTCCTGGGGATAGACTGGGGAGAAAGGTCAGAGAGCGTCCCATTGACTCAGATACATACTGGTCCTGGGGGTCTGGGGAGAAAGGTCAGAGAGTCCCATTGACTCAGATACACACTGGTCCTGGGGATAGACTGGGGAGGAAGGTCAGAGAGAGTCCCATTGACTCAGATACACACTGGTCCTGGGGATAGACTGGGGAGAAAAGTCAGAGAGAGTCCCATTTACTCAGATACACAGTGGTCCTGGGGATAGACTTGGGTGAAAGTTCAGAGATTGCCATTGACTCAGTTACATACTGGTCCTCGGGATAGACTGGGGAGAAAGGTCAGAGAGAGCCCCATTGACTCATATAAACACTGGTCCTGGGGATCGACTGGGGTGAATAGTCAGAGAGAGTCCCATTGACTCAGATACACACTGGTCCTCGGGATAGACTGGGGAGAAAGGTCAGAGAGAGTCCCATTGACTCAGATACACATTGGTCCTGGAGATAGACTGGGGAGAAAGGTCAGAGAGAATCCCATTGACTCAGATACACACTGGTCCTGGGGATAGACTGGGGAGAAAGGTCAGAGAGAGTCCCATTGACTCAGATACACTTTGGTCCTGGGGATAGACTGGGGAGAAAGGTCAGAGAGCCCCATTGACTCAGAAACACACTGGTCCTGGGGATAGACTAAGGACAATTGTCAGAGAGAGAGTCCAATTGACTCAGATACACACTGGTCCTGGGGATAGACTGCGGAGAAAGGTCAGAGAGTGTCCCATTGACTCAGATACACACTGGTCCTGGGGATAGACTGGGGAGGAAGGTCAGAGAGAGTCCCATTGACTCAGATACACACTGGTCCTGGGGATAGACTGGGGTGAAAGGTCAGAGAGAGTCCCATTAACTCAGCTACACACTGGTCCTGGGGATAGACTGCGGAGAAAGGTCAGAGAGTGTCCCATTGACTCAGATACACACTGGTCCTGGGGGACTGGGGAGAAAGGTCAGAGAGACACATTGACTCAGTTAAACACTGGTCCTGGGGATAGACTGGGGAGGAAGGTCAGAGAGAGTCCCATTTACTCAGATACACACTGGTCCTGGGGATAGACTGGGGTGAAAGGTCAGAGAGAGTCCCATTGACTCAGATACACACTGGTGCTGGGGATAGACTGGGTAGAAAGTTCAGAGAGTGTCCCATTGACTCAGATACACACTGGTCCTGGGGGTCTGGGGAGAAAGATCAGAGAGTCCCATTTGCTCAGATACACAGTGGTCCTGGCGATAGACTGGGGTGAAAGGTCAGACAGTCCCATTGACTCAGTTACACACTGGTCCTCGGGATAGACTGGGGAGAAAGGTCAGAGAGAATCCCAATGACTCATATAAACACTGGTCCTGGGGATCGACTGGGGAGAATAGTCAGAGAGAGTCCCATTGACTCAGATACACACTGGTCCTCGGGAAAGACTGGGGAGAAAGGTGAGAGAGAGTCCCATTGACTCAGATACACATTGGTCCTGGGGATAGTCTGGGGAGAAAGGTCAGAGAGAATCCCATTGACTCAGATACAAACTGGTCCTGGGGACAGACTGGGGAGAAAGGTCAGAGAGAGTCCCATTGATTCAGATACACACTGGTCCTGGGGATAGACTGGGGAGAAAGGTCAGAGAGAGTCCCATTGACTCAGATACACACTGGTCCTGGGGATAGACTGGGGTGAAAGGTCAGAGAGTCCAATTGACTCAGTTACATACTGGTCCTCGGGATAGACTTGGGAGAAAGGTGAGAGAGAGTCCCATTGACTCATATAAACACTGGACCTGGTGATAGACTGGGGAGAAAGGTCAGAATGTGTCCCATTGACTCAGATACACACTGGTCCTGGGTGTCTGGGGAGAACGTTCAGAGATTCCCATTGACTCAGATTCACACTGGTCCTGGGGATAGACTGGGATGAAAGGTCAGAGAGTCCCATTGACTCAGTTATATACTGGTCCTCGGGATAGACTGGGGAGAAAGGTCAGAGAGAGTCCCATTGACTAAGGTACACACTGGTCCTGGGGACTGACTGGGGAGAAAGGTCAGAGAGAGTCCAATTGACTCAGATAAACACTGGTCCTGGGAATAGACTGGGGAGAAAGGTCAGAGAGAGTCCCATTGACTCAGATACACACTGGTCCTGGGGATAGACTGGGGAGCAAGGTCAGAGAGAGTCCCATTGACTCAGATACACTCTGGTCCTGGGTGTCTGGGGAGAAAGGTCAGAGAGTCCCATTGACTCAGCCACACACTGGTCCTGGGGATAGACTGGGGTGAAAGGTCAGGGAGAGTCCCATTGACTCATATAAACACTGGTCCTGGGGATCGACTGGGGATAATAGTCAGAGAGAGTCCCATTGACTCAGATACACACTGGTCCTCGGGATAGACTGGGGAGAAAGGTCAGAGAGAGTCCCATTGACTCAGATACACACTGGTCCTGGGGACAGACTGGGGAGAAAGGTCAGAGAGAGTTCCATTGACTCAGATAAACACTGGTCCTGGGGATAGACTGGGGAGGAAGGTCAGAGAGTGTCCCATTGACTCATATACACATTGTCCAGGGGATAGACTGGGGAGAAAGGTGAGAGAGTCCCATTGACTCAGAGATACATTGGTCCTGGGGATAGACTGGGGAGAAAGGTCAGAGAGAATCCCATTGACTCAGATACAAACTGGTCCTGGGGACAGACTGGGGCGAATGGTCAGAGAGACTCCCATTGACTCAGATACGCACTGGTCGTGGGGATAGACTGGGGAGAAAGGTCAGAGAGAGTCCCATTGACTCAGATACACACTGGTCCTGGGGACAGACTGGGGAGAAATGTCAGAGAAAGTCCCATTGGCTCAGATATACTTTGGTCCTGGGGATAGACTGGGGAGAAAGGTCAGAGAGCCCCATTGACTCAGAAACACACTGGTCCTGGGGATAGACTGGGGACAAATGTCAGAGAGAGAGTCCCATTGACTCAGATACACACTGGTCCTGGGGATAGACTGGGGAGAAAGGTCAGAGAGAGTCCCATTGACTCAGATACACACTGGTCCTGGGGATAGACTGGGGAGAAAGGTCAGAGAGTGTCCCATTGATTCAGATACACACTGGTCCTGGGGGTCTGGGGAGAAAGGTCAGAGAGTCCCATTGACTCAGATACACACTGGTCCTGGGGATAGACTGGGGAGGAATGTCAGAGAGAGTCCCATTGACTCAGATACACACTGGTCCTGGGGATAGACTGGGGAGATAGGTCAGAGAGAGTCCCATTGACTCAGATACACACTGGTCCTGGGGATAGACTGGGTAGAAAGTTCAGAGAGTGTCCCATTGACTCAGATACACACTGGTCCTGGGGGTCTGGGGAGAAAGGTCAGAGAGTCCCATTTACTCAGATAAACAGTGGTCCTGGGGATAGACTGTGGTGAAAGGTCAGAGAGAGTCCCATTGACTCATATAAACACTGGTCCTGGGGATCGACTGGGGATAATAGTCAGAGAGAGTCCCATTGACTCAGATACACACTGGTCCTCGGGATAGACTGGGGAGAAAGGTCAGAGAGAGTCCCATTGACTCAGATACACACTGGTCCTGGGGATAGACTGGGGAGAAAGGTGAGAGAGTACCATTGACTCAGATACACATTGGTCCTGGGGATAGACTGGGGAGAAAGGTCAGAGGGAATCCCATTGACTCAGATACACACTGGTCGTGGGGATAGACTGGGGACAAAGAACAGAGAGAGTCCCATTGACTCAGATACACACTGGTCCTGGGGATAGACTGGGGAGAAAGGTCAGAGACATTGACTCAGAAACACACTGGTCATGGGGATAGACTGGGGACAAATGTCAGAGAGAGAGTCCCATTGACTCAGATACACACTGGTCCTGGGGATAGACTGGGGAGAAAGGTCAGAGAGAGTCCCATTGACTCAGATACACACTGGTCCTGGGGGTCTGGGGAGAAAGGTCAGAGAGTCCCATTTACTCAGATAAACAGTGGTCCTGGGGATAGACTGTGGTGAAAGGTCAGAGAGAGTCCCATTGACTCATATAAACACTGGTCCTGGGGATCGACTGGGGAAAATAGTCAGAGAGAGTCCCATTGACTCAGATACACACTGGTCCTGGGGATAGACTGGGGAGGAAGGTGTGAGAGAGTCCCATTGACTCAGATACACACTGGTCCTGGGGATAGACTGGGTAGAAAGTTCAGAGAGTGTCCCATTGACTCAGATACACACTGGTCCTGGGGGTCTGGGGAGAAAGGTCAGAGAGTCCCATTTACTCAGATAAACAGTGGTCCTGGGGATAGACTGTGGTGAAAGGTCAGAGAGAGTCCCATTGACTCATATAAACACTGGTCCTGGGGATCGACTGGGGAAAATAGTCAGAAAGAGTCCCATTGACTCAGATACACACTGGTCCTCGGGATAGACTGGGGAGAAAGGTCAGAGAGAGTCCCATTGACTCAGATAAACACTGGTCCTGGGCATCGACTGGGGAGATTGGTCAGAGAGAGTCCCATTGACTCAGATACACACTGGTGTTGGGAGACTGGGGAGAAAGGTCAGAGAGTCCCATTGACTCAGATACACACTGGTCCTGGGAATAGACTGGGGTGAAAGGTCAGAGAGTCCCATGACTCAGTTACATACTGGTCCTCGGGATAGACTGGGGAGAAAGGTCAGAGAGAGTCCCATTGACTCAGATAAACACTGGTCCTGGGGATAGACTGGGGAGAATGGTCAGAGAGAGTCCCATTGACTCAGATACACACTGGTCCTGGGGATAGACTGGGGAGAAAGGTCAGAGAGAGTCCCATTGACTCAGATAAACACTGGTCCTGGGGATAGACTGGGGAGAAAGGTCAGAGAGAGTCCCATTGTCTCATATACACACTGGTCCTGGGGGATAAACTGGGGAGAAAGGTCAGAGAGAGTCCCATTGACTCAGATAAACACAGGTCCTGGGGATAGACTGAGGAGAAAGCTCAGAGGGAGTCCCATTGATTCAGATACACACTGGTCCTGCGGATAGACTGGGGAGAAAGTTCAGAGAGATTTCCATTGACTCAGATACACACTGGTCCTGGGGGACTGGGGAGAAAGGTCAGATTGAGTCACATTGACTCAGATACACACTGATGCTGGGGTTAGACTGGGGAGAAAGGTCAGAGAGAATCCCATTGACTCAGATACAAACTGGTCCTGGGAACAGACTGGGGAGAAAGGTCAGAGAGAGTCCCATTGACTCAGATACACACTGGTCGTGGGGATAGACTGGGGAGAAAGGTCAGAGAGAGTCCCATTGACTCAGATACACACTGGTCCTGGGGATAGACTGGGGAGAAATGTCAGAGAAAGTCCCATTGGCTCAGATACACTTTGGTCCTGGGGATAGACTGGGGAGAAAGGTCAGAGAGCCCCATTGACTCAGAAACACACTGGTCCTGGGGATAGACTGGGGACAAATGTCAGAGAGAGAGTCCCATTGACTCAGATACACACTGGTCCTGGGGATAGACTGGGGAGAAAGGTCAGAGAGAGTCCCATTGACTCAGATACACACTGGTCCTGGGGGTCTGGGGAGAAAGGTCAGAGAGTCCCATTGACTCAGATACACACTGGTCTTGGGGATAGACTGGGGAGGAAGATCAGAGAGAGTCCCATTGACTCAGATACACACTGGTCCTGGGGATAGACTGGGTAGATAGGTCAGAGAGAGTCCCATTGACTCAGATACACACTGGTCCTGGGGATAGACTGGGTAGAAAGTTCAGAGAGTGTCCCATTGACTCAGATACACACTGGTCCTGGGGGTCTGGGGAGAAAGGTGAGAGCGTCCCATTGACTCAGATACACATTGGTCCTGGGGATAGACTGGGGAGAAAGGTCAGAGGGAATCCCATTGACTCAGATACACACTGGTCGTGGGGATAGACTGGGGAGAAAGGACAGAGAGAGTCCCATTGACTCAGATACACACTGGTCCTGGGGATAGACTGGGGAGAAAGGTCAGAGAAAGTCCCATTGGCTCTGCTAAACTTTGGTCCTGGGGATAGACTGGGGAGAAAGGTCAGAGACATTGACTCAGAAACACACTGGTCCTGGGGATAGACTGGGGACAAATGTCAGAGAGAGAGTCCCATTGACTCAGATACACACTGGTCCTGGGGATAGACTGGGGAGAAAGGTCAGAGAGAGTCCCATTGACTCAGATACACATTGGCCCTGGGGATAGACTGGGGAGAAAGGTCAGAGAGTGTCCCATTGACTCAGATACACACTGCCGCTGGGGATAGACTTGGGAGAAAGGTCAGAGAGTCCCATTGACTCAGATAAACACTGGTCCTGGGGATAGACTGGGGTGAAAGGTCAGAGAGTCCCATTGACTCTGTTACATACTGGTCCTGGGGATAGACTGGGGAGAAAGGTCAGAGAGAGTCCCATTGACTCAGATACACACTGGTCCTGGGGATAGACTGGGGAGAAAGGTGAGAGAGTACCATTGACTCAGATACACATTGGTCCTGGGGATAGACTGGGGAGAAAGGTCAGAGGGAATCCCATTGACTCAGATACACACTGGTCGTGGGGATAGACTGGGGACAAAGAACAGAGAGAGTCCCATTGACTCAGATACACACTGGTCCTGGGGATAGACTGGGGAGAAAGGTCAGAGACATTGACTCAGAAACACACTGGTCATGGGGATAGACTGGGGACAAATGTCAGAGAGAGAGTCCCATTGACTCAGATACACACTGGTCCTGGGGATAGACTGGGGAGAAAGGTCAGAGAGAGTCCCATTGACTCAGATACACACTGGTCCTGGGGGTCTGGGGAGAAAGGTCAGAGAGTCCCATTTACTCAGATAAACAGTGGTCCTGGGGATAGACTGTGGTGAAAGGTCAGAGAGAGTCCCATTGACTCATATAAACACTGGTCCTGGGGATCGACTGGGGAAAATAGTCAGAGAGAGTCCCATTGACTCAGATACACACTGGTCCTGGGGCTAGACTGGGGAGGAAGGTGTGAGAGAGTCCCATTGACTCAGATACACACTGGTCCTGGGGATAGACTGGGTAGAAAGTTCAGAGAGTGTCCCATTGACTCAGATACACACTGGTCCTGGGGGTCTGGGGAGAAAGGTCAGAGAGTCCCATTTACTCAGATAAACAGTGGTCCTGGGGATAGACTGTGGTGAAAGGTCAGAGAGAGTCCCATTGACTCATATAAACACTGGTCCTGGGGATCGACTGGGGAAAATAGTCAGAAAGAGTCCCATTGACTCAGATACACACTGGTCCTCGGGATAGACTGGGGAGAAAGGTCAGAGAGAGTCCCATTGACTCAGATAAACACTGGTCCTGGGCATCGACTGGGGAGATTGGTCAGAGAGAGTCCCATTGACTCAGATACACACTGGTGTTGGGAGACTGGGGAGAAAGGTCAGAGAGTCCCATTGACTCAGATACACACTGGTCCTGGGAATAGACTGGGGTGAAAGGTCAGAGAGTCCCATGACTCAGTTACATACTGGTCCTCGGGATAGACTGGGGAGAAAGGTCAGAGAGAGTCCCATTGACTCAGATAAACACTGGTCCTGGGGATAGACTGGGGAGAATGGTCAGAGAGAGTCCCATTGACTCAGATACACACTGGTCCTGGGGATAGACTGGGGAGAAAGGTCAGAGAGAGTCCCATTGACTCAGATAAACACTGGTCCTGGGGATAGACTGGGGAGAAAGGTCAGAGAGAGTCCCATTGTCTCATATACACACTGGTCCTGGGGGATAAACTGGGGAGAAAGGTCAGAGAGAGTCCCATTGACTCAGATAAACACAGGTCCTGGGGATAGACTGAGGAGAAAGCTCAGAGGGAGTCCCATTGATTCAGATACACACTGGTCCTGCGGATAGACTGGGGAGAAAGTTCAGAGAGATTTCCATTGACTCAGATACACACTGGTCCTGGGGGACTGGGGAGAAAGGTCAGATTGAGTCACATTGACTCAGATACACACTGATGCTGGGGTTAGACTGGGGAGAAAGGTCAGAGAGAATCCCATTGACTCAGATACAAACTGGTCCTGGGAACAGACTGGGGAGAAAGGTCAGAGAGAGTCCCATTGACTCAGATACACACTGGTCGTGGGGATAGACTGGGGAGAAAGGTCAGAGAGAGTCCCATTGACTCAGATACACACTGGTCCTGGGGATAGACTGGGGAGAAATGTCAGAGAAAGTCCCATTGGCTCAGATACACTTTGGTCCTGGGGATAGACTGGGGAGAAAGGTCAGAGAGCCCCATTGACTCAGAAACACACTGGTCCTGGGGATAGACTGGGGACAAATGTCAGAGAGAGAGTCCCATTGACTCAGATACACACTGGTCCTGGGGATAGACTGGGGAGAAAGGTCAGAGAGAGTCCCATTGACTCAGATACACACTGGTCCTGGGGGTCTGGGGAGAAAGGTCAGAGAGTCCCATTGACTCAGATACACACTGGTCTTGGGGATAGACTGGGGAGGAAGATCAGAGAGAGTCCCATTGACTCAGATACACACTGGTCCTGGGGATAGACTGGGTAGATAGGTCAGAGAGAGTCCCATTGACTCAGATACACACTGGTCCTGGGGATAGACTGGGTAGAAAGTTCAGAGAGTGTCCCATTGACTCAGATACACACTGGTCCTGGGGGTCTGGGGAGAAAGGTGAGAGCGTCCCATTGACTCAGATACACATTGGTCCTGGGGATAGACTGGGGAGAAAGGTCAGAGGGAATCCCATTGACTCAGATACACACTGGTCGTGGGGATAGACTGGGGAGAAAGGACAGAGAGAGTCCCATTGACTCAGATACACACTGGTCCTGGGGATAGACTGGGGAGAAAGGTCAGAGAAAGTCCCATTGGCTCTGCTAAACTTTGGTCCTGGGGATAGACTGGGGAGAAAGGTCAGAGACATTGACTCAGAAACACACTGGTCCTGGGGATAGACTGGGGACAAATGTCAGAGAGAGAGTCCCATTGACTCAGATACACACTGGTCCTGGGGATAGACTGGGGAGAAAGGTCAGAGAGAGTCCCATTGACTCAGATACACATTGGCCCTGGGGATAGACTGGGGAGAAAGGTCAGAGAGTGTCCCATTGACTCAGATACACACTGCCGCTGGGGATAGACTTGGGAGAAAGGTCAGAGAGAGTCCCATTGACTCAGATACACACTGGTCCTGGGGATAGACTGGGGAGAAAGGTCAGAGAGAGTCCCATTGACTCAGATACACACTGGTCCTGGGGATAGACTGGGGAGAAATGTCAGAGAAAGTCCCATTGGCTCAGATACACTTTGGTCCTGGGGATAGACTGGGGAGAAAGGTCAGAGAGCCCCATTGACTCAGAAACACACTGGTCCTGGGGATAGACTGGGGACAAATGTCAGAGAGAGAGTCCCATTGACTCAGATACACACTGGTCCTGGGGATAGACTGGGGAGAAAGGTCAGAGAGAGTCCCATTGACTCAGATACACACTGGTCCTGGGGGTCTGGGGAGAAAGGTCAGAGAGTCCCATTGACTCAGATATACACTGGTCTTGGGGATAGACTGGGGAGGAAGATCAGAGAGAGTCCCATTGACTCAGATACACACTGGTCCTGGGGATAGACTGGGTAGATAGGTCAGAGAGAGTCCCATTGACTCAGATACACACTGGTCCTGGGTATAGACTGGGTAGAAAGTTCAGAGAGTGTCCCATTGACTCAGATACACACTGGTCCTGGGGGTCTGGGGAGAAAGGTGAGAGCGTCCCATTGACTCAGATACACATTGGTCCTGGGGATAGACTGGGGAGAAAGGTCAGAGGGAATCCCATTGACTCAGATACACACTGGTCGTGGGGATAGACTGGGGAGAAAGGACAGAGAGAGTCCCATTGACTCAGATACACACTGGTCCTGGGGATAGACTGGGGAGAAAGGTCAGAGAAAGTCCCATTGGCTCTGCTAAACTTTGGTCCTGGGGATAGACTGGGGAGAAAGGTCAGAGACATTGACGCAGAAACACACTGGTCCTGGGGATAGACTGGGGACAAATGTCAGAGAGAGAGTCCCATTGACTCAGATACACACTGGTCCTGGGGATAGACTGGGGAGAAAGGTCAGAGAGAGTCCCATTGACTCAGATACACATTGGCCCTGGGGATAGACTGGGGAGAAAGGTCAGAGAGTGTCCCATTGACTCAGATACACACTGGTCCTGGGGGTCTGGGGAGAAAGGTCAGAGAGTCCCATTGACTCAGATACACACTGGTCCTGGGGATAGACTGCGGTGGAAGGTCAGAGAGAGTCCCATTGACTCTGACACACACTGGTCCTGGGGATAGACTGGGGAGATATGTCAGAGAGAGTCCCATTGACTCAGATACACACTGGTCCTGGGGATAGACTGGGTAGAAAGTTCAGAGAGTGTCCCATTGACTCAGATGCACACTGGTCCTGGGGGTCTGGGGAGAAAGGTCAGAGAGTCCCATTTACTCAGATAAACAGTGGTCCTGGGGATAGACTGTGGTGAAAGGTCAGAGAGAGTCCCATTGACTCATATAAACACTGGTCCTGGGGATCGACTGGGGATAATAGTCAGAGAGAGTCCCATTGACTCAGATACACACTGGTCCTCGGGATAGACTGGGGGGAAAGGTCAGAGAGAGTCCCATTGACTCAGATAAACACTGGTCCTGGGGATCGACTGGGGAGATTGGTCAGAGAGAGTCCCATTGACTCAGATACACACTGGTCCTGGGGATAGACTGGGGAGAAAGGTCAGAGAGAGTCCCATTGACTCAGATAAACACTCGTTCTGTGGAACTGGGGAGAAAGGTCAGAGAGAGTCCCATTGACTCAGATACACACTGGTCCTGGGGATAGACTGGGGAGAAAGGTCAGAGAGTCCCATTGACTCAGATATACACTGGTCCTGGGGATAGACTGGGGAGAACGGTCAGAGAGATTCCCATTGACTCAGATAAACACTCGTTCTGTGGAACTGGGGAGAAAGGTCAGAGAGAGTCCCATTGACTCAGATACACACTGGTCCTGGGGATAGACTGGGGAGAAAGGTCAGAGAGTGTCCCATTGACTCATATACACACTGGTCCTGGGGGACTGGGGAGAAAGGTCAGAGAGTCCCATTGACTCAGATACACACTGGTCCTGGGAATTGACTGGGGTGAAAGGTCAGAGAGTCCCATGACTCAGTTACATACTGGTCCTCGGGATAGACTGGGGAGAAAGGTCAGAGAGAGTCCCATTGACTCAGATAAACACTGGTCCTGGGGATAGACTGGGGAGAATGGTCAGAGAGAGTCCCATTGACTCAGATACACACTGGTCCTGGGGATAGACTGGGGAGAAAGGTCAGAGAGAGTCCCATTGACTCAGATAAACACTGGTCCTGGGGATAGACTGGGGAGAAAGGTCAGAGAGAGTCCCATTGTCTCATATACACACTGGTCCTGGGGGATAAACTGGGGAGAAAGGTCAGAGAGAGTCCCATTGACTCAGATAAACACTGGTCCTGGGGATAGACTGAGGAGAAAGCTCAGAGGGAGTCCCATTGACTCAGATACACACTGGTCCTGCGGATAGACTGGGGAGAAAGATCAGAGAGATTTCCATTGACTCAGATACACACTGGTCCTGGGGGACTGGGGAGAAAGGTCAGATTGAGTCACATTGACTCAGATACACACTGGTCCTGGGGTTAGACTGGGGAGAAAGGTCAGAGAGAGTCCCATTGACTCAGATACACACTGATTCTGGGGAAAGACTGGGGAGAAAGGTCAGA
Organism: Pristiophorus japonicus; assembly: GCF_044704955.1. Lineage (NCBI taxonomy): Eukaryota > Metazoa > Chordata > Chondrichthyes > Pristiophoridae > Pristiophorus > Pristiophorus japonicus. The sequence continues at coordinate 879,049 of NW_027254531.1, forward strand.
GAGAGTCCCATTGACTCAGATACACACTGGTCCGAGGGATAGACTGGGGAGAAAGGTCAGAGTGTGTCCAATTGACTCAGATACACATTGGTCCTGGGGACAGACTGGGGAGAAAGGTCAGAGAGTGTCCAATTGACTCAGATACACACTGGTCCTGGGTGTCTGGGGAGAAAGGTCAGAGAGTCCCATTGACTCAGATAAACACTGGTCCTGGGGATAGACTGGGGTGAAAGGTCAGAGAGTCCCATTGACTGATTTACATACTGGTCCTCGGGATAGACTGGGGATAAAGATCAGACAGAGTCCCATTGACTCAGATAAACACTGGTCCTGGGGATCGACTGGGGAGAATGGTCAGAGAGAGTCCCATTGACTCAGATACGCACTAATTCTGGGGATAGACTGGGGAGAAAGGTCAGAGAGAGTCCCATTGACTCAGATACACACTGGTCCTGGGGATAGAATGGGGAGAAAGGTCAGAGAGTGTCCAATTGATTCAGATACACACTGGTCCTGGGGGTCTGGGGAGAAAGGTCAGAGAGTCCCATTGACTCAGATAAACACTGGTCCTGGGGATAGACTGGGGTGAAAGGTCAGAGAGTCCCATTGACTCAGTTACATACTGGTCCTCGGGATGGACTGGGGAGAAAGATCAGAGAGAGCCCCATTGACACAGATAAACACTGGTCCTGGGGATCGACTGGGGAGAATGGTCAGAGAGAGTCCCATTGATTCAGATACAAACTGGTCCTGGGGATATACTGGGGAGAAAGGTCAGAGAGAGTCCCATTGACTCAGATAAACACTGGTCCTGGGGATAGACTGGGGAGAAAGGTCAGAGAGAGTCCCATTGACTCAGATACACACTGGTCCTGGGGATAGACTGGGGAGAAAGGTCAGAGAGTGTCCAATTGACTCAGATACACACTGGTCCTGGGGGTCTGGGGAGAAAGGTCAGAGAGTCCCATTGACTCAGATAAACACTGGTCCTGGGGATAGACTGGGGAGAAAGGTCAGAGGGAGTCCTATTGACCCAGATACACACTGGCCCTGGGGATAGACTGGGGAGAAAGATCAGAGAGAGTTCCATTGACTCAGATAAACACTGGTCCTGGGGTACTGGGGAGAAAGGTCAGAGAGAGTCCCATTGACTCAGATAAATACTGGTCCTGGGGATAGACTGGGGAGTAAGGTCAGAGGGAGTCCCATTGACTCAGATACACACTGGTCCTGGGGATCGACTGGGGAGAATGATCAGAGAGAATTCCATTGACTCAGATACACACTGGTCCTGGTGGACTGGGGAGAATGGTAAGAGAGAGTCCCATTGACTCAGATAAACACTGGTCCTGGGGATAGACTGGGGAGAAAGTTCAGAGGGAGTCCCATTGATTCGGATACACACTGATCATGGGGATAGACTGGGGAGAAAGATCAGAGAGAGTTCCATTGACTCAGATACACACTGGTCCTGAGGGACTGGGGAGAAATGTCAGAGAGAGTTCCTTTGACTCAGAAACACATTGGTCCTGGGGGTCTGGCGAGAAAGATCAGAGAGAGTACCATTGACTCAGATAAACACTGGTCCTGCGGGTCTCGGGAGAAAGATCAGAGAGAGTCCCATTGACTCAGGTACACATTGGTCCTGGGGATAGACTGGGGAGAAAAGTCAGAGAGAGTCCCATTTACTCAGACACACACTGATCCTGGGGATAGACTGGGGAGAAATGTCAGAGAGAGTCCCTTTGACTTCGATACATATTTAACCTGGGGATAGACTGGGGAGAAAGGTCAAAGTGTGTCCAATTGACTCAGATACACATTGGTCCTGGGGATAGACTGGGGAGAAAGGTCAGAGGGAGTCCTATTGACCCAGATACACACTGGCCCTGGGGATAGACTGGGGAGAAAGATCAGAGAGAGTTCCATTGACTCAGATAAACACTGGTCCTGGGGTACTGGGGAGAAAGGTCAGAGAGAGTCCCATTGACTCAGATAAATACTGGTCCTGGGGATAGACTGGGGAGTAAGGTCAGAGGGAGTCCCATTGACTCAGATACACACTGGTCCTGGGGATCGACTGGGGAGAATGATCAGAGAGAATTCCATTGACTCAGATACACACTGGTCCTGGTGGACTGGGGAGAATGGTAAGAGAGAGTCCCATTGACTCAGATAAACACTGGTCCTGGGGATAGACTGGGGAGAAAGTTCAGAGGGAGTCCCATTGATTCGGATACACACTGATCATGGGGATAGACTGGGGAGAAAGATCAGAGAGAGTTCCATTGACTCAGATACACACTGGTCCTGAGGGACTGGGGAGAAATGTCAGAGAGAGTTCCTTTGACTCAGAAACACATTGGTCCTGGGGGTCTGGCGAGAAAGATCAGAGAGAGTACCATTGACTCAGATAAACACTGGTCCTGCGGGTCTCGGGAGAAAGATCAGAGAGAGTCCCATTGACTCAGGTACACATTGGTCCTGGGGATAGACTGGGGAGAAAAGTCAGAGAGAGTCCCATTTACTCAGACACACACTGATCCTGGGGATAGACTGGGGAGAAATGTCAGAGAGAGTCCCTTTGACTTCGATACATATTTAACCTGGGGATAGACTGGGGAGAAAGGTCAAAGTGTGTCCAATTGACTCAGATACACATTGGTCCTGGGGACAGACTGAGGAGAAATGTCAGAGAGTGTCCAATTGACTCAGATAAACACTGGTCCTGGGTGTCTGGGGAGAAAGGTCAGAGAGTCCCATTGACTCAGATAAAAACTGGTCCTGGGGATCGACTGGGGAGAATGGTCAGAGAGAGTCCCATTGACTCAGATACACACTGATTCTGGGGATAGACTGGGGAGAAAGGTCAGAGAGAGTCCCATTGACTCAGATACACATTGGTCCTGGGGATAGAATGGGGAGAAAGGTCAGAGAGTGTCCAATTGACTCAGATACACACTGGTCCTGGGGGTCTGGGGAGAAAGGTCAGAGAGTCCCATTGACTCAGATAAACACTGGTCCTGGGGATGGACTGGGGAGAAAGGTCAGAGAGAGTCCCATTGACTCAGATACACACTGGTCCTGGGGATTGACTGGGGAGAAATATCAGAGAGAGTCCCATTGACACTGATAAACACTGGTCCTGGGGATCGACTGGGGAGAATGATCAGAGAGAGTCCCATTAATTCAGATACAAACTGGTCCTGGGGATAGACTGGGGAGAAAGGTCAGAGAGAGTCCCATTGACTCAGATGAACACTGGTCCTGGGGATGGACTGGGGAGAAAGGTCAGAGAGAGTCCCATTGACTCAGATACACACTGGTCCTGGGGATAGACTGGGGGGAAAGGTCAGAGAGTGTCCCATTGACTCAGATACACACTGGTCCTGGGGGTCTGGGGAGAAAGGTCAGAGAGTCCCATTGACACAGATAAACACTGGTCCTGGGGATAGACTGGGGAGAAAGGTCAGAGAGAGTCCCATTGACTCAGATACACACTGGCCCTGGGGATAGACTGGGGAGAAAAATCAGAGAGAGTTCCATTGACTCAGATAAACACTGGTCCTGGGGTACTGGGGAGAAAGGTCAGAGAGAGTCCCATTGACTCAGGTAAACAGTGGTCCTGGGGATAGACTGGGGAGTAAGGTCAGAGGGAGTCCCATTGACTCAGATACACACTGGTCCTGGGGATAGACTGGGGAGAAAGATCAGAGAGAGTTCCATTGACTCAGATACACACTGGTCCTGGGGGACTGGGGAGAAAGGTCAGAGAGAGTCCCATTGACTCAGATAAACACTGGTCCTGTGGATAGACTGGGGAGAAAGGTCAGAGGGAGTCCCATTGACTCGGATACACACTGGTCCTGGGGATAGACTGGGGAGAAAGATCAGAGAGAGTTCCATTGACTCAGTTACACACTGGTCCTGGTGGACTGGGGAGAAAGGTCAGAGTGAGTCCCATTGACTCAGATATACAATGGTCCTGGGGATAGACTGGGGAGAAATGTCAGAGAGAGTCCCATTGACTCAGACACACACTGGTCCTGAGGGACTGGGGAGAATTGTCAGAGAGAGTTCCTTTGACTCAGAAACACATTGGTCCTGGTGGTCTGGCGAGAAAGATCTGAGAGAGTACCATTGACTCAGATAAACACTGGTCCTGGCGGTCTGGGGAGAAAGATCAGAGAGAGTCCCATTGACTCAGGTACACATTGGTCCTGGGGATAGACTGGGGAGAAAGGTCAGAGAGAGTCCCATTTACTCAGACACACACTGGTCCTGGGGATAGACTGGGGAGAATGTCAGAGAGAGTCCCTTTGACTTAGATACATATTTAACCTGGGGATAGACTGGGGAGAAAGGTCAGAGAGCCCCATTGACTCGGAAACACACGGGTCCTGGGGATAGACTGGGGACAAAGATCAGAGAGAGTCCCATTCACTCAGATACACACTGCTCCTGGGGATCGACTGGGGAGAAAGGTCAGAGAGAGTCCCATTGACTCAGATACACACTGGTCCTGGGGAGAGACTGGTGAGAAATGTCAGAGAGAGTCCCATTGACTGAGATACACACTGGTCCTGTGGGTCTGGGGAGAAAGGTCATAGAGTCCCATTGACACAGATACAAACAGGTTCTGGGGATAGACTGGGGAGAAAGGTCAGAGAGAGTCCCAATGACTCCGATACACACTCGTCATGGGGATAGACTGGGGAGCAAGGTCAGAGAGAGTCCCATTGACTCAGATACACACTGGTCCTGGAGATAGACTTGGGTGAAAGGTCAGAGAGTCCCATTGACTCAGTTACATCCTGGTCCTCGGGATAGACTGGGGAGAAAGTTCAGAGAGAGTACCATTGACTCAGATAAACACTGGTCCTGGGGATAGACTGGGGAGAACGGTCAGAGAGAGTCCCATTGACTCAGATACACACTGGTCCTGGGGATAGACTGGGGAGAAAGGTCGGAGAGTGTCCCATTGACTCAGATACACACTGGTCCTGGGGATAGACTGGGGAGAAAGATCAGAGAGATTCCCATTGACTCAGATACACACTGGTCCTGGGGGACAGGGTAGAAAGGTCAGAGTGAGTCACATTGAGTCAGATACACACTGGTCCTGGGATTAGACTGGGGAGAAAGGTCAGAGAGAGTCCCATTGACTCAGATACACACTGGTCCTGGGGATAGACTGGGGTGAAAGGTCAGAGAGTCCCATTGACTCAGATAAACACTGGTCCTGGGGTTAGACTGGGGAGAAAGCTCAGAGGGAGTCTCATTGACTCAGATACACACTGGTCCTGGGGATAGACTGGGGAGAAAGATCAGAGAGATTCCCATTGACTCAGATACACACTGGTCCTGGGGGACAGGGTAGAAAGGTCAGAGTGAGTCACATTGAGTCAGATACACACTGGTCCTGGGGTTAGACTGGGGAGAAAGGTCAGAGAGAGTCCCATTGACTCAGATACACACTGGTTCTGGGGATAGACTGGGGAGAAAGGTCAGAGAGAGTCCCATTGACTCAGACACACAGTGGTCCTCGGGATAGACTGGGGAGAAAGGTCAGAGAGAGTCCCATTGACTCAGATAAACACTGGCCCTGGGGATAGACTGGGGAGAAAGGTCAGAGGGAGTCCCATTGACTCAGATACACACTGGCCCTGGGGATAGACTGGGGAGAAAGATCAGAGTGAGTTCCATTGACTCAGATAAACACTGGTCCTGGGGGACTGGGGAGAAAGGTCAGAGAGAGTCCCATTGACTCAGATAAACACTGGTCCTGGGGATAGACTGGGGAGTAAGGTCAGAGGGAGTCCCATTGACTCAGATACACACTGGTCCTGGGGATAGACTGGGGAGAAAGATCAGAGAGAGTTCCATTGACTCAGATACACACTGGTCCTGGGGGACTGGGGAGAAAGGTCAGAGAGAGTCCCATTGACTCAGATAAACACTGATCCTGGGGATAGACTGGGGAGAAAGGTCAGAGGGAGTCCCATTGACTCAGATACACACTGGCCCTGGGGATAGACTGGGGAGAAAGATCAGAGAGAGTTCCATTGACTCAGATACACACTGGTCCTGGTGGACTGGGGAGAAAGGTCAGAGTGAGTCCCATTGACTCAGATACACACTGGTCCTGGGGATAGACTGGGGAGAAATGTCAGAGAGAGTCCCATTGACTCAGACACACACTGGTCCTGAGGGACTGGGGAGAAATGTCAGAGAGAGTTCCTTAGACTCGGAAACACATTGGTCCTGGGGGTCTGGCGAGAAAGATCAGAGAGCGTCCCATTGACTCTGGTACACATTGGTCCTGGCGATAGACTGGGGAGAAAGGTCAGAGAGAGTCCCATTTACTCAGACACACACTGGTCCTGGGGATAGACTGGGGAGAAATGTCAGAGAGAGTCCCTTTGACTCAGATACACATTGGACCTGGGGAGAGACTGGGGAGAAAGGTCAGGGAGCCCCATTGACTCAGAAACACACTGGTCCTGGGGATAGACTGGGGACAAAGGTCAGAGAGAGTCCCATTGACTCAGATACACACTGGTCCTGGGGATAGACTGGTGAGAAATGTCAGAGAGAGTCCCATTGACTCAGATCACACACTGGTCCTGTGGGTCTGGGGAGAAATGTCAGAGAGTCCCATTGACACAGATACACACTGGTTCTGGGGATGGACTGGGGAGAAAGGTCAGAGAGAGTCCCATTGACTCAGATACACACTGGTCCTGGGGATAGACTGGGGAGCAAGGTCAGAGAGAGTCCCATTGACTCAGATTCACACTGGTCCTGGAGATAGACTGGGGTGAAAGTTCAGAGAGTCCCATTGACTCAGTTACATCCTGGTCCTCGGGATAGACTGGGGGGAAAGTTCAGAGAGAGTCCCATTGACTCAGATAAAAACTGGTCCTGGGGATCGATTGTGGAGAACGGTCAGAGAGAGTCCCATTGACTCAGATAAACACTGGTCCTGGGGATAGACTGGGGAGAAAGCTCAGAGGGAGTCCCATTGACTCAGATACACACTGGTCCTGGGGATAGACTAGGGAGAAAGATCAGAGAGATTTCCATTGACTCAGATACACACTAGTCCTGGGGGACAGGGTAGAAAGGTCAGAGTGAGTCACATTGACTCAGATATACACTGGTCCTGGGGTTAGACTGGGGAGAAAGGTCAGAGAGAGTCCCATTGACTCAGATACACACTGGTTCTGGGGATAGACTGGGGGGAAAGGTCAGAGAGAGTCCCATTGACTCAGATACACACTGGTCCTGGGAATAGACTGGGGAGAAAGGTCAGAGAGCGTCCAATTGACTCAGAAACACACTGGTCCTGTGGGTCTGGGGAGAAAGGTCAGAGTGTCCCATTGACACAGATACACACTGGTTCTGGGGATAGACTGGGGAGAAAGGTCAGAGAGAGTCCCATTGACTCAGATACACACTGGTCCTGGGGATAGACTGGGGAGCAAGGTCAGAGAGAGTCCCATTGACTCAGATACACACTGGTCCTGGAGATAGACTGGGGTGAAAGGTCAGAGAGTCCCATTGACTCAGTTACATCCTGGTCCTCGGGATAGACTGGGGAGAATGTTCAGAGAGAGTTCCATTGACTCAGATAAACACTGGTCCTGGGGATAGACTGGGGAGAACGGTCAGAGAGAGTCCCATTGACTCAGATGCAAACTGGTCCTGGGGATAGACTGGGGAGAAAGGTCGGAGAGTGTCCCATTGACTCAGATACACACTGGTCCTGGGGGTCTGGAGAGAAAGGTCAGAGAGTCCCATTGACTCAGTTACACACTGGTGCTGGGGATAGACTGGGGTGAAAGGTCAGAGAGTCCCATTGACTCAGATAAACACTGGTCCTGGGGATAGACTGGGGAGAAAGCTCAGAGGGAGTCTCATTGACTCAGATACACACTGGTCCTGGGGATAGACTGGGGAGAAAGATCAGAGAGATTTCCATTGACTCAGATACACACTGGTCCTGGGGGACAGGGTAGAAAGGTCAGAGTGAGTCACATTGAGTCAGATACACACTGGTCCTGGGGTTAGACTGGGGAGAAAGGATAGAGAGAGTCCCATTGACTCAGATACACACTGGTTCTGGGGATAGACTGGGGAGAAAGGACAGAGAGAGTCCCATTGACTCAGACACACAGTGGTCCTGGGGATAGACTGGGGAGAAAGGTCAGAGAGCGTCCAATTGACTCAGATACACACTGGTCCTGGGGGTCTGGGGAGAAAGGTCAGAGAGTCCCATTGACTCAGATAAACACTGGTCCTGGGGATAGACTGGGGAAGAAGGTCAGAGGGAGTCCCATTGACTCAGATACACACTGGCCCTGGGGATAGACTGGGGAGAAAGATCAGAGAGAGTCCCATTGACTCAGATACACTCTGGTCCTGGGGGACTGGGGAGAAAGGTCAGAGAGAGTCCCATTGACTCAGATAAACACTGGTCCTGGGGATAGACTGGGGAGAAAGGTCAGAGGGAGTCCCATTGACTCAGATACACACTGGTCCTGGGGGACTGGGTAGAAAGGTCAGAGAAGTCCCATTGACTCAGATAAACACGGATCCTGGGGATAGACTGGGGAGAAAGCTCAGAGGGAGTCCCATTGACTCAGATAAACACTCGTCCTGGGGATAGACTGGGGAGAAAAATCAGAGAGATTTCCATTGACTCAGATACACACTGATCCTGGGGGACAGGGTAGAAAGGTCAGAGTGAGTCACATTGAGTCTGATACACACTGGTCCTGGGGTTAGACTGGGGAGAAAGGTCAGAGAGAGTCCCATTGACTCAGATACACACTGGTTCTGGGGATAGACTGGGGAGAAAGGTCAGAGAGAGTCCCATTGACTCAGATAAACACTGGCCCTGGGGATAGACTGGGGAGAAAGGTCAGAGGGAGTCCCATTGACTCAGATACACACTGGCCCTGGGGATAGACTGGGGAGAAAGATCAGAGAGAGTTCCATTGACTCAGATAAACACTGGTCCTGGGGGACTGGGGAGAAAGGTCAGAGAGAGTCCCATTGACTCAGATAAACACTGGTCCTGGGGATAGACTGGGGAGTAAGGTCAGAGGGAGTCCCATTGACTCAGATACACACTGGTCCTGGGGATAGACTGGGGAGAAAGATCAGAGAGAGTTCCATTGACTCAGATTCACATTGGTCCTGGGGGACTGGGGAGAAAGGTCAGAGAGAGTCCCATTGACTCAGATAAACACTGATCCTGGGGATAGACTGGGGAGAAAGATCAGAGGGAGTCCCATTGACTCAGATACACACTGGCCCTGGGGATAGACTGGGGAGAAAGATCAGAGAGAGTTCCATTGACTCAGATACACACTGGTCCTGGTGGACTGGGGAGAAAGGTCAGAGTGAGTCCCATTGACTCAGATACACACTGGTCCTGGGGATAGACTGGGGAGAAAAGTCAGAGAGAGTCCCATTGACTCAGACACACACTTGTCCTGAGGGACTGGGGAGAAATGTCAGAAAGAGTTCCTTAGACTCAGAAACACATTGGTCCTGGGGATCTGGCGAGAAAGATCAGAGAGAGTCCCATTGACTCTGGTACACATTGGTCCTGGCGATAGACTGGGGAGAAAGTCAAATAGAGTCCCATTTACTCAGACACACACTGGTCCTGGGGATAGACTGGGGAGAAATTTCAGAGAGAGTCCCTTTGACTCAGATACACATTGGACCTGGGGATAGACTGGGGAGAAAGGTCAGGGAGCCCCATTGACTCAGAAACACACTGGTCCTGGGGATAGACTGGGGACAAAGGTCAGAGAGAGTCCCATTGACTCAGATACACACTGGTCCTGGGGATAGACTGGGGAGCAAGGTCAGAGAGAGTCCCATTTACTCAGATACACACTGGTCCTGGAGATAGACTGGGGTGAAAGGTCAGAGAGTGTCCCATTGACTCAGATACACACTGGTCCTGGGGGTCTGGGGAGAAAGGTCAGAGAGTCCCATTGACTCAGTTACACACTGGTCCTGGGGATAGACTGGGGTGAAAGGTCAGAGAGTCCCATTGACTCAGATAAACACTGGTCCTGGGGATAGACTGGGGAGAAAGCTCAGAGGGTGTCTCATTGACTCAGATACACACTGGTCCTGGGGATAGACTGGGGAGAAAGATCAGAGAGATTTCCATTGACTCAGATACACACTGGTCCTGGGGGACAGGGTAGAAAGGTCAGAGTGAGTCACATTGAGTCAGATACACACTGGTCCTGGGGTTAGACTGGGGAGAAAGGACAGAGAGAGTCCCATTGACTCAGATACACACTGGTTCTGGGGATAGACTGGGGAGAAAGGACAGAGAGAGTCCCATTGACTCAGACACACAGTGGTCCTGGGGATAGACTGGGGAGAAAGGTCAGAGAGCGTCCAATTGACTCAGATACACACTGGTCCTGGGGGTCTGGGGAGAAAGGTCTGAGAGTCCCATTGACTCAGATAAACACTGGTCCTGGGGATAGACTGGGGAAGAAGGTCAGAGGGAGTCCCATTGACTCAGATACACACTAGCCCTGGGGATAGACTGGGGAGAATGATCAGAGAGAGTCCCATTGACTCAGAGACACTCTGGTCCTGGGGGACTGGGGAGAAAGGTCAGAGAGAGTCCCATTGACTCAGATAAACACTGGTCCTGGGGATAGACTGGGGAGAAAGGTCAGAGGGAGTCCCATTGACTCAGATACACACTGGTCCTGGGGGACTGGGTAGAAAGGTCAGAGAAGTCCCATTGACTCAGATAAGCACTGGTCCTGGGGACAGACTGGGGAGAAAGCTCAGAGGGAGTCCCATTGACTCAGATAAACACTGGTGCTGGGGATAGACTGGGGAGAACGGTCAGAGAGAGTCCCATTGACTCAGATACACACTGGTCCTGGGGGTCTGGGGAGAAAGGTCAGAGAGTCCCATTGACTCAGTTACACACTGGTCCTGGGGATAGACTGGTGAGAAAGATCAGAGAGAATCCCATTGACTCAGATAAACACTGGTACTGGGGATAGACTGGGGAGAAAGGTCAGAGAGAGTCCCATTGACTCAGATACACACTTGTCCTGGGGGACTGGGGAGAAAGGTCAGAGAGAGTCCCATTGACTCATATACACACTGGTCCTGGGGAGAGACTGGTGAGAAATGTCAGAGAGAGTCCCATTGACTCAGATACACACTGGTCCTGTGGGTCTGGGGAGAAAGGTCAGAGTGTCCCATTGACACAGATACACACTGGTTCTGGGGATAGACTGGGGAGAAAGGTCAGAGAGAGTCCCATTGACTCAGATACACACTGGTCCTGGGGATAGACTGGGGAGCAAGTTCAGAGAGAGTCCCATTGTCTCAGATACACACTGGTCCTGGAGATAGACTGGGGTGAAAGGTCAGAGAGTCCCATTGACTCAGTTACATCCTGGTCCTCGGGATAGACTGGGGAGAATGTTCAGAGAGAGTCCCATTGACTCAGATAAACACTGGTCCTGGGGATAGACTGGGGAGAACGGTCAGAGAGAGTCCCATTGACTCAGATGCAAACTGGTCCTGGGGATAGACTGGGGAGAAAGGTCGGAGAGTGTCCCATTGACTCAGATACACACTGGTCCTGGGGGTCTGGAGAGAAAGGTCAGAGAGTCCCATTGACTCAGTTATTCACTGGTCCTGAGGATAGACTGGGGTGAAAGGTCAGAGAGTCCCATTGACTCAGATAAACACTGGTCCTGGGGATAGACTGGGGAGAAAGCTCAGAGGGAGTCTCATTGACTCAGATACACACTGGTCCTGGGGATAGACTGGGGAGAAAGATCAGAGAGATTTCCATTGACTCAGATACACACTGGTCCTGGGGGACAGGGTAGAAAGGTCAGACTGAGTCACATTGAGTCAGATACACACTGGTCCTGGGGTTAGACTGGGGAGAAAGGACAGAGAGAGTCCCATTGACTCAGATACACACTGGTTCTGGGGATAGACTGGGGAGAAAGGACAGAGAGAGTCCCATTGACTCAGACACACAGTGGTCCTGGGGATAGACTGGGGAGAAAGGTCAGAGAGCGTCCAATTGACTCAGATACACACTGGTCCTGGGGGTCTGGGGAGAAAGGTCGGAGAGTGTCCCATTGACTCAGATACACACTGGTCCTGAGGGTCTGGAGAGAAAGGTCAGAGAGTCCCATTGACTCAGTTACACACTGGTCCTGAGGATAGACTGGGGTGAAAGGTCAGAGAGTCCCATTGACTCAGATAAACACTGGTCCTGGTGATGGACTGGGGAGAAAGCTCAGAGGGAGTCTCATTGACTCAGATACACACTGGTCCTGGCGATAGACTGGGGAGAAAGATCAGAGAGATTTCCATTGACTCAGATACACACTGGTCCTGGGGGACAGGGTAGAAAGGTCAGACTGAGTCACGTTGAGTCAGATACACACTGGTCCTGGGGTTAGACTGGGGAGAAAGGACAGAGAGAGTCCCATTGACTCAGATACACACTGGTTCTGGGGATAGACTGGGGAGAAAGGACAGAGAGAGTCCCATTGACTCAGACACACAGTGGTCCTGGGGATAGACTGGGGAGAAAGGTCAGAGAGCGTCCAATTGACTCAGATACACACTGGTCCTGGGGGTCTGGGGAGAAAGGTCAGAGAGTCCCATTGACTCAGATAAACACTGGTCCTGGGGATAGACTGGGGAAGAAGGTCAGAGGGAGTCCCATTGACTCAGATACACACTGGCCCTGGGGATAGACTGGGGAGAAAGATCAGAGAGAGTCCCATTGACTCAGATACACTCTGGTCCTGGGGGACTGGGGAGAAAGGTCAGAGAGAGTCCCATTGACTCAGATAAACACTGGTCCTGGGGATAGACTGGGGAGAAAGGTCAGAGGGAGTCCCATTGACTCAGATACACACTGGTCCTGGGGGACTGGGTAGAAAGGTCAGAGAAGTCCCATTGACTCAGATAAACACTGGTCCTGGGGATAGACTGGGGAGAAAGCTCAGAGGGAGTCCCATTGACTCAGATAAACACTGGTCCTGGGGATAGACTGGGGAGAAAGATCAGAGAGATTTCCATTGACTCAGATACACACTGGTCCTGGGGGACAGGGTAGAAAGGTCAGAGTGAGTCACATTGAGTCTGATACACACTGGTCCTGGGGTTAGACTGGGGAGAAAGGTCAGAGAGAGTCCCATTGACTCAGATACACACTGGTTCTGGGGATAGACTGGGGAGAAAGGTCAGAGAGAGTCCCATTGACTCAGATAAACACTGGCCCTGGGGATAGACTGGGGAGAAAGGTCAGAGGGAGTCCCATTGACTGAGATACACACTGGCCCTGGGGATAGACTGGGGAGAAAGATCAGAGAGAGTTCCATTGACTCAGATAAACACTGGTCCTGGGGGACTGGGGAGAAAGGTCAGAGAGAGTCCCATTGACTCAGATAAACACTGGTCCTGGGGATAGACTGGGGAGTAAGGTCAGAGGGAGTCCCATTGACTCAGATACACACTGGTCCTGGGGATAGACTGGGGAGAAAGATCAGAGAGAGTTCCATTGACTCAGATACACACTGGTCCTGGGGGACTGGGGAGAAAGGTCAGAGAGAGTCCCATTGACTCAGATAAACACTGATCCTGGGGATAGACTGGGGAGAAAGGTCAGAGGGAGTCCCATTGACTCAGATACACACTGGCCCTGGGGATATACTGGGGAGAAAGATCAGAGAGAGTTCCATTGACTCAGATACACACTGGTCCTGGTGGACTGGGGAGAAAGGTCAGAGTGAGTCCCATTGACTCAGATACACACTGGTCCTGGGGATAGACTGGGGAGAAAAGTCAGAGAGAGTCCCATTGACTCAGACACACACTGGTCCTGAGGGATTGGGGAGAAATGTCAGAGAGAGTTCCTGAGACTCAGAAACACATTGGTCCTGGGGGTCTGGCGAGAAAGATCAGAGAGAGTCCCATTGACTCTGGTACACATTGGTCCTGGCGATAGACTGGGGAGAAAGTCAGAGAGAGTCCCATTTACTCAGACACACACTGGTCCTGGGGTTAGACTGGGGAGAAATTTCAGAGAGAGTCCCTTTGACTCAGAAACACATTGGACCTGGGGATAGACTGGGGAGAAAGGTCAGGGAGCCCCATTGACTCAGAAACACACTGGTCCTGGGGATAGACTGGGGACAAAGGTCAGAGAGAGTCCCATTGACTCAGATACACACTGCTCCTGGGGATAGATTGGGGAGAAATGTCAGAGAGAGTCCCATTGACTCAGATACACACTGGTCCTGGGGATAGTTTGGTGAGAAATGTCAGAGAGAGTCCCATTGACTCAGATACACACTGGTCCTGTGGGTCTGGGGAGAAAGGTCAGAGAGTCCCATTGACACAGATACACACTGGTTCTGGGGATAGACTGGGGAGAAAGATCAGAGAGATTTCCATTGACTCAGATACACACTGGTCCTGGGGGACAGGGTGGAAAGGTCAGAGTGAGTCACATTGAGTCTGATACACACTGGTCCTGGGGTTAGACTGGGGAGAAAGGTCAGAGAGAGTCCCATTGACTCAGATAAACACTGGCCCTGGGGATAGACTGGGGAGAAAGGTCAGAGGGAGTCCCATTGACTCAGATACACACTGGCCCTGGGGATAGACTGGGGAGAAAGATCAGAGAGAGTTCCATTGACTCAGATACACACTGGTCCTGGTGGACTGGGGAGAAAGGTCAGAGTGAGTCCCATTGACTCAGATGCACACTGGTCCTGGGGATAGACTGGGGAGAAATGTCAGAGAGAGTCCCATTGACTCAGACACACACTGGTCCTGAGGGATTGGGGAGAAATGTCAGAGAGAGTTCCTTAGACTCAGAAACACATTGGTCCTGGGGGTCTGGCGAGAAAGATCAGAGAGAGTCCCATTGACTCTGGTACACATTGGTCCTGGCGATAGACTGGGGAGAAAGGTCAGAGAGAGTCACATTTACTCAGACACACACTGGTCCTGGGGATAGACTGGGGAGAAATGTCAGAGAGAGTCCCTTTGACTCAGATACACATTGGACCTGGGGATAGACTGGGGAGAAAGGTCAGGGAGCCACATTGACTCAGAAACACACTGGTCCTGGGGATAGACTGGGGGCAAAGGTCAGAGAGAGTCCCATTGACTCAGATACACACTGCCCCTGGGGATAGACTGGGGAGAAAGGTCAGAGAGAGTCCCATTGACTCAGAAACACACTGGTCCTGGGGATAGACTGGTGAGAAATGTCAGAGAGAGTCCCATTGACTCAGATACACACTGGTCCTGTGGGTCTGGGGAGAAAGGTCAGAGAGTCCCATTGACACAGATACACACTGGTTCTGGGGATAGACTGGGGAGAAAGGTCAGAGAGAGTCCCATTGACTCAGATACACACTGGTCCTGGGGTTAGACTGGGGAGAAAGGTCAGAGAGAGTCCCATTGACTCAGATACACACTGGTTCTGGGGATAGACTGGGGAGAAAGGACAGAGAGAGTCCCATTGACTCAGACACACAGTGGTCCTGGGGATAGACTGGGGAGAAAGGTCAGAGAGCGTCCAATTGACTCAGATACACACTGGTCCTGGGGGTCTGGGGAGAAAGGTCAGTGAGTCCCATTGACTCAGATAAACACTGGTCCTGGGGATAGACTGGGGAAGAAGGTCAGAGGGAGTCCCATTGACTCAGATACACACTGGCCCTGGGGATAGACTGGGGAGAAAGATATTAGAGAGTCCCATTGACTCAGATACACTCTGGTCCTGGGGGACTGGGGAGAAAGGTCAGAGAGAGTCCCATTGACTCAGATAAACACTGGTCCTGGGGATAGACTGGGGAGAAAGGTCAGAGGGAGTCCCATTGACTCAGATACACACTGGTCCTGGGGGACTGGGTAGAAAGGTCAGAGAAGTCCCATTGACTCAGATACACACTGGTCCTGTGGGTCTGGGGAGAAAGGTCAGAGAGTCCCATTGACACAGATACACACTGGTTCTGGGGATAGACTGGGGAGAAAGATCAGAGAGATTTCCATTGACTCAGATACACACTGGTCCTGGGGGACAGGGTAGAAAGGTCAGAGTGAGTCCCATTGACTCAGATAAACACTAGCCCTGGGGATAGACTGGGGAGAAAGGTCAGAGGGAGTCCCATTGACTCAGATACACACTGGCCCTGGGGATAGACTGGGGAGAAAAATAAGAGAGAGTTCCATTGACTCAGATAAACACTGGTCCTGGGGGACTGGGGAGAATGGTCAGAGAGAGTCCCATTGACTCAGATAAACACTGGTCCTGGGGATAGACTGGGGAGTAAGGTCAGAGGGAGTCCCATTGACTCAGATACACACTGGTCCTGGGGATAGACTGGGGAGAAAGGTCAGAGAGAGTCCCATTGACTCAGATACACACTGGTCCTGGGGATAGACTGGGGAGAAATGTCAGAGAGAGTCCCATTGACTCAGATACACACTGCTCCTGGGGATAGACTGGGGAGAAAGGTCAGAGAGAGTCCCATTGACTCAGATACACACTGGTCCTGGGGATAGACTGGTGAGAAATGTCAGAGAGAGTCCCATTGACTCAGATACACACTGGTCCTGTGGGTCTGGGGAGAAAGGTCAAAGAGTCCCATTGACACAGATACACACTGGTTCTGGGGATAGACTGGGGAGAAAGGTCAGAGAGAGTCCCATTGACTCAGATACACACAGGTCCTGGGGATAGACTGGGGAGCAAGGTCAGAGAGAGTCCCATTCACTCAGATACACACTGGTCCTGGAGATAGACTGGGGTGAAAGTTCAGAGAGTCCCATTGACTCAGTTACATCCTGGTCCTCGGGATAGACTGGGGGGAAAGTTCAGAGAGAGTCCCATTGCCTCAGATAAAAACTGGTCCTGGGGATCGACGGGGGAGAACGGTCAGAGAGAGTCCCATTGACTCAGATAAACACTGGTCCAGGGGATAGACTGGGGAGAAAGCTCAGAGGGAGTCCCATTGACTCAGATACACACTGGTCCTGGGGATAGACTAGGGAGAAAGATCAGAGAGATTTCCATTGACTCAGATACACACTGGTCTTGGGGACAGAGTAGAAAGGTCAGAGTGAGTCACATTGACTCAGATATACACTGGTCCTGGGGTTAGACTGGGGAGAAAGGTCAGAGAGAGTCCCATTGACTCAGATACACACTGGTTCTGGGGATTGACTGGGGACAAATGTCAGAGAGTGTCCCATTGACTCAGATACACACTGGTCCTGGGAATAGACTGGGGAGAAAGGTCAGAGAGCGTCCAATTGACTCAGAAACACACTGGTCCTGGGTGTCTGGGGAGAAAGGTCAGAGAGTCCCATTGACTCAGTTACATACTGGTCCTGGGGATGGACTGGGGAGAAATGTCAGAGAGAGTCCCATTGACTCAGATACACACTGGTCCTGTGGATAGACTGGGGAGAAAGATCAGAGAGAGTTCCATTGACTCAGATACACACTGGTCATGGTGGACTGGGGAGAAAGTTCAGAGTGAGTCCCATTGACTCAGTTACACACTGGTCCTGGGGATAGACTGGGGAGAAATGTCAGAGAGAGTCCCATTGACTCAGACACACACTGGTCCTGAGGGATTGGGGAGAAATGTCAGAGAGAGTTCCTTAGACTCAGAAACACATTGGTCCTGGGGGTCTGGCGAGAAAGATCAGAGAGAGTCCGATTGACTCTGGTACACATTGGTCCTGGCGATAGACTGGGGAGAAAGGTCAGAGAGAGTCCCATTTACTCAGACACACACTAGTCCTGGGGATAGACTGGGGAGAAATGTCAGAGAGAGTCCCTTTGACTCAGATACACATTGGACCTGGGGATAGACTGGGGAGAAAGGTCAGGGAGCCCCATTGACTCAGAAACACACTGGTCCTGGGGATAGACTGGGGACAAAGGTCAGAGAGAGTCCCATTGACTCAGATACACACAGGTCCTGGGGATAGACTGGGGAGCAAGGTCAGAGAGAGTCCCATTCACTCAGATACACACTGGTCCTGGAGATAGACTGGGGTGAAAGTTCAGAGAGTCCCATTGACTCAGTTACATCCTGGTCCTCGGGATAGACTGGGAGGAAAGTTCAGAGAGAGTCCCATTGACTCAGATAAAAACTGGTCATGGGGATCGACGGGGGAGAACGGTCAGAGAGAGTCCCATTGACTCAGATAAACACTGGTCCTGGGGATAGACTGGGGAGAAAGCTCAGAGGGAGTCCCATTGACTCAGAAACACACTGGTCCTGGGGATAGACTAGGGAGAAAGATCAGAGAGATTTCCATTGACTCAGATACACACTGGTCCTGGGGGACAGGGTAGAAAGGTCAGAGTGAGTCACATTGACTCAGATATGCACTGGTCCTGGGGTTAGACTGGGGAGAAAGGTCAGAGAGAGTCCCATTGACTCAGATACACACTGGTTCTGGGGATAGACTGGGGAGAAAGGTCAGAGAGAGTCCCATTGACTCAGATACACACTGGTCCTGGGAATAGACTGTGGAGAAAGGTCAGCGAGCGTCCAATTGACTCAGAAACACACTGGTCGTGGGGGTCTGGGGAGAAAGGTCAGAGAGTCCAATTGACTCAGATAAACACTGGTCCTGGGGACAGACTGGGGTGAAAGGTCAGAGAGTCCCATTGACTCAGTTACATACTGGTCCTGGGGATGGACTGGGGAGAAATGTCAGAGAGAGTCCCATTGACTCAGATACACACTGGTCCTGGGGATAGACTGGGGAGAAAGATCAGAGAGAGTTCCATTGACTCAGATACACACTGGTCCTGGTGGACTGGGGAGAAATGTCAGAGAGAGTCCCATTGACTCAGATAAACACTGGTCCTGGGGATAGACTGGGGAGAAAGGTCAGAGAGTCCCATTGACTCAGTTACATCCTTGTCCTCGGGATAGACTGGGGAGAAACTTCAGAGAGAGTCCCATTGACTCAGATAAAAACTGGTCCTGGGGATCGACTGGGGAGAACGGCCAGAGAGAGTCCCATTGACTCAGATACACACTGGTCCTGGGGATAGACTGGGGAGAAAGGTCGGAGAGTGTCCCATTGACTCAGATACACACTGGTCCTGGGGGACTGTGGAGAAAGGTCAGAGAGTCCCATTGACTCAGTTACGCACTGGTCCTGGGGATAGACTGGGGAGAAAGATCAGAGAGAGTCCCATTGACTCAGATAAACACTGGTACTGGGGATAGACTGGGGAGAAAGGTCAGAGAGAGTCCCATTGACTCAGAAACACACTGGTCCTGGGGACAGACTGGGGGCAAAGGTCAGAGAGAGTCCCATTGACTCAGATACACACTGCTCCTGGGGATAGACTGGGGAGAAAGGTCAGAGAGAGTCCCATTGACTCAGATACACACTGGTCCTGTGATTCTGGGGAGAAAGGTCAGAGAGTCCCATTGACACAGATACACACTGGTTCTGGGGATAGACTGGGGAGAAAGGTCAGAGAGAGTCCCATTGACTCAGATACACACAGGTCCTGGGGATAGACTGGGGAGCAAGGTCAGAGAGAGTCCCATTCACTCAGATACACACTGGTCCTGGAGATAGACTGGGGTGAAAGTTCAGAGAGTCCCATTGACTCAGTTACATCCTGGTCCTCGGGATAGACTGGGGGGAAAGTTCAGAGAGAGTCCCATTGCCTCAGATAAAAACTGGTCCTGGGGATCGACGGGGGAGAACGGTCAGAGAGAGTCCCATTGACTCAGATAAACACTGGTCCTGGGGATAGACTGCGGAGAAAGCTCAGAGGGAGTCCCATTGACTCAGATACACACTGGTCCTGGGGATAGACTAGGGAGAAAGATCAGAGAGATTTCCATTGACTCAGATACACACTGGTCCTGGGGGACAGGGTAGAAAGGTCAGAGTGAGTCACATTGACTCAGATATACACTGGTCCTGGGGTTAGACTGGGGAGAAAGGTCAGAGAGAGTCCCATTGACTCAGATACACACTGGTTCTGGGGATTGACTGGGGAGAAATGTCAGAGAGAGTCCCATTGACTCAGATACACACTGGTCCTGGGAATAGACTGGGGAGAAAGGTCAGACAGCGTCCAATTGACTCAGAAACACACTGGTCCTAGGGGTCTGGGGAGAAAGGTCAGAGAGTCCCATTGACTCAGATAAACACTGGTCCTGGGGATAGACTGGGGTGAAAGGTCAGAGAGTCCCATTGACTCAGATACACACTGGTCCTGGGGATAGACTGGGGAGAAAGATCAGAGAGAGTTCCATTGACTCAGATACACACTGGTCATGGTGGACTGGGGAGAAAGTTCAGAGTGAGTCCCATTGACTCAGTTACACACTGGTCCTGGGGATAGACTGGGGAGAAATGTCAGAGAGAGTCCCATTGACTCAGACACACACTGGTCCTGAGGGATTGGGGAGAAATGTCAGAGAGAGTTCCTTAGACTCAGAAACACATTGGTCCTGGGGGTCTGGCGAGAAAGATCAGAGAGAGTCCCATTGACTCTGGTGCACATTGGTCCTGGCGATAGACTGGGGAGAAAGGTCAGAGAGAGTCCCATTTACTCAGACACACACTAGTCCTGGGGATAGACTGGGGAGAAATGTCAGAGAGAGTCCCTTTGACTCAGATACACATTGGACCTGGGGATAGACTGGGGAGAAAGGTCAGGGAGCCCCATTGACTCAGAAACACACTGGTCCTGGGGATAGACTGGGGACAAAGTTCAGAGAGAGTCCCATTGACTCAGATACACACAGGTCCTGGGGATAGACTGGGGAGCAAGGTCAGAGAGAGTCCCATTCACTCAGATACACACTGGTCCTGGAGATAGACTGGGGTGAAAGTTCAGAGAGTCCCATTGACTCAGTTACATCCTGGTCCTCGAGATAGACTGGGGGGAAAGTTCAGAGAGAGTCCCATTGACTCAGATAAAAACTGGTCCTGGGGATCGACGGGGGAGAACAGTCAGAGAGAGTCCCATTGACTCAGATAAACACTGGTCCTGGGGATAGACTGGGGAGAAAGCTCAGAGGGAGTCCCATTGACTCAGAAACACACTGGTCCTGGGGATAGACTCGGGAGAAAGATCAGAGAGATTTCCATTGACTCAGATACACACTGGTCCTGGGGGACAGGGTAGAAAGGTCAGAGTGAGTCACATTGACTCAGATATACACTGGTCCTGGGGTTAGACTGGGGAGAAAGGTCAGAGAGAGTCCCATTGACTCAGATACACACTGGTTCTGGGGATAGACTGGGGAGAAAGGTCAGAGAGAGTCCCATTGACTCAGATACACACTGGTCCTGGGAATAGACTGGGGAGAAAGGTCAGAGAGCGTCCAATTGACTCAGAAACACACTGGTCCTGGGGGTCTGGGGAGAAAGGTCAGAGAGTCCCATTGACTCAGATAAACACTGGTCCTGGGGATAGACTGGGGTGAAAGGTCAGAGAGTCCCATTGACTCAGTTACATACTGGTCCTGGGGATGGACTGGGGAGAAATGTCAGAGAGAGTCCCATTGACTCAGATACACACTGGCCCTGGGGATAGACTGGGGAGAAAGATCAGAGAGAGTTCCATTGACTCAGATACTCACTGGTCCTGGGGGTTTGGGGAGAAAGGTCAGAGAGTCCCATTGACTCAGTTACACACTGGTCCTGGGGATAGACTGGGGAGAAAGATCAGAGAGAGTCCCATTGACTCAGATAAACACTGGTACTGGGGATAGACTGGGGAGAAAGGTCAGAGAGAGTCCCATTGACTCAGATACACACTTGTCCTGGGGGACTGGGGAGAAAGGTCAGAGAGAGTCCCATTGACTCGGATAAACACTGGTCCTGGGGATAGACTGGGGAGAAAGCTCAGAAGGAGTCCCATTGACTCAGATACACACTGGTCCTGGGGATAGACTGGGGAGAAAGGTCAGAGAGAGTCCCATTGACTCAGATACATTCTGGTCCTGGGGATAGACTGGGTAGAAAGGTCAGAGAGCGTCCAATTGACTCAGATACACACTGGTCCTGGGGGTCTGGGGAGAAAGGTCAGAGAGTCCCATTGACTCAGATAAACACTGGTCCTGGGGATAGACTGGGGAGAAAGGTCAGAGGGAGTCCCATTGACTCAGATACACACTGGCCCTGGGGATAGACTGGGGAGAAACTTCAGAGAGAGTCCCATTGACTCAGATACACTCTGGTCCTGGTGGACTGGGGAGAAAGGTCAGAGAGAGTCCCATTGACTCAGATAAACACTGGTCCTGGGGATAGACTGGGGAGAAAAGTCAGAGGGAGTCCCATTGACTCAGATACACACTGGTCCTGGGGGACTGGGGAGAAAGGTCAGAGAGAGTCCCATTGATTCAGATAAAAACTGGTCCTGGGGATAGACTGGGGAGAAAGCTCAGAGGGAGTCCCATTGACTCAGATACACACTGGTTCTGGGGATAGACTGGGGAGAAAGGTCAGAGAGAGTCCCATTGACTCAGATACACACTGGTCCTGGGGATAGACTGGTGAGAAATGTCAGAGAGAGTCCCATTGACTCAGATACACACTGGTCCTGTGGGTCTGGGGAGAAAGGTCAGAGAGTCCCATTGACACAGATACACACTGGTTCTGGGGATAGACTGGGGAGAAAGGTCAGAGAGAGTCCCATTGACTCAGATACACACAGGTCCTGGGGATAGACTGGGGAGCAAGGTCAGAGAGAGTCCCATTCACTCAGATACACACAGGTCCTGGGGATAGACTGGGGAGCAAGGTCAGAGAGAGTCCCATTCACTCAGATACACATTGGTCCTGGAGATAGACTGTGGTGAAAGTTCAGAGAGTCCCATTGACTCAGTTACATCCTGGTCCTCGGGATAGACTGGGGGGAAAGTTCAGAGAGAGTCCCATTGCCTCAGATAAAAACTGGTCCTGGGGATCGACGGGGGAGAACGGTCAGAGAGAGTCCCATTGACTCAGATAAACACTGGTCCTGGGGATAGACTGGGGAGAAAGCTCAGAGGGAGTCCCATTGACTCAGATACACACTGGTCCTGGGGATAGACTCGGGAGAAAGATCAGAGAGATTTCCATTGACTCAGATACACACTGGTCCTGGGGGACAGGGTAGAAAGGTCAGAGTGAGTCACATTGACTCAGATATACACTGGTCCTGGGGTTAGACTGGGGAGAAAGGTCAGAGAGAGTCCCATTGACTCAGATACACACTGGTTCTGGGGATTGACTGGGGAGAAAGGTCAGAGAGAGTCCCATTGACTCAGATAAAAACTGGTCCTGGGGATAGACTGGGGAGAAAGCTCAGAGGGAGTTCCATTGACTCAGATACACACTGGTTCTGGGGATAGACTGGGGGGAAAGGTCAGAGAGAGTCCCATTGACTCAGATACACACTGGTCCTGGGGATAGACTGGTGAGAAATGTCAGAGAGAGTCCCATTGACTCAGATACACACTGGTCCTGTGGGTCTGGGGAGAAAGGTCAGAGAGTCCCATTGACACAGATAAACACTGGTTCTGGGGATAGACTGGGGAGAAAGGTCAGAGAGAGTCCCATTGACTCAGATACACACAGGTCCTGGGGATAGACTGGGGAGCAAGGTCAGAGAGAGTCCCATTCACTCAGATACACACTGGTCCTGGAGATAGACTGGGGTGAAAGTTCAGAGAGTCCCATTGACTCAGTTACATCCTGGTCCTCGGGATAGACTGGGGGGAAAGTTCAGAGAGAGTCCCATTGCCTCAGATAAAAACTGGTCCTGGGGATCGACGGGGGAGAACGGTCAGAGAGAGTCCCTTTGACTCAGATAAACACTGGTCCTGGGGATAGAATGGGGAGAAATCTCAGAGGGAGTCCCATTGACTCAGATACACACTGGCCCTGGGGATAGACTGGGGAGAAACATCAGAGAGAGTCCCATTGACTCAGATACACTCTGGTCCTGGCGGACTGGGGAGAAAGGTCAGAGAGAGTCCCATTGACTCAGATAAACACTGGTCCTGGGGATAGACTGGGGAGAAAGGTCAGCGGGAGTCCCATTGACTCAGATACACACTGGTCCTGGGGGACTGGGGAGAAAGGTCAGAGAGAGTCCCATTGATTCAGATAAAAACTGGTCCTGGGGATAGACTGGGGAGAAAGCTCAGAGGGAGTCCCATTGACTCAGATACACACTGGTTCTGGGGATAGACTGGGGAGAAAGGTCAGAGAGAGTCCCATTGACTCAGATACACACTGGTCCTGGGGATAGACTGGTGAAAAATGTCAGAGAGAGTCCCATTGACTCAGATACACACTGGTCCTGTGGATCTGGGGAGAAAGGTCAGAGAGTCCCATTGACACAGCTACACACTGGTTATGGGGATAGACTGGGGAGAAAGGTCAGAGAGAGTCCCATTGACTCAGATACACACAGGTCCTGGGGATAGACTGGGGAGCAAGGTCAGAGAGAGTCCCATTCACTCAGATACACACTGGTCCTGGAGATAGACTGGGGTGAAAGTTCAGAGAGTCCCATTGACTCAGTTACATCCTGGCCCTCGGGATAGACTGGGGGGAAAGTTCAGAGAGAGTCCCATTGCCTCAGATAAAAACTGGTCCTGGGGATCGACGGGGGAGAACGGTCAGAGAGAGTCGCATTGACTCAGATAAACACTGGTCCTGGGGATAGACTGGGGAGAAAGCTCAGAGGGAGTCCCATTGACTCAGATACACACTGGTCCTGGGGATAGACTAGGGAGAAAGATCAGAGAGATTTCCATTGACTCAGATACACACTGGTCCTGGGGGACAGGGTAGAAAGGTCAGAGTGAGTCACATTGACTCAGATATACACTGGTCCTGGGGTTAGACTGGGGAGAAAGGTCAGAGAGAGTCCCATTGACTCAGATAAAAACTGGTCCTGGGGATAGACTGGGGAGAAAGCTCAGAGGGAGTCCCATTGACTCAGATACACACTGGTTCTGGGGATAGACTGGAGAGAAATGTCAGACAGAGTCCCATTGACTCAGATACACACTGGTCCTGGGGATAGACTGGTGAGAAATGTCAGAGAGAGTCCCATTGACTCAGATACACACTGGTCCTGTGGGTCTGGGGAGAAAGATCAGAGAGTCCCATTGACACAGATACACACTGGTTCTGGGGATAGACTGGGGAGAAAGGTCAGAGAGAGTCCCATTGACTCAGATACACACAGGTCCTGGGGATAGACTGGGGAGCAAGGTCAGAGAGAGTCCCATTCACTCAGATACACACTGGTCCTGGAGATAGACTGGGGTGAAAGTTCAGAAAGTCCCATTGACTCAGTTACATCCTGGTCCTCGGGATAGACTGGGGGGAAAGTTCAGAGAGAGTCCCATTGCCTCAGATAAAAACTGGTCCTGGGGATCGACGGGGGAGAACGGTCAGAGAGAGTCCCATTGACTCAGATAAACACTGGTCCTGGGGATAGACTGGGGAGAAAGCTCAGAGTGAGTCCCATTGACTCAGATACACACTGGTCCTGGGGATAGACTAGGGAGAAAGATCAGAGAGATTTCCATTGACTCAGATACACACTGGTCCTGGGGGACAGGGTAGAAAGGTCAGAGTGAGTCACATTGACTCAGATATACACTGGTCCTGGGGTTAGACTGGGGAGAAAGGTCAGAGAGAGTGCCATTGACTCTGATACACACTGGTTCTGGGGATTGACTGGGGAGAAAGGTCAGAGAGAGTCCCATTGACTCAGATACACACTGTTCCTGGGAATAGACTGGTGAGAAAGGTCAGAGGGAGTCCCATTGACTCAGATACACACTGGTCCTGGGGATAGACTGGGGAGAAAGATCAGAGAGAGTTCCATTGACTCAGATACACACTGGTCCTGGTGGACTGGGGAGAAAGGTCAGAGTGAGTCCCATTGACTCAGATACACACTGGTCCTGGGGATAGACTGGGGAGAAATGTCAGAGAGAGTCCCATTGACTCAGACACACACTGGTCCTGAGGGACTGGGGAGAAATGTCAGAGAGAGTTCCTTAGACTCAGAAACACATTGGTCCTGGGGGTCTGGCGAGAAAGATCAGAGAGTGTCCCATTGACTAAGATAAACACTGGTCCTGGGGGTCTGGGGAGAAAGATCAGAGAGAGTCCCATTGACTCTGATACACATTGGTCCTGGCGATAGACTGGGAAGAAAGGTCAGAGAGAGTCCCATTTACTCAGACACACACTGGTCCTGGGGATAGACTGGGGAGAAATGTCAGAGAGAGTCCCTTTGACTCAGATACACATTGGACCTGTGGATAGACTGGGGAGAAATGTCAGAGAGCCCCATTGACTCAGAAACACACTGGTCCTGGGGATAGATTGGGGACAAAGATCAGAGAGAGTCCCATTGACTCAGATACACACTGGTTCTGGGGATAGACTGGGGAGAAAGGTCAGAGAGAGTCCCATTGACTCAGATACACACTGGTCCTGGGGATAGACTGGGGAGAAAGATCAGAGAGAGTTCCATTGACTCAGATACACACTGGTCCTGGGGACTGGGGAGAAAGGTCAGAGAGTGTCCCATTGACTCAGATAAACACTGGTCCTGGGGATAGACTGGGGAGAAAGGTCAGAGAGTCCCATTGACTCAGTTACATCCTGGTCCTCGGGATAGACTGGGGAGAAAGTTCAGAGAGAGTCCCATTGACTCAGATAAAAACTGGTCCTGGGGATCGACTGGAGAGAACGGTCAGAGAGAGTCCCATTGACTCAGATACACATTGGACCTGTGGATAGACTGGGGAGAAAGGTCAGAGAGCCCCAATGACTCAGAAACACACTGGTCCTGGGGATAGACTGGGGACAAAGATCAGAGAGAGTCCCATTGACTCAGATACACACTGGTTCTGGGGATAGACTGGGGAGAAAGGTCAGAGAGAGTCCCATTGACTCAGATACACACTGGTCCTGGGGATAGACTGGGGAGAAAGATCAGAGAGAGTTCCATTGACTCAGATACACACTGGTCCTGGGGGACTGGGGAGAAAGGTCAGAGAGAGTCCCATTGACTCAGATAAACACTGGTCCTGGGGATAGACTGGGGAGAAAAGTCAGAGAGTCCCATTGACTCAGTTACATCCTGGCCCTGGGGATAGACTGGGGAGAAAGATCAGAGAGAGTCCCATTGACTCAGATAAACACTGGCCCTGGGGATAGACTGGGGAGAAAGGTCAGAGTGAGTCCCATTGACTCAGATACACACTGGCCCTGGGGATAGACTGGGGAGAAAGGTCAGAGAGAGTTCCATTGACTCAGATGAACACTGGTCCTGGGGGACTGGGGAGAAAGGTCAGAGAGAGTCGCATTGACTTAGATAAACACTGGTCCTGGGCATAGACTGGAGAGTAAGTTCAGAGGGAGTCCCTTTGAATCAGATACACATTGGTCCTGGGGATAGACTGGGGAGAAAGATCAGAGAGAGTTCCATTGACTCAGATACACACTGGTCCTGTGGGTCTGGGGAGAAATGTCAGAGAGTCCCATTGACACAGATAAACACTGGTTCTGGGGATAGTTTGGGGAGAAATGTCAGAGAGAGTCCCATTGACTCAGATACACACTGGTCCTGGGGAAAGACTGGGGAGCAAGGTCAGAGGGAGTCCCATTGACTCAGATGTACACTGGTCCTGGAGAAAGACTGGGGTGAAAGGTCAGAGAGTCCCATTGACTCAGTTAGATCCTGGTCCTCGGGATAGACTGGGGAGAAATTTCAGAGAGAGTCCCATTGACTCAGATAAACACTGGTCCTGGGGATCGACTGGGGAGAACGGTCAGAGAGAGTCCCATTGACTCAGTTAAACACTGGTCCTGGGGATAGACTGGGGAGAAAGATCAGAGAGAGTCCCATTGACTCAGATAAACACTGGTCCTGGGGATAGACTGGGGAGAAAGGTCAGAGAGAGTCCCATTGACTCAGATACACACTGGTCCTGAGGGACTGGGGAGAAAGATCAGAGAGAGTCCCATTCACTCAGATAAACACTGGTCCTGGGGATAGACTGGGGAGAAAGCTCAGAGGGAGTCCCATTGACTCAGATACACACTGGTACTGGGGATAGACTGGGGAGAAAGATCAGAGAGATTTCCATTGACTCAGGTACACACTGGTCCTGGGGGACAGAGCAGAAAGGTCAGAGTGAGTCACATTGAATCAGATACACACTGGTCCTGGGGTTAGACTGGGGAGAAAGGTCAGAGAGAGTCCCATTGACTCAGATACACACTGGTTCTGGGGATAGACTGGGGAGAAAGGTCAGAGAGAGTCCCATTGACTCAGATACACACTGGTCCTGTGGGTCTGGGGAGAAATGTCAGAGAGTCCCATTGACACAGATACACACTGGTTCTGGGGATAGTTTGGGGAGAAAGGTCAGAGAGAGTCCCATTGACTCAGATACACACTGGTCCTGGGGAAAGACTGGGGAGCAAGGTCAGAGGGAGTCCCATTGACTCAGATGTACACTGGTCCTGGAGAAAGACTGGGGTGAAAGGTCAGAGAGTCCCATTGACTCAGTTACATCCTGGTCCTCGGGATAGACTGGGGAGAAATTTCAGAGAGAGTCCCATTGACTCAGATAAACACTGGTCCTGGGGATCGACTGGGGAGAACGGTCAGAGAGAGTCCCATTGACTCAGATACACACTGGTCCTGGGGATAGACTGGGGAGAAAGGTCGGAGAGTGTCCCATTGACTCAGATACACACTGGTCCTGGGGGTCTGGGGAGAAAGGTCAGAGAGTCCCATTGACTCAGTTACACACTGGTCCTGGGGATAGACTGGGGAGAAAGATCAGAGAGAGTCCCATTGACTCAGATAAACACTGGTCCTGGGGATAGACTGGGGAGAAAGGTCAGAGAGAGTCCCATTGACTCAGATACACACTGGTCCTGAGGGACTGGGGAGAAAGATCAGAGAGAGTCCCATTCACTCAGATAAACACTGGTCCTGGTGATAGACTGGGGAGAAAGCTCAGAGGGAGTCCCATTGACTCAGATACACACTGGTACTGGGGATAGACTGGGGAGAAAGATCAGAAAGATTTCCATTGACTCAGGTACACACTGGTCCTGGGGGACAGAGTAGAAAGGTCAGAGTGAGTCACATTGACTCAGATACACACTGGTCCTGGGGTTAGACTGGGGAGAAAGGTCAGAGAGAGTCCCATTGACTCAGATACACACTGGTTCTGGGGATAGACTGGGGAGAAAGGTCAGAGAGAGTCCCATTGACTCAGATACACACTGGTCCTGGGGGACTGGGGAGAAAGGTCAGAGAGAGTCCCATTGATTCAGATAAAAACTGGTCCTGGGGATAGACTGGGGAGAAAGCTCAGAGGGAGTCCCATTGACTCAGATACACACTGGTTCTGGGGATAGACTGGGGAGAAAGGTCAGAGAGAGTCCCATTGACTCAGATACACACTGGTCCTGGGGATAGACTGGTGAGAAATGTCAGAGAGAGTCCCATTGACTCAGATACACACTGGTCCTGTGGTTCTGGGGAGAAAGGTCAGAGAGTCCCATTGACACAGATACACACTGGTTCTGGGGATAGACTGGGGAGAAAGGTCAGAGAGAGTCCCATTGACTCAGATACACACTGGTTCTGGGGATAGACTGGGGAGAAAGGTCAGAGAGAGTCCCATTGACTCAGATACACACTGGTCCTGTGGGTCTGGGGAGAAATGTCAGAGAGTCCCATTGACACAGATACACACTGGTTCTGGGGATAGTTTGGGGAGAAAGGTCAGAGAGAGTCCCATTGACTCAGATACACACTGGTCCTGGGGAAAGACTGGGGAGCAAGGTCAGAGGGAGTCCCATTGACTCAGATGTACACTGGTCCTGGAGAAAGACTGGGGTGAAAGGTCAGAGAGTCCCATTGACTCAGTTACATCCTGGTCCTCGGGATAGACTGGGGAGAAATTTCAGAGAGAGTCCCATTGACTCAGATAAACACTGGTCCTGGGGATCGACTGGGGAGAACGGTCAGAGAGAGTCCCATTGACTCAGATACACACTGGTCCTGGGGATAGACTGGGGAGAAAGGTCGGAGAGTGTCCCATTGACTCAGATACACACTGGTCCTGGGGGTCTGGGGAGAAAGGTCAGAGAGTCCCATTGACTCAGTTACACACTGGTCCTGGGGATAGACTGGGGAGAAAGATCAGAGAGAGTCCCATTGACTCAGATAAACACTGGTCCTGGGGATAGACTGGGGAGAAAGGTCAGAGAGAGTCCCATTGACTCAGATACACACTGGTCCTGAGGGACTGGGGAGAAAGATCAGAGAGAGTCCCATTCACTCAGATAAACACTGGTCCTGGTGATAGACTGGGGAGAAAGCTCAGAGGGAGTCCCATTGACTCAGATACACACTGGTACTGGGGATAGACTGGGGAGAAAGATCAGAAAGATTTCCATTGACTCAGGTACACACTGGTCCTGGGGGACAGAGTAGAAAGGTCAGAGTGAGTCACATTGACTCAGATACACACTGGTCCTGGGGTTAGACTGGGGAGAAAGGTCAGAGAGAGTCCCATTGACTCAGATACACACTGGTTCTGGGGATAGACTGGGGAGAAAGGTCAGAGAGAGTCCCATTGACTCAGATACACACTGGTCCTGGGGGACTGGGGAGAAAGGTCAGAGAGAGTCCCATTGATTCAGATAAAAACTGGTCCTGGGGATAGACTGGGGAGAAAGCTCAGAGGGAGTCCCATTGACTCAGATACACACTGGTTCTGGGGATAGACTGGGGAGAAAGGTCAGAGAGAGTCCCATTGACTCAGATACACACTGGTCCTGGGGATAGACTGGTGAGAAATGTCAGAGAGAGTCCCATTGACTCAGATACACACTGGTCCTGTGGTTCTGGGGAGAAAGGTCAGAGAGTCCCATTGACACAGATACACACTGGTTCTGGGGATAGACTGGGGAGAAAGGTCAGAGAGAGTCCCATTGACTCAGATACACACTGGTTCTGGGGATAGACTGGGGAGAAAGGTCAGAGAGAGTCCCATTGACTCAGATACACACTGGTCCTGTGGGTCTGGGGAGAAATGTCAGAGAGTCCCATTGACACAGATACACACTGGTTCTGGGGATAGTTTGGGGAGAAAGGTCAGCGAGAGTCCCATTGACTCAGATACACACTGGTCCTGGGGAAAGACTGGGGAGCAAGGTCAGAGGGAGTCCCATTGACTCAGATGTACACTGGTCCTGGAGAAAGACTGGGGTGAAAGGTCAGAGAGTCCCATTGACTCAGTTACATCCTGGTCCTCGGGATAGACTGGGGAGAAATTTCAGAGAGAGTCCCATTGACTCAGATAAACACTGGTCCTGGGGATCGACTGGGGAGAACGGTCAGAGAGAGTCCCATTGACTCAGATACACACTGGTCCTGGGGATAGACTGGGGAGAAAGTTCGGAGAGTGTCCCATTGACTCAGATACACACTGGTCCTGGGGGTCTGGGGAGAAAGGTCAGAGAGTCCCATTGACTCAGTTACACACTGGTCCTGGGGATAGACTGGGGAGAAAGATCAGAGAGAGTCCCATTGACTCAGATAAACACTGGTCCTGGGGATAGACTGGGGAGAAAGGTCAGAGAGAGTCCCATTGACTCAGATACACACTGGTCCTGAGGGACTGGGGAGAAAGATCAGAGAGAGTCCCATTCACTCAGATAAACACTGGTCCTGGTGATAGACTGGGGAGAAAGCTCAGAGGGAGTCCCATTGACTCAGATACACACTGGTACTGGGGATAGACTGGGGAGAAAGATCAGAAAGATTTCCATTGACTCAGGTACACACTGGTCCTGGGGGACAGAGTAGAAAGGTCAGAGTGAGTCACATTGACTCAGATACACACTGGTCCTGGGGTTAGACTGGGGAGAAAGGTCAGAGAGAGTCCCATTGACTCAGATACACACTGGTTCTGGGGATAGACTGGGGAGAAAGGTCAGAGAGAGTCCCATTGACTCAGATACACACTGGTCCTGGGGGACTGGGGAGAAAGGTCAGAGAGAGTCCCATTGATTCAGATAAAAACTGGTCCTGGGGATAGACTGGGGAGAAAGCTCAGAGGGAGTCCCATTGACTCAGATACACACTGGTTCTGGGGATAGACTGGGGAGAAAGGTCAGAGAGAGTCCCATTGACTCAGATACACACTGGTCCTGGGGATAGACTGGTGAGAAATGTCAGAGAGAGTCCCATTGACTCAGATACACACTGGTCCTGTGGTTCTGGGGAGAAAGGTCAGAGAGTCCCATTGACACAGATACACACTGGTTCTGGGGATAGACTGGGGAGAAAGGTCAGAGAGAGTCCCATTGACTCAGATACACACTGGTTCTGGGGATAGACTGGGGAGAAAGGTCAGAGAGAGTCCCATTGACTCAGATACACACTGGTCCTGTGGGTCTGGGGAGAAATGTCAGAGAGTCCCATTGACACAGATACACACTGGTTCTGGGGATAGTTTGGGGAGAAAGGTCAGCGAGAGTCCCATTGACTCAGATACACACTGGTCCTGGGGAAAGACTGGGGAGCAAGGTCAGAGGGAGTCCCATTGACTCAGATGTACACTGGTCCTGGAGAAAGACTGGGGTGAAAGGTCAGAGAGTCCCATTGACTCAGTTACATCCTGGTCCTCGGGATAGACTGGGGAGAAATTTCAGAGAGAGTCCCATTGACTCAGATAAACACTGGTCCTGGGGATCGACTGGGGAGAACGGTCAGAGAGAGTCCCATTGACTCAGATACACACTGGTCCTGGGGATAGACTGGGGAGAAAGTTCGGAGAGTGTCCCATTGACTCAGATACACACTGGTCCTGGGGGTCTGGGGAGAAAGGTCAGAGAGTCCCATTGACTCAGTTACACACTGGTCCTGGGGATAGACTGGGGAGAAAGATCAGAGAGAGTCCCATTGACTCAGATAAACACTGGTCCTGGGGATAGACTGGGGAGAAAGGTCAGAGAGAGTCCCATTGACTCAGATACACACTGGTCCTGAGGGACTGGGGAGAAAGATCAGAGAGAGTCCCATTCACTCAGATAAACACTGGTCCTGGGGATAGACTGGGGAGAAAGGTCAGAGGGAGTCCCATTGACTCAGATACACACTGGTACTGGGGATAGACTGGGGAGAAAGATCAGAGAGATTTCCATTGACTCAGGTACACACTGGTCCTGGGGGACAGAGTAGAAAGGTCAGAGTGAGTCACATTGACTCAGATACACACTGGTCCTGGGGTTAGACTGGGGAGAAAGGTCAGAGAGAGTCCCATTGACTCAGATACACACTGGTTCTGGGGATAGACCGGGGAGAAAGGTCAGAGAGAGTCCCATTGACTCAGATACACACTGGACCTGGGGGACTGGGGAGAAAGGTCAGAGAGAGTCCCATTGATTCAGATAAAAACTGGTCCTGGGGATAGACTGGGGAGAAAGCTCAGAGGGAGTCCCATTGACTCAGATACACACTGGTTCTGGGGATAGACTGGGGAGAAAGGTCAGAGAGAGTCCCATTGACTCAGATACACACTGGTCCTGGGGATAGACTGGTGAGAAATGTCAGAAAGAGTCCCATTGACTCAGATACACACTGGTCCTGTGGTTCTGGGGAGAAAGGTCAGAGAGTCCCATTGACACAGATACACACTGGTTCTGGGGATAGACTGGGGAGAAAGGTCAGAGAGAGTCCCATTGACTCAGATACACGCAGGTCCTGGGGATAGACTGGGGAGCAAGTTCAGAGAGAGTCCCATTCACTCAGATACACACTGGTCCTGGAGATAGACTGGGGTGAAAGTTCAGAGAGTCCCATTGACTCAGTTACATCCTGGCCCTCGGGATAGACTGGGGGGAAAGTTCAGAGAGAGTCCCATTGCCTCAGATAAAAACTGGTCCTGGGGATCGACGGGGGAGAACGGTCAGAGAGAGTCCCATTGACTCAGATAAACACTGGTCCTGGGGATAGAATGGGGAGAAAGCTCAGAGGGAGTCCCATTGACTCAGATACACACTGGTCCTGGGGATAGACTAGGGAGAAAGATCAGAGAGATTTCCATTGACTCAGATACACACTGGTCCTGGGGGACAGGGTAGAAAGGTCAGAGTGAGTCACATTGACTCAGATATACACTGGTCCTGGGGTTAGACTGGGGAGAAAGGTCAGAGAGAGTCCCATTGACTCAGATACACACTGGTTCTGGGGATTGACTGGGGAGAAAGGTCAGAGAGAGTCCCATTGACTCAGATAAAAACTGGTCCTGGGGATAGACTGGGGAGAAAGCTCAGAGGGAGTCCCATTGACTCAGATACACACTGGTTCTGGGGATAGACTGGGGAGAAAGGTCAGAGAGAGTCCCATTGACTCAGATACACACTGGTCCTGGGGATAGACTGGTGAGAAATGTCAGAGAGAGTCCCATTGACTCAGATACACACTGGTCCTGTGGGTCTGGGGAGAAAGATCAGAGAGTCCCATTGACACAGATACACACTGGTTCTGGGGATAGACTGGGGAGAAAGTTCAGAGAGAGTCCCATTGACTCAGATACACACAGGTCCTGGGGATAGACTGGGGAGCAAGGTCAGAGAGAGTCCCATTGACTCAGATAAACACTGGTCCTGGGAATAGACTGGGGAGAAAGCTCAGAGGGAGTCCCATTGACTCAGATACACACTGGTCCTGGGGATAGACTAGGGAGAAAGATCAGAGAGATTTCCATTGACTCAGATACACACTGGTCCTGGGGGACAGGGTAGAAAGGTCAGAGTGAGTCACATTGACTCAGATATACACTGGTCCTGGTGTTAGACTGGGGAGAAAGGTCAGAGAGAGTCCCATTGACTCAGATACACACTGGTCCTGGGGGACTGGGGAGAAAGGTCAGAGAGAGTGCCATTGATTCAGATAAAAACTGGTCCTGGGGATAGACTGGGGAGAAAGCTCAGAGGGAGTCCCATTGACTCAGTTACATCCTGGTCCTCGGGATAGACTGGGGGGAAAGTTCAGAGAGAGTCCCATTGCCTCAGATAAAAACTGGTCCTGGGGATCGACGGGGGAGAACGGTCAGAGAGAGTCCCATTGACTCAGATAAACACTGGTCCTGGGGATAGACTGGGGAGAAAGCTCAGAGGGAGTCCCATTGACTCAGATACACACTGGTCCTGGGGATAGACTAGGGAGAAAGATCAGAGAGATTTCCATTGACTCAGATACACACTGGTCCTGGGGGACAGGGTAGAAAGGTCAGAGTGAGTCACATTGACTCAGATATACACTGGTCCTGGTGTTAGACTGGGGAGAAAGGTAAGAGAGAGTCCCATTGACTCAGATACACACTGGTCCTGGGGGACTGGGGAGAAAGGTCAGAGAGAGTCCCATTGATTCAGATAAAAACTGGTCCTGGGGATAGACTGGGGAGAAAGCTCAGAGGGAGTCCCATTGACTCAGATACACACTGGTTCTGGGGATAGACTGGGAAGAAATGTCAGAGAGAGTCCCATTGACTCAGATACACACTGGTCCTGGGGATAGACTGGTGAGAAATGTCAGAGAGAGTCCCATTGACTCAGATACACACTGGTCCTGTGGGTCTGGGGAGAAAGGTCAGAGAGTCCCATTGACACAGATACACACTGGTTCTGGGGATAGACTGGGGAGAAAGGTCAGAGAGAGTCCCATTGACTCAGATACACACAGGTCCTGGGGATAGA
Source organism: Pristiophorus japonicus (assembly GCF_044704955.1). NCBI lineage: Eukaryota > Metazoa > Chordata > Chondrichthyes > Pristiophoridae > Pristiophorus > Pristiophorus japonicus. Next base: position 914,929 of record NW_027254531.1, read on the forward strand.
CTGGGGAGCAAGGTCAGAGAGAGTCCCATTCACTCAGATACACACTGGTCCTGGAGATAGACTGGGGTGAAAGTTCAGAGAGTCCCATTGACTCAGTTACATCCTGGTCCTCGGGATAGACTGGGGGGAAAGTTCAGAGAGAGTCCCATTGACTCAGATAAACACTGGTCCTGGGGATAGACTGGGGAGAAAGATCAGAGAGAGTCCCATTGACTCAGATACACACTGGTACTGGGGATAGACTGGGGAGAAAGGTCAGAGAGAGTCCCATTGACTCAGATACACACTGGTCCTGAGGGACTGGGGAGAAAGGTCACAGTGAGTCACATTGACTCAGATACACACTGGTCCTGGGGTTAGACTGGGGAGAAAGGTCAGAGAGAGTCCCATTGACTCAGATACACACTGGTTCTGGGGATAGACGGGGGAGAAAGGTCAGAGAGAGTCCCATTGACTCAGATACACACTGGACCTTGGGGACTGGGGAGAAAGGTCAGAGAGAGTCCCATTGATTCAGATAAAAACTGGTCCTGGGGATAGACTGGGGAGAAAGCTCAGAGGGAGTCCCATTGACTCAGATACACACTGGATCTGGGGATAGACTGGGGAGAAAGGTCAGAGAGAGTCCCATTGACTCAGATACACACTGGTCCTGGGGATAGACTGGTGAGAAATGTCAGAGAGAGTCCCATTGACTCAGATACACACTGGTCCTGTGGTTCTGGGGAGAATTGTCAGAGAGTCCCATTGACACAGATACACACTGGTTCTGGGGATAGACTGGGGAGAAAGGTCAGAGAGAGTCCCATTGACTCAGATACACGCGGGTCCTGGGGATAGACTGGGGAGCAAGGTCAGAGAGAGTCCCATTCACTCAGATACACACTGGTCCTGGAGATAGACTGGGGTGAAAGTTCAGAGAGTCCCATTGACTCAGTTACATCCTGGCCCTCGGGATAGACTGGGGGGAAAGTTCAGAGAGAGTCCCATTGCCTCAGATAAAAACTGGTCCTGGGGATCGACGGGGGAGAACGGTCAGAGAGAGTCCCATTGACTCAGATAAACACTGGTCCTGGGGATAGAATGGGGAGAAAGCTCAGAGGGAGTCCCATTGACTCAGATACACACTGGTCCTGGGGATAGACTAGGGAGAAAGATCAGAGAGATTTCCATTGACTCAGATACACACTGGTCCTGGGGGACAGGGTAGAAAGGTCAGAGTGAGTCACATTGACTCAGATATACACTGGTCCTGGGGTTAGACTGGGGAGAAAGGTCAGAGAGAGTCCCATTGACTCAGATACACATTGGTTCTGGGGATTGACTGGGGAGAAAGGTCAGAGAGAGTCCCATTGACTCAGATAAAAACTGGTCCTGGGGATAGACTGGGGAGAAAGCTCAGAGGGAGTCCCATTGACTCAGATACACACTGGTTCTGGGGATAGACTGGGGAGAAAGGTCAGAGAGAGTCCCATTGACTCAGATACACACTGGTCCTGGGGATAGACTGGTGAGAAATGTCAGAGAGAGTCCCATTGACTCAGATACACACTGGTCCTGTGGGTCTGGGGAGAAAGATCAGAGAGTCCCATTGACACAGATACACACTGGTTCTGGGGATAGACTGGGGAGAAAGTTCAGAGAGAGTCCCATTGACTCAGATACACACAGGTCCTGGGGATAGACTGGGGAGCAAGGTCAGAGAGAGTCCCATTCACTCAGATACACACTGGTCCTCGGGATAGACAGGGGGGAAAGTTCAGAGAGAGTCCCATTGCCTCAGATAAAAACTGGTCCTGGGGATCGACGGGGGAGAACGGTCAGAGAGAGTCCCATTGACTCAGATAAACACTGGTCCTGGGAATAGACTGGGGAGAAAGCTCAGAGGGAGTCCCATTGACTCAGATACACACTGGTCCTGGGGATAGACTAGGGAGAAAGATCAGAGAGATTTCCATTGACTCAGATACACACTGGTCCTGGGGGACAGGGTAGAAAGGTCAGAGTGAGTCACATTGACTCAGATATACACTGGTCCTGGTGTTAGACTGGGGAGAAAGGTCAGAGAGAGTCCCATTGACTCAGATACACACTGGTCCTGGGGGACTGGGGAGAAAGGTCAGAGAGAGTCCCATTGATTCAGATAAAAACTGGTCCTGGGGATAGACTGGGGAGAAAGCTCAGAGGGAGTCCCATTGACTCAGTTACATCCTGGTCCTCGGGATAGACTGGGGGGAAAGTTCAGAGAGAGTCCCATTGCCTCAGATAAAAACTGGTCCTGGGGATCGACGGGGGAGAACGGTCAGAGAGAGTCCCATTGACTCAGATAAACACTGGTCCTGGGGATAGACTGGGGAGAAAGCTCAGAGGGAGTCCCATTGACTCAGATACACATTGGTCCTGGGGATAGACTAGGGAGAAAGATCAGAGAGATTTCCATTGACTCAGATACACACTGGTGCTGGGGGACAGGGTAGAAAGGTCAGAGTGAGTCACATTGACTCAGATATACACTGGTCCTGGTGTTAGACTGGGGAGAAAGGTCAGAGAGAGTCCCATTGACTCAGATACACACTGGTCCTGGGGGACTGGGGAGAAAGGTCAGAGAGAGTCCCATTGATTCAGATAAAAACTGGTCCTGGGGATAGACTGGGGAGAAAGCTCAGAGGGAGTCCCATTGACTCAGATACACACTGGTTCTGGGGATAGACTGGGAAGAAATGTCAGAGAGAGTCCCATTGACTCTGATACACACTGGTCCTGGGGATAGACTGGTTAGAAATGTCAGAGAGAGTCCCATTGACTCAGATACACACTGGTCCTGTGGGTCTGGGGAGAAAGGTCAGAGAGTCCCATTGACACAGATACACACTGGTTCTGGGGATAGACTGGGGAGAAAGGTCAGAGAGAGTCCCATTGACTCAGATACACACAGGTCCTGGGGATAGACTGGGGAGCAAGGTCAGAGAGAGTCCCATTCACTCAGATACACACTGGTCCTGGAGATAGACTGGGGTGAAAGTTCAGAGAGTCCCATTGACTCAGTTACATCCTGGTCCTCGGGATAGACTGGGGGGAAAGTTCAGAGAGAGTCCCATTGCCTCAGATAAAAACTGGTCCTGGGGATCGACGGGGGAGAACGGTCAGAGAGAGTCCCATTGACTCAGATAAACACTGGTCCTGGGGATAGACTGGGGAGAAAGCTCAGAGGGAGTCCCATTGACTCAGATACACACTGGTCCTGGGGATAGACGAGGGAGAAAGATCAGAGAGATTTCCATTGATTCAGATACACACTGGTCCTGGGGGACAGGGTAGAAAGGTCAGAGTGAGTCACATTGACTCAGATATACACTGGTCCTGGGGTTAGACTGGGGAGAAAGGTCAGAGAGAGTCCCATTGACTCAGATACACACTGGTTCTGGGGATTGACTGGGGAGAAAGGTCAGAGAGAGTCCCATTGACTCAGATACACACTGTTCCTGGGAATAGACTGGTGAGAAAGGTCAGAGGGAGTCCCATTGACTCAGACACACACTGGTCCTGAGGGACTGGGGAGAAATGTCAGAGAGAGTTCCTTAGACTCAGAAACACATTGGTCCTGGGGGTCTGGCGAGAAAGATCAGAGAGTGTCCCATTGACTAAGATAAACACTGGTCCTGGGGGTCTGGGGAGAAAGATCAGAGAGAGTCCCATTGACTCTGATACACATTGGTCCTGGCGATAGACTGGGAAGAAAGGTCAGAGAGAGTCCCATTTACTCAGACACACACTGGTCCTGGGGATAGACTGGGGAGAAATGTCAGAGAGTCCCTTTGACTCAGATACACATTGGACCTGTGGATAGACTGGGGAGAAAGGTCAGAGAGCCCCATTGACTCAGAAACACACTGGTCCTGGGGATAGACTGGGGACAAAGATCAGAGAGAGTCCCATTGACTCAGATACACAATGGTTCTGGGGATAGACTGGGGAGAAAGGTCAGAGAGAGTCCCATTGACTCAGATACACACTGGTCCTGGGGATAGACTGGGGAGAAAGATCAGAGAGATTCCATTGACTCAGATACACACTGGTCCTGGGGGACTGGGGAGAAAGGTCAGAGAGAGTCCCATTGACTCAGATAAACACTGGTCCTGGGGATAGACTGGGGAGAAAGGTCAGAGAGTCCCATTGACTCAGTTACATCCTGGTCCTCGGGATAGACTGGGGAGAAAGTTCAGAGAGAGTCCCATTGACTCAGATAAAAACTGGTCCTGGGGATCGACTGGAGAGAACGGTCAGAGAGAGTCCCATTGACTCAGATACACACTCGTCCTGGGTATAGACTGGGGAGAAATGTCAGAGGGAGTCCCATTGACTCAAATACACACAGGCCCTGGGGATAGACTGGGGAGAAAGATCAGAGAGAGTCCCATTGACTCAGATAAACACTGGCCCTGGGGATAGACTGGGGAGAAAGGTCAGAGTGAGTCCCATTGACTCAGATACACACTGGCCCTGGGGATAGACTGGGGAGAAAGATCAGAGAGAGTTCCATTGACTCAGATGAACACTGGTCCTGGGGGACTGGGGAGAAAGGTCAGAGAGAGTCGCATTGACTTAGATAAACACTGGTCCTGGGGATAGACTGGGGAGTAAGGTCAGAAGGAGTCCCATTCACTCAGATACACATTGGTCCTGGGGAAAGACTGGGGAGAAAGATCAGAGAGAGTTCCATTGACTCAGATACACACTGATCCTGTGGGTCTGGGGAGAAATGTCAGAGAGTCCCATTGACACAGATACACACTGGTTCTGGGGATAGTTTGGGGAGAAAGGTCAGAGAGAGTCCCATTGACTCAGATATTCACTGGTCCTGGGGAAAGACTGGGGAGCAAGGTCAGAGGGAGTCCCATTGACTCAGATGTACACTGGTCCTGGAGAAAGACTGGGGTGAAAGGTCAGAGAGTCCCATTGACTCAGTTACATCCTGGTCCTCGGGATAGACTGGGGAGAAATTTCAGAGAGAGTCCCATTGACTCAGATAAACACTGGTCCTGGGGATCGACTGGGGAGAACGGTCAGAGAGAGTCCCATTGACTCAGATACACACTGGTCCTGGGGATAGACTGGGGAGAAAGGTCGGAGAGTGTCCCATTGACTCAGATACACACTGGTCCTGGGGGTCTGGGGAGAAAGGTCAGAGAGTCCCATTGACTCAGTTACACACTGGTCCTGGGGATAGACTGGGGAGAAAGATCAGAGAGAGTCCCATTGACTCAGATAAACACTGGTCCTGGGGATAGACTGGGGAGAAAGGTCAGAGAGAGTCCCATTGACTCAGATAGACACTGGTCCTGAGGGACTGGGGAGAAAGATCAGAGAGAGTCCCATTCACTCAGATAAACACTGGTCCTGGGGATAGACTGGGGAGAAAGGTCAGAGGGAGTCCCATTGACTCAGAGACACACTGGTCCTGGGGGACAGAGTGGAAATGTCAGAGTGAGTCACATTGACTCAGATACACACTGGTCCTGGGGTTAGACTGGGGAGAAAGGTCAGAGAGAGTCCCATTGACTCAGATACACACTGGTTCTGGGGATAGACTGGGGAGAAAGGTCAGAGAGAGTCCCATTGACTCAGATACACACTGGTCCTGTGGGTCTGGGGAGAAATGTCAGAGAGTCCCATTGACACAGATACACACTGGTTCTGGGGATAGTTTGGGGAGAAAGGTCAGAGAGAGTCCCATTGACTCAGATACACACTGGTCCTGGGGAAAGACTGGGCAGCAAGGTCAGAGGGAGTCCCATTGACTCAGATGTACACTGGTCCTGGAGAAAGACTGGGGTGAAAGGTCAGAGAGTCCCATTGACTCAGTTACATCCTGGTCCTCGGGATAGACTGGGGAGAAATTTCAGAGAGAGTCCCATTGACTCAGATAAACACTGGTCCTGGGGATAGACTGGGGAGAAAGATCAGAGAGAGTCCCATTGACTCAGTTACACACTGGTCCTGGGGATAGACTGGGGAGAAAGATCAGAGAGAGTCCCATTGACTCAGATAAACACTGGTCCTGGGGATAGACTGGGGAGAAAGGTCAGAGAGAGTCCCATTGACTCAGATACACACTGGTCCTGAGGGACTGGGGAGAAAGATCAGAGAGAGTCCCATTCACTCAGATAAACACTGGTCCTGGGGATAGACTGGGGAGAAAGCTCAGAGGGAGTCCCATTGACTCAGATACACACTGGTACTGGGGATAGACTGGGGAGAAAGATCAGAGAGATTTCCATTGACTCAGGTACACACTGGTCCTGGGGGACAGAGTAGAAAGGTCAGAGTGAGTCACATTGACTCAGATACACACTGGTCCTGGGGTTAGACTGGGGAGAAAGGTCAGAGAGAGACCCATTGACTCAGATACACACTGGGGTTCTGGGGATAGACTGGGGAGAAAGGTCAGAGAGAGTCCCATTGACTCAGATACACACTGGTCCTGGGGATAGACTGGGGAGAAAGGTCAGAGAGCGTCCAATTGACTCAGATACACACTGGTCCTGGGGGTATGGGGAGAAAGGTCAGAGAGTCCCATTGAGTCAGATAAACACTGGTCCTGGGGATAGACTGGGGTGAAAGGTCAGAGAGAGTCCCATTGACTCAGATACACACTGGTCCTGGGGATAGACTGGGGAGAAAGATCAGAGAAAGTTCCATTGACTCAGATACACACTGGTCCTGGGGGACTGGGGAGAAAGGTCAGAGAGAGTCCCATTGACTCAGATAAACACTGGTCCTGGGGATAGACTGGGAGAAAGGTCAGAGGGAGTCCCATTGACTCTGATACACACTGGTCCTTGGGATAGACTGGGGAGAAAGATCAGAGAGAGTTCCATTGAGTCAGATACATACTGGTCCTGGTGGACTGGGGAGAAAGGTCAGAGTGAGTCTCATTGACTCAGATACACACTGGTCCTGGGGATAGACTGGGGAGAAATGTCAGAGAGAGTCCCATTGACACAGGTACACAATGGTTCTGGGGATAGACTGGGGAGAAAGGTCAGGGAGAGTCCCATTGACGCATATACACACTGGTCCTGGGGATAGACTGGGGAGCAAGGTCAGAGAGAGTCCCATTGACTCAGATACACAAGGTTCTGGAGATAGACTGGGGTGAAAGGTCAGAGAGTCCCTTGACTCAGTTACATCCTGGTCCTCGGGATAGACTGGTGAGAAAGTTCAGAGAGAGTCCCATTGACTCAGATAAACACTGGTCCTGGGGATAGACTGGGGAGAAAGGTCAGAGAGAGTCCCATTGACTCAGATACACACTGGTCCTGAGGGACTGGGGAGAAAGATCAGAGAGAGTCCCATTCACTCAGATAAACACTGGTCCTGGGGATAGACTGGAGAGAAAGGTCAGAGGGAGTCCCATTGACTCAGATACACACTGCTACTGGGGATAGACTGGGGAGAAAGATCAGAGAGATTTCCATTGACTCAGGTACACACTGGTCCTGGGGGACAGAGTAGAAAGGTCAGAGTGAGTCACATTGACTCAGATACACACTGGTCCTGGGGTTAGACTGGGGAGAAAGGTCAGAGAGAGTCCCATTGACTCAGATACACACTGGTTCTGGGGATAGACGGGGGAGAAAGGTCAGAGAGAGTCCCATTGACTCAGATACACACTGGACCTTGGGGACTGGGGAGAAAGGTCAGAGAGAGTCCCATTGATTCAGATAAAAACTGGTCCTGGGGATAGACTGGGGAGAAAGCTCAGAGGGAGTCCCATTGACTCAGATACACACTGGTTCTGGGGATAGACTGGGGAGAAAGGTCAGAGAGAGTCCCATTGACTCAGATACACACTGGTCCTGGGGATAGACTGGTGAGAAATGTCAGAGAGAGTCCCATTGACTCAGATGCACACTGGTCCTGTGGTTCTGGGGAGAAAGGTCAGAGAGTCCCATTGACACAGATACACACTGGTTCTGGGGATAGACTGGGGAGAAAGGTCAGAGAGAGTCCCATTGACTCAGATACACGCAGGTCCTGGGGATAGACTGGGGAGCAAGGTCAGAGAGAGTCCCATTCACTCAGATACACACTGGTCCTGGAGATAGACTGGGGTGAAAGTTCAGAGAGTCCCATTGACTCAGTTACATCCTGGCCCTCGGGATAGACTGGGGGGAAAGTTCAGAGAGAGTCCCATTGCCTCAGATAAAAACTGGTCCTGGGGATCGACGGGGGAGAACGGTCAGAGAGAGTCCCATTGACTCAGATAAACACTGGTCCTGGGGATAGAATGGGGAGAAAGCTCAGAGGGAGTCCCATTGACTCAGATACACACTGGTCCTGGGGATAGACTAGGGAGAAAGATCAGAGAGATTTCCATTGACTCAGATACACACTGGTCCTGGGGGACAGGGTAGAAAGGTCAGAGTGAGTCACATTGACTCAGATATACACTGGTCCTGGGGTTAGACTGGGGAGAAAGGTCAGAGAGAGTCCCATTGACTCAGATACACATTGGTTCTGGGGATTGACTGGGGAGAAAGGTCAGAGAGAGTCCCATTGACTCAGATAAAAACTGGTCCTGGGGATAGACTGGGGAGAAAGCTCAGAGGGAGTCCCATTGACTCAGATACACACTGGTTCTGGGGATAGACTGGGGAGAAAGGTCAGAGAGAGTCCCATTGACTCAGATACACACTGGTCCTGGGGATAGACTGGTGAGAAATGTCAGAGAGAGTCCCATTGACTCAGATACACACTGGTCCTGTGGGTCTGGGGAGAAAGATCAGAGAGTCCCATTGACACAGATACACACTGGTTCTGGGGATAGACTGGGGAGAAAGTTCAGAGAGAGTCCCATTGACTCAGATACACACAGGTCCTGGGGATAGACTGGGGAGCAAGGTCAGAGAGAGTCCCATTCACTCAGATACACACTGGTCCTCGGGATAGACTGGGGGGAAAGTTCAGAGAGAGTCCCATTGCCTCAGATAAAAACTGGTCCTGGGGATCGACGGGGGAGAACGGTCAGAGAGAGTCCCATTGACTCAGATAAACACTGGTCCTGGGAATAGACTGGGGAGAAAGCTCAGAGGGAGTCCCATTGACTCAGATACACACTGGTCCTGGGGATAGACTAGGGAGAAAGATCAGAGAGATTTCCATTGACTCAGATACACACTGGTCCTGGGGGACAGGGTAGAAAGGTCAGAGTGAGTCACATTGACTCAGATATACACTGGTCCTGGTGTTAGACTGGGGAGAAAGGTCAGAGAGAGTCCCATTGACTCAGATACACACTGGTCCTGGGGGACTGGGGAGAAAGGTCAGAGAGAGTCCCATTGATTCAGATAAAAACTGGTCCTGGGGATAGACTGGGGAGAAAGCTCAGAGGGAGTCCCATTGACTCAGTTACATCCTGGTCCTCGGGATAGACTGGGGGGAAAGTTCAGAGAGAGTCCCATTGCCTCAGATAAAAACTGGTCCTGGGGATCGACGGGGGAGAACGGTCAGAGAGAGTCCCATTGACTCAGATAAACACTGGTCCTGGGGATAGACTGGGGAGAAAGCTCAGAGGGAGTCCCATTGACTCAGATACACACTGGTCCTGGGGATAGACTAGGGAGAAAGATCAGAGAGATTTCCATTGACTCAGATACACACTGGTGCTGGGGGACAGGGTAGAAAGGTCAGAGTGAGTCACATTGACTCAGATATACACTGGTCCTGGTGTTAGACTGGGGAGAAAGGTCAGAGAGAGTCCCATTGACTCAGATACACACTGGTCCTGGGGGACTGGGGAGAAAGGTCAGAGAGAGTCCCATTGATTCAGATAAAAACTGGTCCTGGGGATAGACTGGGGAGAAAGCTCAGAGGGAGTCCCATTGACTCAGATACACACTGGTTCTGGGGATAGACTGGGAAGAAATGTCAGAGAGAGTCCCATTGACTCAGATACACACTGGTCCTGGGGATAGACTGGTTAGAAATGTCAGAGAGAGTCCCATTGACTCAGATACACACTGGTCCTGTGGGTCTGGGGAGAAAGGTCAGAGAGTCCCATTGACACAGATACACACTGGTTCTGGGGATAGACTGGGGAGAAAGGTCAGAGAGAGTCCCATTGACTCAGATACACACAGGTCCTGGGGATAGACTGGGGAGCAAGGTCAGAGAGAGCCCCATTCACTCAGATACACACTGGTCCGGGAGATAGACTGGGGTGAAAGTTCAGAGAGTCCCATTGACTCAGTTACATCCTGGTCCTCGGGATAGACTGGGGGGAAAGTTCAGAGAGAGTCCCATTGCCTCAGATAAAAACTGGTCCTGGGGATCGACGGGGAAGAACGGTCAGAGAGTGTCCCATTGACTCAGATAAACACTGGTCCTGGGGATAGACTGGGGAGAAAGCTCAGAGGGAGTCCCATTGACTCAGATACACACTGGTCCTGGGGATAGACGAGGGAGAAAGATCAGAGAGATTTCCATTGACTCAGATACACACTGGTCCTGGGGGACAGGGTAGAAAGGTCAGAGTGAGTCACATTGACTCAGATATACACTGGTCCTGGGGTTAGACTGGGGAGAAAGGTCAGAGAGAGTCCCATTGACTCAGATACACACTGGTTCTGGGGATTGACTGGGGAGAAAGGTCAGAGAGAGTCCCATTGACTCAGATACACACTGTTCCTGGGAATAGACTGGTGAGAAAGGTCAGAGGGAGTCCCATTGACTCAGACACACACTGGTCCTGAGGGACTGGGGAGAAATGTCAGAGAGAGTTCCTTAGACTCAGAAACACATTGGTCCTGGGGGTCTGGCGAGAAAGATCAGAGAGTGTCCCATTGACTAAGATAAACACTGGTCCTGGGGGTCTGGGGAGAAAGATCAGAGAGAGTCCCATTGACTCTGATACACATTGGTCCTGGCGATAGACTGGGAAGAAAGGTCAGAGAGAGTCCCATTTACTCAGACACACACTGGTCCTGGGGATAGACTGGGGAGAAATGTCAGAGAGAGTCCCTTTGACTCAGATACACATTGGACCTGTGGATAGACTGGGGAGAAAGGTCAGAGAGCCCCATTGACTCAGAAACACACTGGTCCTGGGGATAGACTGGGGACAAAGATCAGAGAGAGTCCCATTGACTCAGATACACACTGGTTCTGGGGATAGACTGGGGAGAAAGGTCAGAGAGAGTCCCATTGACTCAGATACACACTGGTCCTGGGGATAGACTGGGGAGAAAGATCAGAGAGAGTTCCATTGACTCAGATACACACTGGTCCTGGGGGACTGGGGAGAAAGGTCAGAGAGAGTCCCATTGACTCAGATAAACACTGGTCCTGGGGATAGACTGGGGAGAAAGGTCAGAGAGTCCCATTGACTCAGTTACATCCTGGTCCTCGGGATAGACTGGGGAGAAAGTTCAGAGAGAGTCCCATTGACTCAGATAAAAACTGGTCCTGGGGATCGACTGGAGAGAACGGTCAGAGAGAGTCCCATTGACTCAGATACACACTCGTCCTGGGGATAGACTGGGGAGAAATGTCAGAGGGAGTCCCATTGACTCAAATACACACAGGCCCTGGGGATAGACTGGGGAGAAAGATCAGAGAGAGTCCCATTGACTCAGATAAACACTGGCCCTGGGGATAGACTGGGGAGAAAGGTCAGAGTGAGTCCCATTGACTCAGATACACACTGGCCCTGGGGATAGACTGGGGAGAAAGATCAGAGAGAGTTCCATTGACTCAGATGAACACTGGTCCTGGGGGACTGGGGAGAAAGGTCAGAGAGAGTCGCATTGACTTAGATAAACACTGGTCCTGGGGATAGACTGGGGAGTAAGGTCAGAGGGAGTCCCATTCACTCAGATACACATTGGTCCTGGGGAAAGACTGGGGAGAAAGATCAGAGAGAGTTCCATTGACTCAGATACACACTGGTCCTGTGGGTCTGGGGAGAAATGTCAGAGAGTCCCATTGACACAGATACACACTGGTTCTGGGGATAGTTTGGGGAGAAAGGTCAGAGAGAGTCCCATTGACTCAGATACACACTGGTCCTGGGGAAAGACTGGGGAGCAAGGTCAGAGGGAGTCCCATTGACTCAGATGTACACTGGTCCTGGAGAAAGACTGGGGTGAAAGGTCAGAGAGTCCCATTGACTCAGTTACATCCTGGTCCTCGGGATAGACTGGGGAGAAATTTCAGAGAGAGTCCCATTGACTCAGATAAACACTGGTCCTGGGGATCGACTGGGGAGAACGGTCAGAGAGAGTCCCATTGACTCAGATACACACTGGTCCTGGGGATAGACTGGGGAGAAAGGTCGGAGAGTGTCCCATTGACTCAGATACACACTGGTCCTGGGGGTCTGGGGAGAAAGGTCAGAGAGTCCCATTGACTCAGTTACACACTGGTCCTGGGGATAGACTGGGGAGAAAGATCAGAGAGAGTCCCATTGACTCAGATAAACACTGGTCCTGGGGATAGACTGGGGAGAAAGGTCAGAGAGAGTCCCATTGACTCAGATACACACTGGTCCTGAGGGACTGGGGAGAAAGATCAGAGAGTGTCCCATTCACTCAGATAAACACTGGTCCTGGGGATAGACTGGGGAGAAAGCTCAGAGGGAGTCCCATTGACTCAGATACACACTGGTACTGGGGATAGACTGGGGAGAAAGATCAGAGAGATTTCCATTGACTCAGGTACACACTGGTCCTGGGGGACAGAGTGGAAATGTCAGAGTGAGTCACATTGACTCAGATACACACTGGTCCTGGGGTTAGACTGGGGAGAAAGGTCAGAGAGAGTCCCATTGACTCAGATACACACTGGTTCTGGGGATAGACTGGGGAGAAAGGTCAGAGAGAGTCCCATTGACTCAGATACACACTGGTCCTGTGGGTCTGGGGAGAAATGTCAGAGAGTCCCATTGACACAGATACACACTGGTTCTGGGGATAGTTTGGGGAGAAAGGTCAGAGAGAGTCCCATTGACTCAGATACACACTGGTCCTGGGGAAAGACTGGGCAGCAAGGTCAGAGGGAGTCCCATTGACTCAGATGTACACTGGTCCTGGAGAAAGACTGGGGTGAAAGGTCAGAGAGTCCCATTGACTCAGTTACATCCTGGTCCTCGGGATAGACTGGGGAGAAATTTCAGAGAGAGTCCCATTGACTCAGATAAACACTGGTCCTGGGGATAGACTGGGGAGAAAGATCAGAGAGAGTCCCATTGACTCAGTTACACACTGGTCCTGGGGATAGACTGGGGAGAAAGATCAGAGAGAGTCCCATTGACTCAGATAAACACTGGTCCTGGGGATAGACTGGGGAGAAAGGTCAGAGAGAGTCCCATTGACTCAGATACACACTGGTCCTGAGGGACTGGGGAGAAAGATCAGAGAGAGTCCCATTCACTCAGATAAACACTGGTCCTGGGGATAGACTGGGGAGAAAGCTCAGAGGGAGTCCCATTGACTCAGATACACACTGGTCCTGGGGTTAGACTGGGGAGAAAGGTCAGAGAGAGTCCCATTGACTCAGATACACACTGGGGTTCTGGGGATAGACTGGGGAGAAAGGTCAGAGAGAGTCCCATTGACTCAGATACACACTGGTCCTGGGGATAGACTGGGGAGAAAGGTCAGAGAGCGTCCAATTGACTCAGATACACACTGGTCCTGGGGGTATGGGGAGAAAGGTCAGAGAGTCCCATTGAGTCAGATAAACACTGGTCCTGGGGATAGACTGGGGTGAAAGGTCAGAGAGAGTCCCATTGACTCAGATACACACTGGTCCTGGGGATAGACTGGGGAGAAAGATCAGAGAAAGTTCCATTGACTCAGATACACACTGGTCCTGGGGGACTGGGGAGAAAGGTCAGAGAGAGTCCCATTGACTCAGATAAACACTGGTCCTGGGGATAGACTGGGGAGAAAGGTCAGAGGGAGTCCCATTGACTCTGATACACACTGGTCCTTGGGATAGACTGGGGAGAAAGATCAGAGAGAGTTCCATTGAGTCAGATACATACTGGTCCTGGTGGACTGGGGAGAAAGGTCAGAGTGAGTCTCATTGACTCAGATACACACTGGTCCTGGGGATAGACTGGGGTGAAAGGTCAGAGAGTCCCATTGACTCAGTTACATACTGGTCCTGGGGATAGACTGGGGAGAAAGGTCAGAGAGAGTCCCATTGACTCAGATACACACTGGTCCTGGGGATAGACTGGGGAGAATGATCAGAGAGAGTTCCATTGACTCAGATACACACTGGTCCTGGTGGACTGGGGAGAAAGGTCAGAGTGAGTCCCATTGACTCAGATACACACTGGTCCTGGGGATAGCTGGGGAGAAAGTTCAGAGAGAGTCCCATTGACTGAGACACACACTGGTCCTGGGCGACTGAGGAGAAATGTCAGAGAGAGTTCCTTTGACTCAGAAACACATTGCTCCTGGTGGTCTGGCGAGAAAGATCTGAGAGAGTCCCATTGACTCAGATAAACACTGGTCCTGGGGGTCTGGGAAGAAAGATCAGACAGAGTCCCATTGATTCAGGTACACATTGGTCCTGGGGATAGACTGGGGAGAAAGGTCAGAGAGAGTCCCATTGACTCAGACACACACTGGTCCTGGGGATAGACTGGGGAGAAGGGTCAGAGAGAGTCCTAGTGACTCAGATACACATTGGACCTGCGGATAGACTGAGGATAAAGGTCAGAGAGCCCCATTGACTCAGAAATACACTGGTCCTGGGGATAGACTGGGGAGAAAGGTCAGAGAGTTCCATTGACTCAGATATACACTGGTCCTGGGGATAGACTGGGGAGAAAGGTCAGAGATAGTCCCATTGACTCAGATACACACTGGTCCTGGAAAAAGACTGGGGAGCAAGGTCAGAGAGAGTCCCATTGACGCAGATACACACTGGTCCTGGGGATAGACTGGGGAGAAAGGTCAGAGGGAGTCCCATTGACTCAGATACACACTGGTCCTGGGGATAGAATGGGGAGAAATATCAGAGAGAGTTCCATTGACTCAGATACACACTGGTCCTGGTGGACTGGGGAGAAAGGTCAGAGTGAGTCCCATTGACTCAGACACACACTGGTCCTGAGGGACTGGGGAGAAATGTCAGAGAGAGTTCCTTAGACTCAGAAACACATTGGTCCTGGGAGTCTGGCGAGACAGATCAGAGATAGTCCCATTGACTCAGGTACACATTGGTCCTGGCGATAGACTGGGGAGAAAGGTCAGAGACAGTCCCATTTACTCAGACACACACTGGTCCTGGGGATAGACTGGGGAGAAATGTCAGAGAGAGTCCCTTTGACTCAGATACACATTGGACCTGGGGATAGATTGGGGTGAAAGGTCAGATAGCCAGATTGACTCAGAAACACACTGGTCCTGGGGATAGACTGGGGACAAAGGTCAGAGAGAGTCCCATTGACTCAGATACACACTGCTCCAGGGGATAGACTGGGGAGAAAGGTCAGAGAGAGTCCCATTGACTCAGATACACACTGGTCCTGGGGATAGACTGGTGAGAAATGTCAGAGAGAGTCCCATTGACTCCGGTACACACTGGTCCTGTGGGTCTGGGGAGAAAGGTCAGAGAGTCCCATTGACACAGATACACACTGGTTCTGGGGATAGACTGGGGAGAAAGGTCAGAGAGAGTCCCACTGACTCAGATACACACTGGTCCTGGGGATAGACTGGGGAGCAAGGTCAGAGAGAGTCCCATTGACTCAGATACACACTGGTCCTGGAGATAGACTGGGGTGAAAGGTCAGAGTTTCCCATTGACTCAGTTACATCCTGGTCCTGGGGATCGACTGGGGAGAACGGTCAGAGAGAGTCCCATTGACTCAGATACACACTGGTCCTGGGGATAGACTGGGGAGAAAGGTCGGAGAGTGTCCCATTGACTCAGATACACACTGGTCCTGGGGGTCTGGGGAGAAAGGTCAGAGAGTCCCATTGACTCAGATACACACTGGTCCTGGGGGACTGGGGAGAAAGGTCAGAGAGAGTCCCATTGACTCAGATAAACACTGGTCCTGGTGATAGACTGGGGAGAAAGCTCAGAGGGAGTCCCATTGACTCAGATACACACTGGTCCTGGGGATAGACTGGGGAGAAAGATCAGAGAGATTTCCATTGACTCAGGTACACACTGGTCCTGGGGGACAGGGTAGAAAGGTCAGAGTGAGTCACATTGACTCAGATACACACTGTCCCTGGGGTTAGACTGGGGAGAAAGGTCAGAGAGAGTCCCATTGACTCAGATACACACTGGTTCTGTGGATAGACTGGGGAGAAAGGTCAGAGTGTCCCATTGACTAAGTTACATACTGGTCCTCGGAATAGACTTGGGAGAAAGGTGAGAGAGAGTCCCATTGACTCATATAAACACTGGTCCTGGGGATAGACTGGGGAGAAAGGTCAGAGAGATTCACATTGACTCAGATACACACTGGACCTGGGGATAGACTGAGGAGAAAGGTCAGAGAGCCCCATTGACTCAGAAATACACTGGTCCTGGGGATAGACTGGGGAGAAATGTCAGAGAGTTCCATTGACTCAGATATACACTGGTCCTGGGGATAGACTGGGGAGAAAGGTCAGAGATAGTCCCATTGACTCAGATACACACTGGTCCTGGAAATAGACTGGGGAGCAAGGTCAGAGAGAGTCCCATTGACGCAGATACACACTGGTCCTGGGGATAGACTGGGGAGAAAGATCAGAGAGAGTTCCATTGACTCAGATACACACTGGTCCTGGTGGACTGGGGAGAAAGGTCAGAGTGAGTCCCATTGACTCAGACTCACACTGGTCCTGAGGGACTGGTGAGAAATGTCAGAGAGAGTTCGTTAGACTCAGAAACACATTGGTCCTGGGAGTCTGGCGAGAAAGATCAGAGAGAGTCCCATTGACTCAGATCAACACTGGTCCTGGGGGTCTGGGGAGAAAGATCAGAGAGAGTCCCATTGACTCAGATACACACTGGTCCTGAGGGACTGGGGAGAAAGATCAGAGAGAGTCCCATTCACTCAGATAAACACTGGTCCTGGGGATAGACTGGGGAGAAAGCTCAGAGGGAGTCCCATTGACTCAGATACACACTGGTACTGGGGATAGACTGGGGAGAAAGATCAGAGAGATTTCCATTGACTCAGGTACACACTGGTCCTGGGGGACAGAGTAGAAAGGTCAGAGTGAGTCACATTGACTCAGATACACACTGGTCCTGGGGTTAGACTGGGGAGAAAGGTCAGAGAGAGTCCCATTGACTCAGATACACACTGGGGTTCTGGGGATAGACTGGGGAGAAAGGTCAGAGTGAGTCCCATTGACTCAGACACACACTGGTCCTGAGGGACTGGGGAGAAATGTCAGAGAGAGTTCCTTAGACTCAGAAACACATTGGTCCTGGGAGTCTGGCGAGACAGATCAGAGATAGTCCCATTGACTCAGGTACACATTGGTCCTGGCGATAGACTGGGGAGAAAGGTCAGAGACAGTCCCATTTACTCAGACACACACTGGTCCTGGGGATAGACTGGGGAGAAATGTCAGAGAGAGTCCCTTTGACTCAGATACACATTGGACCTGGGGATAGACTGGGGTGAAAGGTCAGAGAGCCAGATTGACTCAGAAACACACTGGTCCTGGGGATAGACTGGGGACAAAGGTCAGAGAGAGTCCCATTGACTCAGATACACACTGCTCCAGGGGATAGACTGGGGAGAAAGGTCAGAGAGAGTCCCATTGACTCAGATACACACTGGTCCTGGGGATAGACTGGTGAGAAATGTCAGAGAGAGTCCCATTGACTCCGGTACACACTGGTCCTGTGGGTCTGGGGAGAAAGGTCAGAGAGTCCCATTGACACAGATACACACTGGTTCTGGGGATAGACTGGGGAGAAAGGTCAGAGAGAGTCCCATTGACTCAGATACACACTGGTCCTGGGGATAGACTGGGGAGCAAGGTCAGAGAGAGTCCCATTGACTCAGATACACACTGGTCCTGGAGATAGACTGGGGTGAAAGGTCAGAGTTTCCCATTGACTCAGTTACATCCTGGTCCTGGGGCTCGACTGGGGAGAACGGTCAGAGAGAGTCCCATTGACTCAGATACACACTGGTCCTGGGGATAGACTGGGGAGAAAGGTCGGAGAGTGTCCCATTGACTCAGATACACACTGGTCCTGGGGGTCTGGGGAGAAAGGTCAGAGAGTCCCATTGACTCAGTTACACACTGGTCCTGGGGATAGACTGGGGAGAAAGATCAGAGAGAGTCGCATTGACTCAGATAAACACTGGTCCTGGGGTTAGACTGGGGAGAAAGGTTCAGAGAGAGTCCCATTGACTCAGATACACACTGGTCCTGGGGGACTGGGGAGAAAGGTCAGAGAGAGTCCCATTGACTCAGATAAACACTGGTCCTGGTGATAGACTGGGGAGAAAGCTCAGAGGGAGTCCCATTGACTCAGATACACACTGGTCCTGGGGATAGACTGGGGAGAAAGATCAGAGAGATTTCCATTGACTCAGGTACACACTGGTCCTGGGGGACAGGGTAGAAAGGTCAGAGTGAGTCACATTGACTCCGATACACACTGTCCCTGGGGTTAGACTGGGGAGAAAGGTCAGAGAGAGTCCCATTGACTCAGATACACACTGGTTCTGTGGATAGACTGGGGAGAAAAGTCAGAGTGTCCCATTGACTAAGTTACATACTGGTCCTCGGAATAGACTTGGGAGAAAGGTGAGAGAGAGTCCCATTGACTCATATAAACACTGGTCCTGGGGATAGACTGGGGAGAAAGGTCAGAGAGATTCACATTGACTCAGATACACACTGGACCTGGGGATAGACTGAGGAGAAAGGTCAGAGAGCCCCATTGACTCAGAAATACACTGGTCCTGGGGATAGACTGGGGAGAAATGTCAGAGAGTTCCATTGACTCAGATATACACTGGTCCTGGGGATAGACTGGGGAGAAAGGTCAGAGATAGTCCCATTGACTCAGATACACACTGGTCCTGGAAATAGACTGGGGAGCAAGGTCAGAGAGAGTCCCATTGACGCAGATACACAGTGGTCCTGGGGATAGACTGGGGAGAAAGATCAGAGAGAGTTCCATTGACTCAGATACACACTGGTCCTGGTGGACTGGGGAGAAAGGTCAGAGTGAGTCCCATTGACTCAGACTCACACTGGTCCTGAGGGACTGGTGAGAAATGTCAGAGAGAGTTCGTTAGACTCAGAAACACATTGGTCCTGGGAGTCTGGCGAGAAAGATCAGAGAGAGTCCCATTGACTCAGATCAACACTGGTCCTGGGGGTCTGGGGAGAAAGATCAGAGAGAGTCCCATTGACTCTGGTACACATTGGTCCTGGCGATAGACTGGGGAGAAAGGTCAGAGACAGTCCCATTTACTCAGACACACACTGGTCCTGGGGATAGACTGGGGAGAAATGTCAGAGAGAGTCCCTTTGACTCAGATACACATTGGACCTGGGGATAGACTGGGGTGAAAGGTCAGAGAGCCAGATTGACTCAGAAACACACTGGTCCTGGGGATAGACTGGGGACAAAGGTCAGAGAGAGTCCCATTGACTCAGATACACACTGCTCCTGGGGATAGACTGGGGAGAAATGTCAGAGAGAGAGTCCCATTGACTCAGATACACACTGGTCCTGGGGATAGACTGGTGAGAAATGTCAGAGAGAGTCCCATTGACTCCGGTACACACTGGTCCTGTGGGTCTGGGGAGAAAGGTCAGAGAGTCCCATTGATACAGATACACACTGGTTCTGGGGATAGACTGGGGAGAAAGGTCAGAGAGAGTCCCATTGACTCAGATACACACTGGTCCTGGGGATAGACTGGGGAGCAAGGTCAGAGAGAGTCCCATTGACTCAGATACACACTGGTCCTGGAGATAGACTGGGGTGAAAGGTCAGAGAGTCCCATTGACTCAGTTACATCCTGGTCCTCGGGATAGACTGGGGAGAAAGTTCAGAGAGAGTCCCATTGACTCAGATAAACACTGGTCCTGGGGATAGACTGGGGAGAACGGTCAGAGAGAGTCCCATTGACTCAGATACACACTGGTCCTGGGGATAGACTGGGGAGAAAGGTCGGAGAGTGTCCCATTGACTCAGATACACACTGGTCCTGGGGGTCTGGGGAGAAAGGTCAGAGAGTCCCATTGACTCAGTTACACACTGGTCCTGGGGATAGACTAGGGAGAAAGATCAGAGAGAGTCCCATTGACTCAGATAAACACTGGTCCTGGGGATAGACTGGGGAGAAAGGTTCAGAGAGAGTCCCATTGACTCAGATACACACTGGTCCTGGTGGACTGGGGAGAAAGGTCAGAGAGAGTCCCATTGACTCAGATAAACACTGGTCCTGGGGATAGACTGGGGAGAAAGCTCAGAGGGAGTCCCATTGATTCAGATACACACTGGTCCTGGGGATAGACTGGGGAGAAAGATCAGAGAGATTTCCATTGACTCAGGTACACACTGGTCCTGGGGGACAGGGTAGAAAGGTCAGAGTGAGTCACATTGACTCAGATACACACTGTCCCTGGGGTTAGACTGGGGAGAAAGGTCAGAGAGAGTCCCATTGACTCAGATACACACTGGTTCTGTGGATAGACTGGGGAGAAAGGTCAGAGAGTCCCATTGACTCAGATAAACACTGGTCCTGTGGATAGACTGCTGAGAAAGATCAGAGAGATTTCCATTGACTCAGATACATACTGGTCCTGGGGATAGACTGGGGAGAAAGGTAAGAGAGCGTCCAATTGACTCATTTACACACTGGTCCTGGGGGTCTGGGGAGAAAGGTCAGAGAGTCCCATTGACTCAGATACACACTGGTCCTGGGGATAGACTGGGGAGAAATGTCAGAGAGAGTCCCATTGAGTCAGATACACACGGTTCTGGATATAGACTGGGGTGAAAGGTCAGAGAGTCCCATTGACTCAGTTACATCCTGGTCCTCGGGATAGACTGGGGAGAAAGTTCAGAGAGAGTCCCATTGACTCAGATAAACACTGGTCCTGGGGATCGACTGGGGAGAACGGTCAGAGAGAGTCCCATTGACTCAGATACACACTGGTCCTGGGGATAGACTTGGGAGAAAGGTCGGAAAGTGTCCCATTGACTCAGATACACACTGGTCCTGGGGGTCTGGGGAGAAAGGTCAGAGAGTCCCATTGACTCAGTTACACACTGGTCCTGGGGATAGACTAGGGAGAAAGATCAGAGAGAGTCCCATTGACTCAGATAAACACTGGTCCTGGGGATAGACTGGGGAGAAAGGTTCAGAGAGAGTCCCATTGACTCAGATACACACTGGTCCTGGTGGACTGGGGAGAAAGGTCAGAGAGAGTCCCATTGACTCAGATAAACACTGGTCCTGGGGATAGACTGGGGAGAAAGCTCAGAGGGAGTCCCATTGATTCAGATACACACTGGTCCTGGGGATAGACTGGGGAGAAAGATCAGAGAGATTTCCATTGACTCAGGTACACACTGGTCCTGGGGGACAGGGTAGAAAGGTCAGAGTGAGTCACATTGACTCAGATACACACTGTCCCTGGGGTTAGACTGGGGAGAAAGGTCAGAGAGAGTCCCAGTGACTCAGATACACACTGGTTCTGTGGATAGACTGGGGAGAAAGGTCAGAGAGTCCCATTGACTCAGATAAACACTGGTCCTGTGGATAGACTGCTGAGAAAGATCAGAGAGATTTCCATTGACTCAGATACATACTGGTCCTGGGGATAGACTGGGGAGAAAGGTAAGAGAGCGTCCAATTGACTCATTTACACACTGGTCCTGGGGGTCTGGGGAGAAAGGTCAGAGAGTCCCATTGACTCAGATACACACTGGTCCTGGGGATAGACTGGGGAGAAATGTCAGAGAGAGTCCCATTGAGTCAGATACACACGGTTCTGGAGATAGACTGGGGTGAAAGGTCAGAGAGTCCCATTGACTCAGTTACATCCTGGTCCTCGGGATAGACTGGGGAGAAAGTTCAGAGAGAGTCCCATTGACTCAGATAAACACTGGTCCTGGGGATCGACTGGGGAGAACGGTCAGAGAGAGTCCCATTGACTCAGATACACACTGGTCCTGGGGATAGACTTGGGAGAAAGGTCGGAAAGTGTCCCATTGACTCAGATACACACTAGTCCTGGGGGTCTGGGGAGAAAGGTCAGAGAGTCCCATTGACTCAGATAAACACTGGTCCTGGGGATAGACTGGGGTGAAAGGTCAGAGAGTCCCATTGACTCAGTTACATACTGGTCCTGGGGATAGACTGGGGAGAAAGGTCAGAGAGAGTCCCATTGACTCAGATACACACTGGTCCTGGGGATAGACTGGGGAGAATGATCAGAGAGAGTTCCATTGACTCAGATACACACTGGTCCTGGTGGACTGGGGAGAAAGGTCAGAGTGAGTCCCATTGACTCAGATACACACTGGTCCTGGGGAGAGACTGGGGAGAAAGTTCAGAGAGAGTCCCATTGACTGAGACACACACTGGTCCTGGGCGACTGAGGAGAAATGTCAGAGAGAGTTCCTTTGACTCAGAAACACATTGCTCCTGGTGGTCTGGCGAGAAAGATCTGAGAGAGTCCCATTGACTCAGATAAACACTGGTCCTGGGGGTCTGGGAAGAAAGATCAGACAGAGTCCCATTGACTCAGGTACACATTGGTCCTGGGGATAGACTGGGGAGAAAGGTCAGAGAGAGTCCCATTGACTCAGACACACACTGGTCCTGGGGATAGACTGGGGAGAAGGGTCAGAGAGAGTCCTAGTGACTCAGATACACATTGGACCTGGGGATAGACTGAGGAGAAAGGTCAGAGAGCCCCATTGACTCAGAAATACACTGGTCCTGGGGATAGACTGGGGAGAAAGGTCAGAGAGTTCCATTGACTCAGATATACACTGGTCCTGGGGATAGACTGGGGAGAAAGGTCAGAGATAGTCCCATTGACTCAGATACACACTGGTCCTGGAAATAGACTGGGGAGCAAGGTCAGAGAGAGTCCCATTGACGCAGATACACACTGGTCCTGGGGATAGACTGGGGAGAAAGGTCAGAGGGAGTCCCATTGACTTAGATACACACTGGTCTAGGGGATAGAATGGGGAGAAAGATCAGAGAGAGTTCCATTGACTCAGATACACACTGGTCCTGGTGGACTGGGGAGAAAGGTCAGAGTGAGTCCCATTGACTCAGACACACACTGGTCCTGAGGGACTGGGGAGAAATGTCAGAGAGTCCCATTGACTCAGATACACACTGGTCCTGGGGATAGACTGGGATGAAATGTCAGAGAGTCCCATTGATTCAGTTATATACTGGTCCTCGGGATAGACTGGGGAGAAAGGTCAGAGAGAGTCCCATTGACTCAGACACACACTGGTCCTGGGGATAGACTGGGGAGAAGGGTCAGAGAGAGTCCTAGTGACTCAGATACACATTGGACCTGGGGATAGACTGAGGAGAAAGGTCAGAGAGCCCCATTGACTCAGAAATACACTGGTCCTGGGGATAGACTGGGGAGAAAGATCAGAGAGTTCCATTGACTCAGATATACACTGGTCCTGGGGATAGACTGGGGAGAAAGGTCAGAGATAGTCCCATTGACTCAGATACACACTGGTCCTGGAAATAGACTGGGGAGCAAGGTCAGAGAGAGTCCCATTGACGCAGATACACACTGGTCCTGGGGATAGACTGGGGAGAAAGGTCAGAGGGAGTCCCATTGACTTAGATACACACTGGTCCTGGGGATAGAATGGGGAGAAAGATCAGAGAGAGTTCCATTGACTCAGATGCACACTGGTCCTGGTGGACTGGGGAGAAAGGTCAGAGTGAGTCCCATTGACTCAGACACACACTGGTCCTGAGGGACTGGGGAGAAATGTCAGAGAGAGTTCCTTAGACTCAGAAATACACTGGTCCTGGGGATATACTGGGGAGAAAGGTCAGAGAGAGTCCCATTGACTCTGGTACACATTGGTCCTGGCGATAGACTGGGGAGAAAGGTCAGAGAGAGTCCCATTGACTCAGATACACACTGGTCCTGGGGATAGACTGGTGAGAAATGTCAGAGAGAGTCCCATTGACTCCGGTACACACTGGTCCTGTGGGTCTCGGGAGAAAGGTCAGAGAGTCCCATTGACACAGATACACACTGGTTCTGGGGATAGACTGGGGAGAAAGGTCAGAGAGAGTCCCATTGACTCAGATACACACTGGTCCTGGGGATAGACTGGGGAGCAAGGTCAGAGAGAGTCCCATTGACTCAGATACACACTGGTCCTGGAGATAGACTGGGGTGAAAGGTCAGAGTTTCCCATTGACTCAGTTACATCCTGGTCCTGGGGATCGACTGGGGAGAACGGTCAGAGAGAGTCCCATTGACTCAGATACACACTGGTCCTGGGGATAGACTGGGGAGAAAGGTCGGAGAGTGTCCCATAGACTCAGATACACACTGGTCCTGGGGGTCTGGGGAGAAAGGTCAGAGAGTCCCATTGACTCAGATACACACTGGTCCTGGGGATAGACTGGGGAGAAAGATCAGAGAGAGTCCCATTGACTCAGATAAACACTGGTCCTGGGGATAGACTGGGGAGAAAGGTTCAGAGAGAGTCCCATTGACTCAGATACACACTGGTCCTGGGGGACTGGGGAGAAAGGCCAGAGAGAGTCCCATTGACTCAGATAAACACTGGTCCTGGGGATAGACTGGGGAGAAAGCTCAGAGGGAGTCCCATTGACTCAGATACACACTGGTCCTGGGGATAGACTGGGGAGAAAGATCAGAGAGATTTCCATTGACTCAGGTACACACTGGTCCTGGGGGACAGGGTAGAAAGGTCAGAGTGAGTCACATTGACTCAGATACACACTGTCCCTGGGGTTAGACTGGGGAGAAAGGTCAGAGAGAGTGCCATTGACTCAGATACACACTGGTTCTGTGGATAGACTGGGGAGAAAGGTCAGAGAGTCCCATTGACTAAGTTACATACTGGTTCTCGGGATAGACTTGGGAGAAAGGTGAGAGAGAGTCCCATTGACTCATATAAACACTGGTCCTGGGGATAGACTGGGGAGAAAGGTCAGAGAGATTCACATTGACTCAGATACACACTGGACCTGGGGATAGACTGAGGAGAAAGGTCAGAGAGCCCCATTGACTCAGAAATACACTGGTCCTGGGGATAGACTGGGGAGAAAGGTCAGAGAGTTCCATTGACTCAGATATACACTGGTCCTGGGGATAGACTGGGGAGAAAGGTCAGAGATAGTCCCATTGACTGAGATACACACTGGTCCTGGAAATAGACTGGGGAGCAAGGTCAGAGAGAGTCCCATTGACGCAGATACACACTGGTCCTGGGGATAGACTGGGGAGAAAGGTCAGAGGGAGTCCCATTGACTCAGATACACACTGGTCCTGGGGATAGACTGGGGAGAATGATCAGAGAGAGTTCCATTGACTCAGATACACACTGGTCCTGGTGGACTGGGGAGAAAGGTCAGAGTGAGTCCCATTGACTCAGACTCACACTGGTCCTGAGGGACTGGGGAGAAATGTCAGAGAGAGTTCCTTAGACTCAGAAACACATTGGTCCTGGGAGTCTGGCGAGAAAGATCAGAGAGAGTCCCATTGACTCAGATAAACACTGGTCCTGGGGATAGACTGGGGAGCAAGGTCAGAGAGAGTCCCATTGACTCAGATACACACTGGTCCTGGAGATAGACTGGGGTGAAAGGTCAGAGAGTCCCATTGAATCAGTTACATCCTGGTCCTCGGGATAGACTGGGGAGAAAGTTCAGAGAGAGTCCCATTGACTCAGATAAACACTGGTCCTGGGGATAGACTGGAGAGAACGGTCAGAGAGAGTCCCATTGACTCAGATACACACTGGTTCTGGGGATAGACTGGGGAGGAAGGTCGGAGAGTGTCCCATTGACTCAGATACACACTGGTCCTGGGGGTCTGGGGAGAAAGGTCAGAGAGTCCCATTGACTCAGTTACACACTGGTCCTGGGGATAGACTGGGGAGAAAGATCAGAGAGAGTCCCATTGACTCAGATAAACACTGGTCCTGGGGATAGACTGGGGAGAAAGGTTCAGAGAGAGTCCCATTGACTCAGATACACACTGGTCCTGGGGGACTGGGGAGAAAGGTCAGAGAGAGTCCCATTGACTCAGATAAACACTGGTCCTGGGGATAGACTGGGGAGAAAGCTCAGAGGGAGTCCCATTGATTCAGATACACACTGGTCCTGGGGATAGACTGGGAGAAAGATCAGAGAGATTTCCATTGACTCAGGTACACACTGGTCCTGGGGGACAGGGTAGAAAGGTCAGAGTGAGTCACATTGACTCAGATACACACTGTCCCTGGAGTTAGACTGGGGAGAAAGGTCAGAGAGAGTCCCATTGACTCAGATACACACTGGTTCTGTGGATAGACTGGGGAGAAAGGTCAGAGAGTCCCATTGACTCAGATAAACACTGGTCCTGGGGATAGACTGCGGAGAAAGATCAGAGAGATTTCCATTGACTCAGATACATACTGGTCCTGGGGATAGACTGGGGAGAAAGGTAAGAGAGCGTCCAATTGACTCATTTACACACTGGTCCTGGGGGTCTGGGGAGAAAGGTCAGAGAGTCCCATTGACTCAGATAAACACTGGTCCTGGGGACAGACTGGGGTGAAAGGTCAGAGAGTCCCATTGACTCAGTTACATACTAGTCCTGGGGATAGACTGGGGAGAAAGGTCAGAGAGAGTCCCATTGACTCAGATACACACTGGTCCTGGGGATAGACTGGGGAGAAAGATCAGAGAGAGTTCCATTGACTCAGATAGACACTGGTCCTGGGGGACTGGGGAGAAAGGTCAGAGAGAGTCCCATTGACTCAGATAAACACTGGTCCTGGGGATAGACTGGGGAGAAAGATCAGAGAGATTTCCATTGACTCAGGTACACACTGGTCCTGGGGGACAGGGTAGAAAGGTCAGAGTGAGTCACATTGACTCAGATACACACTGGTCCTGGGGTTAGACTGGGGAGAAAGGTCAGAGAGAGTCCCATTGACTCAGATACACACTGGTTCTGTGGATAGACTGGGGAGAAAGGTCAGAGATAGTCCCATTGACTCAGATACACACTGGTCCTGGGGATAGACTGGGGAGAAAGGTAAGAGAGCGTCCAATTGACTCATTTACACACTGGTCCTGGGGGTCTGGGGAGAAAGGTCAGAGAGTCCCATTGACTCAGATAAACACTGGTCCTGGGGATAGACTGGGGTGAAAGGTCAGAGAGTCCCATTGACTCAGTTACATACTGGTCCTGGGGATAGACTGGGGAGAAAGGTCAGAGAGAGTCCCTTTGACTCAGATACACACTGGTCCTGGGGATAGACTGGGGAGAAAGATCAGAGAGAGTTCCATTGACTCAGATAGACACTGGTCCTGGGGGACTGGGGAGAAAGGTCACAGAGAGTCCCATTGACTCAGATAAACACTGGTCCTGGGGATAGACTGGGGAGAAAGGTCAGAGGGAGTCCCATTGACTCAGATACACACTGGTAATGGGGATAGACTGGGGAGAAAGATCAGAGAGAGTTCCATTGACTCAGATACACACTGGTCCTGGTGGACTGGGGAGAAAGGTCAGAGTGAGTCCCATTGACTCAGATACACACTGGTCCTGGGGATAGACTGGGGAGAAAGGTCAGAGAGAGTCCCATTGACTGAGACACACACTGGTCCTGGGCGACTGAGGAGAAATGTCAGAGAGAGTTCCTTTGACTCAGAAACAAATTGGTCCTGGGGGTCTGGCGAGAAAGATCAGAGAGAGTCCCATTGACTCAGAAAAACACTGGTCCTGGGGGTCTGGTGAGAAAGATCAGAGAGAGTCCCATTGACTCAGGTACACATTGGTCCTGGGGATAGACTGGGGAGAAAGGTCAGAGAGAGTCCCATTGACTCAGACACACACTGGTCCTGGGGATAGACTGGGGAGAATGGTCAGAGAGAGTCCCAGTGACTCAGATAGACATTGGACCTGCGGATAGACTGGGGAGAAAGGTCAGAGAGCCCCATTGACTCAGAAATACACTGGTCCTGGGGATAGACTGGGGAGAAAGGTCAGAGAGTCCCATTGACTCAGATACACACTGGTCCTGGGGATAGACTGGGGAGAAAGGTTAGAAAGAGTCCCATTGACTCAGATACACACTGGTCCTGGAAATAGACTGGGGAGCAAGGTCAGAGAGAGTCCCATTGACTCAGATACACACTGGTCCTGGGGATAGACTAGTGAGAAAGCTCAGAGGGAGTCCCATTGACTCAGATACACACTGGTCCTGGGGGTCTGGGGAGAAAGTTCAGAGAGTCCCATTGAGTCAGATACACACTGGTCCTGGGGATAGACTGGGAAGAAAGGTCAGAGAGAGTCCCATTGACTCAGATACACACTGGTCCTGGAGATAGACTGGGGTGAAAGGTCAGAGAGTCCCATTGACTCAGTTACATACTGGTCCTGGGGATAGACTGGTGAGAAAGCTCAGAGAGAGTCCCATTGATTCAGATACACACTGGTCCTGGGGACCGACTGGGGAGAAAGGTCAGAGAGAGTCCCATTGACTCAGATAAACACTGGTCCTGGGGATAGACTGGGGAGAAAGGTCAGAGAGAGTCCCATTGATTCAGATAAATACTGGTCCTGGGGATAGACTGGGGAGAAAGGTCAGAGAGAGTCACATTGACTCAGATACACTCTGGTCCTGGGGGAGTGGGGAGAAAGGTCAGAGATAGTCCCATTGACTCAGATACACACTGGTCCTGGGGATAGACTGGGGAGAAAGGTCAGAGAGAGTCCCATTGATTCAGATAAATACTGGTCCTGGGGATAGACTGGGGAGAAAGGTCAGAGAGAGTCACATTGACTCAGATACACTCTGGTCCTGGGGGAGTGGGGAGAAAGGTCAGAGATAGTCCCATTGACTCAGATACACACTGGTCCTGGGGATAGACTGGGGAGAAAGGTCAGAGAGAGTCCCATTGACTCAGATACACACTGGTCCTGGAGGATAGACTGGGGAGAAAGGTCAGAGAGTCCCATTGACTCAGATACACACTGGTCCTGGGGGACTGGGGAGAAAGGTCAGAGAGAGTCCCATTGAATCAGATACACTCTGATCCTGGAAATAGACTGGGGAGCAATGTCAGAGAGAGTCCCATTGACTCAGATATACACTGGTCCTGGGGATAGACTGGGGAGAAAAGTCAGAGGGAGTCCCATTGACTCAGATACACACTGGTCCTGGGGATAGACTGGGGAGAAAGATCAGAGAGAGTTCCATTGACTCAGATACACACTGGTCCTGGTGGACTGGGGAGAAAGGTCAGAGTGAGTCCCATTGACTCAGAAACACACTGGTCCTGAGGGACTGGGGAGAAATATCAGAGAGAGTTCCTTCGACTCAGAAACACATTGGTCCTGGGGGTCTGGCGAGAAAGATCAGAGAGAGTCCCATTGACTCAGATAAACACTGGTCCTGCGGGTCTGGGGAGAAAGATCAGAGAGAGTCCCATTGACTCTGGTACACATTGGTCCTGGCGATCGAATGGGGAGAAAGGTCAGAGACAGTCCCATTTACTCAGACACACACTGGTCCTGGGGATAGACTGGGGACAAATGTCAGAGAGAGTCCCATTGACTCAGATACACACTGCTCCTGGGGATAGACTGGGGAGAAAGGTCAGAGAGAGTCCCATTGACTCAGATACACACTGGTCCTGGGGATAGACTGGTGAGAAATGTCAGAGAGAGTCCCATTGACTCAGGTACACACTGGTCCTGTGGGTCTGGCGAGAAAGGTCAGAGAGTCCCATTGACACAGATACACACTGGTTCTGGGGATAGACTGGGGAGAAAGGTCAGAGAGAGTCCCATTGACTCAGATACACACTGGTCCTGGGGATAGACTGGGGAGCAAGGTCAGAGAGAGTCCCATTGACTCAGAAACACACTGGTCCTGGAGATAGACTGGGGTGAAAGGTCAGAAGTCCCATTGACTCAGTTACATCCTGGTCCTCGGGATAGACTGGGGAGAAAGTTCAGAGAGAGTCCCATTGACTCAGATAAACACTGGTCCTGGGGATCGTCTGGGGAGAACGGTCAGAGAGAGTCCCATTGACTCAGATACACACTGGTCCTGGGGATAGACTGGGGAGAAAGGTCGGAGAGTGTCCCATTGACTCAGATACACACTGGTCCTGGGGGTCTGGGGAGAAAGGTCAGAGAGTCCCATTAACTCAGTTACATACTGGTCCTGGGGATAGACTGGGGAGAAAGATCAGAGAGAGTCCCATTGACTCAGATAAACACTGGTCCTGGGGATAGACTGGGGAGAAAGGTTCAGAGAGAGTCCCATTGACTGAGATACACACTGGTCCTGGGGGACTGGGGAGAAATGTCAGAGAGAGTCCCATTGACTCAGATAAACACTGGTCCTGGGGATAGACTGGGGAGAAAGCTCAGAGGGAGTCCCATTGACTCAGATACACACTGGTCCTGGGGATAGACTGGGGAGAAAGATCAGAGAGATTTCCATTGACTCAGGTACACACTGGTCCTGGGGGACAGGGTAGAAAAGTCAGAGTGAGTCACATTGACTCAGATACACACTGGTCCTGGGGTTAGACTGGGGAGAAAGGTCAGAGAGAGTCCCATTGACTCAGATACACACTGGTTCTGGGGATAGACTGGGGAGAAAGGTTAGAGAGAGTCCCATTGACTCAGATACACACTGGTCCTGGGGATAGACTGGGGAGAAAGGTAAGAGAGCGTCCAATTGACTCATTTACACACTGGTCCTGGGGGTCTGGGGAGAAAGGTCAGAGAGTCCCATTGACTCAGATAAACACTGGTCCTGGGGATAAACTGGGGTGAAAGGTCAGAGAGTCCCATTGACTCAGTTACATACTGGTCCTGGGGATAGACTGGGGAGAAAGGTCAGAGAGAGTCCCATTGACTCAGATACACACTGGTCCTGGGGATAGACTGGGGAGAAAGATCAGAGAGAGTTCCTTTGACTCAGATAGACACTGGTCCTGGGGGACTGGGGAGAAAGGTCAGAGAGAGTCCCATTGACTCAGATAAACACTGGTCCTGGGGATAGACTGGGGAGAAAGGTCAGAGGGAGTCCCATTGACTCAGATACACACTGGTCCTGGTGGATGGGGAGAAAGGTCAGAGTGAGTCCCATTGACTCAGATACACACTGGTCCTGGGGATAGACTGGGGAGAAAGGTAAGAGAGAGTCCCATTGACTGAGACACACACTGGTCCTGGGCGACTGAGGAGAAATGTCAGAGAGAGTTCCTTTGACTCAGAAACAAATTGGTCCTGGGGGTCTGGCGAGAAAGATCAGAGAGAGTCCCATTGACTCAGAAAAACATTGGTCCTGGGGCTCTGGGGAGAAAGATCAGAGAGAGTCCCATTGACTCAGGTAAACATTGGTCCTGGGGATAGACTGGGGAGAAAGATCAGAGAGAGTTCCATTGACTCAGATACACACTGGTCCTGGTGGACTGGGGAGAAAGGTCAGAGTGAGTCCCATTGACTCAGACACACACTGGTCCTGAGGGACTGGGGAGAAATGTCAGAGAGAGTTCCTTAGACTCAGAAACACATTGGTCCTGGGGGTCTGGCGAGAAAGATCAGAGAGAGTCCCATTGACTCAGATAAACACTGGTCCTGGGGGTCTGGGGAGAAAGATCAGAGAGAGTCCCATTGATTCTGGTACACATTGGTCCTGGCGATAGACTGGGGAGAAAGGTCAGAGACAGTCCCATTTACTCAGACACACACTGGTCCTGGGGATAGACTGGGGAGAAATGTCAGAGAGAGTCCCTTTGACTCAGATACACATTGAACCTGGGGATAGACTGGGGTGAAAGGTCAGAGAGCCAGATTGACTCAGAAACACACTGGTCCTGGGGATAGACTGGGGACAAAGGTCAGAGAGAGTCCCATTGACTCAGATACACACTGCTCCTGGGGATAGACTGGGGAGAAAGGTCAGAGAGAGTCCCATTGACACAGATACACACTGGTCCTGGGGATAGACTGGTGAGAAAAGTCAGAGAGAGTCCCATTGACTCAGGTACACACTGGTCCTGTGGGTCTGGGGAGAAAGGTCAGAGAGTCCCATTGACAAAGATACACACTGGTTCTGGGGATAGACTGGGGAGAAAGGTCAGAGAGAGTCCCATTGACTCAGATACACACTGGTCCTGGGGATAGACTGGGGAGCAAGGTCAGAGAGAGTCCCATTGACTCAGATACACACTGGTCCTGGAGATAGACTGGGGTGAAAGGTCAGAGAGTCCCATTGACTCAGTTCCATCCTGGTCCTCGGGATAGACTGGGGAGAAAGTTCAGAGAGAGTCCCATTGACTCAGATAAACACTGGTCCTGGTGATCGACTGGGGAGAACGGTCAGAGAGAGTCCCATTGACTCAGATACACACTGGTCCTGGGGATAGACTGGGGAGAAAGGTCGGAGAGTGTCCCATTGACTCAGATACACACTGGTCCTGGGGGTCTGGGGAGAAAGGTCAGAGAGTCCCATTGACTCAGTTACACACTGGTCCTGGGGATAGACTGGGGAGAAAGATCAGAGAGAGTCCCATTGACTCAGATAAACACTGGTCCTGGGGATAGACTGGGGAGAAAGGTTCAGAGAGAGTCCCATTGACTCAGATACACACTGGTCCTGGGGGACTGGGGAGAAAGGTCAGAGAGAGTCCCATTGACTCAGATAAACACTGGTCCTGGCGATAGACTGGGGAGAAAGCTCAGAGGGAGTCCCATTGACTCAGATACACACTGGTCCTGGGGATAGACTAGGGAGAAAGATCAGAGAGATTTCCATTGACTCAGGTACACACTGGTCCTGGGGGACAGGGTAGAAAGGTCAGAGTGAGTCACATTGACTCAGATACACACTGGTCCTGGGGTTAGACTGGGGAGAATGGTCAGAGAGAGTCCCATTGACTCAGATACACACTGGTCCTGGGGATAGACTGGGGAGAAAGGTAAGAGAGCGTCCAATTGACTCATTTACACTCTGGTCCTGGGGGTCTGGGGAGAAAGGTCAGAGAGAGTCCCATTGACTCAGATACACACTGGTCCTGGGGATAGACTGGGGAGATAGATCAGAGAGAGTTCCATTGACTCAGATAGACACTGGTCCTGGGGGACTGGGGAGAAAGGTCAGAGAGAGTCCCATTGACTCAGATAAACACTGGTCCTGGGGATAGACTGGGGAGAAAGGTCAGAGGGAGTCCCATTGACTCAGATACACACTGGTAATGGGGATAGACTGGGGAGAAAGATCAGAGAGAGTTCCACTGACTCAGATACACACTGGTCCTGGTGGACTGGGGAGAAAGGTCAGAGTGAGTCCCATTGACTCAGATACACACTGGTCCTGGGGATAGACTGGGGAGAAAGGTCAGAGAGAGTCCCATTGACTGAGACACACACTGGTCCTGGGCGACTGAGGAGAAATGTCAGAGAGAGTTCCTTTGACTCAGAAACAAATTGGTCCTGGGGGTCTGGCGAGAAAGATCAGAGAGAGTCCCATTGACTCAGAAAAACACTGGTCCTGGGGGTCTGGGGAGAAAGATCAGAGAGAGTCGCATTGACTCAGGTACACATTGGTCCTGGGGATAGACTGGGGAGAAAGGTCAGAGTGAGTCCCATTGACTCAGACACACACTGGTCCTGGGGATAGACTGGGGGAAAAGGTCAGAGAGCCCCATTGACTCAGAAATACACTGGTCCTGGGGATAGACTGGGGAGAAAGGTCAGAGAGTCCCATTGACTCAGATACACACTGGTCCTGGGGATAGACTGGGGAGAAAGTTTAGAGAGAGTCCCATTGACTCAGATACACACTGGTCCTGGAAATAGACTGGGGAGCAAGGTCAGAGAGAGTCCCATTGACTCAGATACACACTGGTCCTGGGGATAGACTGGTGAGAAAGGTCAGAGGGAGTCCCATTGACTCAGATACACACGGGTCCTGGGGGTCTGGGGAGAAAGTTCAGAGAGTCCCATTGAGTCAGATACACACTGGTCCTGGGGATAGACTGGGGAGAAAGGTCAGAGAGATTCCCATTGACTCAGATACACACTGGTCCTGGAGATAGACTGGG
Organism: Pristiophorus japonicus; assembly: GCF_044704955.1. Classification (NCBI taxonomy): domain Eukaryota; kingdom Metazoa; phylum Chordata; class Chondrichthyes; family Pristiophoridae; genus Pristiophorus; species Pristiophorus japonicus. Next base: position 949,256 of record NW_027254531.1, read on the forward strand.
GAGCAAGGTCAGAGAGAGTCCCATTGACTCAGATACACAGTGGTCCTGGAGATAGTGTGGGGTGAAAGGTCAGAGAGTCCCATTGACTCAGTTACATACTGGTCCTCGGGATAGATTGGGGAGAAAGTTCAGCGAGAGTCCCATTGACTCAGATAAACACTGGTCCTGGGGATCGACTGGGGAGAACGGTCAGAGAGTCCCATTGACTCAGATACACACTGGTCCTGGGGATATACTGGGGAGAAAGGTCAGAGAGATTCCCATTGACTCAGATAAACACTGGTTCTGGGGATAGACTGGGGAGAAAAGTCAGAGAGAGCACCATTGACTCAGATACACACTGGTCCTGGAGGACTGCGGATGAAGGTCAGAGAGAGTCCCATTGACTCAGGTACACACTGGTCCTGGGGATAGACAGGGTGAAAGTTCAGAGAGAGTCCCATTGACTCAGATACACGTTGGTCCTGGGGATAGACTGGGGAGAAAGGTAAGAGAGAGTCCCATTGACTCAGATACACACTGGTCCTGGGGATAGACAGGGGAGAAAGGTCAGAGAGTCCCATTGACTCAGATACACACTGGTCCTGGGGATAGACTGGGGAGAAAGCTCAGAGAGAGTCCCATTGATTCAGATACACACTGGTCCTGGGGGACTGGGGAGAAAGGTCAGAGAGAGTCCCATTGACTCAGATACACACTGGTCCTGGAAATAGACTGGGGAGCAAGGTCAGAGAGAGTCCCATTGACTCAGATACACACTGGTCCTGGGGATAGACTGGTGAGAAAGGTCAGAGGGAGTCCCATTGACTCAGATACACACTGGTCCTGGGGGTCTGGGGAGAAAGTTCAGAGAGTCCCATTGAGTCAGATACACACTGGTCCTGGGGATAGACTGGGGAGAAAGGTCAGAGAGAGTCCCATTGACTCAGATACACACTGGTCCTGGAGATAGACTGGGGAGCAAGGTCAGAGAGAGTCCCATTGACTCAGATACACAGTGGTCCTGGAGATAGTGTGGGGTGAAAGGTCAGAGAGTCCCCTTGACTCAGTTACATACTGGTACTCGGGATAGATTGGGGAGAAAGTTCAGCGAGAGTCCCATTGACACAGATAAACACTGGTCCTGGGGATCGAATGGGGAGAACGGTCAGAGAGTCCCATTGACTCAGATACACACTGGTCCTGGGGGACTGGCGAGAAAGGTCAGAGAGAGTCCCATTGACTCAGATACACACTGGTCCTGGGGATAGACAGGGTGAAAGTTCAGAGAGAGTCCCATTGACTCAGATACACGTTGGTCCTGGGGATAGACTGGGGAGAAAGGTAAGAGAGAGTCCCATTGACTCAGATACACACTGGTCCTGGGGATAGACAGGGGAGAAAGGTCAGAGAGTCCCATTGACTCAGATACACACTGGTCCTGGGGATAGACTGGGGAGAAAGGTCAGAGAGAGTACCATTGACTCAGATACACACTGGTCCTGGGGATTGACTGGGGAGAAAGGTCAGAGAGTCCCATTGACTCAGATACACACTGGTCCTGGGGATAGACTGGGGAGAAAGGTCAGAGAGAGTACCATTGACTCAGATACACACTGGTCCTGGGGATCGACTGGGGAGAAAGGTCAGAGAGAGTCCCATTGACTCAGATAAACACTGGTCCTGGGGATAGACTGGGGAGAAAGGTCAGAGAGAGTCCCATTGATTCAGATAAATACTGGTCCTGGGGATTGACTGGGGAGAAAGGTCAGAGAGAGTCCCATTGACACAGATAAACACCGGTCATGGGGATAGACTGGGGAGAAAGGTCAGAGAGAGTCCCATTGACTCAGATACACTCTGGTCCTGGGGAACTGGGGAGAAATGTCAGAGATAGTCCCATTGACTCAGATGCACTCTGGTCCTGGGGGACTGGGGAGAAAGTTCAGAGAGAGTCCCATTGACTCAGATACACACTGGTCCTGGGGATAGACTGGGGAGAAAGGTCAGAGAGAGTCCCATTGACTCAGATACACACTGGTCCTGGGGGATAGACTGGGGAGAAAGGTCAGAGAGTCCCATTGACTCAGGTACACACTGGTCCTGGGGGACTGGGGAGAAAGGTCAGAGAGAGTCCCATTGACTCAGATACACACTGGTCCTGGAAATAGACTGGGGAGCAAGGTCAGAGAGAGTCCCATTGACTCAGATACAGACTGGTCCTGGGGATAGACTGGGGAGAAAAGTCAGAGGGAGTCCCATTGACTCAGATACACACTGGTCCTGGGGATAGACTGGGGAGAAAAATCAGATAGAGTTCCATTGACTCAGATACACACTGGTCCTGGTGGACTGGGGAGAAAGGTCAGAGTGAGTCCCATTGACTCAAACACACACTGGTCCTGAGGGACTGTTGAGAAATGTCAGAGAGAGTTCCTTAGACTCAGAAACACATTGGTCCTGGGGGTCTGGCGAGAAAGATCAGAGAGAGTCCCTTTGACTCAGATAAACACTGGTCCTGGGTGTCTGGGGATAAAGATCAGAGAGAGTCCCATTGACTCTGGTACACATTGGTCCTGGCGATAGACTGGGGAGAAAGGTCAGAGACAGTCCCATTTACTCAGACACACACTGGTCCTGGGGATAGACTGGGGAGAAATGTCAGAGAGAGTCCCTTTGACTCAGATACACATTGGACCTGGGGATAGACTGGGGTGAAAGGTCAGAGAGCCCCATTGTCTCAGAAACACACTGGTCCTGGGGATAGACTGGGGACAAAGGTCAGAGAGAGTCCCATTGACTCTGATAGACACTGCTCCTGGTGATAGATTGGGGAGAAAGGTCAGAGAGAGTCCCATTGACTCAGATACACACTGGACCTGGGGATAGACTGGTGAGAAATGTCAGAGAGAGTCCCATTGACTCAGGTACACACTGGTCCTGTGGGTCTGGGGAGAAAGGTCAGAGAGTCCCATTGACACAGATAGACACTGGTTCTGGGGATAGACTTGGGAGAAAGGTCAGAGAGAGTCCCATTGACTCAGATACACACTGGTCCTGGGGATAGACTGGGGAGCAAGGTCAGAGAGAGTCCCATTGACTCAGATACACACTGGTCCTGGTGGACTGGGGAGAAAGGTCAGAGTGAGTCCCATTGACTCAGATACACACTGGTCCTGGGGATAGATTGGGAGAAAGGTCAGAGAGAGTCCCATTGACTGAGACACACACTGGTCCTGGGCGACTGAGGAGAAATGTCAGAGAGAGTTCCTTTGACTCAGAAACAAATTGGTCCTGGGGGTCTGGCGAGAAAGATCAGAGAGAGTCCCATTGACTCAGAAAAACACTGGTCCTGGGGCTCTGGGGAGAAAGATCAGAGAGAGTTCCATTGACTCAGATACACACTGGTCCTGGTGGACTGGGGAGAAAGGTCAGAGTGAGTCCCATTGACTCAGACACACACTGGTCCTGAGGGACTGGGGAGAAATGTCAGAGAGAGTTCCTTAGACTCAGAAACACATTGGTCCTGGGGGTCTGGCGAGAAAGATCAGAGAGAGTCCCATTGACTCAGATAAACACTGGTCCTGGGGGTCTGGGGAGAAAGATCAGAGAGAGTCCCATTGACTCTGGTACACATTGGTCCTGGCGATAGACTGGGGAGAAAGGTCAGAGACAGTCCCATTTACTCAGACACACACTGGTCCTGGGGATAGACTGGGGTGAAAGGTCAGAGAGCCAGATTGACTCAGAAACACACTGGTCCTGGGGATAGACTGGGGACAAAGGTCAGAGAGAGTCCCATTGACTCAGATACACACTGCTCCTGGGGATAGACTGGGGAGAAAGGTCAGAGAGAGTCCCATTGACTCAGATACACACTGGTCCTGGGGATAGATTGGTGAGAAATGTCAGAGAGAGTCCCATTGACTCAGGTACACACTGGTCCTGTGGGTCAGGGGAGAAAGGTCAGAGAGTCCCTTTGACACAGATACACACTGGTTCTGGGGATAGACTGGGGAGAAAGGTCAGAGAGAGTCCCATTGACTCAGATAAACACTGGTCCTGGCGATAGACTGGGGAGAAAGCTCAGAGGGAGTCCCATTGATTCAGATACACACTGGTCCTGGGGACAGACTGGGGAGAAATATCAGAGAGATTTCCATTGACTCAGGTACACACTGGTCCTGGGGGACAGGGTAGAAAGGTCAGAGTGAGTCACATTGACTCAGATACACACTGGTCCTGGGGTTAGACTGGGGAGAATGGTCAGAGAGAGTCCCATTGACTCAGATACACACTGGTTCTGTGGATAGACTGGGGAGAAAGGTCAGAGAGAGTTCCATTGACTCAGATACACACTGGTCCTGGGGATAGACTGGGGAGAAAGGTAAGAGAGCGTCCAATTGACTCATTTACACACTGGTCCTGGGGGTCTGGGGAGAAAGGTCAGAGAGAGTCCCATTGACTCAGATACACACTGATCCTGGGGATAGACTGGGGAGAAAGATCAGAGAGAGTTCCATTGACTCAGATAGACACTGGTCCTGGGGGACTGGGGAGAAATGTCAGAGAGAGTCCCATTGACTCAGATAATCACTGGTCCTGGGGATAGACTGGGGAGAAAGGTCAGAGGGAGTCCTATTGACTCAGATACACACTGGTAATGGGGATAGACTGGGGAGAAAGATCAGAGAGAGTTCCATTGACTCAGATACACACTGGTCCTGGTGGACTGGGGAGAAAGGTCAGAGTGAGTCCCATTGACTCAGATACACACTGGTTCTGTGGATAGACTGGGGAGAAAGGTCAGAGAGAGTCCCATTGACTGAGACACACACTGGCCCTGGGCGACTGAGGAGAAATGTCAGAGAGAGTTCCATTGACTCAGAAACAAATTGGTCCTGGGGGTCTGGCGAGAAAGATCAGAGAGAGTCCAATTGACTCAGAAAAACACTGGTCCTGGGGGTCTGGGGAGAAAGATCAGAGAGAGTCGCATTGACTCAGGTACACATTGGTCCTGGGGATAGACTGTGGAGAAAGGTCAGAGAGAGTCCCATTGACTCAGGTACACACTGGTCCTGGGGATAGACAGGGTGAAAGTTCAGAGAGAGTCCCATTGACTCAGATACACACTGGTCCTGGGGATAGACTGGGGAGAAAGGTTAGAGAGAGTCCCATTGACTCAGATACACACTGGTCCTGGGGATAGACTGGTGAGAAAGGTCAGAGGGAGTCCCATTGACTCAGATACACACTGGTCCTGGGGGTCTGGGGAGAAAGTTCAGAGAGTCCCATTGAGTCAGATACACACTGGTCCTGGGGATAGACTGGGGAGAAAGGTCAGAGAGTGTCCCATTGACTCAGATACACACTGGTCCTGGAGATAGACTGGAGAGCAAGGTCAGAGAGAGTCCCATTGACTCAGATACACAGTGGTCCTGGAGATAGTGTGGGGTGAAAGGTCAGAGAGTCCCATTGACTCAGTTACATACTGGTACTCGGGATAGATTGGGGAGAAAGTTCAGCGAGAGTCCCATTGACTCAGATAAACACTGGTCCTGGGGATCGACTGGGGAGAACGGTCAGAGAGTCCCATTGACTCAGATACACACTGGTCCTGGGGGACTGGCGAGAAAGGTCAGAGAGAGTCCCATTGACTCAGATACACACTGGTCCTGGGGATATACTGGGGAGAAAGGTCAGAGAGATTCCCATTGACTCAGATAAACACTGGTTCTGGGGATAGACTGGGGAGAAATGTCAGAGAGAGCACCATTGACTCAGATACACACTGGTCCTGGAGGACTGCGGAGAAAGGTCAGAGAGAGTCCCATTGACTCAGGTACACACTGGTCCTGGGGATAGACAGGGTGAAAGTTCAGAGAGAGTCCCATTGACTCAGATACACGTTGGTCCTGGGGATAGACTGGGGAGAAAGGTAAGAGAGAGTCCCATTTACTCAGATACACACTGGTCCTGGGGATAGACAGGGGAGAAAGGTCAGAGAGTCCCATTGACTCAGATACACACTGGTCCTGGGGATAGACTGGGGAGAAAGCTCAGAGAGAGTCCCATTGATTCAGATACACACTGGTCCTGGGGATAGACTGGGGAGAAAGGTCAGAGAGAGTCCCATTGACTCAGATACACACTGGTCCTGGAAATAGACTGGGGAGCAAGGTCAGAGAGAGTCCCATTGACTCAGATACACACTGGTCCTGGGGATAGACTGGTGAGAAAGGTCAGAGAGAGTCCCATTGACTCAGATACACAGTGGTCCTGGAGATAGTCTGGGGTGAAAGGTCAGAGAGTCCCATTGACTCAGTTACATACTGGTACTCGGGATAGATTGGGGAGAAAGTTCAGCGAGAGTCCCATTGACTCAGATCAACACTGGTCCTGGGGATCGACTGGGGAGAACGGTCAGAGAGTCCCATTGACTCAGATACACACTGGTCCTGGGGGACTGGCGAGAAAGGTCAGAGAGAGTCCCATTGACTCAGATACACACATGGTCCTGGGGATATACTGGGGAGAAAGGTCAGAGAGATTCCCATTGACTCAGATAAACATTGGTTCTGGGGATAGACTTGGGAGAAAAGTCAGAGAGAGCACCATTGACTCAGATACACACTGGTCCTGGAGGACTGCGGAGAAAGGTCAGAGAGAGTCCCATTGACTCAGGTACACACTGGTCCTGGGGATAGACAGGGTGAAAGTTCAGAGAGAGTCCCATTGACTCAGATACACGTTGGTCCTGGGGATAGACTGGGGAGAAAGGTAAGAGAGAGTCCCATTGACTCAGATACACACTGGTCCTGGGGATAGACAGGGGAGAAAGGTCAGAGAGTCCCATTGACTCAGATACACACTGGTCCTGGGGATAGACTGGGGAGAAAGCTCAGAGAGAGTCCCATTGATTCAGATACACACTGGTCCTGGGGGACTGGGGAGAAAGGTCAGAGAGAGTAGCATTGACTCAGATACACACTGGTCCTGGGCATCGACTGGGGAGAAAGGACAGAGAGAGTCCCATTGACTCAGATAAACACTGGTCCTGGGGATAGACTGGGGAGAAAGGTCAGAGAGAGTCCCATTGATTCAGATAAATACTGGTCCTGGGGATTGACTGGCGAGAAAGGTCAGAGAGAGTCCCATTGACACAGATAAACACCGGTCATGGGGATAGACTGGGGAGAAAGGTCAGAGATAGTCCCATTGACTCAGATACACTCTGGTCCTGGGGAACTGGGGAGAAATGTCAGCGATAGTCCCATTGACTCAGATACACTCTGGTCCTGGGGGACTGGGGAGAAAGGTCAGAGAGAGTCCCATTGACTCAGATACACACTGGTCCTGGGGATAGACTGGGGAGAAAGGTCAGAGAGTCCCATTGACTCAGATACACACTGGTCCTGGGGGACTGGGGAGAAAGGTCAGAGAGAGTCCCATTGACTCAGATACACACTGGTCCTGGAAATAGACTGGGGAGCAAGGTCAGAGAGAGTCCCATTGACTCAGATACACACTGGTCCTGGGGATAGACTGGGGAGAAAAGTCAGAGGGAGTCCCATTGACTCAGATACACACTGGTCCTGGGGATAGACTGGGGAGAAAAATCAGATAGAGTTCCATTGACCTAGATACACACTGGTACTGGTGGACTGGGGAGAAAGGTCAGAGTGAGTCCCATTGAATCAGACACACACTGGTCCTGAGGGACTGTTGAGAAATGTCAGAGAGAGTTCCTTAGACTCAGAAACACATTGGTCCTGGGGGTCTGGCGAGAAAGATCAGAGAGAGTCCCTTTGACTCAGATAAACACTGGTCCTGGGGGTCTGGGGATAAAGATCAGAGAGAGTCCCATTGACTCTGGTACACATTGGTCCTGGCGATAGACTGGGGAGAAAGGTCAGAGACAGTCCCATTTACTCAGACACACACTGGTCCTGGGGATAGACTGGGGAGAAATGTCAAAGAGAGTCCCTTTGACTCAGATACACATTGGACCTGGGGATAGACTGGGGTGAAAGGTCAGAGAGCCCCATTGACACAGAAACACACTGGTCCTGGGGATAGACTGGGGACAAAGGTCAGAGAGAGTCCCATTGACTCTGATAGACACTGCTCCTGGTGATAGATTGGGGAGAAAGGTCAGAGAGTCCCATTGACTCAGATACACACTGGTCCTGGAGATAGACTGGTGAGAAATGTCAGAGAGAGTCCCATTGACTCAGGTACACACTGGTCCTGTGGGTCTGGGGAGAAAGGTCAGAGAGTCCCATTGACACAGATACACACTGGTTCTGGGGATAGACTTGGGAGAAAGGTCAGAGAGAGTCCCATTGACTCAGATACACACTGGTCCTGGGGACAGACTGGGGAGCAAGGTCAGAGAGAGTCCCATTGACTCAGATACACACTGGACCTGGAGATAGACTGGGGTGAAAGGTCAGAAGTCCCATTGACTCTGTTACATCCTGGTCCTCGGGATAGACTGGGGAGAAATTTCAGAGAGAGTCCCATTGACTCAGATAAACACTGGTCCTGGGGATCGACTGGGGAGAACGGTCAGAGAGAGTCCCATTGACTCAGATACACACTGGTCCTGGGGATAGACTAGGGAGAAAGGTCGGAGAGTGTCCCATTGACTCAGATACACACTGGTCCTGGGGGTCTGGGGAGAAAGGTCAGAGAGTCCCATTGACTCAGTTACACACTGGTCCTGGGGATAGACTGGGGAGAAAGATCAGAGAGAGTCCCATTGACTCAGATAAACACTGGTCCTGGGGATAGACTGGGGAGAAAGGTTCAGAGAGAGTCCCATTGACTCAGATACACATTGGTCCTGGGGGACTGGGGAGAAAGGTCAGAGAGAGTCCCATTGACTCAGATAAACACTGGTCCTGGGAATAGACTGGGGAGAAAGATCAGAGAGATTTCCATTGACTCAGGTACACACTTGTCCTGGGGGACAGGGTAGAAAAGTCAGAGTGAGTCACATTGACTCAGATACACACTGGTCCTGGGGTTAGACTGGGGAGAAAGGTCAGAGAGAGTCCCATTGACTCAGATACACACTGGTTCTGGGGATAGACTGGGGAGAAAGGTCAGAGAGAGTCCCATTGACTCAGATACACACTGGTCCTGGGGATAGACTGGGGAGAAAGGTAAGAGAGCGTCCAATTGACTCATTTACACACTGGTCCTGGGGGTCTGGGGAGAAAGGTCAGAGAGTCCCATTGACTCAGATAAACACTGGTCCTGGGGATAGACTGGAGAGAAAGGTCAGAGGGAGTCCCATTGACTCAGATACACACTGGTCCTGGGGATAGACTGGGGAGAAAGATCAGAGAGAGTTCCATTGACTCAGATACACACTGGTCCTGGTGGACTGGGGAGAAAGGTCAGAGTGAGTCCCATTGACTCAGATACACACTGGTCCTGGGGATAGACTGGGGAGAAAGGTCAGAGAGAGTCCCATTGACTGAGACACACACTGGTCCTGGGCGACTGAGGAGAAATATCAGAGAGAGTTCCTTTGACTCAGAAACAAATTGGTCCTGGGGGTCTGTCGAGAAAGATCAGAGAGAGTCCCATTGACTCAGAAAAACACTGGTCCTGGGGGTCTGGGGAGAAAGATCAGAGAGAGTCCCATTGACGCAGGTACACATTAGTCCTGGGGATAGACTGGGGAGAAAGGTCAGAGAGAGTCCCATTGACTCAGACACACACTGGTCCTGGGGATAGACTGGGGAGAATGGTCAGAGAGAGTCCCAGTGACTCAGATACACATTGGACCTGGGGATAGACTGGGGAGAAAGGTCAGAGACCCCCATTGACTCAGATACACACTGGTCCTGGGGGTCTGGGGAGAAAGTTCAGAGAGTCCCATTGAGTCAGATACACACTGGTCCTGGGGATAGACTGGGGAGAAAGGTCAGAGAGAGCCCCATTGTCTCAGATACACACTGGTCCTGGAGATAGACTGGGGAGCAAGGTCAGAGAGAGTCACATTGACTCAGATACACAGTGGTCCTGGAGATAGTCTGGGGTGAAAGGTCAGGGAGTCCCATTGACTCAGTTACATACTGGTCCTCGGGATAGACTGGGGAGAATGTTCAGAGAGAGTCCCATTGACTCAGATAAACACTGGTCCTGGGGATCGACTGGGGAGAACGGTCAGAGAGTCCCATTGACTCAGATACACACTGGTCCTGGGGGACTGGCGAGAAAGGTCAGAGAGAGTCCCATTGACTCAGATACACACTGGTCCTGGGGATATACTGGGGAGAAAGGTCAGAGAGAGTCCCATTGACTCAGATACACACTGGTCCTGGGGGATATACTGGGGAGAAAGGTCAGAGAGATTCCCATTGACTCAGATAAACACTGGTCCTAGGGATAGACTGGGGAGAAAAGTCAGAGAGAGCACCATTGACTCAGATACACACTGGTCCTTGAGGACTGCGGAGAAAGGTCAGAGAGAGTCCCATTGACTCAGGTACACACTGGTCCTGGGGATAGACAGGGTGAAGTTTCAGAGAGAGTCCCACTGACTCAGATACACGTTGGTCCTGGGGATAGACTGGGGAGAAAGGTCGGAGAGAGTCCCATTGAATCAGATACACACTGGTGCTGGGGGACTGGGGAGAAAGTTCAGAGAGAGTCCCATTGACTCAGATACACACTGGTCCTGGGGATAGACTGGGGAGAAAGGTAAGAGAGAGTCCCATTGACTCAGATACACACTGGTCCTGGGGATAGACAGGGGAGAAAGGTCAGAGAGTCCCATTGACTCAGATACACACTGGTCCTGGGGATAGACTGGGGAGAAAGCTCAGAGAGAGTCCCATTGATTCAGATACACACTGGTCCTGGGGGACTGGGGAGAAAGTTCAGAGAGAGTACCATTGACTCAGATACACACTGGTCCTGGGGGACTGGGGAGAAAGCTCAGAGAGAGTCCCATTGACTCAGATACACACTGGTCCTGGGGATAGACTGTGGAGAAAGGTCAGAGAGAGTCCCATTGACTCAGATACACACTGGTCCTGGGGGATAGACTGGGGAGAAAGGTCAGAGAGTCCCATTGACTCAGATACACACTAGTCCTGGGGGATATACTGGGGAGAAAGGTCAGAGAGATTCCCATTGACTCAGATAAACACTGTTCCTGTGGATAGACTGGGGAGAAACGTCAGAGAGAGTCCCATTGACTCAGATACACACTGGTCCTGGGGGACTGGGGAGAAATGTCATAGAGAGTCCCATTGACTCAGGTACACACTGGTCCTGGGGATAGACAAGGGTGAAAGTTCAGAGAGACTCCCATTGACTCAGATACACGTTGGTCCTGGGGATAGACTGGGGAGAAAGGTAAGAGAGAGTCCCATTGACTCAGATACACACTGGTCCTGGGGGACTGGGGAGAAAGGTCAGAGAGAGTACCATTGACTCAGATACACACTGGTCCTGGGGATCGACAGGGGAGAAAGGTCAGAGAGAGTCCCATTGACTCAGATAAACACTGGTCCTGGGGATAGATTGGGGAGAAAGGTCAGAGAGAGTCCCATTGATTCAGATAAACACTGGTCCTGGGGAGAGACTGGGGAGAAAGTTCAGAGAGAGTCCCATTGAGACAGATACACTCTGGTCCTGGGGATAGACTGGGGAGAAAGGTCAGAGAGAGTCCCATTGACTCAGATACACACTGGTCCTGGGGGACTGGGGAGAAAGGTCAGAGAGAGTCCCATTGACTCAGATAAACTCTGGTCCTGGGGGACTGGGGAGAAAGATCAGAGAGAGTCCCATTGATTCAGATACACTCTGGTCCTGGGGGACTGGGAAGAAAGGTCAGAGAGAGTCCCATTGACTCAGATTCACACTGGTCCTGGGGGATAGACTGGGGAGAAAGGTCAGAGAGATTCCCATTGACTCAGATAAACACTGGTCCTGGGGATAGACTGGGGAGAAACGTCAGAGAGAGTCCCATTGACTCAGATACACACTGGTCCTGGGGGACTGGGGAGAATTGTCATAGAGAGTCCCATTGACTCAGGTACACACTGGTCCTGGGGATAGACAGGGTGAAAGTTCAGAGAGAGTCCCATTGACTCAGATACACGTTGGTCCTGGGGATAGACTGGGGAGAAAGTTCAGAGAGAGTCCAATTGACTTGGATACACACTGGTTCTGGGGGACTGGGGAGAAAGTTCAGAGAGAGTCCCATTGACTCAGATACACACTGGTCCTGGGGATAGACTGGGGAGAAAGGTCAGAGAGTCCCATTGACTCAGCCAGACACTGGTCCTGCGGGTCTGGGGAGAAAGGTCAGAGAGAATCCCATTTACTCAGATACACACTGGTCCAGGGGGACTGAGGAGAAAGTTGAGCGAGAGTCCCATTGACTCAGGTACACACTGGTCCTGGGGGACTGGGGAGAAAGATCAGAGAGAGTCCCATTGACTCAGATACACACTGGTCCTGGGGGACTGGGGAGAAAGGTCAGAGAGAGTTCCATTGACTCAGATAAACACTGGTCCTGGGGATAGACTGGGGAGAAAGGTAAGAGAGAGTCCCATTGACTCAGATACACACTGGTCCTGGGGATAGACTGGGGAGAATGGTCAGAGACAGTCCCATTGACTCAGATGCACACTGGTCCAGGGGAGAGACTGGGGAGAAAGGTCAGAGAGAGTCCAATTGACTCAGATACACACTGGTCCTGGGGTTAGAGAGGGGAGAAAGGTCAGAGAGAGTCCCATTGACTCAGATACACACTGGTCCTGGGGATAGACTGGGGAGAAAGGTCAGAGAGAGTCCCATTGACTCAGACACACACTGGTCCTGAGGGACTGGGGAGAAATGTCAGAGAGAGTTCCTCAGACTCAGAAACACATTGGTCCTGGTGGTCTGGCGAGAAAGATCAGAGAGAGTCCCATTGACTCAGATAAACACTGGTCCTGGGGGTCTGGGGACAAAGGTCAGAGAGAGTCCCATTGACACAGATACACACTGCTCCTGGGGATAGATTGGGGAGAAAGGTCAGAGAGAGTCCCATTGACTCAGATACACACTGGTCCTGGGGATAGACTGGTGAGAAATGTCAGAGAGAGTCCCATTGACTCAGGTACACACTGGTCCTGTGGGTCTGGGGAGAAAGGTCAGAGAGTCCCATTGACACAGATACTCACTGGTTCTGGGGATAGACTGGGGAGAAAGGTCAGAGAGAGTCCCATTGACTCAGATACACACTGGTCCTGGGGATAGACTGGGGAGCAAGGTCAGAGAGAGTCCCATTGACTTAGATACACACTGGTCCTGGAGATAGACTGGGGTGAAAGGTCAGAAGTCCCATTGACTCAGTTACATCCTGGTCCTCGGGATAGTCTGGGGAGAAAGTTCAGAGAGAGTCCCATTGACTCAGATAAACACTGGTCCTGGGGAGCGACTGGGGAGAACGGTCAGGGAGAGTCCCATTGACTCAGATACACACTGGTCCTGGGGAAAGACTGGGGAGAAAGATCGGAGAGTGTCCCATGGACTCAGATACACACTGGTCCTGGGGGTCTGGGGAGAAAGGTCAGAGAGTCCCATTGACTCAGATAAACACTGGTCCTGGGGATCGACTGGGGAGAACGGTCAGGGAGAGTCCCATTGAGTCAGATACACACTGGTCCTGGGGGTAGACTGGGGAGAAAGGTCGGAGAGTGTCCCATTGACTCAGATACACACTGGTCCTGGGGGTCTGGGGAGAAAGGTCAGAGAGTCCCATTGACTCAGTTACACACTGGTCCTGGGGGACAGGGTAGAAAAGTCAGAGTGAGTCACATTGACTCAGATACACACTGGTCCTGGGGTTAGACTGGGGAGAAAGGTCAGAGAGAGTCCCATTGACTCAGATAAACACTGGTCCTGGGGATAGACTGGTGAGAAAGCTCAGAGGGAGTCCCATTGACTCAGATACACATTGGTCCTGGGGATAGACTGGGAAGAAAGATCAGAGAGATTTCCATTGACTCAGGTACACACTGGTCCTGGGGGACAGGGTAGAAAAGTCAGAGTGAGTCACATTGACTCAGATACACACTGGTCCTGGGGTTAGACTGGGGAGAAAGGACAGAGAGAGTCCCATTGACGCAGATACACACTGGTTCTGGGGATAGACTGGGGAGAAAGGTCAGAGAGAGTCCCATTGACTCAGATACACACTGGTCCTGGGGATAGACTGGGGAGAAAGGTAAGAGAGCGTCCAATTGACTCATTTACTCACTGGTCCTGGGGGTCTGGGGAGAAAGGTCAGAGAGTCCCATTGACTCAGATAAACACTGGTCCTGGGGATAGACTGGAGTGAAAGGTCAGAGAGTCCCATTGACTCAGTTACATACTGGTCCTGGGGATAGACTGGGGAGAAAGGTCAGAGAGAGTCCCATTGACTCAGATACACACTGGTCCTGGGGATAGACTGGGGAGAAAGATCAGAGAGAGTTCCTTTGACTCAGATAGACACTGCTCCTGGGGGACTGGGGAGAAAGGTCAGAGAGAGTCCCATTGACTCAGATAAACACTGGTCCTGGGGATAGACTGGGGAGAAAGGTCAGAGGGAGTCCCATTGACTCAGATACACACTGGTCCTGGGGATAGACTGGGGAGAACGATCAGAGAGAATTCCATTGACTCAGATTCACACTGGTCCTGGTGGACTGGGGAGAAAGGTCAGAGTGAGTCCCATTGACTCAGATACACACTGGTCCTGGGGATAGACTGGGGAGAAAGGTCAGAGAGAGTCCCATTGACTGAGACACACACTGGTCCTGGGCGACTGAGGAGAAATATCAGAGAGAGTTCCTTTGACTCAGAAACAAATTGGTCCTGGGGGTCTGGCGAGAAAGATCAGAGAGAGTCCCATTGACTCAGAAAAACACTGGTCCTGGGGGTCTGGGGAGAAAGATCAGAGAGAGTCCCATTGACTCAGGTACACATTGGTCCTGGGGATAGACTGGGGAAAAAGGTCAGAGAGAGTCCCATTGACTCAGACACACACTGGTCCTGGGGATAGACTGGGGAGAATGGTCAGAGAGAGTCCCAGTAACTCAGATACACATTGGACC
Source organism: Pristiophorus japonicus (assembly GCF_044704955.1). Taxonomy (NCBI): domain Eukaryota; kingdom Metazoa; phylum Chordata; class Chondrichthyes; family Pristiophoridae; genus Pristiophorus; species Pristiophorus japonicus. Next base: position 964,348 of record NW_027254531.1, read on the forward strand.
TGGGGATAGACTGGGGAGAAAGGTCAGAGAGCCCCATTGACTCAGAAATACACTGGTCCTGTGGATAGACTGGGGAGAAAGGTCAGAGAGTCCCATTGACTCAGATACACACTGGTCCTGGGGATAGACTGGGGAGAAAGGTCAGAGAGAGTCCCATTGACTCAGATACACACTGGTCCTGGAAATAGACTGGGGAGCAAGGTCAGAGAGAGTCCCATTGACTCAGATACACAGTGGTCCTGGGGATAGACTGGGGAGAAAGATCAGAGAGAGTTCCATTGACTCAGATACACACTGGTCCTGGGGGCCTGGGGAGAAAGTTCAGAGAGTCCCATTGAGTCAGATACACACTGGTCCTGGGGATAGACTGGGGAGAAAGGTCAGAGAGAGCCCCATTGTCTCAGATACACACTGGTCCTGGAGATAGACTGGGGAGCAAGGTCAGAGAGAGTCACATTGACTCAGATACACAGTGGTCCTGGAGATAGTCTGGGGTGAAAGGTCAGAGAGTCCCATTGACTCAGTTACATACTGGTCCTCGGGATAGACTGGGGAGAAAGTTCAGAGAGAGTCCCATTGACTCAGATAAACACTGGTCCTGGGGATCGACTGGGGAGAACGGTCAGAGAGTCCCATTGACTCAGATACACACTGGTCCTGGGGGACTGGCGAGAAAGGTCAGAGAGAGTCCCATTGACTCAGATACACACTGGTCCTGGGGATATACTGGGGAGAAAGGTCAGAGAGAGTCCCATTGACTCAGATACACACTGGCCCTGGGGGATATACTGGGGAGAAAGGTCAGAGAGATTCCCATTGACTCAGATAAACACTGGTCCTGGGGATAGACTGGGGAGAAAAGTCAGAGAGAGCACCATTGACTCAGATACACACTGGTCCTGGAGGACTGCGGAGAAAGGTCAGATAGAGTCCCATTGACTCAGGTACACACTGGTCCTGGGGATAGACAGGGTGAAAGTTCAGAGAGAGTCCCATTGACTCAGATACACGTTGGTCCTGGGGATAGACTGGGGAGAAAGGTCAGAGAGATTCCCATTGAATCAGATACACACTGGTGCTGGGGGACTGGGGAGAAAGTTCAGAGAGAGTCCCATTGACTCAGATACACACCGGTCCTGGGGATAGACTGGGGAGAAAGGTAAGAGAGAGTCCCATTGACTCAGATACACACTGGTCCTGGGGATAGACAGGGGAGAAAGGTCAGAGAGTCCCATTGACTCAGATACACACTGGTCCTGGGGATAGACTGGGGAGAAAGCTCAGAGAGAGTCCCATTGATTCAGATACACACTGGTGCTGGGGGACTGGGGAGAAAGGTCAGAGAGAGTACCATTGACTCAGATACACACTGGTCCTGGGGACCGACTGGGGAGAAAGGTCAGAGAGAGTCCCATTGACTCAGATAAACACTGGTCCAGGGGATAGACTGGGGAGAAAGGTCAGAGAGAGTCCCATTGATTCAGATAAATACTGGTCCTGGGGATTGACTGGGGAGAAAGGTCAGAGAGAGTCCCATTGACACAGATAAACACCGGTCATGGGGATAGACTGGGGAGAAAGGTCAGAGAGAGTCCCATTGACTCAGATACACTCTGGTCCTGGGGAACTGGGGAGAAAGCTCAGAGATAGTCCCATTGACTCAGATACACTCTGGTCCTGGGGGACTGGGGAGAAAGGTCAGAGAGAGTCCCATTGACTCAGATATACACTGGTCCTGGGGATAGACTGGGGAGAAAGGTCAGAGAGAGTCCCATTGACTCAGATACACACTGGTCCTGGGGGATAGACTGGGGAGAAAGTTCAGAGAGTCCCATTGATTCAGATACACACTGGTCCTGGGGGACTGGGGAGAAAGTTCAGTAAGAGTCCCATTGACTCAGATACACACTTGTCCTGGGGATAGACTGGGGAGAAACGTAAGAGAGAGTCCCATTGACTCAGATACACACTAGTCCTGGGGATAGACAGGGGAGAAAGGTCAGAGAGTCCCATTGACTCAGATACACACTGGTCCTGGGGGATATACTGGGGAGAAAGTTCAGAGAGACTCCCATTGACTCAGATAAACACTGGTCCTGGGGATAGACTGGGGAGAAAGCTCAGAGAGAGTCCCATTGACTCAGATACACACTGGTCCTGGGGGACTGGGGAGAAAGGTCAGAGAGAGTACCATTGACTCAGATACACACTGGTCCTGGGGATCGACTGGGGAGAAAGGTCAGAGAGAGTCCCATTGACTCAGATAAACACTGGTCCTGGGGATAGATTGGGGAGAAAGGTCAAAGAGAGTCCCATTGATTCAGATAAACACTGGTCCTGGGGATAGACTGGGGAGAAAGGTCAGAGAGAGTCCCATTGACACAGATAAACAACGGTCATGGGGATAGACTGGGGAGAAAGATCAGAGAGAGTCCCATTGACATAGATACACTCTGGTCCTGGGGGACTGGGGAGAAAGGTCAGAGAGAGTCCCATTGACTCAGATAATCACTGGTCCTGGGGATAGACTTGGGGGCAAGGTCAGAGGGAGTCCCACTGGTTCTGATACACACTGGTCCTGGGGATAGACTGGGGAGAAAGGTCAGAGAGAGTCCCATTGACTCAGATATACACTGGTCCTGGGGATAGACTGGGGAGAAAGGTCAGAGAGAGTCCCATTGACTCAGATATACACTGGTCCTGGGGATAGACTGGGGAGAAAGCTCAGAGTGAGTCCCATTGACTCAGATACACACTGGTCCTGGGGGACTGGGGAGAAAGGTCAGAGAGAGTCCCGTTGACTCAGATACACTCTCGTCCTGGGGGACTGGGGAGAAAGGTCAGAGAGAGTCCCATTGACTCAGAAACACTCTGGTCCTGGGGGACTGGGGAGAAAGGTCAGAGGGAGTCCCATTGACTCAGATACACACTGGTCCTGGGGATAGACTGGGGAAAAAGGTCAGAGAGAGTCCCATTGACTCAGATACACACTGGTCCTGGGGGATAGACTGGGGAGAAAGGTCAGAGAGTCCCATTGACTCAGATACACACTGGTCCTGGGGGATATACTGGGGAGAAAGGTCAGAGAGATTCCCATTGACTCAGATAAACACTGGTCCTGGGGAGAGACTGGGGAGAAACGTCAGAGAGAGTCCCATTGACTCAGATACACACTGGTCCTGGGGGACTGGGGAGAAATGTCATAGAGAGTCCCATTGACTCAGGTACACACTGGTCCTGGGGATAGACAGGGTGAAAGTTCAGAGAGAGTCCCATTGACTCAGATACACGTTGGTCCTGGGGAGAGACTGGGGTGAAAGGTAAGAGAGAGTCCCATTGACTCAGATACACACTGGTCCTGGGGGACTGGGGAGAAAGGTCAGAGAGAGTACCATTGACTCAGATACACACTGGTCCTGGGGATCGACAGGGGAGAAAGGTCAGAGAGAGTCCCATTGACTCAGATAAACACTGGTCCTGGGGATAGATTGGGGAGAAAGGTCAGAGAGAGTCCCATTGATTCAGATAAACACTGGTCCTGGGGAGAGACTGGGGAGAAAGATCAGAGATAGTCCCATTGACACATATACACTCTGGTCCTGGGGATAGACTGGGCAGAAAGGTCAGAGAGAGTCCCATTGACTCAGATATACACTGGTCCTGGGGATAGACTGGGGAGAAAGGTCAGAGAGAGTCCCATTGACTCAGATACACACTGGTCCTGGGGGACTGGGGAGAAAGGTCAGAGAGAGTCCCATTGACTCAGATAATCTCTGGTCCTGGGGGACTGGGGAGAAAGATCAGAGAGAGTCCCAGTGACTCAGATACACTCTCGTCCTGGGGGACTGGGAAGAAAGGTCAGAGAGAGTCCCATTGACTCAGATTCACACTGGTCCTGGGGGATAGACTGGGGAGAAATGTCAGAGAGATTCCCATTGACTCAGATAAACACTGGTCCTGGGGATAGACTGGGGAGAAACGTCAGAGAGAGTCCCTTTGACTCAGATACACACTGGTCCTGGGGGACTGGGGAGAAAGATCAGAGAGAGTCCCATTGACTCTGGTACACATTGGTCCTGGCGATAGACTGGGGAAAAAGGTCAGAGAGAGTCCCAGTGACTCAGATACACATTGGACCTGGGGATAGACTGGGGAGAAAGGTCAGAGAGCCCCATTGACTCAGAAATACATGGTCCTGGGGATAGACTGGGGAGAAAGGTCAGAGAGTCCCATTGACTCAGATACACACTGGTCCTGGGGATAGACTGGGGAGAAAGGTCAGAGAGAGTCCCATTGACTCAGATACACACTGGTCCAGGAAATAGACTGGGGAGCAAGGTCAGAGAGAGTCCCATTGACTCAGATACACAGTGGTCCTGGGGATAGACTGGGGAGAAAAATCAGAGAGAGTTCCATTGACTCAGATACACACTGGTCCTGGGGGTCTGGGGAGAAAGTTCAGAGAGTCCCATTGAGTCAGATACACACTGGTCCTGGGGATAGACTGGGGAGAAAAGTCAGAGAGTGCCCCATTGTCTCAGATACACACTGGTCCTGGAGATAGACTGGGGAGCAAGGTCAGAGAGAGTCACATTGACTCAGATACACAGTGGTCCTGGAGATAGTCTGGGGTGAAAGGTCAGAGAGTCCCATTGACTCAGTTACATACTGGTCCTCGGGATAGACTGGGGAGAAAGTTCAGAGATAGTCCCATTGACTCAGATAAACACTGGTCCTGGGGATCGACTGGGGAGAACGGTCAGAGAGTCCCATTGACTCAGATACACACTGGTCCTGGGGGACTGGCGAGAAAGGTCAGAGAGAGTCCCATTGACTCAGATACACACTGGTCCTGGGGATATACTGGGGAGAAAGGTCAGAGAGAGTCCCATTGACTCTGATACACACTGGTCCTGGGGGGTATACTGGGGAGAAAGGTCAGAGAGATTCCCATTGACTCAGATAAACACTGGTCCTGGGGATAGACTGGGGAGAAACGTCAGAGAGAGCACCATTGACTCAGATACACACTGGTCCTGGAGGACTGCGGAGAAAGGTCAGAGAGAGTCCCATTGACTCAGGTACACACTGGTCCTGGGGATAGACAGGGTGAAAGTTCAGAGAGAGTCCCATTGACTCAGATACACGTTGGTCCTGGGGATAGACTGGGGAGAAAGGTCAGAGAGAGTCCCATTGAATCAGATACACACTGGTGCTGGGGGACTGGGGAGAAAGTTCAGAGAGAGTCCAATTGACTCAGATACACACTGGTCCTGGGGATAGACTGGGGAGAAAGGTCAGAGAGAGCCCCATTGTCTCAGATACACACTGGTCCTGGAGATAGACTGGGGAGCAAGGTCAGAGAGAGTCACATTGACTCAGATACACAGTGGTCCTGGGGATAGACTGGGGAGAAACGTCAGAGAGAGCACCATTGACTCAGATACACACTGGTCCTGGAGGACTGCGGAAAAAGGTCAGAGAGAGTCCCATTGACTCAGGTACACACTGGTCCTGGGGATAGACAGGGTGAAAGTTCAGAGAGAGTCCCATTGACTCAGATACACGTTGGTCCTGGGGATAGACTGGGGAGAAAGGTCAGAGAGAGTCCCATTGAATCAGATACACACTGGTGCTGGGGGACTGGGGAGAAAGTTCAGAGAGAGTCCAATTGACTCAGATACACACTGGTCCTGGGGATAGACTGGGGAGAAAGGTCAGAGAGAGCCCCATTGTCTCAGATACACACTGGTCCTGGAGATAGACTGGGGAGCAAGGTCAGAGAGAGTCACATTGACTCAGATACACAGTGGTCCTGGAGATAGTCTGGGGTGAAAGGTCAGAGAGTCCCATTGACTCAGTTACATACTGTTCCTCGGGATAGACTGGGGAGAAAGTTCAGAGAGAGTCCCATTGACTCAGATAAACACTGGTCCTGGGGATCGACTGGGGAGAACGGTCAGAGAGTCCCATTGACTCAGATACACACTGGTCCTGGGGGACTGGCGAGAAAGGTCAGAGAGAGTCCCATTGACTCAGATACACACTGGTCCTGGGGATATACTGGGGAGAAAGGTCAGAGAGAGTCCCATTGACTCAGATACACACTGGTCCTGGGGGATATACTGGGGAGAAAGGTCAGAGAGATTCCCATTGACTCAGATAATCACTGGTCCTGGGGATAGACTGGGGAGAAAAGTCAGAGAGAGCACCATTGACTCAGATACACACTGGTCCTGGAGGACTGCGGAGAAAGGTCAGAGAGAGTCCCATTGACTCAGGTACACACTGGTCCTGGGGATAGACAGGGTGAAAGTTCAGAGAGAGTCCCATTGACTCAGATACACGTTGGTCCTGGGGATAGACTGGGGAGAAAGGTCAGAGAGAGTCCCATTGAATCAGATACACACTGGTGCTGGGGGACTGGGGAGAAAGTTCAGAGAGAGTCCCATTGACTCAGATACAAAATGGTCCTGGGGATAGACTGGGGAGAAAGGTAAGAGAGAGTCCCATTGACTCAGATACACACTGGTCCTGGGGATAGACAGGGGAGAAAGGTCAGAGAGTCCCATTGACTCAGATACACACTGGTCCTGGGGATAGACTGGGGAGAAAGCTCAGAGAGAGTCCCATTGATTCAGATACACACTGGTCCTGGGGGACTGGGGAGAAAGGTCAGAGAGAGTACCATTGACTCAGATACACACTGGTCCTGGGGACCGACTGGGGAGCAAGGTCAGAGAGAGTCACATTGACTCAGATACACAGTGGTCCTGGAGATAGTCTGGGGTGAAAGGTCAGAGAGTCCCATTGACTCAGTTACATACTGTTCCTCGGGATAGACTGGGGAGAAAGTTCAGAGAGAGTCCCATTGACTCAGATAAACACTGGTCTTGGGGATCGACTGGGGAGAACGGTCAGAGAGTCCCATTGACTCAGATACATACTGGTCCTGGGGGACTGGCGAGAAAGGTCAGAGAGAGTCCCATTGACTCAGATACACACTGGTCCTGGGGATATACTGGGGAGAAAGGTCAGAGAGAGTCCCATTGACTCAGATACACACTGGTCCTGGGGGATATACTGGGGAGAAAGGTCAGAGAGATTCCCATTGACTCAGATAAACACTGGTCCTGGGGATAGACTGGGGAGAAAAGTCAGAGAGAGCACCATTGACTCAGATACACACTGGTCCTGGAGGACTGCGGAGAAAGGTCAGAGAGAGTCCCATTGACTCAGGTACACACTGGTCCTGGGGATAGACAGGGTGAAAGTTCAGAGAGAGTCCCATTGACTCAGATACACGTTGGTCCTGGGGATAGACTGGGGAGAAAGGTCAGAGAGAGTCCCATTGCATCAGATACACACTGGTGCTGGGGGACTGGGGAGAAAGTTCAGAGAGAGTCCCATTGACTCAGATACAAAATGGTCCTGGGGATAGACTGGGGAGAAAGGTAAGAGAGAGTCCCATTGACTCAGATACACACAGGTCCTGGGGATAGACAGGGGAGAAATGTCAGAGAGTCCCATTGACTCAGATACACACTGGTCCTGGGGATAGACTGGGGAGAAAGCTCAGAGAGAGTCCCATTGATTCAGATACACACTGGTCCTGGGGGACTGGGGAGAAAGGTCAGAGAGAGTACCATTGACTCAGATACACACTGGTCCTGGGGACCGACTGGGGAGAAAGGTCAGAGAGAGTCCCATTGACTCAGATAAACACTGGTCCAGGGGATAGACTGGGGAGAAAGGTCAGAGAGAGTCCCATTGATTCAGATAAATACTGGTCCTGGGGATTGACTGGGGAGAAAGGTCAGAGAGAGTCCCATTGACACAGAAAAACACCGGTCATGGGGATAGACTGGGGAGAAAGGTCAGAGAGAGTCCCATTGACTCAGATACACTCTGGTCCTGGGGAACTGGGGAGAAAGGTCAGAGATAGTCCCATTGACTCAGATACACTCTGGTCCTGGGGGACTGGGGAGAAAGGTCAGAGAGAGTCCCGTTGACTCAGGTATACACTGGTCCTGGGGATAGACTGGGGAGAAAGGTCAGAGAGAGTCCCATTGACTCAGATACACACTGGTCCTGGGGGATAGACTGGGGAGAAAGGTCAGAGAGTCCCATTGACTCAGATACACACTGGTCCTGGGGCACTGGGGAGAAAGTTCAGAGAGAGTCCCATTGACTCAGATACACACTGGTCCTGGGGGACTGGGGAGAAAGGTCAAAGAGAGTACCATTGACTCAGATACACACTGGTCCTGGGGATCGACTGGGGAGAAAGGTCAGAGAGAGTCCCATTGACTCAGATAAACATTGGTCCTGGGGATAGATTGGGGAGAAAGGTCAAAGAGAGTCCCATTGATTCAGATAAACACTGGTCCTGGGGATAGACTGGGGAGAAAGGTCAGAGTGAGTCCCATTGACACAGATAAACACCGGTCATGGGGATAGACTGGGGAGAAAGATCAGAGAGAGTCCCATTGACACAGATACACTCTGGGCCTGGGGGACTGGGGAGAAAGGTCAGAGAGAGTCCCATTGACTCAGATAAACACTGGTCCTGGGGATAGACTGGGGGGAAAGGTCATAGGGAGTCCCACTGATTCTGATACACACTGGTCCTGGGGATAGACTGGGGAGAAAGGTCAGAGAGAGTCCCATTGTCTCAGATATACACTGGTCCTGGGGATAGACTGGGGAGAAAGGTCAGAGAGAGTCCCATTGACTCAGATACACACTGGTCCTGGGGATAGACTGGGGAGAAAGGTCAGAGTGAGTCCCATTGACTCAGATACACACTGGTCCTGGGGGACTGGGGAGAAAGGTCAGAGAGAGTCCCGTTGACTCAGATACACTCTCGTCCTGGGGGACTGGGGAGAAAGGTCAGAGAGAGTCCCATTGACTCAGATACACTCTGGTCCTGGGGGACTGGGGAGAAAGGTCAGAGGGAGCCCCATTGACTCAGATACACACTGGTCCTGCGGATAGACTGGGGAGAAAGGTCAGAGAGAGTCCCATTGACTCAGATACACACTGGTCCTGGGGGATAGACTGGGGAGAAAGGTCAGAGAGTCCCATTGACTCAGATACACACTGGTCCTGGGGGATATACTGGGGAGAAAGGTCAGAGAGATTCCCATTGACTCAGAGAAACACTGGTCCTGGGGATAGACTGGGGAGAAACGTCAGAGAGAGTCCCATTGACTCAGATACACACTGGTCCTGGGGGACTGGGGAGAAATGTCACAGAGAGTCCCATTGACTCAGGTACACACTGGTCCTGGGGATAGACTGGGGAGAAAGGTAAGAGAGAGTCCCATTGACTCAGATACACACTGGTCCTGGGGGACTGGGGAGAAAGGTCAGAGAGAGTACCATTGACTCAGATACACACTGGTCCTGGGGATCGACAGGGGAGAAAGGTCAGAGAGAGTCCCATTGACTCAGATAAACACTGGTCCTGGGGATAGATTGGGGAGAAAGGTCAGAGAGATTCCCATTGATTCAGATAAACACTGGTCCTGGGGAGAGACTGGGGAGAAAGATCAGAGAGAGTCCCATTGACACAGATACAATCTGGTCCTGGGGATAGACTGGGGAGAAAGCTCAGAGAGAGTCCCATTGACTCAGATATACACTGGTCCTGGGGATAGACTGGGGAGAAAGGTCAGAGAGAGTCCCATTGACTCAGATACACACTGGTCCTGGGGGACTGGGGAGAAAGGTCAGAGAGAGTCCCATTGACTCAGATAATCTCTGGTCCTGGGGGACTGGGGAGAAAGATCAGAGAGAGTCCCATTGACTCAGATACACTCTCGTCCTGGGGGACTGGGGAGAAAGGTCAGAGAGAGTCCCATTGATTCAGATACACTCTGGTCCTGGGGGACTGGGAAGAAAGGTCAGAGAGAGTCCCATTGACTCAGATTCACACTGGTCCTGGGGGATAGACTGGGGAGAAAGGTCAGAGAGATTCCCATTGACTCAGATAAACACTGGTCCTGGGGATAGACTGGGGAAAAAAGTCAGAGAGAGTCCCATTGACTCAGATACACACTGGTCCTGGGGGACTGGGGAGAAAGATCAGAGAGAGTCCCATTGACTCTGGTACACATTGGTCCTGGCGATAGACTGGGGAGAAAGGTCAGAGACAGTCCCATTTACTCAGACACACACTGGTCCTGGGGATAGACTGGGGAGAAATGTCAGAGAGAGTCCCTTTGACTCAGATACACATTGGACCTGGGGATAGACTGGGGTGAAAGGTCAGAGAGCCCCATTGACTCAGAAACACACTGGTCCTGGGGGATAGACTGGGGACAAAGGTCAGAGAGAGTCCCATTGACTCAGATACACACTGCTCCTGGGGATAGATTGGGGAGAAAGGTCAGAGAGAGTCCCATTGACTCAGATACACACTGGTCCTGCGGATAGACTGGTGAGAAATGTTAGAGAGAGTCCCATTGACTCAGGTACACACTCGTCCTGTGGGTCTGGGGAGAAAGGTCAGAGAGTCCCATTGACACAGATACACCCTGGTTCTGGGGATAGACTGGGGAGAAAGGTCGGAGAGAGTCCCATTGACTCAGATATACACTGGTCCTGGGGATAGACTGGGGAGCAAGGTCAGAGAGAGTCCCATTGACTCAGATACACATTGGTCATGGAGATAAACTGGGGTGAAAGGTCAGAAGTCCCATTGACTCAGTTACATCCTATCCTCGGGATAGACTGGGGAGAAAGTTCAGAGAGAGTCCCATTGACTCAGATAAACACTGGTCCTGGGGATCGACTGGGGAGAACGGTCAGAGAGAGTCCCATTGACTCAGATACACACTGGTCCTGGAGATAGACTGGGGAGAAAGGTCGGAGAGTGTCCCATTGACTCAGATACACACTGGTCCTGGGGGTCTGGGGAGAAAGGTCAGAGAGTCCCATTGACTCAGTTACACACTGGTCCTGGGGATAGACTGGGGAGAAAGATCAGAGAGAGTCCCATTGACTCAGATAAACACTGGTCCTGGGGATAGACTGGGGAGAAAGGTCAGAGAGAGTCCCATTGACTCAGATACACACTGGTCCTGGGGATAGACTGGGGAGAAAGATCAGAGGGAGTCCCATTGACTCAGATACACACTGGTCCTGGGGATAGACTGGGGAGAAAGATCAGAGAGATTTCCATTGACTCAGGTACACACTGGTCCTGGGGGACAGGGTAGAAAAGTCAGAGTGAGTCACATTGACTCAGATACACACTGGTCCTGGGGTTAGACTGGTGAGAAAGGTCAGAGAGAGTCCCATTGACTCAGATACACACTGGTTCTGGGGATAGACTGGGGAGATAGTTCAGAGAGAGTCCCATTGACTCAGATACACACTGGTCCTGGGGATAGACTGGGGAGAAAGGTAAGAGAGCGTCCAATTGACTCATTTACACACTGGTCCTGGGGGTCTGGGGAGAAAGGTCAGAGAGTCCCATTGACTCAGTTACATACTGGTCCTGGGGATAGACTGGGGAGAAAGGTCAGAGAGAGTCCCATTGACTCAGATACACACTGGTCCTGGGGATAGACTGGGGAGAAAGATCAGAGAGAGTTCCATTGACTCAGATAGACACTGGTCCTGGGGGATTGGGGAGAAAGGTCAGAGAGAGTCCCATTGACTCAGATAAACACTGGTCCTGGGGATAGACTAGTGAGAAAGGTCAGAGTGAGTCCCATTGACTCTGATACACAGTGGTGCTGGGGATAGACTGGGGAGAAAGGTCAGAGAGAGTTCCTTTGACTCAGAAACAAATTGGTCCTGGGGGTCTGGCGAGAAAGATCAGAGAGAGTCCCATTGACTCAGAAAAACACTGGTCCTGGGGGTCTGGGGAGAAAGATCAGAGAGTGTCCCATTGACTCAGGTACACATTGGTCCTGTGGATAGACTGGGGAGAAAGGTCAGAGAGAGTCCCATTGACTCAGACACACACTGGTCCTGGGGATAGACTGGGGAGAATGGTCAGAGAGAGTCCCAGTGACTCAGATACACATTGGACCTGGGGATAGACTGGGGAGAAAGGTCAGAGAGCCCCATTGACTCAGAAATACACTGGTCCTGGGGATAGACTGGGGAGAAAGGTCAGAGAGAGTCCCATTTACTCAGATACACACTGGTCCTGGAAATAGACTGGGGAGCAAGGTCAGAGAGAGTCACATTGACTCAGATACACAGTGGTCCTGGAGATAGTCTGGGGTGAAAGGTCAGAGAGTCCCATTGACTCAGTTACATACTGGTCCTCGGGATAGACTGGGGAGAAAGTTCAGAGAGAGTCCCATTGACTCAGATAAACACTGGTCCTGGGGATCGACTGGGGAGAACGGTCAGAGGGTCCCATTGACTCAGATACACACTGGTGCTGGGGGACTGGCGAGAAAGGTCAGAGAGAGTCCCATTGACTCAGATACACACTGGTCCTGGGGATATACTAGGGAGAAAGGTCAGAGAGAGTCCCATTGACTCAGATACACACTGGTCCTGGGGGATATACTGGGGAGAAAGGTCAGAGAGATTCCCATTGACTCAGATAAACACTGGTCCTGGGGATAGACTGGGGAGAAAAGTCAGAGAGAGCACCATTGACTCAGATACACACTGGTCCTGGAGGACTGCGGAGAAAGGTCAGAGAGAGTCCCATTGACTCAGGTACACACTGGTCCTGGGGATAGACAGGGGAGAAAGGTAAGAGAGAGTCCCATTGACTCAGATACACACTGGTCCTGGGGGACTGGGGAGAAAGTTCAGAGAGAGTACCATTGACTCAGATACACACTGGTCCTGGGGATCGACAGGGGAGAAAGGTCAGAGAGAGTCCCATTGACTCAGATAAACACTGGTCCTGGGGATAGATTGGGGAGAAAGGTCAGAGAGAGTCCCATTGATTCAGATAAACACTGGTCCTGGGGAGAGACTGGGGAGAAAGATCAGAGAGAGTCCCATTGACACAGATACACTCTGGTCCTGGGGATAGACTGGGGAGAAAGCTCAGAGAGAGTCCCATTGACTCAGATATACACTGGTCCTGGGGATAGACTGGGGAGAAAGGTCAGAGAGAGTCCCATTGACTCAGATACACACTGGTCCTGGGGGACTGGGGAGAAAGGTCAGAGAGAGTCCCATTGACTCAGATAATCTCTGGTCCTGGGGGACTGGGGAGAAAGATCAGAGAGAGTCCCATTGACTCAGATACACTCTCGTCCTGGGGGACTGGGGAGAAAGGTCAGAGAGAGTCCCATTGATTCAGATACACTCTGGTCCTGGGGGACTGGGAAGAAAGGTCAGAGAGAGTCCCATTGACTCAGATTCACACTGGTCCTGGGGGATAGACTGGGGAGAAAGGTCAGAGAGATTCCCATTGACTCAGATAAACACTGGTCCTGGGGATAGACTGGGGAAAAACGTCAGAGAGAGTCCCATTGACTCAGATACACACTGGTCCTGGGGGACTGGGGAGAAAGATCACAGAGAGTCCCATTGACTCTGGTACACATTGGTCCTGGCGATAGACTGGGGAGAAAGGTCAGAGACAGTCCCATTTGCTCAGACACACACTGGTCCTGGGGATAGACTGGGGAGAAATGTCAGAGAGAGTCCCTTTGACTCAGATACACATTGGACCTGGGGATAGACTGGGGTGAAAGGTCAGAGAGCCCCATTGACTCAGAAACACACTGGTCCTGGGGATAGACTGGGGACAAAGGTCAGAGAGAGTCCCATTGACTCAGATACACACTGCTCCTGGGGATAGATTGGGGAGAAAGGTCAGAGAGAGTCCCATTGACTCAGATACACACTGGTCCTGCGGATAGACTGGTGAGAAATGTCAGAGAGAGTCCCATTGACTCAGGTACACACTCGTCCTGTGGGTCTGGGGAGAAAGGTCAGAGAGTCCCTTTGACACAGATACACCCTGGTTCTGGGGATAGACTGGGGAGAAAGGTCGGAGAGAGTCCCATTGACTCAGATACACACTGGTCCTGGGGATAGACTGGGGAGCAAGTTCAGAGAGAGTCCCATTGACTCAGATACACATTGGTCATGGAGATAAACTGGGGTGAAAGGTCAGAAGTCCCATTGACTCAGTTACATCCTGGTCCTCGGGATAGACTGGGGAGAAAGTTCAGAGAGAGTCCCATTGACTCAGATAAACACTGGTCCTGGGGATCGACTGGGGAGAACGGTCAGAGAGAGTCCCATTGACTCAGATACACACTGGTCCTGGAGATAGACTGGGGAGAAAGGTCGGAGAGTGTCCCATTGACTCAGATACACACTGGTCCTGGGGGTCTGGGGAGAAAGGTCAGAGAGTCCCATTGACTCAGTTACACACTGGTCCTGGGGATAGACTGGGGAGAAAGATCAGAGAGAGTCCCATTGACTCAGATAAACACTGGTCCTGGGGATAGACTGGGGAGAAAGGTCAGAGAGAGTCCCATTGACTCAGATACACACTGGTCCTGGGGATAGACTGGGGAGAAAGATCAGAGGGAGTCCCATTGACTCAGATACACACTGGTCCTGGGGATAGACTGGGGAGAAAGCTCAGAGAGAGTCCCATTGACTCAGATATACACTGGTCCTGGGGATAGACTGGGGAGAAAGGTCAGAGAGAGTCCCATTGACTCAGATACACACTGGTCCTGGGGGACTGGGGAGAAAGGTCAGAGAGAGTCCCATTGACTCAGATAATCTCTGTTCCTGGGCGACTGGGGAGAAAGATCAGAGAGAGTCCCATTGACTCAGATACACTCTCGTCCTGGGGGACTGGGGAGAAAGGTCAGAGAGAGTCCCATTGATTCAGATACACTCTGGTCCTGGGGGACTGGGAAGAAAGGTCAGAGAGAGTCCCATTGACTCAGATTCACACTGGTCCTGGGGGATAGACTGGGGAGAAAGGTCAGAGAGATTCCCATTGACTCAGATAAACACTGGTCCTGGGGATAGACTGGGGAAAAACGTCAGAGAGAGTCCCATTGACTCAGATACACACTGGTCCTGGGGGACTGGGGAGAAAGATCAGAGAGAGTCCCATTGACTCTGGTACACATTGGTCCTGGCGATAGACTGGGGAGAAAGGTCAGAGAGAGTCCCATTTGCTCAGACACACACTGGTCCTGGGGATAGACTGGGGAGAAATGTCAGAGAGAGTCCCTTTGACTCAGATACACATTGGACCTGGGGATAGACTGGGGTGAAAGGTCAGAGAGCCCCATTGACTCAGAAACACACTGGTCCTGGGGATAGACTGGGGACAAAGGTCAGAGAGAGTCCCATTGACTCAGATACACACTGCTCCTGGGGATAGATTGGGGAGAAAGGTCAGAGAGAGTCCCATTGACTCAGATACACACTGGTCCTGCGGATAGACTGGTGAGAAATGTCAGAGAGAGTCCCATTGACTCAGGTACACACTCGTCCTGTGGGTCTGGGGAGAAAGGTCAGAGAGTCCCTTTGACACAGATACACCCTGGTTCTGGGGATAGACTGGGGAGAAAGGTCGGAGAGAGTCCCATTGACTCAGATACACACTGGTCCTGGGGATAGACTGGGGAGCAAGTTCAGAGAGAGTCCCATTGACTCAGATACACATTGGTCATGGAGATAAACTGGGGTGAAAGGTCAGAAGTCCCATTGACTCAGTTACATCCTGGTCCTCGGGATAGACTGGGGAGAAAGTTCAGAGAGAGTCCCATTGACTCAGATAAACACTGGTCCTGGGGATCGACTGGGGAGAACGGTCAGAGAGAGTCCCATTGACTCAGATACACACTGGTCCTGGAGATAGACTGGGGAGAAAGGTCGGAGAGTGTCCCATTGACTCAGATACACACTGGTCCTGGGGGTCTGGGGAGAAAGGTCAGAGAGTCCCATTGACTCAGTTACACACTGGTCCTGGGGATAGACTGGGGAGAAAGATCAGAGAGAGTCCCATTGACTCAGATAAACACTGGTCCTGGGGATAGACTGGGGAGAAAGGTCAGAGAGAGTCCCATTGACTCAGATACACACTGGTCCTGGGGATAGACTGGGGAGAAAGATCAGAGGGAGTCCCATTGACTCAGATACACACTGGTCCTGGGGATAGACTGGGGAGAAAGATCAGAGAGATTTCCATTGACTCAGGTACACACTGGTCCTGGGGGACACGGTAGAAAAGTCAGAGTGAGTCACATTGACTCAGATACACACTGGTCCTGGGGTTAGACTGGTGAGAAAGGTCAGAGAGAGTCCCATTGACTCAGATACACACTGGTTCTGGGGATAGACTGGGGAGAAAGGTCAGAGAGAGTCCCATTGACTCAGATACACACTGGTCCTGGGAATAGACTGGGGAGAAAGGTAAGAGAGCGTCCAATTGACTCATTTACACACTGGTCCTGGGGGTCTGGGGAGAAAGGTCAGAGAGTCCCATTGACTCAGTTACATACTGGTCCTGGGGATAGACTGGGGAGAAAGGTCAGAGAGAGTCCCATTGACTCAGATACACACTGGTCCTGGGGATAGACTGGGGAGAAAGATCAGAGAGAGTTCCATTGACTCAGATAGACACTGGTCCTGGGGGACTGGGGAGAAAGGTCAGAGAGAGTCCCATTGACTCAGATAAACACTGGTCCTGGGGATAGACTGGGGAGAAAGGTCAGAGGGAGTCCCATTGACTCAGATACACAGTGGTGCTGGGGATAGACTGGGGAGAAAGATCAGAGAGAGTTCCATTGACTCAGATACACACTGGTCCTGGTGGACTGGGGAGAAAGGTCAGAGTGAGTCCCATTGACTCAGATACACACTGGTCCTGGGGGACTGGGGAGAAAGATCAGAGAGAGTCCCATTGACTCTGGTACACATTGGTCCTGGCGATAGACTGGGGAAAAAGGTCAGAGAGAGTCCCAGTGACTCAGATACACATTGGACCTGGGGATAGACTGGGGAGAAAGGTCAGAGAGCCCCATTGACTCAGAAATACATGGTCCTGGGGATAGACTGGGGAGAAAGGTCAGAGAGTCCCATTGACTCAGATACACACTGGTCCTGGAGATAGACTGGGGAGAAAGGTCAGAGAGAGTCCCATTGACTCAGATACACAGTGGTCCTGGGGATAGACTGGGGAGAAAGATCAGAGAGAGTTCCATTGACTCAGATACACACTGGTCCTGGGGGTCTGGGGAGAAAGTTCAGAGAGTCCCATTGAGTCAGATACACACTGGTCCTGGGGATAGACTGGGGAGAAAGGTCAGAGAGTGCCCCATTGTCTCAGATACACACTGGTCCTGGAGATAGACTGGGGAGCAAGGTCAGAGAGAGTCACATTGACTCAGATACACAGTGGTCCTGGAGATAGTCTGGGGTGAAAGGTCAGAGAGTCCCATTGACTCAGTTACATACTGGTCCTCGGGATAGACTGGGGAGAAAGTTCAGAGATAGTCCCATTGACTCAGATAAACACTGGTCCTGGGGATCGACTGGGGAGAACGGTCAGAGAGTCCCATTGACTCAGATACACACTGGTCCTGGGGGACTGGCGAGAAAGGTCAGAGAGAGTCCCATTGACTCAGATACACACTGGTCCTGGGGATATACTGGGGAGAAAGGTCAGAGAGAGTCCCATTGACTCAGATACACACTGGTCCTGGGGGGTATACTGGGGAGAAAGGTCAGAGAGATTCCCTTTGACTCAGATAAACACTGGTCCTGGGGATAGACTGGGGAGAAACGTCAGAGAGAGCACCATTGACTCAGATACACACTGGTCCTGGAGGACTGCGGAGAAAGGTCAGAGAGAGTCCCATTGACTCAGGTACACACTGGTCCTGGGGATAGACAGGGTGAAAGTTCAGAGAGAGTCCCATTGACTCAGATACACGTTGGTCCTGGGGATAGACTGGGGAGAAAGGTCAGAGAGAGTCCCATTGAATCAGATACACACTGGTGCTGGGGGACTGGGGAGAAAGTTCAGAGAGAGTCCAATTGACTCAGATACACACTGGTCCTGGGGATAGACTGGGGAGAAAGGTCAGAGAGAGCCCCATTGTCTCAGATACACACTGGTCCTGGAGATAGACTGGGGAGCAAGGTCAGAGAGAGTCACATTGACTCAGATACACAGTGGTCCTGGAGATAGTCTGGGGTGAAAGGTCAGAGAGTCCCATTGACTCAGTTACATACTGTTCCTCGGGATAGACTGGGGAGAAAGTTCAGAGAGAGTCCCATTGACTCAGATAAACACTGGTCCTGGGGATCGACTGGGGAGAACGGTCAGAGAGTCCCATTGACTCAGATACACACTGGTCCTGGGGGACTGGCGAGAAAGGTCAGAGAGAGTCCCATTGACTCAGATACACACTGGTCCTGGGGATATACTGGGGAGAAAGGTCAGAGAGAGTCCCATTGACTCAGATACACACTGGTCCTGGGGGATATACTGGGGAGAAAGGTCAGAGAGATTCCCATTGACTCAGATAATCACTGGTCCTGGGGATAGACTGGGGAGAAAAGTCAGAGAGAGCACCATTGACTCAGATACACACTGGTCCTGGAGGACTGCGGAGAAAGGTCAGAGAGAGTCCCATTGACTCAGGTACACACTGGTCCAGGGGATAGACAGGGTGAAAGTTCAGAGAGAGTCCCATTGACTCAGATACACGTTGGTCCTGGGGATAGACTGGGGAGAAAGGTCAGAGAGAGTCCCATTGAATCAGATACACACTGGTGCTGGGGGACTGGGGAGAAAGTTCAGAGAGAGTCCCATTGATTCAGATACAAAATGGTCCTGGGGATAGACTGGGGAGAAAGGTAAGAGAGAGTCCCATTGACTCAGATATACACTGGTCCTGGGGATAGACAGGGGAGAAAGGTCAGAGAGTCCCATTGACTCAGATACACACTGGTCCTGGGGATAGACTGGGGAGAAAGCTCAGAGAGAGTCCCATTGATTCAGATACACATTGGTCCTGGGGGACTGGGGAGAAAGGTCCGAGAGAGTACCATTGACTCAGATACACACTGGTCCTGGGGACCGACTGGGGAGCAAGGTCAGAGAGAGTCACATTGACTCAGATACACAGTGGTCCTGGAGATAGTCTGGGGTTAAAGGTCAGAGAGTCCCATTGACTCAATTACATACTGTTCCTCGGGATAGACTGGGGAGAAAGTTCAGAGAGAGTCCCATTGACTCAGATAAACACTGGTCTTGGGGATCGACTGGGGAGAACGGTCAGAGAGTCCCATTGACTCAGATACATACTGGTCCTGGGGGACTGGCGAGAAAGGTCAGAGAGAGTCCCATTGACTCAGATACACACTGGTCCTGGGGATATACTGGGGAGAAAGGTCAGAGAGAGTCCCATTGACTCAGATACACACTGGTCCTGGGGGATATACTGGGGAGAAAGGTCAGAGAGATTCCCATTGACTCAGATAAACACTGGTCCTGGGGATAGACTGGGGAGAAAAGTCAGAGAGAGCACCATTGACTCAGATACACACTGGTCCTGGAGGACTGCGGAGAAAGGTCAGAGAGAGTCCCATTGACTCAGGTACACACTGGTCCTGGGGATAGACAGGGTGAAAGTTCAGAGAGAGTCCCATTGACTCAGATACACGTTGGTCCTGGGGATAGACTGGGGAGAAAGGTCAGAGAGAGTCCCATTGCATCAGATACACACTGGTGCTGGGGGATTGGGGAGAAAGTTCAGAGAGAGTCCCATTGACTCAGATACAAAATGGTCCTGGGGATAGACTGGGGAGAAAGGTAAGAGAGAGTCCCATTGATTCAGATACACACTGGTCCTGGGGGACTGGGGAGAAAGGTCAGAGAGAGTACCATTGACTCAGATACACACTGGTCCTGGGGACCGACTGGGGAGAAAGGTCATAGAGAGTCCCATTGACTCAGATAAACACTGGTCCAGGGGATAGACTGGGGAGAAAGGTCAGAGAGAGTCCCATTGATTCAGATAAATACTGGTCCTGGGGATTGACTGGGGGGAAAGGTCAGAGAGAGTCCCATTGACACAGAAAAACACCGGTCATGGGGATAGACTGGGGAGAAAGGTCAGAGAGAGTCCCATTGACTCAGATACACTCTGGTCCTGGGGAACTGGGGAGAAAGGTCAGAGATAGTCCCATTGACTCAGATACACTCTGGTCCTGGGGGACTGGGGAGAAAGGTCAGAGAGAGTCCCGTTGACTCAGGTATACACTGGTCCTGGGGATAGACTGGGGAGAAAGGTCAGAGAGAGTCCCATTGACTCAGATACACACTGGTCCTGGGGGATAGACTGGGGAGAAAGGTCAGAGAGTCCCATTGACTCAGATACACACTGGTCCTGGGGCACTGGGGAGAAAGTTCAGAGAGAGTCCCATTGACTCAAATACACACTGGTCCTGGGGATAGACTGGGGAGAAACGTAAGAGAGAGTCCCATTGACTCAGATACACACTAGTCCTGGGGATAGACAGGGGAGAAAGGTCAGAGAGTCCCATTGACTCAGATACACACTCGTCCTGGGGGATATACTGGGGAGAAAGGTCAGAGAGACTCCGATTGACTCAGATAAACACTGGTCCTGGGGATAGACTGGGGAGAATGCTCAGAGAGAGTCCCATTGACTCAGATACACACTGGTCCTGGGGGACTGGGGAGAAAGGTCAAAGAGAGTACCATTGACTCAGATACACACTGGTCCTGGGGATCGACTGGGGAGAAAGGTCAGAGAGAGTCCCATTGACTCAGATAAACATTGGTCCTGGGGATAGATTGGGGAGAAAGGTCAAAGAGAGTCCCATTGATTCAGATAAACACTGGTCCTGGGGATAGACTGGGGAGAAAGGTCAGAGTGAGTCCCATTGACACAGATAAACACCGGTCATGGGGATAGACTGGGGAGAAAGATCAGAGAGAGTCCCATTGACACAGATACACTCTGGGCCTGGGGGACTGGGGAGAAAGGTCAGAGAGAGTCCCATTGACTCAGATAAACACTGGTCCTGGGGATAGACTGGGGGGAAAGGTCATAGGGAGTCCCACTGATTCTGATACACACTGGTCCTGGGGATAGACTGGGGAGAAAGGTCAGAAAGAGTCCCATTGTCTCAGATATACACTGGTCCTGGGGATAGACTGGGGAGAAAGGTCAGAGAGAGTCCCATTGACTCAGATACACACTGGTCCTGGGGATAGACTGGGGAGAAAGGTCAGAGTGAGTCCCATTGACTCAGATACACACTGGTCCTGGGGGACTGGGGAGAAAGGTCAGAGAGAGTCCCGTTGACTCAGATACACTCTCGTCCTGGGGGACTGGGGAGAAAGGTCAGAGAGAGTCCCATTGACTCAGATACACTCTGGTCCTGGGGGACTGGGGAGAAAGGTCAGAGGGAGCCCCATTGACTCAGATACACACTGGTCCTGGGGATAGACTGGGGAGAAAGGTCAGAGAGAGTCCCATTGACTCAGATACACACTGGTCCTGGGGGATAGACTGGGGAGAAAGGTCAGAGAGTCCCATTGACTCAGATACACACTGGTCCTGGGGGATATACTGGGGAGAAAGGTCAGAGAGATTCCCATTGACTCAGAGAAACACTGGTCCTGGGGATAGACTGGGGAGAAACGTCAGAGAGAGTCCCATTGACTCAGATACACACTGGTCCTGGTGGACTGGGGAGAAATGTCACAGAGAGTCCCATTGACTCAGGTACACACTGGTCCTGGGGATAGACTGGGGAGAAAGGTAAGAGAGAGTCCCATTGACTCAGATACACACTGGTCCTGGGGGACTGGGGAGAAAGGTCAGAGAGAGTACCATTGACTCAGATACACACTGGTCCTGGGGATCGACAGGGGAGAAAGGTCAGAGAGAGTCCCATTGACTCAGATAAACACTGGTCCTGGGGATAGATTGGGGAGAAAGGTCAGAGAGATTCCCATTGATTCAGATAAACACTGGTCCTGGGGAGAGACTGGGGAGAAAGATCAGAGAGAGTCCCATTGACACAGATACACTCTGGTCCTGGGGATAGACTGGGGAGAAAGCTCAGAGAGAGTCCCATTGACTCAGATATACACTGGTCCTGGGGATAGACTGGGGAGAAAGGTCAGAGAGAGTCCCATTGACTCAGATACACACTGGTCCTGGGGGACAGGGGAGAAAGGTCAGAGAGAGTCCCATTGACTCAGATAATCTCTGGTCCTGGGGGACTGGGGAGAAAGATCAGAGAGAGTCCCATTGACTCAGATACACTCTCGTCCTGGGGGACTGGGGAGAAAGGTCAGAGAGAGTCCCATTGATTCAGTTACACTCTGGTCCTGGGGGACTGGGAAGAAAGGTCAGAGAGAGTCCCATTGACTCAGATTCACACTGGTCCTGGGGGATAGACTGGGGAGAAAGGTCAGAGAGATTCCCATTGACTCAGATAAACACTGCTCCTGGGGATAGACTGGGGAAAAAGTCAGAGAGAGTCCCATTGACTCAGATACACACGGGTCCTGGGGGACTGGGGAGAAAGATCAGAGAGAGTCCCATTGACTCTGGTACACATTGGTCCTGGCGATAGACTGGGGAGAAAGGTCAGAGACAGTCCCATTTACTCAGACACACACTGGTCCTGGGGATAGACTGGGGAGAAATGTCAGAGAGAGTCCCTTTGACTCAGATACACATTGGACCTGGGGATAGACTGGGGTGAAAGGTCAGAGAGCCCCATTGACTCAGAAAAACACTGGTCCTGGGGATAGACTGGGGACAAAGGTCAGAGAGAGTCCCATTGACTCAGATACACACTGCTCCTGGGGATAGATTGGGGAGAAAGGTCAGAGAGAGTCCCATTGACTCAGATACACACTGGTCCTGCGGATAGACTGGTGAGAAATGTTAGAGAGAGTCCCATTGACTCAGGTACACACTCGTCCTGTGGGTCTGGGGAGAAAGGTCAGAGAGTCCCATTGACACAGATACACCCTGGTTCAGGGGATAGACTGGGGAGAAAGGTCGGAGAGAGTCCCATTGACTCAGATACACACTGGTCCTGGGGATAGACTGGGGAGCAAGGTCAGAGAGAGTCCCATTGACTCAGATACACATTGGTCATGGAGATAAACTGGGGTGAAAGGTCAGAAGTCCCATTGACTCAGTTACATCCTGGTCCTCGGGATAGACTGGGGAGAAAGTTCAGAGAGAGTCCCATTGACTCAGATAAACACTGGTCCTGGGGATCGACTGGGGAGAACGGTCAGAGAGAGTCCCATTGACTCAGATACACACTGGTCCTGGAGATAGACTGGGGAGAAAGGTCGGAGAGTGTCCCATTGACTCAGATACACACTGGTCCTGGGGGTCTGGGGAGAAAGGTCAGAGAGTCCCATTGACTCAGTTACACACTGGTCCTGGGGATAGACTGGGGAGAAAGATCAGAGAGAGTCCCATTGACTCAGATAAACACTGGTCCTGGGGATAGACTGGGGAGAAAGGTCAGAGAGAGTCCCATTGACTCAGATACACACTGGTCCTGGGGATAGACTGGGGAGAAAGATCAGAGGGAGTCCCATTGACTCAGATACACACTGGTCCTGGGGATAGACTGGGGAGAAAGATCAGAGAGATTTCCATTGACTCAGGTACACACTGGTCCTGGGGGACAGGGTAGAAAAGTCAGAGTGAGTCACATTGACTCAGATACACACTGGTCCTGGGGTTAGACTGGTGAGAAAGGTCAGAGAGAGTCCCATTGACTCAGATACACACTGGTTCTGGGGATAGACTGGGGAGAAAGTTCAGAGAGAGTCCAATTGACTCAGATACACACTGGTCCTGGGGATAGACTGGGGAGAAAGGTAAGAGAGCGTCCAATTGACTCATTTACACACTGGTCCTGGGGGTCTGGGGAGAAAGGTCAGAGAGTCCCATTGACTCAGTTACATACTGGTCCTGGGGATAGACTGGGGAGAAAGGTCAGAGAGAGTCCCATTGACTCAGATACACACTGGTCCTGGGGATAGACTGGGGAGAAAGATCAGAGAGAGTTCCATTGACTCAGATAGACACTGGTCCTGGGGGACAGGGGAGAAAGGTCAGAGAGAGTCCCATTGACTCAGATAAACACTGGTCCTGGGGATAGACTGGAGAGAAAGGTCAGAGGGAGTCCCATTGACTCTGATACACAGTGGTGCTGGGGATAGACTGGGGAGAAAGATCAGAGAGAGTTCCATTGACTCAGATACTCACTGGTCCTGGTGGACTGGGGATAAATGTCAGAGTGAGTCCCATTGACTCAGATACACACTGGTCCTGGGGATAGACTGGGGAGAAAGGTCAGAGAGAGTTCCTTTGACTCAGAAACAAATTGGTCCTGGGGGTCTGGCGAGAAAGATCAGAGAGAGTCCCATTGACTCAGAAAAACACTGGTCCTGGGGGTCTGGGGAGAAAGATCAGAGAGTGTCCCATTGACTCAGGTACACATTGGTCCTGTGGATAGACTGGGGAGAAAGGTCAGAGAGAGTCCCATTGACTCAGACACACACTGGTCCTGGGGATAGACTGGGGAGAATGGTCAGAGAGAGTCCCAGTGACTCAGATACACATTGGACCTGGGGATAGACTGGGGAGAAAGGTCAGAGAGCCCCATTGACTCAGAAATACACTGGTCCTGGGGAGAGACTGGGGAGAAAGGTCAGAGAGAGTCCCATTTACTCAGATACACACTGGTCCTGGAAATAGACTGGGGAGCAAGGTCAGAGAGAGTCACATTGACTCAGATACACAGTGGTCCTGGAGATAGTCTGGGGTGAAAGGTCAGAGAGTCCCATTGACTCAGTTACATACTGGTCCTCGGGATAGACTGGGGAGAAAGTTCAGAGAGAGTCCCATTGACTCAGATAAACACTGGTCCTGGGGATCGACTGGGGAGAACGGTCAGAGGGTCCCATTGACTCAGATACACACTGGTGCTGGGGGACTGGCGAGAAAGGTCAGAGAGAGTCCCATTGACTCAGATACACACTGGTCCTGGGGATATACTAGGGAGAAAGGTCAGAGAGAGTCCCATTGACTCAGATACACACTGGTCCTGGGGGATATACTGGGGAGAATGGTCAGAGAGATTCCCATTGACTCAGATAAACACTGGTCCTGGGGATAGACTGGGGAGAAAAGTCAGAGAGAGCACCATTGACTCAGATACACACTGGTCCTGGAGGACTGCGGAGAAAGGTCAGAGAGAGTCCCATTGACTCAGGTACACACTGGTCCTGGGGATAGACTGGGGAGAAAGGTAAGAGAGAGTCCCATTGACTCAGATACACACTGGTCCTGGGGGACTGGGGAGAAAGTTCAGAGAGAGTACCATTGACTCAGATACACACTGGTCCTGGGGATCGACAGGGGAGAAAGGTCAGAGAGAGTCCCATTGACTCAGAACACTGGTCCTGGGGATAGATTGGGGAGAAAGGTCAGAGAGAGTCCCATTGATTCAGATAAACACTGGTCCTGGGGAGAGACTGGGGAGAAAGATCAGAGAGAGTCCCATTGACACAGATACACTCTGGTCCTGGGGATAGACTGGGGAGAAAGCTCAGAGAGAGTCCCATTGACTCAGATATACACTGGTCCTGGGGATAGACTGGGGAGAAAGGTCAGAGAGAGTCCCATTGACTCAGATACACACTGGTCCTGGGGGACTGGGGAGAAAGGTCAGAGAGAGTCCCATTGACTCAGATAATCTCTGGTCCTGGGGGACTGGGGAGAAAGATCAGAGAGAGTCCCATTGACTCAGATACACTCTCGTCCTGGGGGACTGGGGAGAAAGGTCAGAGAGAGTCCCATTGATTCAGATACACTCTGGTCCTGGGGGACTGGGAAGAAAGGTCAGAGAGAGTCCCATTGACTCAGATTCACACTGGTCCTGGGGGATAGACTGGGGAGAAAGGTCAGAGAGATTCCCATTGACTCAGATAAACACTGGTCCTGGGGATACACTGGGGAAAAACGTCAGAGAGAGTCCCATTGACTCAGATACACACTGGTCCTGGGTGACTGGGGAGAAAGATCATAGAGAGTCCCATTGACTCTGGTACACATTGGTCCTGGCGATAGACTGGGGAGAAAGGTCAGAGACAGTCCCATTTACTCAACACACACTGGTCCTGGGGATAGACTGGGGAGAAATGTCAGAGAGAGTCCCTTTGACTCAGATACACATTGGACCTGGGGATAGACTGGGGTGAAAGGTGAGAGAGCCCCATTGACTCAGAAACACACTGGTCCTGGGGATAGACTGGGGACAAAGGTCAGAGAGAGTCCCATTGACTCAGATACACACTGCTCCTGGGGATAGATTGGGGAGAAAGGTCAGAGAGAGTCCCATTGACTCAGATACACACTGGTCCTGCGGATAGACTGGTGAGAAATGTCAGAGAGAGTCCCATTGACTCAGGTACACACTCGTCCTGTGGGTCTGGGGAGAAAGGTCAGAGAGTCCCATTGACACAGATACACCCTGGTTCTGGGGATAGACTGGGGAGAAAGGTCGGAGAGAGTCCCATTGACTCAGATACACACTGGTCCTGGGGATAGACTGGGGAGCAAGGTCAGAGAGAGTCCCATTGACTCAGATACACATTGGTCATGGAGATAAACTGGGGTGAAAGGTCAGAAGTCCCATTGACTCAGTTACATCCTGGTCCTCGGGATAGACTGGGGAGAAAGTTCAGAGAGAGTCCCATTGACTCAGATAAACACTGGTCCTGGGGATCGACTGGGGAGAACGGTCAGAGAGAGTCCCATTGACTCAGATACACACTGGTCCTGGAGATAGACTGGGGAGAAAGGTCGGAGAGTGTCCCATTGACTCAGATACACACTGGTCCTGGGGGTCTGGGGAGAAAGGTCAGAGAGTCCCATTGACTCAGTTACACACTGGTCCTGGGGTTAGACTGGTGAGAAAGGTCAGAGAGAGTCCCATTGACTCAGATACACACTGGTCCTGGGGATAGACTGGGGAGAAAGATCAGAGGGAGTCCCATTGACTCAGATACACACTGGTCCTGGGGATAGACTGGGGAGAAAGATCAGAGAGATTTCCATTGACTCAGGTACACACTGGTCCTGGGGGACAGGGTAGAAAAGTCAGAGTGAGTCACATTGACTCAGATACACACTGGTCCTGGGGTTAGACTGGTGAGAAAGGTCAAAGAGAGTCCCATTGACTCAGATACACACTGGTTCTGGGGATAGACTGGGGAGAAAGGTCAGAGAGAGTCCCATTGACTCAGATACACACTGGTCCTGGGGATAGACTGGGGAGAAAGGTAAGAGAGCGTCCAATTGACTCATTTACACACTGGTCCTGGGGGTCTGGGGAGAAAGGTCAGAGAGTCCCATTGACTCAGTTACATACTGGTCCTGGGGATAGACTGGGGAGAAAGGTCAGAGAGAGTCCCATTGACTCAGATACACACTGGTCCTGGGGATAGACTGGGGAGAAAGATCAGAGAGAGTTCCATTGACTCAGATAGACACTGGTCCTGGGGGACTGGGGAGAAAGGTCAGAGAGAGTCCCATTGACTCAGATAAACACTGGTCCTGGGGATAGACTGGGGAGAAAGGTCAGAGGGAGTCCCATTGACTCAGATACACAGTGGTGCTGGGGATAGACTGGGGAGAAAGATCAGAGAGAGTTCCATTGACTCAGATACACACTGGTCCAGGTGGACTGGGGAGAAAGGTCAGAGTGAGTCCCATTGACTCAGATACACACTGGTCCTGGGGATAGACTGGGGAGAAAGGTCAGAGAGAGTTCCTTTGACTCAGAAACAAATTGGCCCTGGGAGTCTGGCGAGAAAGATCAGAGAGAGTCCCATTGACTCAGAAAAACACTGGTCCTGGGGGTCTGGGGAGAAAGATCAGAGAGAGTCCCATTGACTCAGGTACACATTGGTCCTGTGGATAGACTGGGGAGAAAGGTCAGAGAGAGTCCCATTGACTCAGACACACACTGGTCCTGGGGATAGACTGGGGAGAATGGTCAGAGAGAGTCCCAGTGACTCAGATACACATTGGACCTGGGGATAGACTGGGGAGAAAGGTCAGAGAGCCCCATTGACTCAGAAATACACTGGTCCTGGGGATAGACTGGGGAGAAAGGTCAGAGAGTCCCATTGACTCAGATACACACTGGTCCTGGGGATAGACTGGGGAGAAAGGTCAGAGAGAGTCCCATTTACTCAGATACACACTGGTCCTGGAAATAGACTGGGGAGCAAGGTCAGAGAGAGTCACATTGACTCAGATACACAGTGGTCCTGGAGATAGTCTGGGGTGAAAGGTCAGAGAGTCCCATTGACTCAGTTACATACTGGTCCTCGGGATAGACTGGGGAGAAAGTTCAGAGAGAGTCCCATTGACTCAGATAAACACTGGTCCTGGGGATCGACTGGGGAGAACGTCAGAGAGTCCCATTGACTCAGATACACACTGGTGCTGGGGGACTGGCGAGAAAGGTCAGAGAGAGTCCCATTGACTCAGATACACACTGGTCCTGGGGATATACGAGGGAGAAAGGTGAGAGAGAGTCCCATTGACTCAGATACACACTGGTCCTGGGGGATATACTGGGGAGAAAGGTCAGAGAGATTCCCATTGACTCAGATAAACACTGGTCCTGGGGATAGACTGGGGAGAAAAGTCAGAGAGAGCACCATTGACTCAGATACACACTGGTCCTGGAGGACTGCGGAGAAAGGTCAGAGAGAGTCCCATTGACTCAGGTACACACTGGTCCTGGGGATAGACAGGGTGAAAGTTCAGAGAGAGTCCCATTGACTCAGATACACGTTGGTCCTGGGGATAGACTGGGGAGAAAGGTCAGAGAGTCCCATTGACTCAGATACACACTGGTCCTGGGGGACTGGCGAGAAAGGTCAGAGAGAGTCCCATTGACTCAGATACACACTGGTCCTGGGGATATACTGGGGAGAAATGTCATAGAGAGTCCCATTGACTCAGATACACACTGGTCCTGGGGGATATACTGGGGAGTAAGGTCAGAGAGATTCCCATTGACTCAGATAAACACTGGTCCTGGGGATAGACTGGGGAGAAAAGTCAGAGCGAGCACCATTGACTCAGATACACACTGGTCCTGGAGGACTGCGGAGAAAGGTCAGAGAGAGTCCCATTGACTCAGGTACACACTGGTCCTGGGGATAGACAGGGTGAAAGTTCAGAGAGAGTCCCATTGACTCAGATACACGTTGGTCCTGGGGATAGACTGGGGAGAAAGGTCAGAGAGAGTCCCATTGAATCAGATACACACTGGTGCTGGGGGACTGGGGAGAAAGTTCAGCGAGAGTCCCATTGACTCAGATACACACTGGTCCTGGGGATAGACTGGGGAGAAAGGTAAGAGAGAGTCCCATTGACTCAGATACACACTGGTCCTGGGGATAGACAGGGGAGAAAGGTCAGAGAGTCCCATTGACTCAGATACACACTGGTCCTGGGGATAGACTGGGGAGAAAGCTCAGAGAGAGTCCCATTGATTCAGATACACACTGGTCCTGGGGGACTGGGGAGAAAGGTCAGAGAGAGTACCATTGATTCAGATACACACTGGTCCTGGGGACCGACTGGGGAGAAAGGTCAGAGAGAGTCCCATTGACTCAGATAAACACTGGTCCAGGGGATAGACTGGGGAGAAAGGTCAGAGAGAGTCCCATTGATTCAGATAAATACTGGTCCTGGGGATTGACTGGGGAGAAAGGTCAGAGAGAATCCCATTGACACAGATAAACACCGGTCATGGGGATAGACTGGGGAGAAAGGTCAGAGAGAGTCCCATTGACTCAGATACACTCTGGCCCTGGGGAACTGGGGAGAAAGGTCAGAGATAGTCCCATTGACTCAGAAACACTCTGGTCCTGGGGGACTGGGGAGAAAGGTCAGAGAGAGTCCCATTGACTCAGATACACACTGGTCCTGGGGATAGACTGGGGAGAAATGTCAGAGAGAGTCCCATTGACTCAGATACACACTGGTCCTGGGGGATAGACTGGGGAGAAAGGTCAGAGAGTCCCATTGACTCAGATACACACTGGTCCTGGGGGACTGGGGAGAAAGTTCAGAGAGAGTCCCATTGACTCAGATACACACTGGTCCTGGGGATAGACTGGGGAGAAACGTAAGAGAGAGTCCCATTGACTCAGATACACACTAGTCCTGGGGATAGACAGGGGAGAAAGGTCAGAGAGTCCCATTGACTCAGATACACACTGGTCCTGGGGGATATACTGGGGAGAAAGTTCAGAGAGAGTCCCATTGACTCAGATACACACTGGTCATGGGGATAGACAGGGGAGAAAGGTCAGAGAGTCCCATTGACTCAGATACACACTGATCCTGGGGATAGACTGGGGAGAAAGCTCAGAGAGAGTCCCATTGATTCAGATACACACTGGTCCTGGGGGACTGGGGAGAAAGTTCAGAGAGAGTACCATTGACTCAGATACACACTGGTCCTGGGGACCGACTGGGGAGAAAGGTCAGAGAGAGTCCCATTGACTCAGATAAACACTGGTCCAGGGGATAGACTGGGGAGAAAGGTCAGAGAGAGTCCCATTGATTCAGATAAATACTGGTCCTGGGGATTGACTGGGGAGAAAGGTCAGAGAGAGTCCCATTGACACAGATAAACACCGGTCATGGGGATAGACTGGGGAGAAAGGTCAGAGAGAGTCCCATTGACTCAGATACACTCTGGTCCTGGGGGACTGGGGAGAAAGGTCAGAGAGAGTCCCATTGACTCAGATACACACTGGTCCTGGGGATAGACTGGGGAGAAAGTTAAGAGACAGTCCCATTGACTCAGATACACACTGGTCCTGGGGGATAGACTGGGGAGAAAGGTCAGAGATTCCCATTGCCTCAGATACACACTGGTCCTGGGATACTGGGGAGAAAGTTCAGAGAGAGTCCCATTGACTCAGATACACACTGGTCCTGGGGATAGACTGGGGAGAAACGTAAGAGAGAGTCCCATTGACTCAGATACACACTAGTCCTGGGGATAGACAGGGGAGAAATGTCAGAGAGTCCCATTGACTCAGATACACACTGGTCCTGGGGGATATACTGGGGAGAAAGGTCAGAGAGACTCCCATTGACTCAGATAAACACTGGTCCTGGGGATAGACTGGGGAGAAAGCTCAGAGAGAGTCCCATTGACTCAGATACACACTGGTCCTGGGGGACTGGGGAGAAAGGTCAGAGAGAGTACCATTGACTCAGATACACACTGGTCCTGGGGATCGACTGGGGAGAAAGGTCAGAGAGAGTCCCATTGACTCAGATAAACACTGGTCCTGGGGATAGATTGGGGAGAAAGGTCAAAGAGAGTCCCATTGATTCAGATAAACACTGGTCCTGGGGATAGACTGGGGAGAAAGGTCAGAGAGAGTCCCATTGACACAGATAAACACCGGTCATGGGGATAGACTGGGGAGAAAGATCAGAGAGAGTCCCATTGACACAGATATACTCTGGTCCTGGGGGACTGGGGAGAAAGGTCAGAGATAGTCCCATTGATTCAGATACACTCTGGTCCTGGGGGACTGGGGAGAAAGGTCAGAGAGAGTCCCATTGACTCAGATACACACTGGTCCTGGGGATAGACTGGGGAGAAAGGTCAGAGAGAGTCCCATTGACTCAGATACACACTGGTCCTGGGGGATAGACTGGGGAGAAAGGTCAGAGAGTCCCATTGACTCAGATACACACTGGTCCTGGGGGACTGGGGAGAAAGTTCAGAGAGAGTCACATTGACTCAGATACACACTGGTCCTGGGGATAGACTGGGGAGAAACGTAAGAGAGAGTCCCATTGACTCAGATACACACTAGTCCTGGGGATAGACAGGGGAGAACGGTCAGAGAGTCCCATTGACTCAGATACACACTGGTCCTGGGGGAAATACTGGGGAGAAAGGTCAGAGAGAGTCCCATTGACTCAGATACACACTGGTCATGGGGATAGACAGGGGAGAAAGGTCAGAGAGTCCCATTGACTCAGATACACACTGATCCTGGGGATAGACTGGGGAGAAAGCTCAGAGAGAGTCCCATTGATTCAGATACACACTGGTCCTGGGGGACTGGGGAGAAAGGTCAGAGAGAGTACCATTGACTCAGATACACACTGGTCTGGGGACCGACTGGGGAGAAATGTCAGAGAGAGTCCCATTGACTCAGATAAACACTGGTCCAGGGGATAGACTGGGGTGAAAGGTCAGAGAGAGTCCCATTGATTCAGATAAATACTGGTCCTGGGGATTGACTGGGGAGAAAGGTCAGAGAGAGTCCCATTGACACAGATAAACACCGGTCATGGGGATAGACTGGGGAGAAAGGTCAGAGAGAGTCCCATTGACTCAGATACACACTGGTCCTGGGGATAGACTGGGGAGAAAGTTAAGAGACAGTCCCATTGACTCAGATACACACTGGTCCTGGGGGATAGACTGGGGAGAAAGTTCAGAGAGTCCCATTGACTCAGATACAAACTGGTCCTGGGGGACTGGGGAGAAAGTTCAGAGAGAGTCCCATTGACTCAGATACACACTGGTCCTGGGGATAGACTGGGGAGAAACGTGAGAGAGAGTCCCATTGACACAGATACACACTAGTCCTGGGGATAGACAGGGGAGAAAGGTCAGAGAGTCCCATTGACTCAGATACACACTGGTCCTGGGGGATATACTGGGGAGAAAGGTCAGAGAGACTCCCATTGACTCAGATAAACACTGGTCCTGGGGATAGACTGGGGAGAAAGCTCAGAGAGAGTCCCATTGACTCAGATACACACTGGTCCTGGGGGACTGGGGAGAAAGGACAGAGAGAGTACCATTGACTCAGATAAACACTGGTCCTGGGGATAGATTGGGGAGAAAGGTCAAAGAGAGTCCCATTGACTCAGATAAACACTGGTCCTGGGGATAGATTGGGGAGAAAGGTCAAAGAGAGTCCCATTGATTCAGATAAACACTGGTCCTGGGGATAGACTGGGGAGAAAGGTCAGAGAGAGTCCCATTGACACAGATAAACACCGGTCATGGGGATAGACTGGGGAGAAAGATCAGAGAGAGTCCCATTGACACAGATACACTCTGGTCCTGGGGGACTGGGGAGAAAGGTCAGAGAGAGTCCCATTGACTCAGATAAACACTGGTCCTGGGGATAGACTGGGGGGAAAGGTCAGAGGGAATCCCACTGATTCTGATACACACTGGTCCTGGGGATAGACTGGGGAGAAAGGTCAGAGAGAGTCCCATTGACTCAGATATACACTGGTCCTGGGGATAGAATGGGGAGAAAGGTCAGAGAGAGTCCCATTGACTCAGATATACACTGGTCCTGGGGATAGACTGGGGAGAAAGGTCAGAGAGAGTCCCATTGACTCAGATACACATGGGTCCTGGGGGACTGGGGTGAAAGGTCAGAGAGAGTCCCGTTGACTCAGATACACTCTCGTCCTGGGGGACTGGGGAGAAAGGTCAGAAAGAGTCCCATTGACACAGATACACTCTGGTCCTGGGGGATATACTGGGGAGAAAGGTCAGAGAGATTCCCATTGACTCAGATAAACACTGGTCCTGGGGGACTGGGGAGAAAGGTCAGAGAGAGTCCCATTGACTCAGATACACACTGGTCCTGGGGGACTGGGGAGAAAGGTCAGAGAGAGTCCCGTTGACTCAGATACACTCTCGTCCTGGGGGACTGGGGAGAAAGGTCAGAAAGAGTCCCATTGACACAGATACACTCTGGTCCTGGGGGATATACTGGGGAGAAAGGTCAGAGAGATTCCCATTGACTCAGATAAACACTGGTCCTGGGGATAGACTGGGGAGAAACGTCAGAGTGAGTCCCATTGACTCAGGTACACACTGGTCCTGGGGATAGACAGGGTGAAAGTTCAGAGAGAGTCCCATTGACTCAGATACACGTTGGTCCTGGGGATAGACTGGGGAGAAAGGTAAGAGAGAGTCCCATTGACTCAGATACACACTGGTCCTGGGGGACTGGGAAGAAAGGTCAGAGAGAGTACCATTGACTCAGATACACACTGGTCCTGGGGATCGACAGGGGAGAAAGGTCAGAGAGAGTCCCATTGACTCAGGTAAACAATGGTCTGGGGATAGAATGGGGAGAAAGGTCAGAGAGAGTCCCATTGATTCAGATAAACACTGGTCCTGGGGGAGAGACTGAGGAGAATGATCAGAGAGAAAACAGATACCCTCTGGTCTGGCCATTGACTGTGGCAATAGAATACACTCTGTCCTGGGGATAGACTGGGAAAAAGGTTCAGAGAGAGTCCATTGACTCAGATATACACTGGTCCTGGGGATAGACTGGGGAGAATGGTCAGAGAGAGTCCCATTGACTCAGATACACACTGGTCCTGGGGGACTGGGGAGAAAGGTCAGAGAGAGTCCCATTGACTCAGATAAACTCTGGTCCTGGGGGACTGGGGAGAAAGATCAGAGAGAGTCCCATTGACTCAGATACACTCTCGTCCTGGGGGACTGGGGAGAAAGGTCAGAGAGAGTCCCATTGATTCAGATACACTCTGGTCCTGGGGGACTGGGAAGAAAGGTCAGAGAGAGTCCCATTGACTCAGATTCACACTGGTCCTGGGGGATAGACTGGGGAGAAAGGTCAGAGAGATTCCCATTGACTCAGATAAACACTGGTCCTGGGGATAGACTGGGGAGAAACGTCAGAGAGAGTCCCATTGACTCAGATACACGTGGATCCTGGGGATAGACTGGGGAGAAAGCTCAGAGGGAGTCCCATTGACTCAGATACACACTGGTCCTGGGGATAGACTAGGGAGAAAGATCAGAGAGATTTCCATTGACTCAGATACACACTGGTCCTGCGGGTCTGGGGAGAAAGGTCAGAGAGAATCCCATTTACTCAGATACACACTGGTCCTGGTGGACTGGGGAGAAAGGTCAGAGTGAGTCCCATTGACTCAGATACACACTGGTCCTGGGGGACTGGGGAGAAAGGTCAGAGAGAGTTCCATTGACTCAGATAAACACTGGTCCTGTGGATAGACTGGGGAGAAAGGTCCGCGAGAGTCCCATTGACTCAGATACACACTGGTCCTGGGGATAGACTGGGGAGAAAGGTCAGAGAGAGTCCCATTGACTCAGATACACACTGGTCCAGGGGAGAGACTGGGGAGAAAGGTCAGAGAGAGTCCAATTGACTCAGATACACACTGGTCCTGGGGATAGAGAGGGGAGAAAGGTCAGAGAGAGTCCCATTGACTCAGATACACACTGGTCCTGGGGATAGACTGGGGAGAAAGGACAGAGAGAGTCCCATTGACTCAGATACACACTGGTCCTGGGGGAAAGACTGGGGAGAAAGGTCAGAGAGTCCAATTGACTCAGATACACACTGGTCCTGGGGATAGACAGGGTGAAAGTTCAGAGAGAGTCCCATTGACTCAGATACACGGTGGTCCTGGGGATAGACTGGGGAGAAAGGTCAGAGAGAGTCCCATTGACTCAGATACACACTGGTCCTGGGGGACTGGGGAGAAAGTTCAGAGAGAGTCCCATTGACTCAGATACACACTGGTCCTGGGGATAGACTGGGGAGAAAGGTAAGAGAGCGTCCCATTGGTTCAGATACACACTGGTCCTGGGGATATACTGGGGAGAAATGTCAGAGAGTGTCCCATTGACTCAGATAAACACTGGTCCTGGGGATAGACTTGGGAGAAATGTCAGAGAGACCCATTGACTCAGATACACACTGGTCTTGGGGGTCTGGGGAGAAAGGTCAGAGAGAGTCCCATTGACTCAGATACACACTGGTCCTGGGGGACTGGGGAGAAAGGTCAGAGAGAGTCCCATTGACTCAGGTACACACTGGTCCTGGGGGACTGGGGAGAAAGATCAGAGAGAGTCCCATTGACTCAGATACACACTGGTCCTGGGGGACTGGGGAGAAAGGTCAGAGAGATTCCCATTGACTCAGGTACACACTAGTCCTGGGGGACTGGGGAGAAACGTCAGAGAGAGACCCATTGACTCAGATAAACACTAGTCCTGGGGGACTGCAGAGAAACGTCAGAGAGATTCCCATTGACTCAGGTACACACTAGTCCTGGGGACTGGGGAGAAACGTCAGAGAGAGTCCCATTGACTCAGATAAACACTGGTCCGAGGGATAGACTGGGGAGAAAGGTCAGAGAGAGTCACATTGACTCAGATACACACTGGTCCTGGGGATAGACTGGGGAGAATGGTCAGAGACAGTCCCATTGACTCAGATGCACACTGGTCCAGGGGAGAGACTGGGGAGAAAGGTCTTAGAGAGTCCAATTGACTCAGATACACACTGGTCCTGGGGATAGAGAGGGGAGAAAGGTCAGAGAGAGTCCCATTGACTCGGATACACATTGGTCCTGGGGATAGACTGGGGAGAAATGTCAGGGAAAGTCCCATTGACTCAGATACACACTGATCATGGGGGATAGACTGGGGAGAAAGGTCAGAGAGTCCCATTGACTCAGATACACACTGGACCTGGGGGAAATACTGGGGAGAAAGGTCAGAGAGATTCCCATTGACTCAGATGAACACTGGTCCTGGGGATAGACTGGGGAGAAACGTCATAGAGAGTCCCATTGACTCAGGTACACACTGGTCCTGGGGATAGACAGGGTGAAAATTCAGAGAGAGTCCCATTGACTCAGATGCACGTTCGTCCTGGGGATAGACTGGGGAGAAAGGTCAGAGAGAGTCCCATTGACTCAGATACACACTGGTCCTGGGGGACTGGGGAGAAAGTTCAGAGAGAGTCCCATTGATTCAGATACATACTGGTCCTGGGGATAGACTGGGGAGAAAGGTAAGAGAGCGTCCCATTGACTCAGATACACACTGGTCCTGGGGATAGACTGGGGATAACGGTCAGAGAGTGTCCCATTGACTCAGATAAACACTGGTCCTGGGGATAGACTGGGTAGAAAAGTCAGAGAGTCCCATTGACTCAGATACACACTGGTCCTGGGGGTCTGGGGAGAAAGGTCAGAGGGAGTCCCATTGACTCAGATACACACTGGTCCTGGGGGACGGGGGAGAAAGGTCAGAGAGAGTCCCATTGATTCAGGTGCACACTGGTCCTGGGGGACTGGGGAGAAAGGTGAGAGAGAGTCCCATTGACTCAGATACACACTGGTCCTGGGTGACTGGGGAGAAAAGTCAGAGAGATTCCCATTGATTCAGGTACACACTGGTCATGGGGATAGACTGGGGAGAAAGGTCAGAGAGAGCCCCATTGACTCAGATACACACTAGTCCTGCGGGACTGGGGAGAAAGGTCAGAGAGAGACCCATTGACTCAGATAAACACTGGTCCTGGGGGACTGGGGAGAAAGGTCAGAGAGAGTCCCATTGACTCAGATAAACAGTGGTCCTGGGGATAGACTGGGGAGAAAGGTCAGAGAGAGTCCCATTGACTCAGATACATACTGGTCCTGGGGATAGACTGGGGAGAAAGGTCAGTGAGATTCTCATTGACTCAGATAAAAACTGGTCCTGGGGATAGACTGGGGAGAAAGGTCAGAGAGACCCATTGATACATATACACACTGGTCCTGGGGGTCTGGGGACAAAGGTCAGAGGGAGTTCCAATGAATCAGATACACATTGGTCCTGGGGGACTGGGGAGAAAGGTCAGAGAGAGTCCCATTGACTCAGGTACACACTGGTCCTGGGGGACTGGGGAGAAAGGTCAGAGAGTGTCCCATTGACTCAGATACACACTGGTCCTGGGGGACTGGGGAGAAAGGTCAGAGAGATTACCATTGATTCAGATACATGCTGGTCCTGGGGATAGATTGAGGAGAAAGCTCAGAGAGTCCCATTGACTCAGATACACACTGGTCCTGGGGGACTGAGGAGAAAGTTCAGAGAGAGTCCCATTGACTCAGATACACACTGGTCCTGGGGATAGACTGGGGAGAAATGTAACAGAGAGTCCCTTTGACTCAGATACACACTAGTCCTGGGGATAGAAAGGGGAGAAAGGTCAGAGAGTCCCATTGACTCAGATACACACTGGTCCTGGGGATATACTGGGGAGAAAGGTCAGAGAGACTCCCATTGACTCAGATAAACACTGGTCCTGGGGATAGACTGGGGAGAAAGCTCAGAGAGAGTCCCATTGACTCAGATACACACTGGTCCTGGGGGACTGGGGAGAAAGGTCAGAGAGAGTACCATTGACTCAGATACACACTTGTCCTGGGGACCGACTGGGGAGAAAGGTCAGAGAGAGTCCCATTGACTCAGATAAACACTGGTTCTGGGGATAGATTGGGGAGAAAGATCAAAGAGAGTCCCATTGATTCAGATAAACACTGGTCCTGGGGATAGACTGGGGAGAAAGGTCAGAGGGAGTCCCATTGACACAGATAAACACCGGTCATGGGGATCGACTGGGGAGAAAGATCAGAGAGAGTCCCATTGACACAGATACACTCTGGTCCTGGGGGACTGGGGAGAAAGGTCAGAGAGAGTCCCATTGACTCAGATAAACACTGGTCCTGGCGATAGACTGGGGGGAAAGGTCAGAGGGAATCGCACTGATTCTGATACACACTGGTCCTGGGGATAGACTGGGGAGAAAGGTCAGAGAGAGTCCCATTGACTCAGATATACACTGGTCCTGGGGATAGAATGGGGAGAAAGGTCAGAGAGAGTCCCATTGACTCAGATATACACTGGTCCTGGGGATAGACTGGGGTGAAAGGTCAGAGAGAGTCCCATTGACTCAGATACACACTGGTCCTGGGGGACTTGGGAGAAAGGTCAGAGAGAGTCCCGTTGAATCAGATACACTCTCGTCCTGGGAGACTGGGTCGAAAGGTCAGAGAGAGTCCCATTGACTCAGATACACTCTGGTCCTGGGGGACTGGGGAGAAAGGTCAGAGAGTCCCATTGACTCAGATACACATTGGTCCTGGGGGATATACTGGGGAGAAAGTTCAGAGAGATTCCCATTGACTCAGATAAACACTGGTCCTGGGGATAGACTGGGGAGAAACGTCAGGATGAGTCCCATTGACTCAGATACACACTGGTCCTGGGGGACTGGGGA
Organism: Pristiophorus japonicus; assembly: GCF_044704955.1. NCBI lineage: Eukaryota > Metazoa > Chordata > Chondrichthyes > Pristiophoridae > Pristiophorus > Pristiophorus japonicus. The sequence goes on from NW_027254531.1 coordinate 1,003,559, forward strand.
GAAATGTCATAGAGAGTCCCATTGACTCAGGTACACACTGGTCCTGGGGATAGACAGGGTGAAAGTTCAGAGAGAGTCCCATTGACTCAGATACACGTTGGTCCTGGGGATAGACTGGGGAGAAAGGTAAAAGAGAGTCCCATTGACTCAGATACACACTGGTCCTGGGGGACTGGGGAGAAAGGTCAGAGAGAGTACCATTGACTCAGATACACACTGGTCCTGGGGATCGACAGGGGAGAAAGGTCAGAGAGAGTCCCATTGACTCAGATAAACACTGGTCCTGGGGATAGATTGGGGAGAAAGTTCAGAGAGAGTCCCATTGATTCAGATAAACACTGGTCCTGGGGAGAGACTGGGGAGAAAGATCAGAGAGCGTCCCATTGACACAGATACACTCTGGTCCTGGGGATAGACTGGGGAGAAAGGTCAGAGAGAGTCCCATTGACTCAGATATACACTGGTCCTGGGGATAGACTGGGGAGAAAGTTCAGAGAGAGTCCCATTGACTCAGATACACACTGGTCCTGGGGGACTGGGGAGAAAGGTCAGAGAGAGTCCCATTGACTCAGATAAACTCTGGTCCTGGGGGACTGGGGAGAAAGATCAGAGAGAGTCCCATTGACTCAGATACACTCTCGTCCTGGGGGAGTAGGGAGAAAGTTCAGAGAGAGTTCCATTGATTCAGATACACTCTGGTCCTGGGGGACTGGGAAGAAAGGTCAGAGAGAGTCCCATTGACTAAGATTCACACTGGTCCTGGGGGATAGACTGGGGAGAAAGGTCAGAGAGATTCCCATTGACTCAGATAAACACTGGTCCTGGGGATAGACTGGGGAGAAACGTCAGAGAGAGTCCCATTGATTCAGATACACACTGGTCCTGGGGGACTGGGGAGAAATGTCATAGAGAGACCCATTGACTCAGGTACACACTGGTCCTGGGGGTAGACTGTGGAGAAAGGTCAGAGAGAGTCCCATTGACTCAGATACACGTTGGTCCTGGGGAGAGACTGGGGAGAAAGGTCAGAGAGAGTCCAATTGACTAGGATACACACTGGTTCTGGGGGACTGGGGAGAAAGTTCAGAGAGAGTCCCATTGACTCAGATACACACTGGTCCTGGGGATAGACTGGGGAGAAAGGTCAGAGAGTCCCATTGACTCAGATACACACTGGTCCTGCGGGTCAGGGGAGAAAGGTCAGAGAGAATCCCATTTACTCATATACACACTGGTCCAGGGGGACTGAGGAGAAAGTTGAGCGAGAGTCCCATTGACTCAGGTACACACTGGTCCTGGGGGACTGGGGAGAAAGATCAGAGAGCGTCCCATTGACTCAGATACACACTGGTCCTGGGGGACTGGGGAGAAAGGTCAGAGAGAGACCCATTGACTCAGATAAACACTGGTCCTGGGGGACTGGGGAGAAAGGTCAGAGAGAGTTCCATTGACTCAGATAAACACTGGTCCTGGGGATAGACTGGGGAGAAAGGTCAGAGAGAGTCCCATTGACTCAGATCCACACTGGTCCTGGGGATAGACTGGGGAGAATGGTCAGAGGCAGTCCCATTGACTCAGATGCACACTGGTCCAGGGGAGAGACTGGGGAGAAAGGTCAGAGAGAGTCCAATTGACTCAGATACACACTGGTCCTGGGGATAGAGAGGGGAGAAAGGTCAGAGAGTGTCCCATTGACTCAGATACACACTGGTCCTGGGGGTAGACTGGGGAGAAAGGTCAGAGAGAGTCCCATTGACTCAGATACACACTGGTCCTGGGGGATAGACTGGGGAGAAAGGTCAGAGAGTCCAATTGACTCAGATACACACTGGTCCTGGGGGATATAATGGGAGAAAGGTCAGAGAGATTCCCATTGACTCAGATACACACTGGTCCTGGGGGACTGGGGAGAAAGGTCAGAGAGATTCCCATTGACTCAGGTACACACTAGTCCTGGGGGACTGGGGAGAAACGTCAGAGAGAGACCCATTGACTCAGATAAACACTGGTCCTGGGGGACTGGGGAGAAATGTCAGAGAGAGTCCCATTGACTCAGATACACACTGGTCCTGGGGATAGACTGGGGAGAATGGTCAGAGACAGTCCCATTGACTCAGATGCACACTGGTCCAGGGGAGAGACTGGGGAGAAAGGTCAGAGAGAGTCCAATTGACTCAGATACACACTGGTCCTGGGGATAGAGAGGGGAGAAAGGTCAGAGAGAGTCCCATTAACTCGGATACACATTGGTCCTGGGGATAGACTGGGGAGAAATGTCAGGGAAAGTCCCATTGACTCAGATACACACTGGTCCTGGGGGATAGACTGGGGAGAAAGGTCAGAGAGTCCCATTGACTCAGATACACACTGGTCCTGGGTGAAAAACTGGGGAGAAAGGTCAGAGAGATTCCCATTGACTCAGATGAACACTGGTCCTGGGGATAGACTGGGGAGAAACGTCAGAGAGTGTCCCATTGACTCAGATACACACTGGTCCTGGGGGACTGGGGAGAAATGTCATAGAGAGTCCCATTGACTCAGGTACACACTGGTCCTGGGGATAGACAGGGTGAAAATTCAGAGAGAGTCCCATTGACTCAGATGCACGTTGGTCCTGGGGATAGACTGGGGAGAAATGTCAGAGAGAGTCCCATTGACTCAGATACACACTGGTCCTGGGGGACTGGGGAGAAAGTTCAGAGAGAGTCCCATTGATTCAGATACATACTGGTCCTGGGGATAGACTGGGGAGAAAGGTAAGAGAGCGTCCCATTGACTCAGATACAAACTGGTCCTGGGGATAGACTGGGGATAACGGTCAGAGAGTGTCCCATTGACTCAGATACACACTGGTCCTGCGGGTCTGGGGAGAAAGGTCAGAGAGAATCCCATTTACTCAGATACACACTGGTCCTGGTGGACTGGGGAGAAAGGTCAGAGTGAGTCCCATTGACTCAGATACACACTGGTCCTGGGGGACTGGGGAGAAAGGTCAGAGAGAGTTCCATTGACTCAGATAAACACTGGTCCTGTGGATAGACTGGGGAGAAAGGTCCGCGAGAGTCCCATTGACTCAGATACACACTGGTCCTGGGGATAGACTGGGGAGAAAGGTCAGAGAGAGTCCCATTGACTCAGATACACACTGGTCCAGGGGAGAGACTGGGGAGAAAGGTCAGAGAGAGTCCAATTGACTCAGATACACACTGGTCCTGGGGATAGAGAGGGGAGAAAGGTCAGAGAGAGTCCCATTGACTCAGATACACACTGGTCCTGGGGATAGACTGGGGAGAAAGGACAGAGAGAGTCCCATTGACTCAGATACACACTGGTCCTGGGGGAAAGACTGGGGAGAAAGGTCAGAGAGTCCAATTGACTCAGATACACACTGGTCCTGGGGATAGACAGGGTGAAAGTTCAGAGAGAGTCCCATTGACTCAGATACACGTTGGTCCTGGGGATAGACTGGGGAGAAAGGTCAGAGAGAGTCCCATTGACTCAGATACACACTGGTCCTGGGGGACTGGGGAGAAAGTTCAGAGAGAGTCCCATTGACTCAGATACACACTGGTCCTGGGGATAGACTGGGGAGAAAGGTAAGAGAGCGTCCCATTGGTTCAGATACACACTGGTCCTGGGGATATACTGGGGAGAAATGTCAGAGAGTGTCCCATTGACTCAGATAAACACTGGTCCTGGGGATAGACTTGGGAGAAATGTCAGAGAGACCCATTGACTCAGATACACACTGGTCTTGGGGGTCTGGGGAGAAAGGTCAGAGAGAGTCCCATTGACTCAGATACACACTGGTCCTGGGGGACTGGGGAGAAAGGTCAGAGAGAGTCCCATTGACTCAGGTACACACTGGTCCTGGGGGACTGGGGAGAAAGATCAGAGAGAGTCCCATTGACTCAGATACACACTGGTCCTGGGGGACTGGGGAGAAAGGTCAGAGAGATTCCCATTGACTCAGGTACACACTAGTCCTGGGGGACTGGGGAGAAACGTCAGAGAGAGACCCATTGACTCAGATAAACACTAGTCCTGGGGGACTGCAGAGAAACGTCAGAGAGATTCCCATTGACTCAGGTACACACTAGTCCTGGGGGACTGGGGAGAAACGTCAGAGAGAGTCCCATTGACTCAGATAAACACTGGTCCGAGGGATAGACTGGGGAGAAAGGTCAGAGAGAGTCACATTGACTCAGATACACACTGGTCCTGGGGATAGACTGGGGAGAATGGTCAGAGACAGTCCCATTGACTCAGATGCACACTGGTCCAGGGGAGAGACTGGGGAGAAAGGTCTTAGAGAGTCCAATTGACTCAGATACACACTGGTCCTGGGGATAGAGAGGGGAGAAAGGTCAGAGAGAGTCCCATTGACTCGGATACACATTGGTCCTGGGGATAGACTGGGGAGAAATGTCAGGGAAAGTCCCATTGACTCAGATACACACTGATCATGGGGGATAGACTGGGGAGAAAGGTCAGAGAGTCCCATTGACTCAGATACACACTGGACCTGGGGGAAATACTGGGGAGAAAGGTCAGAGAGATTCCCATTGACTCAGATGAACACTGGTCCTGGGGATAGACTGGGGAGAAACGTCATAGAGAGTCCCATTGACTCAGGTACACACTGGTCCTGGGGATAGACAGGGTGAAAATTCAGAGAGAGTCCCATTGACTCAGATGCACGTTCGTCCTGGGGATAGACTGGGGAGAAAGGTCAGAGAGAGTCCCATTGACTCAGATACACACTGGTCCTGGGGGACTGGGGAGAAAGTTCAGAGAGAGTCCCATTGATTCAGATACATACTGGTCCTGGGGATAGACTGGGGAGAAAGGTAAGAGAGCGTCCCATTGACTCAGATACACACTGGTCCTGGGGATAGACTGGGGATAACGGTCAGAGAGTGTCCCATTGACTCAGATAAACACTGGTCCTGGGGATAGACTGGGTAGAAAAGTCAGAGAGTCCCATTGACTCAGATACACACTGGTCCTGGGGGTCTGGGGAGAAAGGTCAGAGGGAGTCCCATTGACTCAGATACACACTGGTCCTGGGGGACGGGGGAGAAAGGTCAGAGAGAGTCCCATTGATTCAGGTGCACACTGGTCCTGGGGGACTGGGGAGAAAGGTGAGAGAGAGTCCCATTGACTCAGATACACACTGGTCCTGGGTGACTGGGGAGAAAAGTCAGAGAGATTCCCATTGATTCAGGTACACACTGGTCATGGGGATAGACTGGGGAGAAAGGTCAGAGAGAGCCCCATTGACTCAGATACACACTAGTCCTGCGGGACTGGGGAGAAAGGTCAGAGAGAGACCCATTGACTCAGATAAACACTGGTCCTGGGGGACTGGGGAGAAAGGTCAGAGAGAGTCCCATTGACTCAGATAAACAGTGGTCCTGGGGATAGACTGGGGAGAAAGGTCAGAGAGAGTCCCATTGACTCAGATACATACTGGTCCTGGGGATAGACTGGGGAGAAAGGTCAGTGAGATTCTCATTGACTCAGATAAACACTGGTCCTGGGGATAGACTGGGGAGAAAGGTCAGAGAGACCCATTGATACAGATACACACTGGTCCTGGGGGTCTGGGGACAAAGGTCAGAGGGAGTTCCAATGAATCAGATACACATTGGTCCTGGGGGACTGGGGAGAAAGGTCAGAGAGAGTCCCATTGACTCAGGTACACACTGGTCCTGGGGGACTGGGGAGAAAGGTCAGAGAGTGTCCCATTGACTCAGATACACACTGGTCCTGGGGGACTGGGGAGAAAGGTCAGAGAGATTACCATTGATTCAGATACATGCTGGTCCTGGGGATAGATTGAGGAGAAAGCTCAGAGAGTCCCATTGACTCAGATACACACTGGTCCTGGGGGACTGAGGAGAAAGTTCAGAGAGAGTCCCATTGACTCAGATACACACTGGTCCTGGGGATAGACTGGGGAGAAATGTAACAGAGAGTCCCTTTGACTCAGATACACACTAGTCCTGGGGATAGAAAGGGGAGAAAGGTCAGAGAGTCCCATTGACTCAGATACACACTGGTCCTGGGGATATACTGGGGAGAAAGGTCAGAGAGACTCCCATTGACTCAGATAAACACTGGTCCTGGGGATAGACTGGGGAGAAAGCTCAGAGAGAGTCCCATTGACTCAGATACACACTGGTCCTGGGGGACTGGGGAGAAAGGTCAGAGAGAGTACCATTGACTCAGATACACACTTGTCCTGGGGACCGACTGGGGAGAAAGGTCAGAGAGAGTCCCATTGACTCAGATAAACACTGGTTCTGGGGATAGATTGGGGAGAAAGATCAAAGAGAGTCTCATTGATTCAGATAAACACTGGTCCTGGGGATAGACTGGGGAGAAAGGTCAGAGGGAGTCCCATTGACACAGATAAACACCGGTCATGGGGATCGACTGGGGAGAAAGATCAGAGAGAGTCCCATTGACACAGATACACTCTGGTCCTGGGGGACTGGGGAGAAAGGTCAGAGAGAGTCCCATTGACTCAGATAAACACTGGTCCTGGCGATAGACTGGGGGGAAAGGTCAGAGGGAATCCCACTGATTCTGATACACACTGGTCCTGGGGATAGACTGGGGAGAAAGGTCAGAGAGAGTCCCATTGACTCAGATATACACTGGTCCTGGGGATAGAATGGGGAGAAAGGTCAGAGAGAGTCCCATTGACTCAGATATACACTGGTCCTGGGGATAGATTGGGGTGAAAGGTCAGAGAGAGTCCCATTGACTCAGATACACACTGGTCCTGGGGGACTGGGGAGAAAGGTCAGAGAGAGTCCCGTTGAATCAGATACACTCTCGTCCTGGGAGACTGGGGAGAAAGGTCAGAGAGAGTCCCATTGACTCAGATACACTCTGGTCCTGGGGGACTGGGGAGAAAGGTCAGAGAGTCCCATTGACTCAGATACACATTGGTCCTGGGGGATATACTGGGGAGAAAGTTCAGAGAGATTCCCATTGACTCAGATAAACACTGGTCCTGGGGATAGACTGGGGAGAAACGTCAGGATGAGTCCCATTGACTCAGATACACACTGGTCCTGGGGGACTGGGGAGAAATGTCATAGAGAGTCCCATTGACTCAGGTACACACTGGTCCTGGGGATAGACAGGGTGAAAGTTCAGAGAGAGTCCCATTGACTCAGATACACGTTGGTCCTGGGGATAGACTGGGGAGAAAGGTAAAAGAGAGTCCCATTGTCTCAGATACACACTGGTCCTGGGGGACTGGGGAGAAAGGTCAGAGAGAGTACCATTGACTCAGATACACACTGGTCCTGGGGATCGACAGGGGAGAAAGGTCAGAGAGAGTCCCATTGACTCAGATAAACACTGGTCCTGGGGATAGATTGGGGAGAAAGTTCAGAGAGAGTCCCATTGATTCAGATAAACACTGGTCCTGGGGAGAGACTGGGGAGAAAGATCAGAGAGCGTCCCATTGACACAGATACACTCTGGTCCTGGGGATAGACTGGGGAGAAAGGTCAGAGAGAGTCCCATTGACTCAGATATACACTGGTCCTGGGGATAGACTGGGGAGAAAGTTCAGAGAGAGTCCCATTGACTCAGATACACACTGGTCCTGGGGGACTGGGGAGAAAGGTCAGAGAGAGTCCCATTGACTCAGATAAACTCTGGTCCTGGGGGACTGGGGAGAAAGATCAGAGAGAGTCCCATTGACTCAGATACACTCTCGTCCTGGGGGAGTAGGGAGAAAGTTCAGAGAGAGTTCCATTGATTCAGATACACTCTGGTCCTGGGGGACTGGGAAGAAAGGTCAGAGAGAGTCCCATTGACTAAGATTCACACTGGTCCTGGGGGATAGACTGGGGAGAAAGGTCAGAGAGATTCCCATTGACTCAGATAAACACTGGTCCTGGGGATAGACTGGGGAGAAACGTCAGAGAGAGTCCCATTGATTCAGATACACACTGGTCCTGGGGGACTGGGGAGAAATGTCATAGAGAGACCCATTGACTCAGGTACACACTGGTCCTGGGGGTAGACTGTGGAGAAAGGTCAGAGAGAGTCCCATTGACTCAGATACACGTTGGTCCTGGGGAGAGACTGGGGAGAAAGGTCAGAGAGAGTCCAATTGACTAGGATACACACTGGTTCTGGGGGACTGGGGAGAAAGTTCAGAGAGAGTCCCATTGACTCAGATACACACTGGTCCTGGGGATAGACTGGGGAGAAAGGTCAGAGAGTCCCATTGACTCAGATACACACTGGTCCTGCGGGTCAGGGGAGAAAGGTCAGAGAGAATCCCATTTACTCAGATACACACTGGTCCAGGGGGACTGAGGAGAAAGTTGAGCGAGAGTCCCATTGACTCAGGTACACACTGGTCCTGGGGGACTGGGGAGAAAGATCAGAGAGCGTCCCATTGACTCAGATACACACTGGTCCTGGGGGACTGGGGAGAAAGGTCAGAGAGAGACCCATTGACTCAGATAAACACTGGTCCTGGGGGACTGGGGAGAAAGGTCAGAGAGAGTTCCATTGACTCAGATAAACACTGGTCCTGGGGATAGACTGGGGAGAAAGGTCAGAGAGAGTCCCATTGACTCAGATCCACACTGGTCCTGGGGATAGACTGGGGAGAATGGTCAGAGGCAGTCCCATTGACTCAGATGCACACTGGTCCAGGGGAGAGACTGGGGAGAAAGTTCAGAGAGAGTCCAATTGACTCAGATACACACTGGTCCTGGGGATAGAGAGGGGAGAAAGGTCAGAGAGATTCCCATTGACTCAGATACACACTGGTCCTGGGGGACTGGGGAGAAAGGTCAGAGAGATTCCCATTGACTCAGGTACACACTAGTCCTGGGGGACTGGGGAGAAACGTCAGAGAGAGACCCATTGACTCAGATAAACACTGGTCCTGGGGGACTGGGGAGAAATGTCAGAGAGAGTCCCATTGAGTCAGATACACAGTGGTCCTGGGGATAGACTGGGGAGAATGGTCAGAGACAGTCCCATTGACTCAGATGCACACTGGTCCAGGGGAGAGACTGGGGAGAAAGGTCAGAGAGAGTCCAATTGACTCAGATACACACTGGTCCTGGGGATAGAGAGGGGAGAAAGGTCAGAGAGAGTCCCATTAACTCGGATACACATTGGTCCTGGGGATAGACTGGGGAGAAATGTCAGGGAAAGTCCCATTGACTCAGATACACACTGGTCCTGGGGGATAGACTGGGGAGAAAGGTCAGAGAGTCCCATTGACTCAGATACACACTGGTCCTGGGTGAAAAACTGGGGAGAAAGGTCAGAGAGATTCCCATTGACTCAGATGAACACTGGTCCTGGGGATAGACTGGGGAGAAACGTCAGAGAGAGTCCCATTGACTCAGATACACACTGGTCCTGGGGGACTGGGGAGAAATGTCATAGAGAGTCCCATTGACTCAGGTACACACTGGTCCTGGGGATAGACAGGGTGAAAATTCAGAGAGAGTCCCATTGACTCAGATGCACGTTGGTCCTGGGGATAGACTGGGGAGAAAGGTCAGAGAGAGTCCCATTGACTCAGATACACACTGGTCCTGGGGGACTGGGGAGAAAGTTCAGAGAGAGTCCCATTGATTCAGATACATACTGGTCCTGGGGATAGACTGGGGAGAAAGGTAAGAGAGCGTCCCATTGACTCAGATACACACTGGTCCTGGGGATAGACTGGGGATAACGGTCAGAGAGTGTCCCATTGACTCAGATAAACACTGGTCCTGGGGATAGACTGGGTAGAAAGGTCAGAGAGTCCCATTGACTCAGATACACACTGGTCCTGGGGGTCTGGGGAGAAAGGTCAGAGGGAGTCCCATTGACTCAGATACACACTGGTCCTGGGGGACGGGGGGGAAATGTCAGAGGGAGTCCCATTGATTCAGGTACACACTGGTCCTGGGGGATAGACTGGGGAGAAAGGTCAGAGAGATTCCCATTGACTCAGATAAACACTGGTCCTGGGGATAGACTGGGGAGAAACGTCAGAGAGAGTCCCATTGACTCAGGTACACACTGGTCCTGGGGATAGACTGTCGAGAAAGGTCAGAGAGAGTCCCATTGACTCAGATACACGTTGGTCCTGGGGAGAGACTGGGGAGAAAGGTCAGAGAGAGTCCAATTGACTAGGATACACACTGGTTCTGGGGGACTGGGGAGAAAGTTCAGAGAGAGTCCCATTGACTCAGATACACACTGGTCCTGGGGATAGACTGGGGAGAAAGGTAAGAGAGAGTCCCATTGACTCAGATACACACTGGTCCTGGGAACAGACTGGGGAGAAAGTTCAGAGAGTGTCCCATTGACTCAGATAAACACTGGTCCTGGGGATAGACTGGGGAGAAAGATCAGAGAGAGTCCCATTGACTCAGATCCACATTGGTCCTGGGGATAGACTGGGGAGAATGGTCAGAGGCAGTCCCATTGACTCAGATGCACACTGGTCCAGGGGAGAGACTGGGGAGAAAGGTCAGAGAGAGTCCAATTGACTCAGATACACACTGGTCCTGGGGATAGAGAGGGGAGAAAGGTCAGAGAGTGTCCCATTGACTCAGATACACACTGGTCCTGGGGATAGACTAGGGAGAAAGGTCAGAGAGAGTCCCATTGACTCAGATACACACTGGTCCTGGGGGATAGACTGGGGAGAAAGGTCAGAGAGTCCAATTGACTCAGATACACACTGGTCCTGGGGGATATAATGGGAGAAAGGTCAGAGAGATTCCCATTGACTCAGATACACACTGGTCCTGGGGGACTGGGGAGAAATGTCAGAGAGATTCCCATTGACTCAGGTACACACTTGTCCTGGGGGACTGGGGAGAAACGTCAGAGAGAGACCCATTGACTCAGATAAACACTGGTCCTGGGGGACTGGGGAGAAATGTCAGAAAGAGTCCCATTGACTCAGATACACACTGGTCCGGGGGATAGACTGGGGAGAATGGTCAGAGACAGTCCCATTGACTCAGATGCACACTGGTCCAGGGGAGAGACTGGGGAGAAAGGTCAGAGAGAGTCCAATTGACTCAGATACACACTGGTCCTGGGGATAGAGAGGGGAGAAAGGTCAGAGAGAGTCCCATTAACTCGGATACACATTGGTCCTGGGGATAGACTGGGGAGAAATGTCAGGGAAAGTCCCATTGACTCAGATACACACTGGTCCTGGGGGATAGACTGGGGAGAAAGGTCAGAGAGTCCCATTGACTCAGATACACACTGGTCCTGGGGGAAATACTGGGGAGAAAGGTCAGAGAGATTCCCATTGACTCAGATGAACACTGGTCCTGGGGATAGACTGGGGAGAAACGTCAGAGAGAGTCCCATTGACTCAGATACACACTGGTCCTGGGGGACTGGGGAGAAATGTCATAGAGAGTCCCATTGACTCAGGTACACACTGGTCCTGGGGACAGACAGGGTGAAAATTCAGAGAGAGTTCCATTGACTCAGATGCACGTTGGTCCTGGGGATAGACTGGGGAGAAAGGTCAGAGAGAGTCCCATTGACTCAGATACACACTGGTCCTGGGGGACTGGGGAGAAAGTTCAGAGAGAGTCCCATTGATTCAGATACATACTGGTCCTGGGGATAGACTGGGGAGAAAGGTAAGAGAGCATCCCATTGACTCAGATACACACTGGTCCTGGGGATAGACTGGGGATAACGGTCAGAGAGTGTCCCATTGACTCAGATAAACACTGGTCCTGGGGATAGACTGGGTAGAAAGGTCAGAGAGTCCCATTGACTCAGATACACACTGGTCCTGGGGGTCTGGGGAGAAAGGTCAGAGGGAGTCCCATTGACTCAGATACACACTGGTCCTGGGGGACGGGGGGGAAATGTCAGAGGGAGTCCCATTGATTCAGGTACACACTGGTCCTGGGGGACTGGGGAGAAAGGTCAGAGAGAGTCCCATTGACTCAGATACACACTGATCCTGGGGGACTGGGGAGAAAGGTCAGAGAGATTCCCATTGATTCAGGTACACACTGGTCATGGGGATAGACTGGGGAGAAAGGTCAGAGAGAGCCCCATTGACTCAGATACACACTAGTCCTGGGGGACTGGGGAGAAAGGTCAGAGAGAGACCCATTGACTCAGATAAACACTGGTCCTGGGGGACTGGGGAGAAAGGTCAGAGAGAGTCCCATTGACACAGATACACACTGGTCCTGGGGATAGACTGGGGAGAAAGGTTAGAGAGCGTCCCATTGACTCAGATACACACTGGTCCTGGGGATAGACTGGGGAGAAAGGTCAGAGAGCGTCCCATTGACTCAGATAAACACTGGTCCTGGGGATAGACTGGGGAGAAAGGTCAGACAATCCCATTGACTCAGATAAACAGTGGTCCTGGGGATAGACTGGGGAGAAAGGTCAGAGAGAGTCCCATTGACTCACATACATACTGGTCCTGGGGATAGACTGGGGAGAAAGGTCAGTGAGAGGCCCATTGACTCAGATAAACACTGGTCCTGGGGATAGACTGGGGAGAAAGGTCAGAGCGACCCATTGACTCAGATACACACTGGTCCTGGGGGTCTGGGGAGAAAGGTCAGAGGGAGTTCCATTGACTCAGATACACACTGGTCCTGGGGGACTGGGGAGAAAGGTCAGAGAGAGTCCCATTGATTCAGATACACACTGGTCCTGGGGGACTGGGGAGAAAGGTCAGAGAGATTACCATTGATTCAGATACATACTGGTCCTGGGGATAGACTGGGGAGAAAGGTCAGAGAGTCCCATTGACTCAGATACACACTGGTCCTGGGGGGAATACTGTGGAGAAATGTCAGAGAGATTCCCATTGACTCAGATAAACACTGGTCCTGGGGATAGACTGGGGAGAAAGGTCAGAGCGACCCATTGACTCAGATACACACTGGTCCTGGGGGTCTGGGGAGAAAGGTCAGAGGGAGTTCCATTGACTCAGATACACACTGGTCCTGGGAGACTGGGGAGAAAGGTCAGAGAGTCCCATTGACTCAGTTACATACTGGTCCTCGGGATAGACTGGGGAGAAAGGTCAGAGAGATTCCCATTGACTCAGATACACACTGGTCCTGGGGGACTGGGGAGAAATGTCATAGAGAGTCCCATTGACTCAGGTACACACTGGTCCTGGGGATAGACAGGGTGAAAATTCAGAGAGAGTCCCATTGACTCAGATGCACGTTGGTCCTGGGGATAGACTGGGGAGAAAGGTCAGAGAGAGTACCATTGACTCAGATACACACTGGTCCTGGGGGACTGGGGAGAAAGTTCAGAGAGTGTCCCATTGATTCAGATACATACTGGTCCTGGGGATAGACTGGGGAGAAAGGTCAGAGAGAGTCCCATTGACTCAGATAAACACTGGTCCTGGGGATAGACTGGGGAGAACGGTCAGAGAGTGCCCCATTGACTCAGATAAACACTGGTCCTGGGGATAGACTGGGGAGAAAGGTCAGAGAGTCCCATTGACTCAGATACACAGTGGTCCTGGGGGTCTGGGGAGAAAGATCAGAGGGAGTCCAATTGACTCAGATACACACTGGTCCTGGGGGACGGGGGAGAAATGTCAGAGAGAGTCCCTTTGATTCAGGTACACACTGGTCCTGGGGGACTGGGGAGAAAGGTCAGAGTGATTCCCATTGACTCAGATACACACTGCTCCTGGGGGACTGGGGAGAAAGGTCAGAGAGATTCCCATTGATTCAGGTACACACTGGTCATGGGGATAGACTGGGGAGAAAGGTCAGAGAGAGCCCCATTCACTCAGATACACACTAGTCCTGGGGAACTGGGGAGAAAGGTCAGAGAGAGACCCATTGACTCAGATAAACACTGGTCCTGGGGGACTGGGGAGAAAGGTCAGAGAGAGTCCCATTGACTCAGATAAACAGTGGTCCTGGGGGACTGGGGAGAAAGGTCAGAGAGAGACCCATTGACTCAGATAAACACTGGTCCTGGGGGACTGGGGAGAAAGGTCAGAGAGAGTTCCATTGACTCAGATAAACACTGGTCCTGGGGATAGACTGGGGAGAAAGGTCAGAGAGAGTACCATTGACTCAGATCCACACTGGTCCTGGGGATAGACTGGGGAGAATGGTCAGAGACAGTCCCATTGACTCAGATGCACACTGGTCCAGGGGAGAGACTGGGGAGAAAGGTCAGAGAGAGTCCAATGGACTCAGATACACACTGGTCCTGGGGATAGAGAGGGGAGAAAGGTCAGAGAGAGTCCCATTGACTCAGATACACACTGGTCCTGGGGATAGACTGGGGAGAAAGGTCAGAGAGAGTCCCATTGACTCAGATACACACTGGTCCTGGGGGATAGACTGGGGAGAAAGGTCAGAGAGTCCAATTGACTCAGATACACACTGGTCCTGGGGGATATAATGGGTGAAAGGTCAGAGAGATTCCCATTGACTCAGATACACACTGGTCCTGGGGGACTGGGGAGAAAGGTCAGAGAGATTCCCATTGACTCAGTTACACACTAGTCCTGGGGGACTGGGGAGAAACGTCAGAGAGAGACCCATTGACTCAGATAAACACTGGTCCTGGGGGACTGGGGAGAAATGTCAGAGAGAGTCCCATTGACTCAGATACACACTGGTCCTGGGGATAGACTGGGGAGAATGGTCAGAGACAGTCCCATTGACTCAGATGCACACTGGTCCAGGGGAGAGACTGGGGAGAAAGGTCAGAGAGAGTCCAATTGACTCAGATACACACTGGTCCTGGGGATAGAGAGGGGAGAAAGGTCAGAGAGAGTCCCATTGACTCGGATACACATTGGTCCTGGGGATAGACTGGGGAGAAATGTCAGGGAAAGTCCCATTGACTCAGATACACACTGGTCCTGGGGGATAGACTGGGGAGAAAGGTCAGAGAGTCCCATTGACTCAGATACACACTGGTCCTGGGGGAAATACTGGGGAGAAAGGTCAGAGAGATTCCCATTGACTCAGATGAACACTGGTCCTGGGGATAGACTGGGGAGAAACGTCAGAGAGAGTCCCATTGACTCAGATACACACTGGTCCTGGGGGACTGGGGAGAAATGTCATCGAGAGTCCCATTGACTCAGGTACACACTGGTCCTTGGGATAGACAGGGTGAAAATTCAGAGAGAGTCCCATTGACTCAGATGCACGTTGGTCCTGGGGATAGACTGGGGAGAAAGGTCAGAGAGAGTCCCATTGACTCAGATACACACTGGTCCTGGGGGACTGGGGAGAAAGTTCAGAGAGAGTCCCATTGATTCAGACACATACTGGTCCTGGGGATAGACTGGGGAGAAAGGTAAGAGAGCGTCCCATTGACTCAGATACACACTGGTCCTGGGGATAGACTGGGGATAACGGTCAGAGAGAGTCCCATTGACTCAGATAAACACTGGTCCTGGGGATAGACTGGGTAGAAAGGTCAGAGAGTCCCATTGACTCAGATACACACTGGTCCTGGGGGTCTGGGGAGAAAGGTCAGAGGGAGTCCCATTGACTCAGATACACACTGGTCCTGGGGGACGGGGGGGAAATGTCAGAGGGAGTCCCATTGATTCAGGTACACACTGGTCCTGGGGGACTGGGGAGAAAGGTCAGAGAGAGTCCCATTGACTCAGATACACACTGATCCTGGGGGACTGGGGAGAAAGGTCAGAGAGATTCCCATTGATTCAGGTACACACTGGTCATGGGGATAGACTGGGGAGAAAGGTCAGAGAGAGCCCCATTGACTCAGATACACACTGGTCCTGGGGGACTGGGGAGAAAGGTCAGAGAGAGACCCATTGACTCAGATAAACACTGGTCCTGGGGGACTGGGGAGAAAGGTCAGAGAGAGTCCCATTGACACAGATAAACAGTGGTCCTGGGGATAGACTGGGGAGAAAGGTCAGAGAGAGTCCCATTGACTCAGATACATACTGGTCCTGGGGATAGACTGGGGAGAAAGGTCAGTGAGAGGCCCATTGACTCAGATAAACACTGGTCCTGGGGATAGACTGGGGAGAAAGGTCAGAGAGACCCATTGACTCAGATACACACTGGTCCTGGGGGTCTGGGGAGAAAGGTCAGAGGGAGTTCCATTAACTCAGATACACACTGGTCCTGGGGGACTGGGGAGAAAGGTCAGAGAGAGTCCCATTGATTCAGATACACACTGGTCCTGGGGGACTGGGGAGAAAGGTCAGAGAGAGTCCCATTGACACAGATAAACAGTGGTCCTGGGGATAGACTGGGGAGAAAGGTCAGAGAGAGTCCCATTGACTCAGATACATACTGGTCCTGGGGATAGACTGGGGAGAAAGGTCAGTGAGAGGCCCATTGACTCAGATAAACACTGGTCCTGGGGATAGACTGGGGAGAAAGGTCAGAGAGACCCATTGACTCAGATACACACTGGTCCTGGGGGTCTGGGGAGAAAGGTCAGAGGGAGTTCCATTAACTCAGATACACACTGGTCCTGGGGGACTGGGGAGAAAGGTCAGAGAGAGTCCCATTGATTCAGATACACACTGGTCCTGGGGGACTGGGGAGAAAGGTCAGAGAGATTACCATTGATTCAGATACATACTGGTCCTGGGGATAGACTGGGGAGAAAGGTCAGTGAGAGTCCCATTGACTCGGATACACACTAGTCCTGGGGGACTGGGGAGAAAGGTCAGAGAGAGACCCATTGACTCAGATAAACACTGGTCCTGGGGGACTGGGCAGAAAGGTCAGAGAGAGTCCCATTGACTCAGATAAACAGTGGTCCTGGGGATAGACTGGGGAGAAAGGTCAGAGAGAGTCCCATTGACTCAGATACATACTGGTCCTGGGGATAGACTGGGGAGAAAGGTCAGTGAGAGGCCCATTGACTCAGATAAACACTGGTCCTGGGGATAGACTGGGGAGAAAGGTCAGAGAGACCCATTGACTCAGATACACACTGGTCCTGGGGGTCTGGGGAGAAAGGTCAGAGGGAGTTCCATTGACCCAGATACACACTGGTCCTGGGGGACTGGGGAGAAAGGTCAGAGAGAGTCCCATTGATTCAGATACACACTGGTCCTGGGGGACTGGGGAGAAAGGTCAGAGAGATTACCATTGATTCAGATACATACTGGTCCTGGGGATAGACTGGGGAGAAAGGTCAGTGAGAGTCCCATTGACTCGGATACACATTGGTCCTGGGGATAGACTGGGGAGAAATGTCAGGGAAAGTCCCATTGACTCAGATACACACTGGTCCTGGGGGATAGACTGGGGAGAAAGGTCAGAGAGTCCCATTGACTCAGATACACACTGGTCCTGGGGGGAATACTGTGGAGAAATGTCAGAGAGATTCCCATTGACTCAGATAAACACTGGTCCTGGGGATAGACTGGGGAGAAAGGTCAGAGAGTCCCATTGACTCAGATACACACTGGTCCTGGGGGAAATACTGTGGAGAAATGTCAGAGAGATTCCCATTGACTCAGGTACACACTGGTCCTGGGGATAGACAGGGTGAAAATTCAGAGAGAGTCCCATTGACTCAGATGCACGTTGGTCCTGGGGATACACTGGGGAGAAAGGTCAGAGAGAGTCCCATTGACTCAGATACACACTGGTCCTGGGGGACTGGGGAGAAAGTTCAGAGAGTGCCCCATTGATTCAGATACATACTGGTCCTGGGGATAGACTGGGGAGAAAGGTCAGAGAGAGTCCCATTGACTCAGATAAACACTGGTCCTGGGGATAGACTGGGGAGAACGGTCAGAGAGTGCCCCATTGACTCAGATAAACACTGGTCCTGGGGATAGACTGGGGAGAAAGGTCAGAGAGTCCCATTGACTCGGATACACAGTGGTCCTGGGGGTCTGGGGAGAAAGATCAGAGGGAGTCCAATTGACTCAGATACACACTGGTCCTGGGGGACGGGGGAGAAATGTCAGAGAGAGTCCCTTTGATTCAGGTACACACTGGTCCTGGGGGACTGGGGAGAAAGGTCAGAGTGATTCCCATTGACTCAGATACACACTGCTCCTGGGGGACTGGGGAGAAAGGTCAGAGAGATTCCCATTGATTCAGGTACACACTGGTCATGGGGATAGACTGGGGAGAAAGGTCAGAGAGAGCCCCATTCACTCAGATACACACTAGTCCTGGGGGACTGGGGAGAAAGGTCAGAGAGAGACCCATTGACTCAGATAAACACTGGTCCTGGGGGACTGGGGAGAAAGGTCAGAGAGAGTCCCATTGACTCAGATAAACAGTGGTCCTGGGGATAGACTGGGGAGAAAGGTCAGAGAGACCCATTGACTCTGATACACACTGGTCCTGGGGGTCTGGGGAGAAAGGTCAGAGGGAGTCCCATTGACTCAGATACACACTGGTCCTGGGGGACTGGGGAGAAAGGTCAGAGAGAGTCCCATTGACTCAGGTACACACTGGTCCTGGGGGACTGGGGAGAAAGGTCAGTGAGAGGCCCATTGACTCAGATAAACACTGGTCCTGGGGATAGACTGGGGAGAAAGGTCAGAGAGTCCCATTGACTCAGATACACACTGGTCCTGGGGGTCTGGGGAGAAAGGTCAGAGGGAGTCACATTGACTCAGATACACACTGGTCCTGGGGGACTGGGGAGAAAGGTCAGAGAGAGTCCCATTGACTCAGGTACACACTGGTCCTGGGGGACTGGGGAGAAAGGTCAGAGAGAGTCCCATTGACTCAGATACACACTGGTCCTGGGGGACTGGGGAGAAAGTTCAGAGAGATTACCATTGATTCAGGTACACACTGGTCATGGGGATAGACTGGGGAGAAAGGTCAGAGAGAGCCCCATTGACTCAGATACACACTGGTCCTGGGGGACTGGGGAGAAAGGTCAGAGAGAGACCCATTGACTCAGATAAACACTGGTCCTGGGGGACTGGGGAGAAAGGTCAGAGAGAGTCCCATTGATCCAGATAAACACTGGTCCTGGGGATAGATTGGGGAGAAAGGTCAGAGAGAGTCCCATTGACTCAGATACACACTGGTCCTGGGGATAGACTGGGGAGAAATGTCAGAGAGAGTCCCATTGACTCAGATACACACTCGTCCTAAGGATAGACTGGGGAGAAAGGTCAGTGAGAGTCCCATTGACTCAGATACATACTGGTCATAGAAACATAGAAAATAGGTGCAGGAGTAGGCCATTCGGCCCTTCTAGCCTGCACCGCCATTCAATGAGTTCATGGCTGAACATTCAACTTCAGTACCCCATTCCTGCTTTCTCGCCATACGCCTTGATCCCCCTAGCAGTAAGGACCTCATCCAACTCCTCTTTGAAGGGAGAAAGGTCAGAGAGAGTCCCATTAACTCAGATACGCACTGGTCCTGGGGAAAGAGAGGGGAGAAAGGTCAGAGAGAGTCCCATTGACTCAGATACACACTGGTCCTGGGGACTGGGGAGAAAAGTCAGAGAGAGTCCCATTAACTCAGATACACACTGGTCCTCAGGATAGACTGGGGAGAAAGGTCAGAGAGAGTCCCATTGAGTCAGATAAACACTGGTCCTGGGGATAGACTGGGGAGAAACGTCAGAGAGAGTCCCATTGACTCAGATACCCATTGGTCCTGGGGGACTGGAGAGAAATGTCATAGAGAGTCCCATTGACTCAGGTACACACTGGTCCTGGGGATAGACAGGATGAAAATTCAGAGAGAGTCCCATTGACTCAGATGCACGTTGGTCCTGGGGATAGACTGGGGAGAAAGGTCAGAGAGTCTCATTGACTCAGATACACACTGGTCCTGGGGGTCTGGAGAGAAAGATCAGAGGGAGTCCCATTGACTCAGATACACTCTGGTACTGGGGGACGGGGGAGAAAGGTCAGAGAGAGTCCCATTGATTCAGATACATACTGGTCCTGGGGATAGACTGGGGAGAAAGGTAAGAGAGCGTCCCATTGACTCAGATACACACTGGTCCTGGGGATAGACTGGGGAGAACGGTCAGAGAGTGTCCCATTGACTCAGATAAACACTGGTCCTGGGGATAGACTGGGGAGAAAGGTCAGAGAGTCTCATTGACTCAGATACACACTGGTCCTGGGGGTCTGGGGAGAAAGATCAGAGGGAGTCCCATTGACTCAGATACACACTGGTCCTGGGGGACGGGGGAGAAAGGTCAGAGAGAGTCCCATTGATTCAGGTACACACTGGTCCTGGGGGACTGGGGAAAAAGGTCAGAGAGAGTCCCATTGACTCAGATACACACTGGTCCTGGGGGACTGGGGAGAAAGGTCAGAGAGAGACCCATTGACTCAGATAAACACTGGTCCTGGGGATAGACTGGGGAGAAAGGTCAGAGAGTCCCATTGACTCAGATACACACTGGTCCTGGGGGTCTGGGGAGAAAGGTCAGAGGGAGTCCCATTGACTCAGATACACACTGGTCCTGGAGGACTGGGGAGAAAGGTCAGAGAGAGTCCCATTGACTCAGGTACACACTGGTCCTGTGGGACTGGGGAGAAAGTTCAGAGAGAGTCCCATTGACTCAGATACACACTGGTCCTGGGGGACTGTGGAGAAAGTTCAGAGAGATTACCATTGACTCAGATACACACTGGTCATGGGGATAGACTGGGGAGAAAGGTCAGAGAGAGCCCCATTGACTCAGATAAACAGTGGTCCTGGGGATAGACTGGGGAGAAAGGTCAGAGAGAGTCCCATTGACTCAGATACATACTGGTCCTGGGGATAGACTGGGGAGAAAGGTCAGTGAGAGGCTCATTGACTCAGATAAACACTGGTCCTGGGGATAGACTGGGGAGAAATGTCAGAGAGACCCATTGACTCAGATACACACTGGTCCTGGGGGACTGGGGAGAAAGGTGAGCGAGAGTCCCATTGATTCAGGTACACACTGGTCCTGGAGGACTGGGGAGAAAGTTCAGAGAGAGTCCCATTGACTCAGATACACACTGGTCCTGGGGGACTGGGGAGAAAGGTCAGAGAGATTCCCATTGACTCAGGTACACACTGGTCCTGGGGATAGACTGGGGAGAAAGGTCAGAGAGAGTCCCATTGACTCAGATACATACTGGTCCTGGGGATAGACTGGGGAGAATTGTCAGAGACAGTCCCATTGACTCAGATGCACACTGGTCCAGGGGATAGAGAGGGGAGAAAGGTCAGAGAGAGTCCCATTGAATCAGATACACACTGGTCCTGGGGATAGACTGTGGAGAAAGGTCAGAGAGAGTCCCATTGACTCAGATACACACTGGTCCTGGGGGATAGACTGGGAGAACGGTCAGAGAGTCCCATTGACTCAGATACACACTGGTCCTGGGGGATATAATGGGAGAAAGGTCAGAGAGATTCCCATTGACTCAGATAAACACTGGTCCTGCGGATAGACTGGGGAGAAACGTCAGAGAGAGTCCCATTGACTCAGATACACACTGGTCCTGGGGGACTGGGGAGAAATGTCATAGAGAGTCCCATTGACTCAGGTACACACTGGTCCTGGGGATAGACAGAGTGAAAGTTCAGAGAGAGTCCCATTGACTCAGATAAACGTTGGTCCTGGGGATAGACTGGGGAGAAAGGTCAGAGAGAGTCCCATTGACTCAGATACACACTGGCCCTGGGGGACTGGGGAGATAGTTCAGAGAGTGTCCCATTGACTCAGATAAACACTGGTCCTCGGGATAGACTGGGGAGAAAGGTCAGAGAGTGCCATTGACTCAGGTACACACTAGTCCTGGGGGACTGGGGAGAAACGTCAGAGAGAGACCCATTGACTCAGATAAACACTGGTCCTGGGGGACTGGGGAGAAATGTCAGAGAGAGTCCCATTGACTCAGATACACACTGGTCCTGGGGATAGACTGGGGAGAATGGTCAGAGACAGTCCCATTGACTCAGATGCACACTGGTCCAGGGGAGAGACTGGGGAGAAAGGTCAGAGAGAGTCCAATTGACTCAGATACACACTGGTCCTGGGGATAGAGAGGGGAGAAAGGTCAGAGAGAGTCCCATTGACTCGGATACACATTGGTCCTGGGGATAGACTGGGGAGAAATGTCAGGGAAAGTCCCATTGACTCAGATACACACTGGTCCTGGGGGATAGACTGGGGAGAAAGGTCAGAGAGTCCCATTGACTCAGATACACACTGGTCCTGGGGGAAATACTGGGGAGAAAGGTCAGAGAGATTCCCATTGACTCAGATGAACACTGGTCCTGGGGATAGACTGGGGAGAAACGTCAGAGAGAGTCCCATTGACTCAGATACACACTGGTCCTGGGGGACTGGGGAGAAATGTCATCGAGAGTCCCATTGACTCAGGTACACACTGGTCCTTGGGATAGACAGGGTGAAAATTCAGAGAGAGTCCCATTGACTCAGATGCACGTTGGTCCTGGGGATAGACTGGGGAGAAAGGTCAGAGAGAGTCCCATTGACTCAGATACACACTGGTCCTGGGGGACTGGGGAGAAAGTTCAGAGAGAGTCCCATTGATTCAGACACATACTGGTCCTGGGGATAGACTGGGGAGAAAGGTAAGAGAGCGTCCCATTGACTCAGATACACACTGGTCCTGGGGATAGACTGGGGATAACGGTCAGAGAGAGTCCCATTGACTCAGATAAACACTGGTCCTGGGGATAGACTGGGTAGAAATGTCAGAGAGTCCCATTGACTCAGATACACACTGGTCCTGGGGGTCTGGGGAGAAAGGTCAGAGGGAGTCCCATTGACTCAGATACACACTGGTCCTGGGGGACGGGGGGGAAATGTCAGAGGGAGTCCCATTGATTCAGGTACACACTGGTCCTGGGGGACTGGGGAGAAAGGTCAGAGAGAGTCCCATTGACTCAGATACACACTGATCCTGGGGGACTGGGGAGAAAGGTCAGAGAGATTCCCATTGATTCAGGTACACACTGGTCATGGGGATAGACTGGGGAGAAAGGTCAGAGAGAGCCCCATTGACTCAGATACACACTGGTCCTGGGGGACTGGGGAGAAAGGTCAGAGAGAGACCCATTGACTCAGATAAACACTGGTCCTGGGGGACTGGGGAGAAAGGTCAGAGAGAGTCCCATTGACACAGATAAACAGTGGTCCTGGGGA
Organism: Pristiophorus japonicus; assembly: GCF_044704955.1. Lineage (NCBI taxonomy): Eukaryota > Metazoa > Chordata > Chondrichthyes > Pristiophoridae > Pristiophorus > Pristiophorus japonicus. The sequence goes on from NW_027254531.1 coordinate 1,026,704, forward strand.
TAGACTGGGGAGAAAGGTCAGAGAGAGTCCCATTGACTCAGATACATACTGGTCCTGGGGATAGACTGGGGAGAAAGGTCAGTGAGAGGCCCATTGACTCAGATAAACACTGGTCCTGGGGATAGACTGGGGAGAAAGGTCAGAGAGACCCATTGACTCAGATACACACTGGTCCTGGGGGTCTGGGGAGAAAGGTCAGAGGGAGTTCCATTAACTCAGATACACACTGGTCCTGGGGGACTGGGGAGAAAGGTCAGAGAGAGTCCCATTGATTCAGATACACACTGGTCCTGGGGGACTGGGGAGAAAGGTCAGATAGATTACCATTGATTCAGATACATACTGGTCCTGGGGATAGACTGGGGAGAAAGGTCAGTGAGAGTCCCATTGACTCGGATACACACTAGTCCTGGGGGACTGGGGAGAAAGGTCAGAGAGAGACCCATTGACTCAGATAAACACTGGTCCTGGGGGACTGGGCAGAAAGGTCAGAGAGAGTCCCATTGACTCAGATAAACAGTGGTCCTGGGGATAGACTGGGGAGAAAGGTCAGAGAGAGTCCCATTGACTCAGATACATACTGGTCCTGGGGATAGACTGGGGAGAAAGGTCAGTGAGAGGCCCATTGACTCAGATAAACACTGGTCCTGGGGATAGACTGGGGAGAAAGGTCAGAGAGACCCATTGACTCAGATACACACTGGTCCTGGGGGTCTGGGGAGAAAGGTCAGAGGGAGTTCCATTGACCCAGATACAGACTGGTCCTGGGGGACTGGGGAGAAAGGTCAGAGAGAGTCCCATTGATTCAGATACACACTGGTCCTGGGGGACTGGGGAGAAAGGTCAGAGAGATTACCATTGATTCAGATACATACTGGTCCTGGGTCATAGACTGGGGAGAAAGGTCAGTGAGAGTCCCATTGACTCGGATACACATTGGTCCTGGGGATAGACTGGGGAGAAATGTCAGGGAAAGTCCCATTGACTCAGATACACACTGGTCCTGGGGGATAGACTGGGGAGAAAGGTCAGAGAGTCCCATTGACTCAGATACACACTGGTCCTGGGGGGAATACTGTGGAGAAATGTCAGAGAGATTCCCATTGACTCAGATAAACACTGGTCCTGGGGATAGACTGGGGAGAAAGGTCAGAGAGTCCCATTGACTCAGATACACACTGGTCCTGGGGGAAATACTGTGGAGAAATGTCAGAGAGATTCCCATTGACTCAGGTACACACTGGTCCTGGGGATAGACAGGGTGAAAATTCAGAGAGAGTCCCATTGACTCAGATGCACGTTGGTCCTGGGGATACACTGGGGAGAAAGGTCAGAGAGAGTCCCATTGACTCAGATACACACTGGTCCTGGGGGACTGGGGAGAAAGTTCAGAGAGTGCCCCATTGATTCAGATACATACTGGTCCTGGGGATAGACTGGGGAGAAAGGTCAGAGAGAGTCCCATTGACTCAGATAAACACTGGTCCTGGGGATAGACTGGGGAGAACGGTCAGAGAGTGCCCCATTGACTCAGATAAACACTGGTCCTGGGGATAGACTGGGGAGAAAGGTCAGAGAGTCCCATTGACTCAGATACACAGTGGTCCTGGGGGTCTGGGGAGAAAGATCAGAGGGAGTCCAATTGACTCAGATACACACTGGTCCGGGGGGACGGGGGAGAAATGTCAGAGAGAGTCCCTTTGATTCAGGTACACACTGGTCCTGGGTGACTGGGGAGAAAGGTCAGAGTGATTCCCATTGACTCAGATACACACTGCTCCTGGGGGACTGGGGAGAAAGGTCAGAGAGATTCCCATTGATTCAGGTACACACTGGTCATGGGGATAGACTGGAGAGAAAGGTCAGAGAGAGCCCCATTCACTCAGATACACACTAGTCCTGGGGGACTGGGGAGAAAGGTCAGAGAGAGACCCATTGACTCAGATAAACACTGGTCCTGGGGGACTGGGGAGAAAGGTCAGAGAGAGTCCCATTGACTCAGATAAACAGTGGTCCTGGGGATAGACTGGGGAGAAAGGTCAGAGAGACCCATTGACTCTGATACACACTTGTCCTGGGGGTCTGGGGAGAAAGGTCAGAGGGAGTCCCATTGACTCAGATACACACTGGTCCTGGGGGACTGGGGAGAAAGGTCAGAGAGAGTCCCATTGACTCAGGTACACACTGGTCCTGGGGGACTGGGGAGAAAGGTCAGTGAGAGGCCCATTGACTCAGATAAACACTGGTCCTGGGGATAGACTGGGGAGAAAGGTCAGAGAGTCCCATTGACTCAGATACACACTGGTCCTGGGGGTCTGGGGAGAAAGGTCAGAGGGAGTCACATTGACTCAGATACACACTGGTCCTGGGGGACTGGGGAGAAAGGTCAGAGAGAGTCCCATTGACTCAGGTACACACTGGTCCTGGGGGACTGGGGAGAAAGGTCAGAGAGAGTCCCATTGACTCAGATACACACTGGTCCTGGGGGACTGGGGAGAAAGTTCAGAGAGATTACCATTGATTCAGGTACACACTGGTCATGGGGATAGACTGGGGAGAAAGGTCAGAGAGAGCCCCATTGACTCAGATACACACTGGTCCTGGGGGACTGGGGAGAAAGGTCAGAGAGAGACCCATTGACTCAGATAAACACTGGTCCTGGGGGACTGGGGAGAAAGGTCAGAGAGAGTCCCATTGATCCAGATAAACACTGGTCCTGGGGATAGATTGGGGAGAAAGGTCAGAGAGAGTCCCATTGACTCAGATACACACTGGTCCTGGGGATAGACTGGGGAGAAATGTCAGAGAGAGTCCCATTGACTCAGATACACACTCGTCCTAAGGATAGACTGGGGAGAAAGGTCAGTGAGAGTCCCATTGACTCAGATACATACTGGTCATAGAAACATAGAAAATAGGTGCAGGAGTAGGCCATTCGGCCCTTCTAGCCTGCACCGCCATTCAATGAGTTCATGGCTGAACATTCAACTTCAGTACCCCATTCCTGCTTTCTCGCCATACGCCTTGATCCCCCTAGCAGTAAGGACCTCATCCAACTCCTCTTTGAAGGGAGAAAGGTCAGAGAGAGTCCCATTAACTCAGATACGCACTGGTCCTGGGGAAAGAGAGGGGAGAAAGGTCAGAGAGAGTCCCATTGACTCAGATACACACTGGTCCTGGGGACTGGGGAGAAAAGTCAGAGAGAGTCCCATTGACTCAGATACACACTGGTCCTCAGGATAGACTGGGGAGAAAGGTCAGAGAGAGAGGCCCATTGAGTCAGATAAACACTGGTCCTGGGGATAGACTGGGGAGAAACGTCAGAGAGAGTCCCATTGACTCAGATACCCATTGGTCCTGGGGGACTGGGGAGAAATGTCATAGAGAGTCCCATTGACTCAGGTACACACTGGTCCTGGGGATAGACAGGATGAAAATTCAGAGAGAGTCCCATTGACTCAGATGCACGTTGGTCCTGGGGATAGACTGGGGAGAAAGGTCAGAGAGTCTCATTGACTCAGATACACACTGGTCCTGGGGGTCTGGAGAGAAAGATCAGAGGGAGTCCCATTGACTCAGATACACACTGGTCCTGGGGGACGGGGGAGAAAGGTCAGAGAGAGTCCCATTGATTCAGATACATACTGGTCCTGGGGATAGACTGGGGAGAAAGGTAAGAGAGCGTCCCATTGACTCAGATACACACTGGTCCTGGGGATAGACTGGGGAGAACGGTCAGAGAGTGTCCCATTGACTCAGATAAACACTGGTCCTGGGGATAGACTGGGGAGAAAGGTCAGAGAGTCTCATTGACTCAGATACACACTGGTCCTGGGGGTCTGGGGAGAAAGATCAGAGGGAGTCCCATTGACTCAGATACACACTGGTCCTGGGGGACGGGGGAGAAAGGTCAGAGAGAGTCCCATTGATTCAGGTACACACTGGTCCTGGGGGACTGGGGAAAAAGGTCAGAGAGAGTCCCATTGACTCAGATACACACTGGTCCTGGGGGACTGGGGAGAAAGGTCAGAGAGAGACCCATTGACTCAGATAAACACTGGTCCTGGGGATAGACTGGGGAGAAAGGTCAGAGAGTCCCATTGACTCAGATACACACTGGTCCTGGGGGTCTGGGGAGAAAGGTCAGAGGGAGTCCCATTGACTCAGATACACACTGGTCTTGGAGGACTGGGGAGAAAGGTCAGAGAGAGTCCCATTGACTCAGGTACACACTGGTCCTGTGGGACTGGGGAGAAAGTTCAGAGAGAGTCCCATTGACTCAGATACACACTGGTCCTGGGGGACTGTGGAGAAAGTTCAGAGAGATTACCATTGACTCAGATACACACTGGTCATGGGGATAGACTGGGGAGAAAGGTCAGAGAGAGCCCCATTGACTCAGATAAACAGTGGTCCTGGGGATAGACTGGGGAGAAAGGTCAGAGAGAGTCCCATTGACTCAGATACATACTGGTCCTGGGGATAGACTGGGGAGAAAGGTCAGTGAGAGGCTCATTGACTCAGATAAACACTGGTCCTGGGGATAGACTGGGGAGAAATGTCAGAGAGACCCATTGACTCAGATACACACTGGTCCTGGGGGACTGGGGAGAAAGGTGAGCGAGAGTCCCATTGATTCAGGTACACACTGGTCCTGGAGGACTGGGGAGAAAGTTCAGAGAGAGTCCCATTGACTCAGATACACACTGGTCCTGGGGGACTGGGGAGAAAGGTCAGAGAGATTCCCATTGACTCAGGTACACACTGGTCATGGGGATCGACTGGGGAGAAAGTTCAGAAAGAACGTCATTGACTCAGATACACACTAGTCCTCGGGGACTGGGCAGAAAGGTCAGAGAGAGACCCATTGACTCAGGTACACACTGGTCCTGGGGGACTGGGGAGAAAGGTCAGAGAGAGTTCCATTGACTCAGATAAACACTGGTCCTGGGGATAGACTGGGGAGAAAGGTCAGAGAGAGTCCCATTGACTCAGATACACACTGGTCCTGGGGATAGACTGGGGAGAATTGTCAGAGACAGTCCCATTGACTCAGATGCACACTGGTCCAGGGGATAGAGAGGGGAGAAAGGTCAGAGAGAGTCCCATTGAATCAGATACACACTGGTCCTGGGGATAGACTGTGGAGAATGGTCAGAGAGAGTCCCATTGACTCAGATACACACTGGTCCTGGGGGATAGACTGGGAGAACGGTCAGAGAGTCCCATTGACTCAGATACACACTGGTCCTGGGGGATATAATGGGAGAAAGGTCAGAGAGATTCCCATTGACTCAGATAAACACTGGTCCTGCGGATAGACTGGGGAGAAACGTCAGAGAGAGTCCCATTGACTCAGATAAACACTGGTCCTGGGGGACTGGGGAGAAAGTTCAGAGAGAGTCCCATTGACTCAGATAAACGTTGGTCCTGGGGATAGACTGGGGAGAAAGGTCAGAGAGAGTCCCATTGACTCAGATACACACTGGCCCTGGGGGACTGGGGAGATAGTTCAGAGAGTGTCCCATTGACTCAGATAAACACTGGTCCTCGGGATAGACTGGGGAGAAAGGTCAGAGAGTGCCATTGACTCAGATACACACTGGTCCTGGGGGACTGGGGAGAAATGTCATAGAGAGTCCCATTGACCCAGGTACACACTGGTCCTGGGGATAGACAGGGTGAAAGTTCAGAGAGAGTCCCATTGACTCAGATACACGTTGGTCCTGGGGATAGACTGGGGAGAAAGGTCAGAGAGAGTCCCATTGACTCAGATACACACTGGTCATGGGGATAGACTGGGGAGAAAGGTCAGAGAGAGCCCCATTGACTCAGATACACACTAGTCCTCGGGGACTGGGGAGAAAGGTCAGAGAGCGTCCCATTGACTCAGATCAACACTGGTCCTGGGGATAGACTGGGGAGACAGGTCAGAGAGAGTTCCATTGACTTAGATAAACACTGGTCCTGGGGATAGACTGGGGAGAAAGGTCAAAGAGAGTCCCATTGACTCAGATACACACTGGTCCTGGGGATAGAGAGGGGAGAAATGTCAGAGAGAGTCCCATTGACTCAGATACACACTGGTCCTGGGGATAGACTGGGGAGAAAGGTCAGAGAGAGTCCCATTGACTCAGATACACACTGGTCCTGGGGGATAGACTGGGGAGAAAGGTCAGAGAGTCCCATTGACTCAGATACACACTGGTCCTGGGGGATATAATGGGAGAAAGGTCAGAGAGATTCCCATTGACTCAGATAAACACTGGTCGTGCGGATAGACTGGGGAGAAACGTCAGAGTGAGTCCCATTTACTCAGATACACACTGGTCCTGGGGGACTGGGGAGAAATGTCATAGAGAGTCCCATTGACTCAGGTACACACTGGTCCTGGGGATAGACAGGGTGAAAGTTCAGAGAGAGTCCCATTGACTCAGATACAAGTTGGTCCTGGAGATAGACTGGGGAGAAAGGTCAGAGAGAGTCCCATTGACTCAGATAAACACTGGTCCTGGGGGACTGGGGAGAAATGTCACAGAGAGTCCCATTGACTCAGGTACACACTGGTCCTGGGGATAGACAGGGTGAAAGTTCAGAGAGAGTCCCATTGACTCAGATACACGTTGGACCAGGGGATAGACTGGGGAGAAACGTCAGAGAGAGTCCCATTGACTCAGATACACACTGGTCCTCGGGGACTGGGGAGAAATGTCACAGAGAGTCCCATTGACTCAGGTACACACTGGTCCTGGGGATAGACAGGGAGAAAGTTCAGAGAGAGACCCATTGACTCAGATACACACTGGTCCTGGGGGACTGGGGAGAAAGGTCAGAGAGATTCCCATTGACTCAGGTACACACTGGTCATGGGGATAGACTGGGGATAAAGGTCAGAAAGAGCCCCATTGAATCAGATACACACTAGTCCTCGGGGACTGGGGAGAAAGGTCAGAGAGAGTCCCAATGACTCAGATACACATTGGTCCTGGGGATAGACTGGGGAGAATTGTCAGAGACAGTCCCATTGACTCAGATGCACACTGGTCCAGGGGAGAGACTGGGGAGAAAGGTCAGAGAGTCCCATTGACTCAGATACACACTGGTCCTGGGGGATAGACTGGGGAGAAAGGTCACAGAGTCCCATTGACTCAGATACACACTGGTCCTGGGGGATATAATGGGAGAAAGGTCAGAGAGATTCCCATTGACTCAGATAAACACTGGTCCTGCGGATAGACTGGGGAGAAACGTCAGAGAGAGTCCCATTTACTCAGATACACACTGGTCCTGGGGGACTGGGGAGAAATGACATAGAGAGTCACATTGACTCAGGTACACACTGGTCCTGGGGATAGACAGGGTGAAAGTTCAGAGAGAGTCCCATTGACTCATATACACGTTGGTCCTGGGGAGAGATTGGGGAGGTAGATCAGAGAGAGTCCAATTGACTCAGATACACACTGGTCCTGGGGGACTGGGGAGAAATGACATAGAGAGTCACATTGACTCAGGTACACACTGGTCCTGGGGATAGACAGGGTGAAAGTTCAGTGAGAGTCCCATTGACTCAGATACACGTTAGTCCTGGGGATAGACTGGGGAGAAAGGTCAGAGAGAGTCCCTTTGACTCAGATACACACTGGAGCTGGGGGACTGGGGAAATAGTTCAGAGTGAGTCCCATTGACTCAGATACACACTGGTCCTGGGGATAGACTGGGGAGAAACGTCAGAGAGAGTCCCATTGACTCAGATACACACTGGTCCTGGGGGATTGGGGAGAAATGTCATAGAGAGTCCCATTGACTCAGGTACACACTGGTTCTGGGGATAGACAGGGAGAAAGGTCAGAGAGAGACCCATTGACTCAGATAAACACTGGTCCTGGGGGACTGGGGAGAAAGGTCAGAGAGAGTTCCATTGACTCAGATAAACACTGGTCCTGGGGATAGACTGGGGAGAAAGGTAAGAGAGAGTCCTATTGACTCAGATACACACTGGTCCTGGGGATAGACTGGGGAGAATTGTCAGAGACAGTCCCATTGACTCAGATGCACACTGGTCCAGGGGAGAGACTGGGGAGAAAGGTCAGAGAGAGTCCAATTGACTCAGATACACACTGGTCCTGGGGATAGAGAGGAGAGAAAGGTCAGAGAGAGTCCCATTGACTCAGATACACACTGGTCCTGGGGATAGACTGGGGAGAAAGGTCAAAGAGAGTCCCATTGACTCAGATACACACTGTTCCTGGGGGATAGACTGGGGAGAAAGGTCAGAGAGTCCCATTGACTCAGATACACACTGGTCCTGGGGGATATAATGGGAGAAAGGTCAGAGAGATTCCCATTGACTCAGATAAACACTGGTCCTGCGGATAGACTGGGGAGAAACGTCAGAGAGAGTCCCATTTACTCAGATACACACTGGTCCTGGGGGACTGGGGAGAAATGTCATAGAGATTCCCATTGACTCAGGTACACACTGGTCCTGGGGATAGACAGGGTGAAAGTTCAGAGTGAGTCCCATTGACTCAGATACACGTTGGTCCTGGGGATAGACTGGGCAGAAAGGTAAGAGAGCGTCCCATTGACTCAGATACACACTGGTCCTGGGGATAGACTGGGGAGAAAGGTAAGAGAGTGTCCCATTGACTCAGATAAACACTGGTCCTGTGGGTCTGGGGAGAAAGGTCAGAGAGAGTCCCATTGACTCAGATACACAGTGGTCCTGGGGGACTGGGGAGAAAGGTCAGAGAGAGTCCCATTGACTCAGGTACACACTGGTCCTGGGGGACTGGGGAGAAAGATCAGAGAGAGTCCCATTGACTCAGATAAACACTGGTCCTGGGGATAGACTGGGGAGAAAGGTCAGAGAGAGTCCCATTGACTCAGATACACACTGGTCCTGGGGATAGACTGGAGAGAATGGTCAGAGACAGTGCCATTGACACAGATGCACACTGGTCCATGGGAGAGACTGGGGAGAAAGGTAAGAGAGAGTCCAATTGACTCAGATACACACTGGTCCTGGGGATAGAGAGGGGAGAAAGGTCAGAGAGAGTCCCATTGACTCAGATACACATTGGTCCTGGGGATAGACTGGGGAGAAAGATCAGGGAAAGTCCCATTGACTCAGATACACACTGGTCCTGGGGGATAGACTGGGGAGAAAGGTCAGAGAGTCCCATTGACTCAGATACACACTGGTCCTGGGCGAAATACTGGGGAGAAAGTTCAGAGAGATTCCCATTGACTCAGATAAACACTGGTCCTGGGGATAGACTGGGGAGAAACGTCAGAGAGAGTCCCATTGACTCAGATACACACTGGTCCTGGGGGACTGGGGAGAAATGTCATAGAGAGTCCAATTGACTCAGGTACACACTGGTCCTGGGGATAGACAGGGTGAAAATTCAGAGAGAGTCCTATTGACTCAGATACACGTTGGTCCTGGGGATAGACTGGGGAGAAAGGTCAGAGATAGTCCCATTGACTCAGATGCACACTGGTCCTGGGGGACTGGGGAGAAAGTTCAGAGAGAGTCCCATTGACTCGGATACACACTGATCCTGGGGATAGACTGGGGAGAACGGTCAGAGAGTGTCCCATTGACTCAGATAAACACTGGTCCTGGGGATAGACTGGGGAGAAAGGTCAGAGAGTCCCATTGACTCAGAGACACACTGGACCTGGGGGTCTAGGGAGAAAGGTCAGAAGGAGTCCCATTGACTCAGATACACACTGGTCCTGGGGGACTGGGGAGAAATTTCAGAGCGAGTCCCATTGACTCAGGTACACACTGGTCCTGGGGGACTGGGGAGAAAGGTCAGAGAGAGTCCCATTAACTCAGATACACACTGGTCCTGGGGGACTGGGGAGAAAGGTCAGAGAGATTCCCATTTATTCAGGTACACACTGGTCATGGGGATATACTGGGGAGAAAGGTCAGAGAGAGTCCCATTGACTCAGATACACTCTGGTCCTGGGGGACTGGGGAGAAAGGTCAGAGAGAGTCCCATTGACTCAGATACACACTGGTCCTGGGGGATAGACTGGGGAGAAAGGTGAGAGAGTCCCATTGACTCAGAATCACACTGGTCCTGGATGATATACTGGGGAGAAAGGTCAGAGAAATTCCCATTGACTCAGATAAACACTGGTCCTGGGGATAGACTGGGGAGACACGTCAGAGAGAGTCCCATTGACTCAGATACACACTGGTCCTGGGGGACTGGGGAGAAAGTTCAGAGAGAGTCCCATTGACTCAGATACACACTGGTCCTGGGGATAGACTGGGCAGAAAGGTAAGAGAGCGTCCCATTGACTCAGATACACACTGGTCCTGGGGATAGACTGGGGAGAAAGGTAAGAGAGTGTCCCATTGACTCAGATAAACACTGGTCCTGTGGGTCTGGGGAGAAAGGTCAGAGAGAGTCCCATTGACTCAGATACACAGTGGTCCTGGGGGACTGGGGAGAAAGGTCAGAGAGAGTCCCATTGACTCAGGTACACACTGGTCCTGGGGGACTGGGGAGAAAGATCAGAGAGAGTCCCATTGACTCAGATAAACACTGGTCCTGGGGATAGACTGGGGAGAAAGGTCAGAGAGAGTCCCATTGACTCAGATACACACTGGTCCTGGGGATAGACTGGAGAGAATGGTCAGAGACAGTGCCATTGACACAGATGCACACTGGTCCATGGGAGAGACTGGGGAGAAAGGTAAGAGAGAGTCCAATTGACTCAGATACACACTGGTCCTGGGGATAGAGAGGGGAGAAAGGTCAGAGAGAGTCCCATTGACTCAGATACACATTGGTCCTGGGGATAGACTGGGGAGAAAGATCAGGGAAAGTCCCATTGACTCAGATACACACTGGTCCTGGGGGATAGACTGGGGAGAAAGGTCAGAGAGTCCCATTGACTCAGATACACACTGGTCCTGGGCGAAATACTGGGGAGAAAGTTCAGAGAGATTCCCATTGACTCAGATAAACACTGGTCCTGGGGATAGACTGGGGAGAAACGTCAGAGAGAGTCCCATTGACTCAGATACACACTGGTCCTGGGGGACTGGGGAGAAATGTCATAGAGAGTCCAATTGACTCAGGTACACACTGGTCCTGGGGATAGACAGGGTGAAAATTCAGAGAGAGTCCTATTGACTCAGATACACGTTGGTCCTGGGGATAGACTGGGGAGAAAGGTCAGAGATAGTCCCATTGACTCAGATGCACACTGGTCCTGGGGGACTGGGGAGAAAGTTCAGAGAGAGTCCCATTGACTCGGATACACACTGATCCTGGGGATAGACTGGGGAGAACGGTCAGAGAGTGTCCCATTGACTCAGATAAACACTGGTCCTGGGGATAGACTGGGGAGAAAGGTCAGAGAGTCCCATTGACTCAGAGACACACTGGACCTGGGGGTCTAGGGAGAAAGGTCAGAGGGAGTCCCATTGACTCAGATACACACTGGTCCTGGGGGACTGGGGAGAAATTTCAGAGCGAGTCCCATTGACTCAGGTACACACTGGTCCTGGGGGACTGGGGAGAAAGGTCAGAGAGAGTCCCATTAACTCAGATACACACTGGTCCTGGGGGACTGGGGAGAAAGGTCAGAGAGATTCCCATTTATTCAGGTACACACTGGTCATGGGGATATACTGGGGAGAAAGGTCAGAGAGAGTCCCATTGACTCAGATACACTCTGGTCCTGGGGGACTGGGGAGAAAGGTCAGAGAGAGTCCCATTGACTCAGATACACACTGGTCCTGGGGGATAGACTGGGGAGAAAGGTGAGAGAGTCCCATTGACTCAGAATCACACTGGTCCTGGATGATATACTGGGGAGAAAGGTCAGAGAAATTCCCATTGACTCAGATAAACACTGGTCCTGGGGATAGACTGGGGAGACACGTCAGAGAGAGTCCCATTGACTCAGATACACACTGGTCCTGGGGGACTGGGGAGAAAGTTCAGAGAGAGTCCCATTGACTCAGATACACACTGGTCCTGGAGATAGACTGGGGAGAAAGGTAAGAGAGCGTCCCATTGACTCAGATACACACTGGTCCTGGGGATAGACTGGGGAGAAAGGTCAGAGAGTCCCATTGACTCAGATACACACTGGTCCTGCGGGTCTGGGGAGAAAGGACAGAGAGAGTCCCATTGACTCAGATACACACTGGTCCTGGGGGACTGGGGAGAAAGGTCAGTGAGAGTCCCATTGACTCAGGTACACACTGGTCCTGGGGGACTGGCGAGAAAGATCAGAGAGAGTCCCATCGACTCAGATGCACACTGGTCCTGGGGGACTGGGGAGAAAGGTCAGAGAGATTCCCACTGACTCAGGTACACACTGGTCATGGGGATAGACTGGGGAGAAAGGTCAGAGAGAGCCCCATTGACTCAGATACACACTAGTCCTGGGGGACTGGGGAGAAAGGTCAGAGAGATTCCCATTGACTCAGATAAACACTGGTCCTGGGGATAGACTGGGGAGAAACGTCAGAGAGAGTCCCATTGACTCAGATACACACTGGTCCTGGGGGACTGGGGAGAAATGTCATAGAGAGTCCAATTGACTCAGATACACACTGGTCCTGGGGATAGAGAGGGGAGAAAGGTCAGAGAGAGTCCCATTGACTCAGATACACATTGGTCCTGGGGATAGACTGGGGAGAAAGGTCATGGAAAGTCCCATTGACTCAGATACACACTGGTCCTGGGGGATAGACTGGGGAGAAAGGTCAGAGAGTCCCATTGACTCAGATACACACTGGTCCTGGGGGAAATACTGGGGAGAAAGTTCAGAGAGATTCCCATTGACTCAGATAAACACTTGTCCTGGGGATAGACTGGGGAGAAACGTCAGAGAGAGTCCCATTGACTCAGATACACACTGGTCCTGGGGGACTGGGGAGAAATGTCATGGAGAGTCCAATTGACTCAGGTACACACTGGTCCTGGGGATAGACAGGGTGAAAATTCAGAGAGAGTCCCATTGACTCAGGTACACACTGGTCCTGGGGGACTGGCGAGAAAGATCAGAGAGAGTCCCATCGACTCAGATGCACACTGGTCCTGGGGGACTGGGGAGAAAGGTCAGAGAGATTCCCACTGACTCAGGTACACACTGGTCATGGGGATAGACTGGGGAGAAAGGTCAGAGAGAGCCCCATTGACTCAGATACACACTAGTCCTGGGGGACTGGGGAGAAAGGTCAGAGAGATTCCCATTGACTCAGATAAACACTGGTCCTGGGGATAGACTGGGGAGAAACGTCAGAGAGAGTCCCATTGACTCAGATACACACTGGTCCTGGGGGACTGGGGAGAAATGTCATAGAGAGTCCAATTGACTCAGATACACACTGGTCCTGGGGATAGAGAGGGGAGAAAGGTCAGAGAGAGTCCCATTGACTCAGATACACATTGGTCCTGGGGATAGACTGGGGAGAAAGGTCAGGGAAAGTCCCATTGACTCAGATACACACTGGTCCTGGGGGATAGACTGGGGAGAAAGGTCAGAGAGTCCCATTGACTCAGATACACACTGGTCCTGGGGGAAATACTGGGGAGAAAGTTCAGAGAGATTCCCATTGACTCAGATAAACACTTGTCCTGGGGATAGACTGGGGAGAAACGTCAGAGAGAGTCCCATTGACTCAGATACACACTGGTCCTGGGGGACTGGGGAGAAATGTCATGGAGAGTCCAATTGACTCAGGTACACACTGGTCCTGGGGATAGACAGGGTGAAAATTCAGAGAGAGTCCCATTGACTCAGATACACGTTGGTCCTGGGGATAGACTGGGGAGAAAGGTCAGAGATAGTCCCATTGACTCAGATGCACACTGGTCCTGGGGGACTGGGGAGAAAGTTCAGAGAGAGTCCCATTGACTCGGATAAACACCGGTCCTGGGGATAGACTGGGGAGAAAGGTCAGAGAGTCCCATTGACTCAGATACACACTGGTCCTGGGGATAGACTGGGGAGAACGGTCAGAGAGTGTCCCATTGACTCAGATCAACACCGGTCCTGGGGATAGACTGGGGAGAAAGGTCAGAGAGTCCCATTGACTCAGATACACACTGGTCCTGGGGGTTTGGGGAGAAATGTCAGAGGGAGTCCCATTGACTCAGATACACACTGGTCCTGGGGGACTGGGGAGAAAGTTCAGAGAGAGTCCCATTGACTCAGGTACACACTGGTCCTGGGGGACTGGGGAGAAAGGTCAGAGAGAGTCCCATTGACTCAGATACACACTGGTCCTGGGGGACTGGGGAGAAAGGTCAGAGAGATTCCCATTTATTCAGGTACACACTGGTCATGGGGATATACTGGGGAGATAGGTCAGAGAGATTCCCATTGATTCAGATACACTCAGGTCCTGGGGGACTGGGGAGAAACGTCAGAGAGAGTCCCATTGACTCAGATACACTCTCGTCCTGGGGGACTGGGGAGAAAAGTCAGAGAGAGTCCCATTGTCTCAGATACACACTGGTCCTGGGGGATAGACTGGGGAGAAAGGTGAGAGAGTCCCATTGACTCAGAATCACACTGGTCCTGGATGATATACTGGGGAGAAAGGTCAGAGAAATTCCCATTGACTCAGATAAACACTGGTCCTGGGGATAGACTGGGGAGACACGTCAGAGAGAGTCCCATTGACTCAGATACACACTGGTCCTGGGGGACTGGGGAGAAGGTTCAGAGAGAGTCCCATTGACTCAGATACACACTGGTCCTGGGGATAGACTGGGGAGAAAGGTAAGAGAGCGTCCCATTGACTCAGATACACATTGGTCCTGGGGATAGACTGGGGAGAAAGGTCAGAGAGTCCCATTGACTCAGATACACACTGGTCCTGCGGGTCTGGGGAGAAAGGACAGAGAGAGTCCCATTGACTCAGATACACACTGGTCCTGGGGGACTGGGGAGAAAGGTCAGTGAGAGTCCCATTGACTCAGGTACACACTGGTCCTGGGGGACTGGCGAGAAAGATCAGAGAGAGTCCCATCGACTCAGATGCACACTGGTCCTGGGGGACTGGGTAGAAAGGTCAGAGAGATTCCCATTGACTCAGGTACACACTGGTCATGGGGATAGACTGGGGAGAAAGTTCAGAGAGAGCCCCATTGACTCAGATACACACTAGTCCTGGGGGACTGGGGAGAAAGGTCAGAGAGAGACCCATTGACTCAGATAAACACTGGTCCTGGGGGACTGGGGAGAAAGGTCAGAGAGAGTCCCATTGACTCAGATAAACACTGGTCCTGGGGATAGACTGGGGAGAAAGGTCAGAGAGAGTCCCATTGACTCAGATACACACTGGTCCTGGGGATAGACTGGGGAGAATGGTCAGAGACAGTCCCATTGACTCAGATGCACACTGGTCCAGGGGAGAGACTGGGGAGAAAGGTCAGAGAGAGTCCAATTGACTCAGATACACACTGGTCCTGGGGATAGAGAGGGGAGAAAGGTCAGAGAGAGTCCCACTGACTCAGATACACACTGGTCCTGGGGATAGACTGGGGAGAAAGTTCAGCGAGAGTCCCATTGACTCAGATACACACTGGTCCTGGGGGACTGGGGAGAAAGGTCAGAGAGATTCCCATTGACTCAGGTACACACTAGTCTTGGGGGACTGGGGAGAAAGGTCAGCGAGAGACCCATTGACTCAGATAAACACTGGTCCTGGTGGACTGGGGAGAAATGTCAGAGAGAGTCCCATTGACTCAGATAAACACTGGTCCTGGGGATAGACTGGGGAGAAAGGTCAGAGAGAGTCCCATTGACTCCGATACACACTGGTCCTGGGGATAGACTGGGGAGAATGGTCAGAGACAGTTCCATTGACTCAGATGCACACTGGTCCAGGGGAGAGACTGGGGAGAAAGGTCAGAGAGAGTCCAATTGACTCAGATACACACTGGTCCTGGGGATAGAGAGGGGAGAAAGGTCAGAGAGAGTCCCATTGACTCAGATACACATTGGTCCTGGGGATAGACTGGGGAGAAAGGTCAGGGAAAGTCCCATTGACTCAGATACACACTGGTCCTGGGTGATATACTGGGGAGAAAGGTCAGAGAGTTTCCCATTGACTCAGATAAACACTGGTCCTGGGGATAGACTGGGGAGAAACGTCAGAGAGAGTCCCATTGACTCAGATACACACTGGTCCTGGGGGACTGGGGAGAAATGTCATAGAGAGTCCCATTGACTCAGGTACACACTGGTCCTGGGGATAGACAGGGTGAAAGTTCAGAGAGAGTGCCATTGACTCAGATACACGTTGGTCCTGGGGATAGACTGGGGAGAAATGTCAGAGAGAGTCCCATTGACTCAGATACACTCTGGTCCTGGGGGACTGGGGAGAAATGTCAGAGAGAGTCCCATTGACACAGATACACACTGGTCCTGGTGATAGACTGGGAAGAAAGGTCAGAGAGAGTCCCATTGACTCAGATACACACTGGTCCTGGGTGATATACTGGGGAGAAAGGTCAGAGAGATTCCCATTGACTCAGATAAACACTGGTCCTGGGGATAGACTGGGGAGAAACGTCA
Source organism: Pristiophorus japonicus (assembly GCF_044704955.1). Taxonomy (NCBI): domain Eukaryota; kingdom Metazoa; phylum Chordata; class Chondrichthyes; family Pristiophoridae; genus Pristiophorus; species Pristiophorus japonicus. The sequence goes on from NW_027254531.1 coordinate 1,043,276, forward strand.
GAGAGAGTCCAATTGACTCAGATACACACTGGTCCTGGGGATAGACAGGGTGAAAGTTCAGAGAGAGTCCCATTGACTCAGATACACATTGGTCCTGGGGATAGACTGGGGAGGAAGGTCAGAGAGAGTCCCATTGACTCAGATACACACTGGTTCTGGGGGACTGGGGAGAAAGTTCAGAGAGAGTCCCATTGACTCAGATACACACTGGTCCTGGGGATAGACTGGGGAGAAAGGTTAGAGAGCGTCCCATTGACTCAGATACACACTGGTCCTGGGGATAGACTGGGGAGAAAGGTCAGAGAGCGTCCCATTGACTCAGATAAACACTGGTCCTGGGGATAGACTGGGGAGAAAGGTCAGACAATCCCATTGACTCAGATACACACTGTTCCTGCGGGTCTGGGGAGAAAGGTCAGAGAGAGTCCCATTGACTCAGTTACAATCTGGTCCTGGGGGACTGGGGAGAAAGGTCAGAGAGATTCCCATTGACTCAGGTACACACTGGTCATGGGGATAGACTGGGGAGAAAGGTCAGAGAGAGCCCCATTGACTCAGATACACACTAGTCCTCGGGGACTGGGGAGAAAGGTCAGAGACCCATTGACTCAGATAAACACTGGTCCTGGGGGACTGGGGAGAAAGGTTAGAGAGAGTTCCATTGACTCAGATAAACACTGGTCCTGGGGATAGACTGGGGAGAAAGGTCAGAGAGAGTCCCATTGACTCAGATACACACTGGTCCTGGGGATAGACTGGGGAGAATTGTCAGAGACAGTCCCATTGACTCAGATGCACACTGGTCCAGGGGAGAGACTGGGGAGAAAGGTCAGAGAGAGTCCAATTGACTCAGATACACACTGGTCCTGGGGATAGAGAGGGGAGAAGGGTCAGAGAGAGTCCCATTGACTCAGATACACACTGGTCCTGGGGATAGCCTGGGGAGAAATGTCAGAGAGCGTCCCATTGACTCAGATACACACTGGTCCTGGGGGATAGACTGGGGAGAAAGGTCAGAGAGTCCCATTGACTCAGAAACACACTCGTCCTGGGGGTTATAATGGGAGAAAGGTCAGAGAGATTCCCATTGACTCAGATAAACACTGGTCCTGCGGATAGACTGGGGAGAAACGTCAGAGAGAGTCCCATTGACTCAGACACACATTAGTCCTGGGGATAGACTGGGGAGAAAGGTCAGGGAAAGTCCCATTGACTCAGATACACACTGGTCCTGGGTGATATACTGGGGAGAAAGTTCAGAGAGATTCCTATTGACTCAGATAAACACTGGTCCTGGGGATAGACTGGGGAGAAACGTCAGAGAGAGTCCCATTGACTCAGGTACACACTGGTCCTGGGGATAGACAGGGTGAAATTTCAGAGAGAGTGCCATTGACTCAGATACACGTTGGTCCTGGGGATAGACTGGGGAGAAATGTCAGAGAGAGTCCCATTGACTCAGATACACTCTGGTCCTGGGGGACTGGGGAGAAATGTCAGAGAGAGTCCCATTGACTCAGATACACACTGGTCCTGGTGATAGACTGGGATGAAAGGTCTGAGAGAGTCCCATTGACTCAGATACACACTGGTCCTGGGGGATAGACCGGGGAGAAAGGTCAGAGAGTCCCATTGACTCAGATACACACTGGTCCTGGGTGATATACTGGGGAGAAAGGTCAGAGAGAGTCCCATTGACTCAGATACACACTGGTTCTGGGGGAGTGGGGAGAAAGTTCAGAGAGAGTCCCATTGACTCAGATACACACTGGTCCTGGGGATAGACTGGGGAGAAAGATAAGAGAGCGTCCCATTGACTCAGATACACACTGGTCCTGGGGATAGACTGGGGAGAAAGGTCAGAGAGTGTCCCATTGACTCAGATAAACACTGGTCCTGGGGATAGACTGGGGAGAAAGATCAGAGAGTCCCATTGACTCAGATACACACTGGTCCTGCGGGTCTGGGGAGAAAGGTCAGAGAGAATCCCATTTACTCAGATACACACTGGTCCTGCGGGACTGGGGAGAAAGGTGAGCGAGAGTCCCATTGACTCAGGTACACACTGGTCCTCGGGGACTGGGGAGAAAGTTCAGAGAGAGTCCCATTGACTCAGATACAAACTGTTCCTGGGGGACTGGGGAGAAAGGTCAGAGAGATTCCCATTGACTCAGGTACACACTGGTCATGGGGATAGACTGGAGAGAAAGGTCAGAGAGAGCCCCATTGACTCAGATACACACTGGTCCTGGGGGACTGGGGAGAAAGGTCAGAAAGAGTCCCATTGACTCAGATACACACTGGTCCTGGGGATAGACTGGGGAGAATTGTCAGAGACAGTCCCATTGAATCAGATGCACACTGGTCCAGGGGAGAGACTGGGGAGAAAGTTCAGAGAAAGTCCAATTGACTCAGATACACAATGGTCCTGGGGATGGAGAGGGGAGAAAGGTCAGAGAGAGTCCCATTGAATCAGATACACACTGGTCCTGGGGATAGACTGGGGAGAAAGGTCAGAGAGAGTCCCATTGACTCAGATACACACTGGTCCTGGGGGATAGACTGGGGCGAAAGGTCAGAGAGTCCCATTGACTCAGATACACACTGGTCCTGGGGGATATAATGGGAAAAAAGTCAGAGAGATTCCCATTGACTCAGATAAACACTGGTCCTGCGGATAGACTGGGGAGAAACGTCAGAGAGAGTCCCATTGACTCAGATACACACTGGTCCTGGTGATAGACTGGGGAGAAAGGTCAGAGAGAGTCCCATTGACTCAGATACACACTGGTCCTGGGGGATAGACCGGGGAGAATAGTCAGAGAGTCCCATTGACTCAGATACACACTGGTCCTGGGTGATATACTGGGGAGAAAGGTCAGAGAGATTCCCATTGACTCAGATAAACACTGCTCCTGGGGATAGACTGGGGAGAAACGTCAGAGAGAGTCCCATTGACTCAGATACACACTGGTCCTGGGGGACTGGGGAGAAATGTCATACAGAGTCCCATTGACTCAGGTACACAATGGTCCTGGGGATAGACAGGGTGAAAGTTCAGAGAGAGTCCCATTGACTCAGATACAAGTTGGTCCTGGGGATAGACTGGGGAGAAAGGTCAGAGAGAGTCCCATTGACTCAGATACACACTGGTCCTGGGGATAGACTGGGGAGATAGTTCAGAGAGAGTCCCATTGACTCAGATACACACTGGTCCTGGGGATAGACTGGGGAGAAACGTCAGAGAGAGTCCCATTGACTCAGATACACACTTGTCCTGGGGGACTGGGGAGAAATGTCATAGAGAGTCCCATTGACTCAGGTACACACTGGTCCTGGGGATAGACAGGGTGAAAGTTCAGAGAGAGTCCCATTGACTCAGATACACGTTGGTCCTGGGGATAGACTGGGGAGAAAGGTCAGAGAGAGTCCCATTGACTCAGATACACACTGGTTCTGGGGGACTGGGGAGAAAGTTCAGAGAGAGTCCCATTGACTCAGATACACACTGGTCCTGGGGATAGACTGGGGAGAAAGGTCAGACAATCCCATTGACTCAGATACACACTGGTCCTGCGGGTCTGGGGAGAAAGGTCAGAGAGAATCCCATTTACTCAGATACACACTGGTCCTGGGGGACTGGGGAGAAAGGTGAGCGAGAGTCCCATTGACTCAGGTACACACTGGTCCTGGGGGACTGGGGAGAAAGTTCAGAGAGAGTCCCATTGACTCAGATACAATCTGGTCCTGGGGGACTGGGGAGAAAGGTCAGAGAGATTCCCATTGACTCAGGTACACACTGGTCATGGGGATAGACTGGGGAGAAAGGTCAGAGAGAGCCCCATTGACTCAGATACACACTAGTCCTCGGGGACTGGGGAGAAAGGTCAGAGACCCATTGACTCAGATAAACACTGGTCCTGGGGGACTGGGGAGAAAGGTTAGAGAGAGTTCCATTGACTCAGATAAACACTCGTCCTGGGGATAGACTGGGGAGAAAGGTCAGAGAGTCCCATTGACTCAGAGACACACTGGTCCTGCGGGTCTTGGGAGAAAGTTCAGAGAGAATCCCATTTACTCAGATACACACTGGTCCTGGGGGACTGGGGAGAAAGGTGAGCGAGAGTCCCATTGACTCAGGTACACACTGGTCCTGGGGGACTGGGGAGAAAGTTCAGAGAGAGTCCCATTGACTCAGATACACACTGGTCCTGGGGGACTGGGGAGAAAGGTCAGAGAGATTCCCATTGACTCAGATAAACACTGGTCCTGGGGGACTGGGGAGAAAGGTCAGAGAGAGTTCCATTGACTCAGGTAAACACTGGTCCTGGGGATAGACTGCGGAGAAAGTTCAGAGAGAGTCCCATTGACTCAGATACACACTGGTCCTGGGGATATACTGGGGAGAATTGTCAGAGACAGTCCCATTGACTCAGATGCACACTGGTCCAGGGGAGAGACTGGGGAGAAAGGTCAGAGAGAGTCCAATTGACTCAGATACACACTGGTCCTGGGGATAGAGAGGGGAGAAAGGTCAGAGAGAGTCCCAGTGACTCAGATACACACTGGTCCTGGGGATAGACTGGGGAGAAAGTTCAGAGAGTCCCATTGACTCAGATACACACTGGTCCTGCGGGTCTGTGGAGAAAGGTCAGAGAGAATCCCATTTACTCTGATACACACTGGTCCTGGGGGACTGGGGAGAAAGGTGAGCGAGAGTCCCATTGACTCAGGTACACACTGGTCCTGGGGGACTGGGGAGAAAGTTCAGAGAGAGTCCCATTGACTCAGATATACACTGGTCCTGGGGGACTGGGGAGAAAGGTCAGAGAGATTCCCATTGGCTCAGGTACACACTGGTCATGGGGATAGACTGGGGAGAAAGGTCAGAGAGAGCCCCATTGACTCAGATACACACTAGTCCTCAGGGACTGGGGAGAAAGGTCAGAGAGAGACCCATTGACTCAGATAAACACTGGTCCTGGGGGACTGGGGAGAAAGGTCAGAGAGAGTTACATTGACTCAGATAAACACTGGTCCTGGGGATAGACTGGGGAGAAAGGTCAGAAGAGTCCCATTGACTCAGATACACAATGGTCCTGGGGATAGACTGGGGAGAATTGTCAGAGACAGTCCCATTGACTCAGATGCACACTGGTCCAGGGGAGAGACTGGGGAGAAAGATCAGAGAGAGTCCAATTGACTCAGATACACACTGGTCCTGGGGATAGAGAGGGGAGAAAGGTCAGAGAGAGTCCCATTGACTCAGATACACACTGGTCCTGGGGATAGACTGGGGAGAAAGGTCAGAGAGAGTCCCATTGACTCAGATACACACCTTTCCTGGGGGATAGACTGGGGAGAAAGGTCAGAGAGTCCCATTGACTCAGATACACACTGGTCCTGGGGGATATAATGGGAGAAAGGTCAGAGAGATTCCCATTGACTCAGATAAACACTGGTCCTGCGGATAGACTGGGGAGAAACGTCAGAGAGAGTCCCATTGACTCAGATACACACTGGTCCTGGGTGATATACTGGGGAGAAAGGTCAGAGAGATTCCCATTGACTCAGCTAAACAATGGTCCTGGGGATAGACTGGGGAGAAACGTCAGAGAGAGTCCCATTGACTCAGATACACACTGGTCCTGGGGGACTGGGGAGAAATGTCATAGAGAGTCCCATTGACTCAGGTACACACTGGTCCTGGGGATAGACAGGGTGAAAGTTCAGAGAGAGTCCCATTGACTCAGATACACGTTGGTCCTGGGGATAGACTGGGGAGAAAGGTCAGAGAGAGTCCCATTGACTCAGATACACACTGGTTCTGGGGGACTGGGGAGAAAGTTCAGAGAGAGTCCCATTGACTCAGATACACACTGGTCCTGGGGATAGACTGGGGAGAAAGTTAAGAGAGAGTCCCATTGACTCAGATACACACTGGTCCTGGGGATAGACTGGGGAGAAAGGTCAGAGAGTGTCCCATTGACTCAGATAAACACTGGTCCTGGGGATAGACTGGGGAGAAAGGTCAGAGAGTCCCATTGACTCAGATACACACTGGTCCTGCGGGTCTGGGGAGAAAGGTCAGAGAGAATCCCATTTACTCAGATACACACTGGTCCTGGGGGACTGGGGAGAAAGGTGAGCGAGAGTCCCATTGACTCAGGTACACACTGGTCCTGGGGGACTGTGGAGAAAGTTCAGAGAGAGTCCCATTGACTCAGATACACACTGGTCCTGAGGGACAGGGGAGAAAGGTCAGAGAGATTCCCATTGACTCAGGTACACACTGGTCATGGGGATAGACTGGGGAGAAAGGTCAGAGAGAGCCCCATTGACTCAGATACACACTAGTCCTCGGGGACTGGGGAGAAAGGTCAGAGAGAGACCCATTGACTCAGATAAACACTGGTCCTGGGGGAATGGGGAGAAAGGTCAGAGACAGTTCCATTGACTCAGATAAACACTGGTCCTGGGGATAGACTGGGGAGAAAGGTCAGAGAGAGTCCCATTGACTCAGATACACACTGGTCCTGGGGATAGACTGGGGAGAATTGTCAGAGACAGTCCCATTGACTCAGATGCACACTGGTCCAGGGGGGAGACTGGGGATAAATTTCAGAGAGAGTCCAATTGACTCAGATACACACTGGTCCTGGGGATAGAGAGGGGAGATAGGTCAGAGAGAGTCCCATTGACTCAGATACACACTGGTCCTGGGGATAGACTGGGGAGAAAGGTCAGAGAGAGTCCCATTGACTCAGATACACACTGGTCCTGGGGGAGAGACTGGGGAGAAAGGTCAGAGAGTCCCATTGACTCAGATACACACTGGTCCTGGGGGATATAATGGGAGAAAGGTCAGATAGATTCCCATTGACTCAGATAAACACTGGTCCTGCGGATAGACTGGGGAGAAACGTCAGAGAGAGTCCCATTGACTCAGATACACACTGGTCTTGGTGATAGACTGGGGAGAAAGGTCAGAGAGAGTCCCATTGACTCAGATACACACTGGTCCTGGGGGATAGACCGGGGAGAAAGGTCAGAGAGTCCCATTGACTCAGATACACACTGATCCTGGGTGATATACTGGGGAGAAAGGTCAGAGAGATTCCCATTGACTCAGATAAACACTGGTCCTGGGGATAGACTGGGGAGAAATGTCAGAGAGAGTCTCATTGACTCAGATACACATTGGTCGTGGGGGATTGGGGAGAAAAGTCATAGAGAGTCCCATTGACTCAGGTTCACACTGGTCCTGGGGATGGACAGGGTGAAAGTTCAGAGAGAGTCCCATTGACTCAGGTACACGTTGGTCCTGGGGATAGACTGGGGAGAAAGGTCAGAGAGAGTCCCATTGACTCAGATACACACTGGTCCTGGGGGACTGGGGAGATAGTTCAGAGAGAGTCCCATTGACTCAGATACACACTGGTCCAGGGGATAGACTGGGGAGAAACGTCAGAGAGAGTCCCATTGACTCAGATACAAACTGGTCCTGCGGGACTGGGGAGAAATGTCATAGAGAGTCCCATTGACTCAGGTACACACTGGTCCTGGGGATAGACAGGGTGAAAGTTCTGAGAGAGTCCCATTGACTCAGATACACGTTGGTCCTGGGGATAGACTGGGGAGAAAGGTCAGAGAGAGTCCCATTGACTCAGATACACACTGGTTCTGGGGGACTGGGGAGAAAGTTCAGAGAGAGTCCCATTGACTCAGATACACACTGGTCCTGGGGATAGACTGGGGAGAAAGGTCAGAGAGTGTCCCATTGACTCAGATAAACACTGGTCCTGGGGATAGACTGGGGAGAAAGGTCAGAGAGTCCCATTGACTCAGATACACACTGGTCCTGCGGGTCTTGGGAGAAAGGTCAGAGAGAATCCCATTTACTCAGATACACACTGGTCCTGGGGGACTGGGGAGAAAGGTGAGCGAGAGTCCCATTGACTCAGGTACACACTGGTCATGGAGATAGACTGGGGAGAAAGGTCAGAGAGAGCCCCATTGACTCAGATACACACTAGTCCTCGGGGACTGGGGAGAAAGGTCAGAGAGAGACCCATTGACTCAGATAAACACTGGTCCTGGGGGACTGGGGAGAAAGGTCAGAGAGAGTTCCATTGACTCAGGTAAACACTGGTCCTGGGGATAGACTGGGGAGAAAGGTCAGAGAGAGTCCAATTGACTCAGATACACACTGGTCCTGGGGATAGACAGGGGAGAAAGGTCAGAGAGAGTCCCATTGACTCAGATACACACTGGTCCTGGGTGATATACTGGGGAGAAAGGTCAGAGAGATTCCCATTGACTCAGCTAAACAATGGTCCTGGGGATAGACTGGGGAGAAACGTCAGAGAGAGTCCCATTGACTCAGATACACACTGGTCCTGGGGGACTGGGGAGAAATGTCATAGAGAGTCCCATTGACTCAGGTACACACTGGTCCTGGGGATAGACAGGGTGAAAGTTCAGAGAGAGTCCCATTGACTCAGATACACGTTGGTCCTGGGGATAGACTGGGGAGAAAGGTCAGAGAGAGTCCCATTGACTTAGATACACACTGGTTCTGGGGGACTGGGGAGAAAGTTCAGAGAGAGTCCCATTGACTCAGATACACACTGGTCCTGGGGATAGACTGGGGAGAAATTAGGAGAGAGTCCCATTGACTCCGATACACACTAATCCTGGGGATAGACTGGGGAGAAAGGTCAGAGAGTGTCCCATTGACTCAGATAAACACTGGTCCTGGGGGACTGGGGAGAAAGGTGAGCGAGAGTCCCATTGACTCAGGTACACACTGGTCCTGGGGGACTGGGGAGAAAGTTCAGAGAGAGTCTCATTGACTCAGATACACACTGGTCCTGGGGGACTGGGGAGAAAAGTCAGAGAGATTACCATTGACTCAGGTACACACTGGTCATGGAGATAGACTGGGGAGAAAGGTCAGAGAGAGCCCCATTGACTCAGATACACACTAGTCCTCGGGGACTGGGGAGAAAGGTCAGAGAGAGACCCATTGACTCAGATAAACACTGGTCCTGGGGGACTGGGGAGAAAGGTCAGAGAGAGTTCCATTGACTCAGGTAAACACTGGTCCTGGGGATAGACTGGGGAGAATGGTCAGAGAGAGTCCCATTGACTCAGATACACACTGGTCCTTTGGGATAGACTGGGGAGAAAGGTCAGAGAGTCCCATTGACTCAGATACACACTGGTCCTGGGGGATATAATGGGAGAAAAGTCAGAGAGATGCCCATTGACTCAGGTAAACACTGGTCCTGCGGATAGACTGGGGAGAAACGTCAGAGAGAGTCCCATTTACTCAGATACACACTGGTCCTGGGGATAGACAGGGTGAAAATTCAGATAGAGTCCCATTGACTCAGATACACGTTGGTCCTGGGGATAGACTGGGGAGAAAGTTCAGAGAGAGTCCCATTGACTCAGATGCACACTGGTCCTGGGGGACTGGGGAGAAAGTTCAGAGAGAGTCCCATTGACTCAGATACATACTGGTCCTGGGGATAGACTGGGGAGAAAGGTAAGAGAGCGTCCCATTGAATCGGTTGCACACTGGTCCTGGGGATAGACTGGGGAGAATGGTCAGAGAGTGTCCCATTGACTCAGATAAACACTGGTCCTGGGGATAGACTGCGGAGAAAGGTCAGAGAGTCCCATTGACTCAGATACACACTGGTCCTGGGGGTCTGGGGAGAAAGGTCAGAGTGAGTCCCATTTACTAAGATACACACTGGTCCTGGGGGACTGGGGAGAAAGGTCAGAGAGAGTCCCATTGACTCACCTATACACTGGTCCTGGGGGACTGGGGAGAAAGGTCAGAGAGAGTCCCATTGACTCAGATACACAATGGTCCTGGAGGACTGGGGTGAAAGGTCAGAGAGATTCCCATTTATTCAGGTACACACTGGTCATGGGGATAGACTGGGGAGAAAGGTCAGAGAGAGCCCCATTGACTCAGATACACACTAGTCCTGGGGGACTGGGGAGAAAGGTCAGAGAGAGACCCATTGACTCAGATAAACACTGGTCCTGGGGGACTAGGGAGAAAGGTCAGAGAAAGTCCCATTGACTCAGATAAACACTGGTCCTGGGGATAGATTGGGGAGAAAGGACAGAGAGAGTCCCATTGACTTAGATAATCACTGGTCCTGGGGATAGACTGGGGAGAATGGTCAGAGACAGTCCCATTGACTCAGATGCACACTGGTCCAGGGGAGAGACTGGGGAGAAAGGTCAGAGAGAGTCCAATTGACTCAGATACACACTGGTCCTGGGGATAGAGAGGGGAGAAAGGTCAGAGAGAGTCCCATTAACTCCGATACACACTGGTGCTGGGGCACTGGGGAGAAAGGTCAGAGAGAGTCCCATTGACTCAGATACAAACTGGTCCTGGGGATAGACTGGGGGGAAGGGTCAGAGAGTCCCATTGACTCAGATACACACTGATCGTGCGGATAGACTGGGGAGAAATGTCAGAGAGAGTCCCATTGACTCAGATACACACTGGTCCTAAGGATAGACTGGGGAGAAAGGTCAGAGAGAGTCCCATTGACTCAGATACACACTGGTCCTCAGGATAGACTGGGGAGAAAGGTCAGAGAGAGTCCCATTGACTCTGATACACACTGGTCCTAAGGATAGCCTGGGGAGAAAATTCAGTGAGAGTCCCATTGACTCAGATACATACTGGTCCTGGGCATAGACTGGGGAGAAAGGTCAGAGAGAGTCCCATTGACTCAGATACACACTGGTCCTGGGGGACTGGGGAGAAAGGTCAGAGAGTCCCATTGACTCAGATACACACTGGTCCTGGGGAGAGACTGGGGAGAAAGGTCAGAGTGAGTCCCATTGGCTCAGTTACACACTGGTCCTGGGGATAGACTGGGGAGAAATATCAGAGAGAGTCCCATTGACTCAGATACACACTGGTCCTGGGGGACTGGGGAGAAAAGTCAGAGAGAGTCCCATTGACTCAGATACACTCTGGTCCTGAGGGACTGGGGAGAATGATCAGAGAGAGTCCCATTGACTCAGATGCACACTGGTCCAGGGAAGAGACTGGGGAGAAAGATCAGAGAGAGTCCAATTGACTCAGATATGCACTGGTCCTGGGGATAGAGAGGGGAGAAAGTTCAGAGAGAGTCCCATTGACTCAGATACACACTGGTCCTGGGGGACTGGGGAGAAAAGTCAGAGAGAGTCCCATTGACTCAGATACACACTGGTCCTCAGGATAGACTGGGGAGAAAGGTCAGAGAGAGTCCCATTGACTCTGATACACACTGGTCCTAAGGATAGCCTGGGGAGAAAATTCAGTGAGAGTCCCATTGACTCAGATACATACTGGTCCTGGGGATAGACTGGGGAGAAAGGTCAGAGAGAGTCCCATTGACTCAGATACACACTGGTCTTGGGGGACTGGGGAGAAAGGTCAGAGAGTCCCATTGACTCAGATACACACTGGTCCTGGGGAGAGACTGGGGAGAAAGGTCAGAGTGAGTCCCATTGGCTCAGTTACACACTGGCCCTGGGGATAGACTGGGGAGAAATATCAGAGAGAGTCCCATTGACTCAGATACACACTGGTCCTGGGGACTGGGGAGAAAAGTCAGAGAGAGTCCCATTGACTCAGATACACTCTGGTCCTGAGGGACTGGGGAGAAAGATCAGAGAGAGTCCCATTGACTCAGATACACTCTGGTCCTGGTGGACTGGGGAGAAAGGTCAGAGAGAGTCCCATTGACTCAGATACACTCTGGTCCTGGGGGACTGGGGAGAAAGGTCAGAGAGAGTCCCATTGACTCAGATAAACTCTGGTCCTGGGGGACTGGGGAGAAAGTCAGAGAGAGTCCCATTGACTCAGATACACACTGGTCCTGGGGATAGACTGGGGAGAAAGGTCAGAAAGAGTCCCATTGACTCAGATAGACACTGGTCCTGGGGGATAGACTGGGGAGAAAGGTCAGAGAGTCCCATTGACTCTGATACACACTGGTCCTGGGGTATATATGGGGAGAATGGTCAGAGAGATTCCCATTGACTCAGATAAACACTGGTCCTGGGGATAGTCTGGGGAGGAACGTCAGAGAGAGTCCCATTGACTCAGATACACACTGGTCCTGGGGGACTGGGGAGAAAGTTCAGAGAGAGTCCCATTGACTCAGATACACATTGGTCCTGGGGATAGACTGGGGAGAAAGGAAAGAGAGCGTCCCATTGACTCAGATACACACTGGTCCTGGGGATAGACTGGGGAGAAAGATCAGAGAGAGTTCCATTGACTCAGATACACACTGGTCCTGGGGGAGTGGGGAGAAAGGTCAGAGAGAGTCCCATTGACTCAGATAAACACTGGTCCTGGGGATAGACTGGAGAGAAAAGTCAGATGGAGTCCCAATGACTCAGATACACACTGGTCCTGGGGATAGACTGGGGAGAAAGGTCAGAGAGCGTCCCATTGACTCAGATACACATTGGACCTGGGGATAGACTGGGGAGAAAGGTCAGAGAGCCCCATTAACTCAGAAACACACTGGTCCCGGGGATAGACTGGGGACAAAGTTCAGAGAGAGTCCCATTGATTCGGATACACACTGGTCCTGGGGATAGACTGGGGAGAATGGTCCGAGAGAGTCCCATTGACTCAGATACACACTGGTCCTGGGGATAGACTGGGGAGCAAGGTCAGAGAGAGTCCCATTGACTCAGATACACACTGGTCCTGGAGATAGACTGGCGAGAATGTTCAGAGAGAGTTCCATTGACTCAGATACACACTGGTCCTGGTGGACTGGGGAGAAAGGTCAGAGTGAGTCCCATTGACTCAGATACACACTGGTCCTGGGGATAGACTGGGAAGAAATGTCAGAGAGAGTCCCATTGACTGAGACACACACTGGTCCTGGGGGACTGGGGAGAAATGTCAGAGAGAGTTCCTTTGACTCAGATAAACACTGGTCCTGGGGATAGACTGGGGAGAGAGGTCAGAGGGAGTCCCATTGACTCAGATACACACTGGTCCTGGGGATAGACTGGGAAGAAAGGTCAGAGAGAGTCCCATTGACTGAGACACATACTGGTCCTGGGGGACTGGGGAGAAATGTCAGTGAGAGTTCCTTTGACTCAGAAACACATTGGTCCTGGGGGTCTGGCGAGAAAGATCAGAGAGAGTCCCATTGACTCAGATAAACACTGGTCCTGGGGGTCTGGGGAGAAAGATCAGAGAGAGTCCCATTGACTCATGTACACATTGGTCCTGGGGATAGACTGGGGAGAATGGTCAGAGAGAGTCCCAGTGACTCAGATACACATTGGACCTGGGGATAGACTGGGGAGAAAGGTCAGAGAGCCCCATTGGTTCAGAAATACACTGGTCCTGGGGATAGACTGGGGACAAAGGTCAGAGAGAGTCCCATTGACTCAGATACGCACTGGTCCTGGGGATTGACTGGGGAGAAAGGTCAGAGAGAGTCCCATTGACTCAGATACACACTGGTCCTGGGGATAGACTGGGGTGAAAGGTCAGAGAGTCTCATTGACTCAGATACACACTGGTCCTGGGGATAGACTGGTGAGAAAGTTCAGAGAGATTTCCATTGACTCAGATACACAATGGTCCTGGGGGACTGGGGAGAAAGGTCAGAGAGATTTCCATTGACTCAGATACACACTGGTCCTGGAGATAGACAGGGGAGAAAGGTCAGAGAGAGTCCCATTGACTCAGATAAACACTGGTCCTGGGGCTCGACTGGGGAGAAAGGTCAGAGAGAGTCCCATTGACTCAGATAAACAATAGTCCTGGGGATCGACTGGGGAGTAAGGTCAGAGGGAGTCCCATTGACTCAGATAAACACTGGTCCTGGGGATAGACTGGGGAGAATGGTCAGAGAGAGTCCCATTGACTCAGATACACACTGGTCCTGGGGATACACTGGGGAGAAAGGTCAGAGAGAGTCCCATTGACTCAGATAAACACTGGTCCTGGAGATAGACTGGGGAGAAAGGTCAGAGAGAGTCCCATTGACTCAGATACACACTGATCCTGGGGGACTGGGGAGAAAGGTCAGAGAGATTTCCATTGACTCAGATACACACTGGTCCTGGGGGACAGGGGAGAAAGGTCAGAGTGAGTCACATTGACTCAGATACACACTGGTCCTGGGGTTACACTGGGGAGAAAGGTCAGAAGGAGTCCCATTGACTCAGATACACACTGGTTCTGGGGATAGACTGGGGAGAAAGGTCAGAAAGAGTCCCATTGACTCAGATACACACTGGTCCTGGGGATAGACTGGGGAGAAAGATCAGAGAGAGTTCCATTGACTCAGATACACACTGGTCCTGGGGGAGTGGGGAGAAAGGTCAGAGAGAGTCCCATTGACTCAGATAAACACTGGTCCTGGGGATAGACTGGGGAGAAAAGTCAGAGGGAGTCCCAATGACTCAGATACACACTGGTCCTGGGGATAGACTGGGGAGAAAGATCAGAGAGTTTTCCATTGACTCAGATACACACTGGTCCTGGTGGACTGGGGAGAAAGTTCAGAGTGAGTCCCATTGACTCAGATACACACTGGTCCTGGGGATAGCATGGCGAGAAAAGTCAGAGAGAGTCCCATTGACTGAGACACACACTGGTCCTGGGGTCTGGGGAGAAATGTCAGAGAGAGTTTCTTTGAATCAGAAACACATTGGTCCTGGGGGTCTGGCGAGAAAGATCAGAGAGAGTCCCATTGACTCAGGAACACATTGGTCCTGGGGATAGACTGGAGACAAAGGTCAGAGAGAGTCCCATTGACTCAGACACACACTGGTCCTGGGGATAGACTGGGGAGAAAGGTCAGAGAGAGTCCCAGTGACTCAGATACACATTGGACCTGGGGATAGACTGGTGAGAAATGTCAGAGAGTCGCATTGACTCAGATACACACTGGTCCTGGGGGACTGGGGAGAAAGGTCAGAGAGAGTCCCATTGACTCAGATACACACTGGTCCTGGGGATATACTGGGGAGAAAGGTCAGAGAGAGTCCCATTGACTCAGATACACACTGGTCCTGGGGATAGACTGGGAGCAAGGTCAGAGAGAGTCCCATTGACTCAGATACACAGTGGTCTTGGAGATAGACTGGGGTGAAAGGTTAGAGAGTCCCATTGACTCAGTTACATACTGGTCCTCGGGATAGACTGGAGACAAAGGTCAGAGAGAGTCCCATTGACTCAGATACACACTGGTCCTGGGGGACTGGGGAGAAATGTCAGTGAGAGTTCCTTTGACTCAGAAACACATTGGTCCTGGGGGTCTGGCGAGAAAGATCAGAGAGAGTCCCATTGACTCAGATAAACACTGGTCCTGGGGGTCTGGGGAGAAAGATCAGAGAGATTCCCATTGACTGAGGTACACATTGGTCCTGGGGATAGACTGGGGAGAATGGTCAGAGAGAGTCCCAGTGACTCAGATACACATTGGACCTGGGGATAGACTGGGGAGAAATGTCAGAGAGCCCCATTGACTCAGACATACACTGGTCCTGGGGATAGACTGGGGACAAAGGTCAGAGAGAGTCCCATTGACTCAGATACGCAATGGTCCTGGGGATTGACTGGAGAGAAAGGTCAGAGAGAGTCCCATTGACTCAGATACACACTGGTCCTGGGGATAGACTGGGGTGAAAGGTCAGAGAGTTACATTGACTCAGATACACACTGGTCCTGGGGATAGACTGGTGAGAAAGTTCAGAGAGATTTCCATTGACTCAGATAAACACTGGTCCTGGGGCTCGACTGGGGAGAAAGGTCAGAGAGAGTCCCATTGACTCAGATAAACACTGGTCCTGGGGCTCGACTGGGGAGAAAGGTCAGAGAGAGTCCCATTGACTCAGATAAACAATGGTCCTGGGGATAGACTGGGGAGTAATGTCAGAGAGAGTCCCATTGACTCAGATACACACTGGTCCTGGGGATAGACTGGGGAGAAAGGTCAGAGAGATTTCCATTGACTCAGATACACACTGGTCCTGGAGATAGACAGGGGAGAAAGGTCAGAGAGAGTCCCATTGACTCAGATAAACACTGGTCCTGGGGCTCGACTGGGGAGAAAGGTCAGAGAGAGTCCCATTGACTCAGATAAACACTGGTCCTGGGGATAGACTGGGGAGAATGGTCAGAGAGAGTCCCATTGACTCAGATACACACTGGTCCTGGGGATAGACTGGGGAGAAAGGTCAGAGAGAGTCCCATTGACTCAGATAAACACTGGTCCTGGGGATAGACTGGTGAGAAAGGTCAGAGAGAGTCCCATTGACTCAGATACACACTGATCCTGGGGGACTGGGGAGAAAGGTCAGAGAGATTTCCATTGACTCAGATACACACTGGTCCTGGGGGACAGGGGAGAAAGGTCAGAGTTATCCCATTGACTCAGATACACACTGGTCCTGGGGATAGACTGGGGAGAAAGGTCAGAGAGAGTCCCATTGACTGAGACACACACTGGTCCTGGGGTCTGGGGAGAATGTCAGAGAGAGTTCCTTTGACTCAGAAACACATAGGTCCTGGGGGTCTGGCGAGAAAGATCAGAGAGAGTCCCATTGATTCAGGTACACATTGGTCCTGGGGATAGACTGGGGAGAAAGGTCAGAGAGAGTCCCATTGACTCAGACACACACTGGTCCTGGGGATAGACTGGGGAGAAAGGTCAGAGAGAGTCCCAGTGACTCAGATACACATTGGACCTGGGGATAGACTGGTGAGAAATGTCAGAGAGTCCCATTGACTCAGAGACACACTGGTCCTGGGGGAGTGGGGAGAAAGGTCAGAGAGAGTCCCATTGACTCAGATACACACTGGTCCTGGGGATAGACTGGGGAGAAAGGTCAGAGAGAGTCCCATTGACTCAGATACACACTGGTCCTGGGGATAGACAGGGGAGAAAGGTCAGAGAGAGTCCCATTGACTCAGATAAGCACTGGTCCTGGGGATAGACTGGGGAGAATGGTCAGAGAGAGTCCCATTGACTCAGATACACACTGGTCCTGGGGATAGACTGGGGAGAAAGATCAGAGAGAGTTCCATTGACTCAGATACACACTGGTCCTGGTGGACTTGGGAGAAAGGTCAGAGTGAGTCCCATTGACTCAGATACACTCTGGTCCTGGGGATAGACTGGGGAGAAAGGTCAGAGAGAGTCCCATTGACCCAGACACACACTGGTCCTGGGGGACTGGGGAGAAATGTCAGATATAGTTCCTTTGACTCAGATACACATTGGTCCTGGGGGTCTGGCGAGAAAGATCAGAGAGTGTCCCATTGACTCAGATAAACACTGGTCCTGGGGGTCTGGGGAGAAAGATCAGAGAGAGTCCCATTGACACAGGTACACATTGGTCCTGTGGATAGACTGGGGAGAAAGGTCAGAGAGAGTCCCATTGACTCAGACACACACTGGTCCTGGGGATAGACTGGGGAGAAAGGTCAGAGAGAGTCCCATTGATCAGACACACACTGGTCCTGTGGATAGACTGGGGAGAAAGGTCAGAGAGAGTCCCATTGACTCAGATACACATTGGACCTGGGGATAGACTGGGGAGAAAGGTCAGAGAGCCCCATTAACTCAGAAACACACTGGTCTTGGGGATAGACTGGGGTCAAAGTTCAGAGAGAGTCCCATTGACTCAGATACACACTGGTCCTGGGGATAGACTGGGGAGAAAGGTCCGAGAGAGTCCCATTGATTCAGATATACACTGGTCCTGGGGATAGACTGGGGAGCAAGGTCAGAGAGAGTCCCATTGACTCAGATACACATTGGTCCTGGAGATAGACTGGGGTGAAAGGTCAGAGAGTCCCATTGTCTCAGTTACATACTGGTCCTCGGGATAGACTGGGGAGAAAGGTCAGAGAGAGTCCCATTGACTCAGATAAACACTGGTCCTGGGGGTCTGGGGAGAAAGATCAGAGAGAGTCCCATTGACTGAGGTACACATTGGTCCTGGGGATAGACTGGGGAGAATGGTCAGAGAGAGTCCCATTGACTCAGATAAACACTGGTCCTGGGGATAGACTGCGGAGAAAGGTCAGAGAGTCCCATTGACTCAGATACACACTGGTCCTGGGGGTCTGGGGAGAAAGGTCAGAGTGAGTCCCATTTACTAAGATACACACTGGTCCTGGGGGACTGGGGAGAAAGGTCAGAGAGAGTCCCATTGACTCACCTATACACTGGTCCTGGGGGACTGGGGAGAAAGGTCAGAGAGAGTCCCATTGACTCAGATACACAATGGTCCTGGAGGACTGGGGTGAAAGGTCAGAGAGATTCCCATTTATTCAGGTACACACTGGTCATGGGGATAGACTGGGGAGAAAGGTCAGAGAGAGCCCCATTGACTCAGATACACACTAGTCCTGGGGGACTGGGGAGAAAGGTCAGAGAGAGACCCATTGACTCAGATAAACACTGGTCCTGGGGGACTAGGGAGAAAGGTCAGAGAAAGTCCCATTGACTCAGATAAACACTGGTCCTGGGGATAGATTGGGGAGAAAGGACAGAGAGAGTCCCATTGACTTAGATAATCACTGGTCCTGGGGATAGACTGGGGAGAATGGTCAGAGACAGTCCCATTGACTCAGATGCACACTGGTCCAGGGGAGAGACTGGGGAGAAAGGTCAGAGAGAGTCCAATTGACTCAGATACACACTGGTCCTGGGGATAGAGAGGGGAGAAAGGTCAGAGAGAGTCCCATTAACTCCGATACACACTGGTGCTGGGGCACTGGGGAGAAAGGTCAGAGAGAGTCCCATTGACTCAGATACAAACTGGTCCTGGGGATAGACTGGGCGGAAGGGTCAGAGAGTCCCATTGACTCAGATACACACTGATCGTGCGGATAGACTGGGGAGAAATGTCAGAGAGAGTCCCATTGACTCAGATACACACTGGTCCTAAGGATAGACTGGGGAGAAAGGTCAGAGGGAGTCCCATTGACTCAGATACACACTGGTCCTCAGGATAGACTGGGGAGAAAGGTCAGAGAGAGTCCCATTGACTCTGATACACACTGGTCCTAAGGATAGCCTGGGGAGAAAATTCAGTGAGAGTCCCATTGAGTCAGATACATACTGGTCCTGGGCATAGACTGGGGAGAAAGGTCAGAGAGAGTCCCATTGACTCAGATACACACTGGTCCTGGGGAGAGACTGGGGAGAAAGGTCAGAGTGAGTCCCTTTGGCTCAGATACACACTGGTCCTGAGGGACTGGGGAGAAAGATCAGAGAGAGTCCCATTGACTCAGATACACTCTGGTCCTGGTGGACTGGGGAGAAAGGTCAGAGAGAGTCCCATTGACTCAGATACACTCTGGTCCTGGGGGACTGGGGAGAAAGGTCAGAGAGAGTCCCATTGACTCAGATAAACTCTGGTCCTGGGGGACTGGGGAGAAAGGTCAGAGAGAGTCCCATTGACTCAGATAGACACTGGTCCTGGGGGATAGACTGGGGAGAAAGGTCAGAGAGTCCCATTGACTCTGATACACACTGGTCCTGGGGTATATATGGGGAGAATGGTCAGAGAGATTCCCATTGACTCAGATAAACACTGGTCCTGGGGATAGTCTGGGGAGGAACGTCAGAGAGAGTCCCATTGACTCAGATACACACTGGTCCTGGGGGACTGGGGAGAAAGTTCAGAGAGAGTCCCATTGACTCAGATACACACTGGTCCTGGGGATAGACTGGGGAGAAAGGAAAGAGAGCGTCCCATTGACACATATACACACTGGTCCTGGGGATAGACTGGGGAGAAAGGTCAGAGAGTCCCATTGACTCAGATACACGCTGGTCCTGCGGGTCTGGGGAGAAAGGTCAGAGAGAGTCCCATTGACTCAGATACACACTGGTCCTGGGGGACTGGGGAGAACGGTCAGAGAGAGTCCCATTGACTCAGGTGCACACAGGTCCTGGGGGACTAGGGAGAAAGATCAGAGAGATTCCCATTGACTCAGATACACACTGGTCCTGGGGATAGACTGGGGAGAAAGGTAAGAGAGCGTCCCATTGACTCAGATACACACTAGTCCTGGTGATAGACTGGGGAGAAAGGTCAGAGAGTGTCCCATTGACTCAGATAAACACTGGTCCTGGGGATAGACTGGGGAGAAAGGTCAGAGAGTCCCATTGACTCAGATACACACTGGTCCTGCGGGTCTTGGGAGAAAGGTCAGAGAGAATCCCATTTACTCAGATACACACTGGTCCTGGGGGACTGGGGAGAAAGGTGAGCGAGAGTCCCATTGACTCAGGTACACACTGGTCCTGGGGGACTGGGGAGAAAGTTCAGAGAGAGTCTCATTGACTCAGATACACACTGGTCCTGGGGGACTGGGGAGAAAGGTCAGAGAGATTACCATTGACTCAGGTACACACTGGTCATGGAGATAGACTGGGGAGAAAGGTCAGAGAGAGCCCCATTGACTCAGATACACACTAGTCCTCGGGGACTGGGGAGAAAGGTCAGAGAGAGACCCATTGACTCAGATAAACACTGGTCCTGGGGGACTGGGGAGAAAGGTCAGAGAGAGTTCCATTGACTCAGGTAAACACTGGTCCTGGGGATAGACTGGGGAAAAAGGTCAGAGAGAGTCCAATTGACTCAGATACACACTGGTCCTAAGGATAGACTGGGGAGAAAGGTCAGAGGGAGTCCCATTGACTCAGATACACACTGGTCCTCAGGATAGACTGGGGAGAAAGGTCAGAGAGAGTCCCATTGACTCTGATACACACTGGTCCTAAGGATAGCCTGGGGAGAAAATTCAGTGAGAGTCCCATTGAGTCAGATACATACTGGTCCTGGGCATAGACTGGGGAGAAAGGTCAGAGAGAGTCCCATTGACTCAGATACAAACTGGTCCTGGGGATAGACTGGGGGGAAGGGTCAGAGAGTCCCATTGACTCAGATACACACTGATCGTGCGGATAGACTGGGGAGAAATGTCAGAGAGAGTCCCATTGACTCAGATACACACTGGTCCTAAGGATAGACTGGGGAGAAAGGTCAGAGGGAGTCCCATTGACTCAGATACACACTGGTCCTCAGGATAGACTGGGGAGAAAGGTCAGAGAGAGTCCCATTGACTCTGATACACACTGGTCCTAAGGATAGCCTGGGGAGAAAATTCAGTGAGAGTCCCATTGAGTCAGATACATACTGGTCCTGGGCATAGACTGGGGAGAAAGGTCAGAGAGTCCCATTGACTCAGATACACACTGGTCCTGGGGGTCTGGGGAGAAAGGTCAGAGTGAGTCCCATTTACTAAGATACACACTGGTCCTGGGGGACTGGGGAGAAAGGTCAGAGAGAGTCCCATTGACTCACCTATACACTGGTCCTGGGGGACTGGGGAGAAAGGTCAGAGAGAGTCCCATTGACTCAGATACACAATGGTCCTGGAGGACTGGGGTGAAAGGTCAGAGAGATTCCCATTTATTCAGGTACACACTGGTCATGGGGATAGACTGGGGAGAAAGGTCAGAGAGAGCCCCATTGACTCAGATACACACTAGTCCTGGGGGACTGGGGAGAAAGGTCAGAGAGAGACCCATTGACTCAGATAAACACTGGTCCTGGGGGACTAGGGAGAAAGGTCAGAGAAAGTCCCATTGACTCAGATAAACACTGGTCCTGGGGATAGATTGGGGAGAAAGGACAGAGAGAGTCCCATTGACTTAGATAATCACTGGTCCTGGGGATAGACTGGGGAGAATGGTCAGAGACAGTCCCATTGACTCAGATGCACACTGGTCCAGGGGAGAGACTGGGGAGAAAGGTCAGAGAGAGTCCAATTGACTCAGATACACACTGGTCCTGGGGATAGAGAGGGGAGAAAGGTCAGAGAGAGTCCCATTAACTCCGATACACACTGGTGCTGGGGCACTGGGGAGAAAGGTCAGAGAGAGTCCCATTGACTCAGATACAAACTGGTCCTGGGGATAGACTGGGCGGAAGGGTCAGAGAGTCCCATTGACTCAGATACACACTGATCGTGCGGATAGACTGGGGAGAAATGTCAGAGAGAGTCCCATTGACTCAGATACACACTGGTCCTAAGGATAGACTGGGGAGAAAGGTCAGAGGGAGTCCCATTGACTCAGATACACACTGGTCCTCAGGATAGACTGGGGAGAAAGGTCAGAGAGAGTCCCATTGACTCTGATACACACTGGTCCTAAGGATAGCCTGGGGAGAAAATTCAGTGAGAGTCCCATTGAGTCAGATACATACTGGTCCTGGGCATAGACTGGGGAGAAAGGTCAGAGAGAGTCCCATTGACTCAGATACACACTGGTCCTGGGGAGAGACTGGGGAGAAAGGTCAGAGTGAGTCCCTTTGGCTCAGATACACACTGGTCCTGAGGGACTGGGGAGAAAGATCAGAGAGAGTCCCATTGACTCAGATACACTCTGGTCCTGGTGGACTGGGGAGAAAGGTCAGAGAGAGTCCCATTGACTCAGATACACTCTGGTCCTGGGGGACTGGGGAGAAAGGTCAGAGAGAGTCCCATTGACTCAGATAAACTCTGGTCCTGGGGGACTGGGGAGAAAGGTCAGAGAGAGTCCCATTGACTCAGATAGACACTGGTCCTGGGGGATAGACTGGGGAGAAAGGTCAGAGAGTCCCATTGACTCTGATACACACTGGTCCTGGGGTATATATGGGGAGAATGGTCAGAGAGATTCCCATTGACTCAGATAAACACTGGTCCTGGGGATAGTCTGGGGAGGAACGTCAGAGAGAGTCCCATTGACTCAGATACACACTGGTCCTGGGGGACTGGGGAGAAAGTTCAGAGAGAGTCCCATTGACTCAGATACACACTGGTCCTGGGGATAGACTGGGGAGAAAGGAAAGAGAGCGTCCCATTGACACATATACACACTGGTCCTGGGGATAGACTGGGGAGAAAGGTCAGAGAGTCCCATTGACTCAGATACACGCTGGTCCTGCGGGTCTGGGGAGAAAGGTCAGAGAGAGTCCCATTGACTCAGATACACACTGGTCCTGGGGGACTGGGGAGAACGGTCAGAGAGAGTCCCATTGACTCAGGTGCACACAGGTCCTGGGGGACTAGGGAGAAAGATCAGAGAGATTCCCATTGACTCAGATACACACTGGTCCTGGGGATAGACTGGGGAGAAAGGTAAGAGAGCGTCCCATTGACTCAGATACACACTAGTCCTGGTGATAGACTGGGGAGAAAGGTCAGAGAGTGTCCCATTGACTCAGATAAACACTGGTCCTGGGGATAGACTGGGGAGAAAGGTCAGAGAGTCCCATTGACTCAGATACACACTGGTCCTGCGGGTCTTGGGAGAAAGGTCAGAGAGAATCCCATTTACTCAGATACACACTGGTCCTGGGGGACTGGGGAGAAAGGTGAGCGAGAGTCCCATTGACTCAGGTACACACTGGTCCTGGGGGACTGGGGAGAAAGTTCAGAGAGAGTCTCATTGACTCAGATACACACTGGTCCTGGGGGACTGGGGAGAAAGGTCAGAGAGATTACCATTGACTCAGGTACACACTGGTCATGGAGATAGACTGGGGAGAAAGGTCAGAGAGAGCCCCATTGACTCAGATACACACTAGTCCTCGGGGACTGGGGAGAAAGGTCAGAGAGAGACCCATTGACTCAGATAAACACTGGTCCTGGGGGACTGGGGAGAAAGGTCAGAGAGAGTTCCATTGACTCAGGTAAACACTGGTCCTGGGGATAGACTGGGGAAAAAGGTCAGAGAGAGTCCAATTGACTCAGATACACACTGGTCCTAAGGATAGACTGGGGAGAAAGGTCAGAGGGAGTCCCATTGACTCAGATACACACTGGTCCTCAGGATAGACTGGGGAGAAAGGTCAGAGAGAGTCCCATTGACTCTGATACACACTGGTCCTAAGGATAGCCTGGGGAGAAAATTCAGTGAGAGTCCCATTGAGTCAGATACATACTGGTCCTGGGCATAGACTGGGGAGAAAGGTCAGAGAGAGTCCCATTGACTCAGATACAAACTGGTCCTGGGGATAGACTGGGGGGAAGGGTCAGAGAGTCCCATTGACTCAGATACACACTGATCGTGCGGATAGACTGGGGAGAAATGTCAGAGAGAGTCCCATTGACTCAGATACACACTGGTCCTAAGGATAGACTGGGGAGAAAGGTCAGAGGGAGTCCCATTGACTCAGATACACACTGGTCCTCAGGATAGACTGGGGAGAAAGGTCAGAGAGAGTCCCATTGACTCTGATACACACTGGTCCTAAGGATAGCCTGGGGAGAAAATTCAGTGAGAGTCCCATTGAGTCAGATACATACTGGTCCTGGGCATAGACTGGGGAGAAAGGTCAGAGAGAGTCCCATTGACTCAGATACACACTGGTCCTGGGGAGAGACTGGGGAGAAAGGTCAGAGTGAGTCCCTTTGGCTCAGATACACACTGGTCCTGAGGGACTGGGGAGAAAGATCAGAGAGAGTCCCATTGACTCAGATACACTCTGGTCCTGGTGGACTGGGGAGAAAGGTCAGAGAGAGTCCCATTGACTCAGATACACTCTGGTCCTGGGGGACTGGGGAGAAAGGTCAGAGAGAGTCCCATTGACTCAGATAAACTCTGGTCCTGGGGGACTGGGGAGAAAGGTCAGAGAGAGTCCCATTGACTCAGATAGACACTGGTCCTGGGGGATAGACTGGGGAGAAAGGTCAGAGAGTCCCATTGACTCTGATACACACTGGTCCTGGGGTATATATGGGGAGAATGGTCAGAGAGATTCCCATTGACTCAGATAAACACTGGTCCTGGGGATAGTCTGGGGAGGAACGTCAGAGAGAGTCCCATTGACTCAGATACACACTGGTCCTGGGGGACTGGGGAGAAAGTTCAGAGAGAGTCCCATTGACTCAGATACACACTGGTCCTGGGGATAGACTGGGGAGAAAGGAAAGAGAGCGTCCCATTGACACATATACACACTGGTCCTGGGGATAGACTGGGGAGAAAGGTCAGAGAGTCCCATTGACTCAGATACACGCTGGTCCTGCGGGTCTGGGGAGAAAGGTCAGAGAGAGTCCCATTGACTCAGATACACACTGGTCCTGGGGGACTGGGGAGAACGGTCAGAGAGAGTCCCATTGACTCAGGTGCACACAGGTCCTGGGGGACTAGGGAGAAAGATCAGAGAGATTCCCATTGACTCAGATACACACTGGTCCTGGGGATAGACTGGGGAGAAAGGTAAGAGAGCGTCCCATTGACTCAGATACACACTAGTCCTGGTGATAGACTGGGGAGAAAGGTCAGAGAGTGTCCCATTGACTCAGATAAACACTGGTCCTGGGGATAGACTGGGGAGAAAGGTCAGAGAGTCCCATTGACTCAGATACACACTGGTCCTGCGGGTCTTGGGAGAAAGGTCAGAGAGAATCCCATTTACTCAGATACACACTGGTCCTGGGGGACTGGGGAGAAAGGTGAGCGAGAGTCCCATTGACTCAGGTACACACTGGTCCTGGGGGACTGGGGAGAAAGTTCAGAGAGAGTCTCATTGACTCAGATACACACTGGTCCTGGGGGACTGGGGAGAAAGGTCAGAGAGATTACCATTGACTCAGGTACACACTGGTCATGGAGATAGACTGGGGAGAAAGGTCAGAGAGAGCCCCATTGACTCAGATACACACTAGTCCTCGGGGACTGGGGAGAAAGGTCAGAGAGAGACCCATTGACTCAGATAAACACTGGTCCTGGGGGACTGGGGAGAAAGGTCAGAGAGAGTTCCATTGACTCAGGTAAACACTGGTCCTGGGGATAGACTGGGGAAAAAGGTCAGAGAGAGTCCAATTGACTCAGATACACACTGGTCCTGGGGATAGAGAGGGGAGAAAGGTCAGAGAGAGTCCCATTGACTCAGATACACACTGGTCCTGGGGATAGACTGGGGAGAAAGGTCAGAGAGAGTCCCATTGACTCAGATACACACTGGTCCTGGGGGATTGACAGGGGAGAAAGGTCAGAGAGTCCCATTGACTCAGATACACACTGGTCCTGGGGGATATAATGGGAGAAAAGTCAGAGAGATGCCCATTGACTCAGATAAACACTGGTCCTGCGGATAGACTGGGGAGAAACGTCAGAGAGGGTCCCATTTACTCAGATACACACTGGTCCTGGGGATAGACAGGGTGAAAATTCAGATAGAGTCCCATTGACTCAGATACACGTTGGTCCTGGGGATAGACTGGGGAGAAAGTTCAGAGTGAGTCCCATTGACTCAGATACATACTGGTCCTGGGGATAGACTGGGGAGAAAGGTAAGAGAGCGTCCCATTGACTCGGTTACACACTGGTCCTGGGGATAGACTGGGGAGAATGGTCAGAGAGTGTCCCATTGACTCAGATAAACACTGGTCCTGGGGATAGACTGCGGAGAAAGGTCAGAGAGTCCCATTGACTCAGATACACACTGGTCCTGGGGGTCTGGGGAGAAAGGTCAGAGTGAGTCCCATTTACTCAGATACACACTGGTCCTGGGGGACTGGGGAGAAAGGTCAGAGAGAGTCCCATTGACTCACCTATACACTGGTCCTGGGGGACTGGGGAGAAAGGTCAGAGAGAGTCCCATTGACTCAGATACACACTGGTCCTGGGGGACTGGGGAGAAAGGTCAGAGAGAGTCCCATTGACTCACCTATACACTGGTCCTGGGGGACTGGGGAGAAAGGTCAGAGAGAGTCCCATTGACTCAGATACACAATGGTCCTGGAGGACTGGGGTGAAAGGTCAGAGAGATTCCCATTTATTCAGGTACACACTGGTCATGGGGATAGACTGGGGAGAAAGGTCAGAGAGAGCCCCATTGACTCAGATACACACTAGTCCTGGGGGACTGGGGAGAAAGGTCAGAGAGAGACCCATTGACTCAGATAAACACTGGTCCTGGGGGACTAGGGAGAAAGGTCAGAGAAAGTCCCATTGACTCAGATAAACACTGGTCCTGGGGATAGATTGGGGAGAAAGGACAGAGAGAGTCCCATTGACTTAGATAATCACTGGTCCTGGGGATAGACTGGGGAGAATGGTCAGAGACAGTCCCATTGACTCAGATGCACACTGGTCCAGGGGAGAGACTGGGGAGAAAGGTCAGAGAGAGTCCAATTGACTCAGATACACACTGGTCCTGGGGATAGAGAGGGGAGAAAGGTCAGAGAGAGTCCCATTAACTCCGATACACACTGGTGCTGGGGCACTGGGGAGAAAGGTCAGAGAGAGTCCCATTGACTCAGATACAAACTGGTCCTGGGGATAGACTGGGCGGAAGGGTCAGAGAGTCCCATTGACTCAGATACACACTGATCGTGCGGATAGACTGGGGAGAAATGTCAGAGAGAGTCCCATTGACTCAGATACACACTGGTCCTAAGGATAGACTGGGGAGAAAGGTCAGAGGGAGTCCCATTGACTCAGATACACACTGGTCCTCAGGATAGACTGGGGAGAAAGGTCAGAGAGAGTCCCATTGACTCTGATACACACTGGTCCTAAGGATAGCCTGGGGAGAAAATTCAGTGAGAGTCCCATTGAGTCAGATACATACTGGTCCTGGGCATAGACTGGGGAGAAAGGTCAGAGAGAGTCCCATTGACTCAGATACACACTGGTCCTGGGGAGAGACTGGGGAGAAAGGTCAGAGTGAGTCCCTTTGGCTCAGATACACACTGGTCCTGAGGGACTGGGGAGAAAGATCAGAGAGAGTCCCATTGACTCAGATACACTCTGGTCCTGGTGGACTGGGGAGAAAGGTCAGAGAGAGTCCCATTGACTCAGATACACTCTGGTCCTGGGGGACTGGGGAGAAAGGTCAGAGAGAGTCCCATTGACTCAGATAAACTCTGGTCCTGGGGGACTGGGGAGAAAGGTCAGAGAGAGTCCCATTGACTCAGATAGACACTGGTCCTGGGGGATAGACTGGGGAGAAAGGTCAGAGAGTCCCATTGACTCTGATACACACTGGTCCTGGGGTATATATGGGGAGAATGGTCAGAGAGATTCCCATTGACTCAGATAAACACTGGTCCTGGGGATAGTCTGGGGAGGAACGTCAGAGAGAGTCCCATTGACTCAGATACACACTGGTCCTGGGGGACTGGGGAGAAAGTTCAGAGAGAGTCCCATTGACTCAGATACACACTGGTCCTGGGGATAGACTGGGGAGAAAGGAAAGAGAGCGTCCCATTGACACATATACACACTGGTCCTGGGGATAGACTGGGGAGAAAGGTCAGAGAGTCCCATTGACTCAGATACACGCTGGTCCTGCGGGTCTGGGGAGAAAGGTCAGAGAGAGTCCCATTGACTCAGATACACACTGGTCCTGGGGGACTGGGGAGAACGGTCAGAGAGAGTCCCATTGACTCAGGTGCACACAGGTCCTGGGGGACTAGGGAGAAAGATCAGAGAGATTCCCATTGACTCAGATACACACTGGTCCTGGGGATAGACTGGGGAGAAAGGTAAGAGAGCGTCCCATTGACTCAGATACACACTAGTCCTGGTGATAGACTGGGGAGAAAGGTCAGAGAGTGTCCCATTGACTCAGATAAACACTGGTCCTGGGGATAGACTGGGGAGAAAGGTCAGAGAGTCCCATTGACTCAGATACACACTGGTCCTGCGGGTCTTGGGAGAAAGGTCAGAGAGAATCCCATTTACTCAGATACACACTGGTCCTGGGGGACTGGGGAGAAAGGTGAGCGAGAGTCCCATTGACTCAGGTACACACTGGTCCTGGGGGACTGGGGAGAAAGTTCAGAGAGAGTCTCATTGACTCAGATACACACTGGTCCTGGGGGACTGGGGAGAAAGGTCAGAGAGATTACCATTGACTCAGGTACACACTGGTCATGGAGATAGACTGGGGAGAAAGGTCAGAGAGAGCCCCATTGACTCAGATACACACTAGTCCTCGGGGACTGGGGAGAAAGGTCAGAGAGAGACCCATTGACTCAGATAAACACTGGTCCTGGGGGACTGGGGAGAAAGGTCAGAGAGAGTTCCATTGACTCAGGTAAACACTGGTCCTGGGGATAGACTGGGGAAAAAGGTCAGAGAGAGTCCAATTGACTCAGATACACACTGGTCCTAAGGATAGACTGGGGAGAAAGGTCAGAGGGAGTCCCATTGACTCAGATACACACTGGTCCTCAGGATAGACTGGGGAGAAAGGTCAGAGAGAGTCCCATTGACTCTGATACACACTGGTCCTAAGGATAGCCTGGGGAGAAAATTCAGTGAGAGTCCCATTGAGTCAGATACATACTGGTCCTGGGCATAGACTGGGGAGAAAGGTCAGAGAGAGTCCCATTGACTCAGATACAAACTGGTCCTGGGGATAGACTGGGGGGAAGGGTCAGAGAGTCCCATTGACTCAGATACACACTGATCGTGCGGATAGACTGGGGAGAAATGTCAGAGAGAGTCCCATTGACTCAGATACACACTGGTCCTAAGGATAGACTGGGGAGAAAGGTCAGAGGGAGTCCCATTGACTCAGATACACACTGGTCCTCAGGATAGACTGGGGAGAAAGGTCAGAGAGAGTCCCATTGACTCTGATACACACTGGTCCTAAGGATAGCCTGGGGAGAAAATTCAGTGAGAGTCCCATTGAGTCAGATACATACTGGTCCTGGGCATAGACTGGGGAGAAAGGTCAGAGAGAGTCCCATTGACTCAGATACACACTGGTCCTGGGGAGAGACTGGGGAGAAAGGTCAGAGTGAGTCCCTTTGGCTCAGATACACACTGGTCCTGAGGGACTGGGGAGAAAGATCAGAGAGAGTCCCATTGACTCAGATACACTCTGGTCCTGGTGGACTGGGGAGAAAGGTCAGAGAGAGTCCCATTGACTCAGATACACTCTGGTCCTGGGGGACTGGGGAGAAAGGTCAGAGAGAGTCCCATTGACTCAGATAAACTCTGGTCCTGGGGGACTGGGGAGAAAGGTCAGAGAGAGTCCCATTGACTCAGATAGACACTGGTCCTGGGGGATAGACTGGGGAGAAAGGTCAGAGAGTCCCATTGACTCTGATACACACTGGTCCTGGGGTATATATGGGGAGAATGGTCAGAGAGATTCCCATTGACTCAGATAAACACTGGTCCTGGGGATAGTCTGGGGAGGAACGTCAGAGAGAGTCCCATTGACTCAGATACACACTGGTCCTGGGGGACTGGGGAGAAAGTTCAGAGAGAGTCCCATTGACTCAGATACACACTGGTCCTGGGGATAGACTGGGGAGAAAGGAAAGAGAGCGTCCCATTGACACATATACACACTGGTCCTGGGGATAGACTGGGGAGAAAGGTCAGAGAGTCCCATTGACTCAGATACACGCTGGTCCTGCGGGTCTGGGGAGAAAGGTCAGAGAGAGTCCCATTGACTCAGATACACACTGGTCCTGGGGGACTGGGGAGAACGGTCAGAGAGAGTCCCATTGACTCAGGTGCACACAGGTCCTGGGGGACTAGGGAGAAAGATCAGAGAGATTCCCATTGACTCAGATACACACTGGTCCTGGGGATAGACTGGGGAGAAAGGTAAGAGAGCGTCCCATTGACTCAGATACACACTAGTCCTGGTGATAGACTGGGGAGAAAGGTCAGAGAGTGTCCCATTGACTCAGATAAACACTGGTCCTGGGGATAGACTGGGGAGAAAGGTCAGAGAGTCCCATTGACTCAGATACACACTGGTCCTGCGGGTCTTGGGAGAAAGGTCAGAGAGAATCCCATTTACTCAGATACACACTGGTCCTGGGGGACTGGGGAGAAAGGTGAGCGAGAGTCCCATTGACTCAGGTACACACTGGTCCTGGGGGACTGGGGAGAAAGTTCAGAGAGAGTCTCATTGACTCAGATACACACTGGTCCTGGGGGACTGGGGAGAAAGGTCAGAGAGATTACCATTGACTCAGGTACACACTGGTCATGGAGATAGACTGGGGAGAAAGGTCAGAGAGAGCCCCATTGACTCAGATACACACTAGTCCTCGGGGACTGGGGAGAAAGGTCAGAGAGAGACCCATTGACTCAGATAAACACTGGTCCTGGGGGACTGGGGAGAAAGGTCAGAGAGAGTTCCATTGACTCAGGTAAACACTGGTCCTGGGGATAGACTGGGGAAAAAGGTCAGAGAGAGTCCAATTGACTCAGATACACACTGGTCCTGGGGATAGAGAGGGGAGAAAGGTCAGAGAGAGTCCCATTGACTCAGATACACACTGGTCCTGGGGATAGACTGGGGAGAAAGGTCAGAGAGAGTCCCATTGACTCAGATACACACTGGTCCTGGGGGATTGACAGGGGAGAAAGGTCAGAGAGTCCCATTGACTCAGATACACACTGGTCCTGGGGGATATAATGGGAGAAAAGTCAGAGAGATGCCCATTGACTCAGATAAACACTGGTCCTGCGGATAGACTGGGGAGAAACGTCAGAGAGGGTCCCATTTACTCAGATACACACTGGTCCTGGGGATAGACAGGGTGAAAATTCAGATAGAGTCCCATTGACTCAGATACACGTTGGTCCTGGGGATAGACTGGGGAGAAAGTTCAGAGTGAGTCCCATTGACTCAGATACATACTGGTCCTGGGGATAGACTGGGGAGAAAGGTAAGAGAGCGTCCCATTGACTCGGTTACACACTGGTCCTGGGGATAGACTGGGGAGAATGGTCAGAGAGTGTCCCATTGACTCAGATAAACACTGGTCCTGGGGATAGACTGCGGAGAAAGGTCAGAGAGTCCCATTGACTCAGATACACACTGGTCCTGGGGGTCTGGGGAGAAAGGTCAGAGTGAGTCCCATTTACTCAGATACACACTGGTCCTGGGGGACTGGGGAGAAAGGTCAGAGAGAGTCCCATTGACTCACCTATACACTGGTCCTGGGGGACTGGGGAGAAAGGTCAGAGAGAGTCCCATTGACTCAGATACACACTGGTCCTGGGGGACTGGGGTGAAAGGTCAGAGAGATTCCCATTTATTCAGGTACACACTGGTCATGGGGATAGACTGGGGAGAAAGGTCAGAGAGAGCCCCATTGACTCAGATACACACTAGTCCTGGGGGACTGGGGAGAAAGGTCAGAGAGAGACCCATTGACTCAGATAAACACTGGTCCTGGGGGACTAGGGAGAAAGGTCAGAGAAAGTCCCATTGACTCAGATAAACACTGGTCCTGGGGATAGATTGGGGAGAAAGGACAGAGAGAGTCCCATTGACTTAGATAATCACTGGTCCTGGGGATAGACTGGGGAGAATGGTCAGAGACAGTCCCATTGACTCAGATGCACACTGGTCCAGGGGAGAGACTGGGGAGAAAGGTCAGAGAGAGTCCAATTGACTCAGATACACACTGGTCCTGGGGATAGAGAGGGGAGAAAGGTCAGAGAGAGTCCCATTAACTCTGATACACACTGGTGCTGGGGCACTGGGGAGAAAGGTCAGAGAGAGTCCCATTGACTCAGATACAAACTGGTCCTGGGGATAGACTGGGGGGAAGGGTCAGAGAGTCCCATTTACTCAGATACACACTGATCGTGCGGATAGACTGGGGAGAAATGTCAGAGAGAGTCCCATTGACTCAGATACACACTGGTCCTAAGGATAGACTGGGGAGAAAGGTCAGAGGGAGTCCCATTGACTCAGATACACACTGGTCCTCAGGATAGACTGGGGAGAAAGGTCAGAGAGAGTCCCATTGACTCTGATACACACTGGTCCTAAGGATAGCCTGGGGAGAAAATTCAGTGAGAGTCCCATTGAGTCAGATACATACTGGTCCTGGGCATAGACTGGGGAGAAAGGTCAGAGAGAGTCCCATTGACTCAGATACACACTGGAACTGGGGGACTGGGGAGAATGGTCAGAGAGTCCCATTGACTCAGATACACACTGGTCCTGGGGAGAGACTGGGGAGAAAGGTCAGAGTGAGTCCCTTTGGCTCAGTTACACACTGGTCCTGGGGATAGACTGGGGAGAAATATCAGAGAGAGTCCCATTGACTCAGATACACACTGGTCCTGGGGGACTGGGGAGAAAAGTCAGAGAGAGTCCCATTGACTCAGATACACTCTGGTCCTGAGGGACTGGGGAGAAAGATCAGAGAGAGTCCCATTGACTCAGATACACTCTGGTCCTGGTGGACTGGGGAGAAAGGTCAGAGAGAGTCCCATTGACTCAGATACACTCTGGTCCTGGGGGACTGGGGAGAAAGGTCAGAGAGAGTCCCATTGACTCAGATAGACACTGGTCCTGGGGGATAGACTGGGGAGAAAGGTCAGAGAGTCCCATTGACTCTGATACACACTGGTCCTGGGGTATATATGGGGAGAATGGTCAGAGAGATTCCCATTGACTCAGATAAACACTGGTCCTGGGGATAGTCTGGGGAGGAACGTCAGAGAGAGTCCCATTGACTCAGATACACACTGGTCCTGGGGGACTGGGGAGAAAGTTCAGAGAGAGTCCCATTGACTCAGATACACACTGGTCCTGGGGATAGACTGGGGAGAAAGGAAAGAGAGCGTCCCATTGACACATATACACACTGGTCCTGGGGATAGACTGGGGAGAAAGGTCAGAGAGTCCCATTGACTCAGATACACGCTGGTCCTGCGTGTCTGGGGAGAAAGGTCAGAGAGAGTCCCATTGACTCAGATACACACTGGTCCTGGGGGACTGGGGAGAAAGGTGAGCGAGAGTCCCATTGACTCAGGTACACACTGGTCCTGGGGGACTGGGGAGAAAGTTCAGAGAGAGTCTCATTGACTCAGATACACACTGGTCCTGGGGGACTGGGGAGAAAGGTCAGAGAGATTACCATTGACTCAGGTACACACTGGTCATGGAGATAGACTGGGGAGAAAGGTCAGAGAGAGCCCCATTGACTCAGATACACACTAGTCCTCGGGGACTGGGGAGAAAGGTCAGAGAGAGACCCATTGACTCAGATAAACACTGGTCCTGGGGGACTGGGGAGAAAGGTCAGAGAGAGTTCCATTGACTCAGGTAAACACTGGTCCTGGGGATAGACTGGGGAAAAAGGTCAGAGAGAGTCCAATTGACTCAGATACACACTGGTCCTGGGGATAGAGAGGGGAGAAAGGTCAGAGAGAGTCCCATTGACTCAGATACACACTGGTCCTGGGGATAGACTGGGGAGAAAGGTCAGAGAGAGTCCCATTGACTCAGATACACACTGGTCCTGGGGGATAGACAGGGGAGAAAGGTCAGAGAGTCCCATTGACTCAGATACACACTGGTCCTGGGGGATATAATGGGAGAAAAGTCAGAGAGATGCCCATTGACTCAGATAAACACTGGTCCTGCGGATAGACTGGGGAGAAACGTCAGAGAGGGTCCCATTTACTCAGATACACACTGGTCCTGGGGATAGACAGGGTGAAAATTCAGATAGAGTCCCATTGACTCAGATACACGTTGGTCCTGGGGATAGACTGGGGAGAAAGTTCAGAGTGAGTCCCATTGACTCAGATACATACTGGTCCTGGGGATAGACTGGGGAGAAAGGTAAGAGAGCGTCCCATTGACTCGGTTACACACTGGTCCTGGGGATAGACTGGGGAGAATGGTCAGAGAGTGTCCCATTGACTCAGATAAACACTGGTCCTGGGGATAGACTGCGGAGAAAGGTCAGAGAGTCCCATTGACTCAGATACACACTGGTCCTGGGGGTCTGGGGAGAAAGGTCAGAGTGAGTCCCATTTACTCAGATACACACTGGTCCTGGGGGACTGGGGAGAAAGGTCAGAGAGAGTCCCATTGACTCACCTATACACTGGTCCTGGGGGACTGGGGAGAAAGGTCAGAGAGAGTCCCATTGACTCAGATACACACTGGTCCTGGGGGACTGGGGTGAAAGGTCAGAGAGATTCCCATTTATTCAGGTACACACTGGTCATGGGGATAGACTGGGGAGAAAGGTCAGAGAGAGCCCCATTGACTCAGATACACACTAGTCCTGGGGGACTGGGGAGAAAGGTCAGAGAGAGACCTTTGACTCAGATAAACACTGGTCCTGGGGGACTTGGGAGAAAGGTCAGAGAAAGTCCCATTGACTCAGATAAACACTGGTCCTGGGGATAGATTGGGGAGAAAGGTCAGAGAGAGTCCCATTGACTTAGATACACACTGGTCCTGGGGATAGACTGGGGAGAATGGTCAGAGACAGTCCCATTGACTCAGATGCACACTGGTCCAGGGGAGAGACTGGGGAGAAAGGTCAGAGAGAGTCCAATTGACTCAGATGCACACCGGTCCTGGGGATAGAGAGGGGAGAAAGGTCAGAGAGAGTCCCATTAACTCCGATACACACTGGTGCTGGGGGACTGGGGAGAAAGGTCAGATAGAGTCCCATTGACTCAGATACAAACTGGTCCTGGGGATAGACTGGGGGGAAGGTTCAGAGAGTCCCATTGACTCAGATACACACTGATCCTGCGGATAGACTGGGGAGAAATGTCAGAGAGAGTCCCATTGACTCAGATACACACTGGTCCTAAGGATAGACTGGGGAGAAAGGTCAGAGAGAGTCCCATTGACTCAGATACATACTGGTCCTGGGGATAGACTGGGGAGAAAGGTCAGTGCGAGGCCCATTGACTCAGATACACACTGGTCCTGGGGATAGACTGGGGAGAAAGGTCAGAGAGAGTCCCATTGACTCAGATGCACACTGGTCCAGGGAAGAGACTGGGGAGAAAGGTCAGAGAGTGTCCCATTAACTCAGATATGCACTGGTCCTGGGGATAGAGAGGGGAGAAAGTTCAGAGAGAGTCCCATTGACTCAGATACACACTGGTCCTGGGGGACTGGGGAGAAAAGTCAGAGAGAGTCCCATTGACTCAGATACACACTGGTCCTCAGGATAGACTGGGGAGAAAGGTCAGAGAGAGTCCCATTGACTCTGATACACACTGGTCCTAAGGATAGCCTGGGGAGAAAATTCAGTGAGAGTCCCATTGACTCAGATACACACTGGTCCTGGGGATAGACTGGGGAGAAAGGTCAGAGAGAGTCCCATTGACTCAGATACACACTGGTCCTGGGGGACTGGGGAGAAAGGTCAGAGAGTCCCATTGACTCAGATAAACACTGGTCCTGGGGAGAGACTGGGGAGAAAGGTCAGAGTGAGTCCCATTGGCTCAGTTACACACTGGCCCTGGGGATAGACTGGGGAGAAATATCAGAGAGAGTCCCATTGACTCAGATACACACTGGTCCTGAGGGACTGGGGAGAAAGATCAGAGAGAGTCCCATTGACTCAGATACACTCTGGTCCTGGTGGACTGGGGAGAAAGGTCAGAGAGAGTCCCATTGACTCAGATACACTCTGGTCCTGGGGGACTGGGGAGAAAGGTCAGAGAGAGTCCCATTGACTCAGATAAACTCTGGTCCTGGGGGACTGGGGAGAAAGGTCAGAGAGAGTCCCATTGACTCACCTATACACTGGTCCTGGGGGACTGGGGAGAAAGGTCAGAGAGAGTCCCATTGACTCAGATACACAATGGTCCTGGAGGACTGGGGTGAAAGGTCAGAGAGATTCCCATTTATTCAGGTACACACTGGTCATGGGGATAGACTGGGGAGAAAGGTCAGAGAGAGCCCCATTGACTCAGATACACACTAGTCCTGGGGGACTGGGGAGAAAGGTCAGAGAGAGACCCATTGACTCAGATAAACACTGGTCCTGGGGGACTAGGGAGAAAGGTCAGAGAAAGTCCCATTGACTCAGATAAACACTGGTCCTGGGGATAGATTGGGGAGAAAGGACAGAGAGAGTCCCATTGACTTAGATAATCACTGGTCCTGGGGATAGACTGGGGAGAATGGTCAGAGACAGTCCCATTGACTCAGATGCACACTGGTCCAGGGGAGAGACTGGGGAGAAAGGTCAGAGAGAGTCCAATTGACTCAGATACACACTGGTCCTGGGGATAGAGAGGGGAGAAAGGTCAGAGAGAGTCCCATTAACTCCGATACACACTGGTGCTGGGGCACTGGGGAGAAAGGTCAGAGAGAGTCCCATTGACTCAGATACAAACTGGTCCTGGGGATAGACTGGGGGGAAGGGTCAGAGAGTCCCATTGACTCAGATACACACTGATCGTGCGGATAGACTGGGGAGAAATGTCAGAGAGAGTCCCATTGACTCAGATACACACTGGTCCTAAGGATAGACTGGGGAGAAAGGTCAGAGGGAGTCCCATTGACTCAGATACACACTGGTCCTCAGGATAGACTGGGGAGAAAGGTCAGAGAGAGTCCCATTGACTCTGATACACACTGGTCCTAAGGATAGCCTGGGGAGAAAATTCAGTGAGAGTCCCATTGAGTCAGATACATACTGGTCCTGGGCATAGACTGGGGAGAAAGGTCAGAGAGAGTCCCATTGACTCAGATACACACTGGTCCTGGGGAGAGACTGGGGAGAAAGGTCAGAGTGAGTCCCTTTGGCTCAGATACACACTGGTCCTGAGGGACTGGGGAGAAAGATCAGAGAGAGTCCCATTGACTCAGATACACTCTGGTCCTGGTGGACTGGGGAGAAAGGTCAGAGAGAGTCCCATTGACTCAGATACACTCTGGTCCTGGGGGACTGGGGAGAAAGGTCAGAGAGAGTCCCATTGACTCAGATAAACTCTGGTCCTGGGGGACTGGGGAGAAAGGTCAGAGAGAGTCCCATTGACTCAGATAGACACTGGTCCTGGGGGATAGACTGGGGAGAAAGGTCAGAGAGTCCCATTGACTCTGATACACACTGGTCCTGGGGTATATATGGGGAGAATGGTCAGAGAGATTCCCATTGACTCAGATAAACACTGGTCCTGGGGATAGTCTGGGGAGGAACGTCAGAGAGAGTCCCATTGACTCAGATACACACTGGTCCTGGGGGACTGGGGAGAAAGTTCAGAGAGAGTCCCATTGACTCAGATACACACTGGTCCTGGGGATAGACTGGGGAGAAAGGAAAGAGAGCGTCCCATTGACACATATACACACTGGTCCTGGGGATAGACTGGGGAGAAAGGTCAGAGAGTCCCATTGACTCAGATACACGCTGGTCCTGCGGGTCTGGGGAGAAAGGTCAGAGAGAGTCCCATTGACTCAGATACACACTGGTCCTGGGGGACTGGGGAGAACGGTCAGAGAGAGTCCCATTGACTCAGGTGCACACAGGTCCTGGGGGACTAGGGAGAAAGATCAGAGAGATTCCCATTGACTCAGATACACACTGGTCCTGGGGATAGACTGGGGAGAAAGGTAAGAGAGCGTCCCATTGACTCAGATACACACTAGTCCTGGTGATAGACTGGGGAGAAAGGTCAGAGAGTGTCCCATTGACTCAGATAAACACTGGTCCTGGGGATAGACTGGGGAGAAAGGTCAGAGAGTCCCATTGACTCAGATACACACTGGTCCTGCGGGTCTTGGGAGAAAGGTCAGAGAGAATCCCATTTACTCAGATACACACTGGTCCTGGGGGACTGGGGAGAAAGGTGAGCGAGAGTCCCATTGACTCAGGTACACACTGGTCCTGGGGGACTGGGGAGAAAGTTCAGAGAGAGTCTCATTGACTCAGATACACACTGGTCCTGGGGGACTGGGGAGAAAGGTCAGAGAGATTACCATTGACTCAGGTACACACTGGTCATGGAGATAGACTGGGGAGAAAGGTCAGAGAGAGCCCCATTGACTCAGATACACACTAGTCCTCGGGGACTGGGGAGAAAGGTCAGAGAGAGACCCATTGACTCAGATAAACACTGGTCCTGGGGGACTGGGGAGAAAGGTCAGAGAGAGTTCCATTGACTCAGGTAAACACTGGTCCTGGGGATAGACTGGGGAAAAAGGTCAGAGAGAGTCCAATTGACTCAGATACACACTGGTCCTGGGGATAGAGAGGGGAGAAAGGTCAGAGAGAGTCCCATTGACTCAGATACATACTGGTCCTGGGGATAGACTGGGGAGAAAGGTCAGAGAGAGTCCCATTGACTCAGATACACACTGGTCCTGGGGGATTGACAGGGGAGAAAGGTCAGAGAGTCCCATTGACTCAGATACACACTGGTCCTGGGGGATATAATGGGAGAAAAGTCAGAGAGATGCCCATTGACTCAGATAAACACTGGTCCTGCGGATAGACTGGGGAGAAACGTCAGAGAGGGTCCCATTTACTCAGATACACACTGGTCCTGGGGATAGACAGGGTGAAAATTCAGATAGAGTCCCATTGACTCAGATACACGTTGGTCCTGGGGATAGACTGGGGAGAAAGTTCAGAGTGAGTCCCATTGACTCAGATACATACTGGTCCTGGGGATAGACTGGGGAGAAAGGTAAGAGAGCGTCCCATTGACTCGGTTACACACTGGTCCTGGGGATAGACTGGGGAGAATGGTCAGAGAGTGTCCCATTGACTCAGATAAACACTGGTCCTGGGGATAGACTGCGGAGAAAGGTCAGAGAGTCCCATTGACTCAGATACACACTGGTCCTGGGGGTCTGGGGAGAAAGGTCAGAGTGAGTCCCATTTACTCAGATACACACTGGTCCTGGGGGACTGGGGAGAAAGGTCAGAGAGAGTCCCATTGACTCACCTATACACTGGTCCTGGGGGACTGGGGAGAAAGGTCAGAGAGAGTCCCATTGACTCAGATACACACTGGTCCTGGGGGACTGGGGTGAAAGGTCAGAGAGATTCCCATTTATTCAGGTACACACTGGTCATGGGGATAGACTGGGGAGAAAGGTCAGAGAGAGCCCCATTGACTCAGATACACACTAGTCCTGGGGGACTGGGGAGAAAGGTCAGAGAGAGACCCATTGACTCAGATAAACACTGGTCCTGGGGGACTAGGGAGAAAGGTCAGAGAAAGTCCCATTGACTCAGATAAACACTGGTCCTGGGGATAGATTGGGGAGAAAGGACAGAGAGAGTCCCATTGACTTAGATAATCACTGGTCCTGGGGATAGACTGGGGAGAATGGTCAGAGACAGTCCCATTGACTCAGATGCACACTGGTCCAGGGGAGAGACTGGGGAGAAAGGTCAGAGAGAGTCCAATTGACTCAGATACACACTGGTCCTGGGGATAGAGAGGGGAGAAAGGTCAGAGAGAGTCCCATTAACTCTGATACACACTGGTGCTGGGGCACTGGGGAGAAAGGTCAGAGAGAGTCCCATTGACTCAGATACAAACTGGTCCTGGGGATAGACTGGGGGGAAGGGTCAGAGAGTCCCATTTACTCAGATACACACTGATCGTGCGGATAGACTGGGGAGAAATGTCAGAGAGAGTCCCATTGACTCAGATACACACTGGTCCTAAGGATAGACTGGGGAGAAAGGTCAGAGGGAGTCCCATTGACTCAGATACACACTGGTCCTCAGGATAGACAGGGGAGAAAGGTCAGAGAGAGTCCCATTGACTCTGATACACACTGGTCCTAAGGATAGCCTGGGGAGAAAATTCAGTGAGAGTCCCATTGAGTCAGATACATACTGGTCCTGGGCATAGACTGGGGAGAAAGGTCAGAGAGAGTCCCATTGACTCAGATACACACTGGTCCTGGGGGACTGGGGAGAAAGGTCAGAGAGTCCCATTGACTCAGATACACACTGGTCCTGGGGAGAGACTGGGGAGAAAGGTCAGAGTGAGTCCCTTTGGCTCAGTTACACACTGGTCCTGGGGATAGACTGGGGAGAAATATCAGAGAGAGTCCCATTGACTCAGATACACACTGGTCCTGAGGGACTGGGGAGAAAGATCAGAGAGAGTCCCATTGACTCAGATACACTCTGGTCCTGGTGGACTGGGGAGAAAGGTCAGAGAGAGTCCCATTGACTCAGATACACTCTGGTCCTGGGGGACTGGGGAGAAAGGTCAGAGAGAGTCCCATTGACTCAGATAGACACTGGTCCTGGGGGATAGACTGGGGAGAAAGGTCAGAGAGTCCCATTGACTCTGATACACACTGGTCCTGGGGTATATATGGGGAGAATGGTCAGAGAGATTCCCATTGACTCAGATAAACACTGGTCCTGGGGATAGTCTGGGGAGGAACGTCAGAGAGAGTCCCATTGACTCAGATACACACTGGTCCTGGGGGACTGGGGAGAAAGTTCAGAGAGAGTCCCATTGACTCAGATACACACTGGTCCTGGGGATAGACTGGGGAGAAAGGAAAGAGAGCGTCCCATTGACACATATACACACTGGTCCTGGGGATAGACTGGGGAGAAAGGTCAGAGAGTCCCATTGACTCAGATACACGCTGGTCCTGCGTGTCTGGGGAGAAAGGTCAGAGAGAGTCCCATTGACTCAGATACACACTGGTCCTGGGGGACTGGGGAGAAAGGTGAGCGAGAGTCCCATTGACTCAGGTACACACTGGTCCTGGGGGACTGGGGAGAAAGTTCAGAGAGAGTCTCATTGACTCAGATACACACTGGTCCTGGGGGACTGGGGAGAAAGGTCAGAGAGATTACCATTGACTCAGGTACACACTGGTCATGGAGATAGACTGGGGAGAAAGGTCAGAGAGAGCCCCATTGACTCAGATACACACTAGTCCTCGGGGACTGGGGAGAAAGGTCAGAGAGAGACCCATTGACTCAGATAAACACTGGTCCTGGGGGACTGGGGAGAAAGGTCAGAGAGAGTTCCATTGACTCAGGTAAACACTGGTCCTGGGGATAGACTGGGGAAAAAGGTCAGAGAGAGTCCAATTGACTCAGATACACACTGGTCCTGGGGATAGAGAGGGGAGAAAGGTCAGAGAGAGTCCCATTGACTCAGATACACACTGGTCCTGGGGATAGACTGGGGAGAAAGGTCAGAGAGAGTCCCATTGACTCAGATACACACTGGTCCTGGGGGATAGACAGGGGAGAAAGGTCAGAGAGTCCCATTGACTCAGATACACACTGGTCCTGGGGGATATAATGGGAGAAAAGTCAGAGAGATGCCCATTGACTCAGATAAACACTGGTCCTGCGGATAGACTGGGGAGAAACGTCAGAGAGGGTCCCATTTACTCAGATACACACTGGTCCTGGGGATAGACTGCGGAGAAAGGTCAGAGAGTCCCATTGACTCAGATACACACTGGTCCTGGGGGTCTGGGGAGAAAGGTCAGAGTGAGTCCCATTTACTCAGATACACACTGGTCCTGGGGGACTGGGGAGAAAGGTCAGAGAGAGTCCCATTGACTCACCTATACACTGGTCCTGGGGGACTGGGGAGAAAGGTCAGAGAGAGTCCCATTGACTCAGATACACACTGGTCCTGGGGGACTGGGGTGAAAGGTCAGAGAGATTCCCATTTATTCAGGTACACACTGGTCATGGGGATAGACTGGGGAGAAAGGTCAGAGAGAGCCCCATTGACTCAGATACACACTAGTCCTGGGGGACTGGGGAGAAAGGTCAGAGAGAGACCTTTGACTCAGATAAACACTGGTCCTGGGGGACTTGGGAGAAAGGTCAGAGAAAGTCCCATTGACTCAGATAAACACTGGTCCTGGGGATAGATTGGGGAGAAAGGTCAGAGAGAGTCCCATTGACTTAGATACACACTGGTCCTGGGGATAGACTGGGGAGAATGGTCAGAGACAGTCCCATTGACTCAGATGCACACTGGTCCAGGGGAGAGACTGGGGAGAAAGGTCAGAGAGAGTCCAATTGACTCAGATGCACACCGGTCCTGGGGATAGAGAGGGGAGAAAGGTCAGA
Organism: Pristiophorus japonicus; assembly: GCF_044704955.1. Classification (NCBI taxonomy): domain Eukaryota; kingdom Metazoa; phylum Chordata; class Chondrichthyes; family Pristiophoridae; genus Pristiophorus; species Pristiophorus japonicus. Next base: position 1,086,171 of record NW_027254531.1, read on the forward strand.
GAGAGTCCCATTAACTCCGATACACACTGGTGCTGGGGGACTGGGGAGAAAGGTCAGATAGAGTCCCATTGACTCAGATACAAACTGGTCCTGGGGATAGACTGGGGGGAAGGTTCAGAGAGTCCCATTGACTCAGATACACACTGATCCTGCGGATAGACTGGGGAGAAATGTCAGAGAGAGTCCCATTGACTCAGATACACACTGGTCCTAAGGATAGACTGGGGAGAAAGGTCAGAGAGAGTCCCATTGACTCAGATACATACTGGTCCTGGGGATAGACTGGGGAGAAAGGTCAGTGCGAGGCCCATTGACTCAGATACACACTGGTCCTGGGGATAGACTGGGGAGAAAGGTCAGAGAGAGTCCCATTGACTCAGATGCACACTGGTCCAGGGAAGAGACTGGGGAGAAAGGTCAGAGAGTGTCCCATTAACTCAGATATGCACTGGTCCTGGGGATAGAGAGGGGAGAAAGTTCAGAGAGAGTCCCATTGACTCAGATACACACTGGTCCTGGGGGACTGGGGAGAAAAGTCAGAGAGAGTCCCATTGACTCAGATACACACTGGTCCTCAGGATAGACTGGGGAGAAAGGTCAGAGAGAGTCCCATTGACTCTGATACACACTGGTCCTAAGGATAGCCTGGGGAGAAAATTCAGTGAGAGTCCCATTGACTCAGATACACACTGGTCCTGGGGATAGACTGGGGAGAAAGGTCAGAGAGAGTCCCATTGACTCAGATACACACTGGTCCTGGGGGACTGGGGAGAAAGGTCAGAGAGTCCCATTGACTCAGATAAACACTGGTCCTGGGGAGAGACTGGGGAGAAAGGTCAGAGTGAGTCCCATTGGCTCAGTTACACACTGGCCCTGGGGATAGACTGGGGAGAAATATCAGAGAGAGTCCCATTGACTCAGATACACACTGGTCCTGAGGGACTGGGGAGAAAGATCAGAGAGAGTCCCATTGACTCAGATACACTCTGGTCCTGGTGGACTGGGGAGAAAGGTCAGAGAGAGTCCCATTGACTCAGATACACTCTGGTCCTGGGGGACTGGGGAGAAAGGTCAGAGAGAGTCCCATTGACTCAGATAAACTCTGGTCCTGGGGGACTGGGGAGAAAGTCAGAGAGAGTCCCATTGACTCAGATACACACTGGTCCTGGGGATAGACTGGGGAGAAAGGTCAGAAAGAGTCCCATTGACTCAGATAGACACTGGTCCTGGGGGATAGACTGGGGAGAAAGGTCAGAGAGTCCCATTGACTCTGATACACACTGGTCCTGGGGTATATATGGGGAGAATGGTAAGAGAGATTCCCATTGACTCAGATAAACACTGGTCCTGGGGATAGTCTGGGGAGGAACGTCAGAGAGAGTCCCATTGACTCAGATACACACTGGTCCTGGGGACTGGGGAGAAAGTTCAGAGAGAGTCCCATTGACTCAGATACACATTGGTCCTGGGGATAGACTGGGGAGAAAGGAAAGAGAGCGTCCCATTGAATCAGATACACACTGGTCCTGGGGATAGACTGGGGAGAAAGATCAGAGAGAGTTCCATTGACTCAGATACACACTGGTCCTGGGGGAGTGGGGAGAAAGGTCAGAGAGAGTCCCATTGACTCAGATAAACACTGGTCCTGGGGATAGACTGGGGAGAAAAGTCAGATGGAGTCCCAATGACTCAGATACACACTGGTCCTGGGGATAGACTGGGGAGAAAGGTCAGAGAGCGTCCCATTGACTCAGATACACATTGGACCTGGGGATAGACTGGGGAGAAAGGTCAGAGAGCCCCATTAACTCAGAAACACACTGGTCCCGGGGATAGACTGGGGACAAAGTTCAGAGAGAGTCCCATTGATTCGGATACACACTGGTCCTGGGGATAGACTGGGGAGAATGGTCCGAGAGAGTCCCATTGACTCAGATACACACTGGTCCTAAGGATAGACTGGGGAGAAAGGTCAGAGAGAGTCCCATTGACTCAGATACATACTGGTCCTGGGGATAGACTGGGGAGAAAGGTCAGTGCGAGGCCCATTGACTCAGATACACACTGGTCCTGGGGATAGACTGGGGAGAAAGGTCAGAGAGAGTCCCATTGACTCAGATGCACACTGGTCCAGGGAAGAGACTGGGGAGAAAGGTCAGAGAGTGTCCCATTAACTCAGATATGCACTGGTCCTGGGGATAGAGAGGGGAGAAAGTTCAGAGAGAGTCCCATTGACTCAGATACACACTGGTCCTGGGGGACTGGGGAGAAAAGTCAGAGAGAGTCCCATTGACTCAGATACACACTGGTCCTCAGGATAGACTGGGGAGAAAGGTCAGAGAGAGTCCCATTGACTCTGATACACACTGGTCCTAAGGATAGCCTGGGGAGAAAATTCAGTGAGAGTCCCATTGACTCAGATACACACTGGTCCTGGGGATAGACTGGGGAGAAAGGTCAGAGAGAGTCCCATTGACTCAGATACACACTGGTCCTGGGGGACTGGGGAGAAAGGTCAGAGAGTCCCATTGACTCAGATAAACACTGGTCCTGGGGAGAGACTGGGGAGAAAGGTCAGAGTGAGTCCCATTGGCTCAGTTACACACTGGCCCTGGGGATAGACTGGGGAGAAATATCAGAGAGAGTCCCATTGACTCAGATACACACTGGTCCTGAGGGACTGGGGAGAAAGATCAGAGAGAGTCCCATTGACTCAGATACACTCTGGTCCTGGTGGACTGGGGAGAAAGGTCAGAGAGAGTCCCATTGACTCAGATACACTCTGGTCCTGGGGGACTGGGGAGAAAGGTCAGAGAGAGTCCCATTGACTCAGATAAACTCTGGTCCTGGGGGACTGGGGAGAAAGTCAGAGAGAGTCCCATTGACTCAGATACACACTGGTCCTGGGGATAGACTGGGGAGAAAGGTCAGAAAGAGTCCCATTGACTCAGATAGACACTGGTCCTGGGGGATAGACTGGGGAGAAAGGTCAGAGAGTCCCATTGACTCTGATACACACTGGTCCTGGGGTATATATGGGGAGAATGGTAAGAGAGATTCCCATTGACTCAGATAAACACTGGTCCTGGGGATAGTCTGGGGAGGAACGTCAGAGAGAGTCCCATTGACTCAGATACACACTGGTCCTGGGGACTGGGGAGAAAGTTCAGAGAGAGTCCCATTGACTCAGATACACATTGGTCCTGGGGATAGACTGGGGAGAAAGGAAAGAGAGCGTCCCATTGAATCAGATACACACTGGTCCTGGGGATAGACTGGGGAGAAAGATCAGAGAGAGTTCCATTGACTCAGATACACACTGGTCCTGGGGGAGTGGGGAGAAAGGTCAGAGAGAGTCCCATTGACTCAGATAAACACTGGTCCTGGGGATAGACTGGGGAGAAAAGTCAGATGGAGTCCCAATGACTCAGATACACACTGGTCCTGGGGATAGACTGGGGAGAAAGGTCAGAGAGCGTCCCATTGACTCAGATACACATTGGACCTGGGGATAGACTGGGGAGAAAGGTCAGAGAGCCCCATTAACTCAGAAACACACTGGTCCCGGGGATAGACTGGGGACAAAGTTCAGAGAGAGTCCCATTGATTCGGATACACACTGGTCCTGGGGATAGACTGGGGAGAATGGTCCGAGAGAGTCCCATTGACTCAGATACACACTGGTCCTGGGGATAGACTGGGGAGCAAGGTCAGAGAGAGTCCCATTGACTCAGATACACACTGGTCCTGGAGATAGACTGGGGAGAATGTTCAGAGAGAGTTCCATTGACTCAGATACACACTGGTCCTCGTGGACTGGGGAGAAAGGTCAGAGTGAGTCCCATTGACTCAGATGCACACTGGTCCTGGGGATAGACTGGGAAGAAATGTCAGAGAGAGTCCCATTGACTGAGACACACACTGGTCCTGGGGGACTGGGGAGACATGTCAGAGAGAGTTCCTTTGACTCAGAAACACATTGGTCCTGGGGGTCTGGCGAGAAAGATCAGAGAGAGTCCCATTGACTCAGATAAACACTGGTCCTGGGGGTCTGGGGAGAAAGATCAGAGAGAGTCCCATTGACTCATGTACACATTGGTCCTGGGGATAGACTGGGGAGAATGGTCAGAGAGAGTCCCAGTGACTCAGATACACATTGGACCTGGGGATAGACTGGGGAGAAAGGTCAGAAAGCCCCATTGGTTCAGAAATACACTGGTCCTGGGGATAGACTGGGGACAAAGGTCAGAGAGAGTCCCATTGACTCAGATACGCACTGGTCCTGGGGATTGACTGGGGAGAAAGGTCAGAGAGAGTCCCATTGACTCAGATACACACTGGTCCTGGGGATAGACTGGGGTGAAAGGTCAGAGAGTCTCATTGACTCAGATACACACTGGTCCTGGGGATAGACTGGTGAGAAAGTTCAGAGAGATTTCCATTGACTCAGATACACAATGGTCCTGGGGGACTGGGGAGAAAGGTCAGAGAGATTTCCATTGACTCAGATACACACTGGTCCTGGAGATAGACAGGGGAGAAAGGTCAGAGAGAGTCCCATTGACTCAGATAAACACTGGTCCTGGGGCTCGACTGGGGAGAAAGGTCAGAGAGAGTCCCATTGACTCAGATAAACAATAGTCCTGGGGATCGACTGGGGAGTAAGGTCAGAGGGAGTCCCATTGACTCAGATAAACACTGGTCCTGGGGATAGACTGGGGAGAATGGTCAGAGAGAGTCCCATTGACTCAGATACACACTGGTCCTGGGGATAGACTGGGGAGAAAGGTCAGAGAGAGTCCCATTGACTCAGATAAACACTGGTCCTGGAGATAGAGAGGGGAGAAAGGTCAGAGAGAGTCCCATTAACTCCGATACACACTGGTGCTGGGGCACTGGGGAGAAAGGTCAGAGAGAGTCCCATTGACTCAGATACAAACTGGTCCTGGGGACAGACTGGGGGGAAGGGTCAGAGAGTCCCATTGACTCAGATACACACTGATCGTGCGGATAGACTGGGGAGAAATGTCAGAGAGAGTCCCATTGACTCAGATACACACTGGTCCTAAGGATAGACTGGGGAGAAAGGTCAGAGGGAGTCCCATTGACTCAGATACACACTGGTCCTCAGGATAGACTGGGGAGAAAGGTCAGAGAGAGTCCCATTGACTCTGATACACACTGGTCCTAAGGATAGCCTGGGGAGAAAATTCAGTGAGAGTCCCATTGAGTCAGATACATACTGGTCCTGGGCATAGACTGGGGAGAAAGGTCAGAGAGAGTCCCATTGACTCAGATACACACTGGTCCTGGGGGACTGGGGAGAAAGGTCAGAGAGTCCCATTGACTCAGATACACACTGGTCCTGGGGAGAGACTGGGGAGAAAGGTCAGAGTGAGTCCCTTTGGCTCAGTTACACACTGGTCCTGGGGATAGACTGGGGAGAAATATCAGAGAGAGTCCCATTGACTCAGATACACACTGGTCCTGGGGGACTGGGGAGAAAAGTCAGAGAGAGTCCCATTGACTCAGATACACTCTGGTCCTGAGGGACTGGGGAGAAAGATCAGAGAGAGTCCCATTGACTCAGATACACTCTGGTCCTGGTGGACTGGGGAGAAAGGTCAGAGAGAGTCCCATTGACTCAGATACACTCTGGTCCTGGGGGACTGGGGAGAAAGGTCAGAGAGAGTCCCATTGACTCAGATAAACTCTGGTCCTGGGGGACTGGGGAGAAAGGTCAGAGAGAGTCCCATTGACTCAGATAGACACTGGTCCTGGGGGATAGACTGGGGAGAAAGGTCAGAGAGTCCCATTGACTCTGATACACACTGGTCCTGGGGTATATATGGGGAGAATGGTCAGAGAGATTCCCATTGACTCAGATAAACACTGGTCCTGGGGATAGTCTGGGGAGGAACGTCAGAGAGAGTCCCATTGACTCTGATACACACTGGTCCTGGGGTATATATGGGGAGAATGGTCAGAGAGATTCCCATTGACTCAGATAAACACTGGTCCTGGGGATAGTCTGGGGAGGAACGTCAGAGAGAGTCCCATTGACTCAGATACACACTGGTCCTGGGGGACTGGGGAGAAAGTTCAGAGAGAGTCCCATTGACACATATACACACTGGTCCTGGGGATAGACTGGGGAGAAAGATCAGAGAGTCCCATTGACTCAGATACACGCTGGTCCTGCGGGTCTGGGGAGAAAGGTCAGAGAGAGTCCCATTGACTCAGATACACACTGGTCCTGGGGGACTGGGGAGAACGGTCAGAGAGAGTCCCATTGACTCAGGTACACACAGGTCCTGGGGGACTAGGGAGAAAGATCAGAGAGATTCCCATTGACTCAGATACACACTGGTCCTGGGGATAGACTGGGGAGAAAGGTAAGAGAGCGTCCCATTGACTCAGATACACACTAGTCCTGGTGATAGACTGGGGAGAAAGGTCAGAGAGTGTCCCATTGACTCAGATAAACACTGGTCCTGGGGATAGACTGGGGAGAAAGGTCAGAGAGTCCCATTGACTCAGATACACACTGGTCCTGCGGGTCTTGGGAGAAAGGTCAGAGAGAATCCCATTTACTCAGATACACACTGGTCCTGGGGGACTGGGGAGAAAGGTGAGCGAGAGTCCCATTGACTCAGGTACACACTGGTCCTGGGGGACTGGGGAGAAAGTTCAGAGAGAGTCTCATTGACTCAGATACACACTGGTCCTGGGGGACTGGGGAGAAAGGTCAGAGAGATTACCATTGACTCAGGTACACACTGGTCATGGAGATAGACTGGGGAGAAAGGTCAGAGAGAGCCCCATTGACTCAGATACACACTAGTCCTCGGGGACTGGGGAGAAAGGTCAGAGAGAGACCCATTGACTCAGATAAACACTGGTCCTGGGGGACTGGGGAGAAAGGTCAGAGAGAGTTCCATTGACTCAGGTAAACACTGGTCCTGGGGATAGACTGGGGAAAAAGGTCAGAGAGAGTCCAATTGACTCAGATACACACTGGTCCTGGGGATAGAGAGGGGAGAAAGGTCAGAGAGAGTCCCATTGACTCAGATACACACTGGTCCTGGGGATAGACTGGGGAGAAAGGTCAGAGAGAGTCCCATTGACTCAGATACACACTGGTCCTGGGGGATAGACAGGGGAGAAAGGTCAGAGAGTCCCATTGACTCAGATACACACTGGTCCTGGGGGATATAATGGGAGAAAAGTCAGAGAGATGCCCATTGACTCAGATAAACACTGGTCCTGCGGATAGACTGGGGAGAAACGTCAGAGAGGGTCCCATTTACTCAGATACACACTGGTTCTGGGGATAGACAGGGTGAAAATTCAGATAGAGTCCCATTGACTCAGATACACGTTGGTCCTGGGGATAGACTGGGGAGAAAGTTCAGAGTGAGTCCCATTGACTCAGATGCACACTGGTCCTGGGGGACTGGGGAGAAATTTCAGAGAGAGTCCCATTGACTCAGATACATACTGGTCCTGGGGATAGACTGGGGAGAAAGGTAAGAGAGCGTCCCATTGACTCGGTTACACACTGGTCCTGGGGATAGACTGGGGAGAATGGTCAGAGAGTGTCCCATTGACTCAGATAAACACTGGTCCTGGGGATAGACTGCGGAGAAAGGTCAGAGAGTCCCATTGACTCAGATACACACTGGTCCTGGGGGTCTGGGGAGAAAGGTCAGAGTGAGTCCCATTTACTCAGATACACACTGGTCCTGGGGGACTGGGGAGAAAGGTCAGAGAGAGTCCCATTGACTCACCTATACACTGGTCCTGGGGGACTGGGGAGAAAGGTCAGAGAGAGTCCCATTGACTCAGATACACACTGGTCCTGGGGGACTGGGGTGAAAGGTCAGAGAGATTCCCATTTATTCAGGTACACACTGGTCATGGGGATAGACTGGGGAGAAAGGTCAGAGAGAGCCCCATTGACTCAGATACACACTAGTCCTGGGGGACTGGGGAGAAAGGTCAGAGAGAGACCTTTGACTCAGATAAACACTGGTCCTGGGGGACTTGGGAGAAAGGTCAGAGAAAGTCCCATTGACTCAGATAAACACTGGTCGTGGGGATAGATTGGGGAGAAAGGTCAGAGAGAGTCCCATTGACTTAGATACACACTGGTCCTGGGGATAGACTGGGGAGAATGGTCAGAGACAGTCCCATTGACTCAGATGCACACTGGTCCAGGGGAGAGACTGGGGAGAAAGGTCAGAGAGAGTCCAATTGACTCAGATGCACACCGGTCCTGGGGATAGAGAGGGGAGAAAGGTCAGAAAGAGTCCCATTAACTCCGATACACACTGGTGCTGGGGGACTGGGGAGAAAGGTCAGATAGAGTCCCATTGACTCAGATACAAACTGGTCCTGGGGATAGACTGGGGGGAAGGTTCAGAGAGTCCCATTGACTCAGATACACACTGATCCTGCGGATAGACTGGGGAGAAATGTCAGAGAGAGTCCCATTGACTCAGATACACACTGGTCCTAAGGATAGACTGGGGAGAAAGGTCAGAGAGAGTCCCATTGACTCAGATACATACTGGTCCTGGGGATAGACTGGGGAGAAAGGTCAGTGCGAGGCCCATTGACTCAGATACACACTGGTCCTGGGGATAGACTGGGGAGAAAGGTCAGAGAGAGTCCCATTGACTCAGATGCACACTGGTCCAGGGAAGAGACTGGGGAGAAAGGTCAGAGAGTGTCCCATTAACTCAGATATGCACTGGTCCTGGGGATAGAGAGGGGAGAAAGTTCAGAGAGAGTCCCATTGACTCAGATACACACTGGTCCTGGGGGACTGGGGAGAAAAGTCAGAGAGAGTCCCATTGACTCAGATACACACTGGTCCTCAGGATAGACTGGGGAGAAAGGTCAGAGAGAGTCCCATTGACTCTGATACACACTGGTCCTAAGGATAGCCTGGGGAGAAAATTCAGTGAGAGTCCCATTGACTCAGATACACACTGGTCCTGGGGATAGACTGGGGAGAAAGGTCAGAGAGAGTCCCATTGACTCAGATACACACTGGTCCTGGGGGACTGGGGAGAAAGGTCAGAGAGTCCCATTGACTCAGATAATCACTGGTCCTGGGGAGAGACTGGGGAGAAAGGTCAGAGTGAGTCCCATTGGCTCAGTTACACACTGGCCCTGGGGATAGACTGGGGAGAAATATCAGAGAGAGTCCCATTGACTCAGATACACACTGGTCCTGAGGGACTGGGGAGAAAGATCAGAGAGAGTCCCATTGACTCAGATACACTCTGGTCCTGGTGGACTGGGGAGAAAGGTCAGAGAGAGTCCCATTGACTCAGATACACTCTGGTCCTGGGGGACTGGGGAGAAAGGTCAGAGAGAGTCCCATTGACTCAGATAAACTCTGGTCCTGGGGGACTGGGGAGAAAGTCAGAGAGAGTCCCATTGACTCAGATACACACTGGTCCTGGGGATAGACTGGGGAGAAAGGTCAGAAAGAGTCCCATTGACTCAGATAGACACTGGTCCTGGGGGATAGACTGGGGAGAAAGGTCAGAGAGTCCCATTGACTCTGAAACACACTGGTCCTGGGGTATATATGGGGAGAATGGTCAGAGAGATTCCCATTGACTCAGATAAACACTGGTCCTGGGGATAGTCTGGGGAGGAACGTCAGAGAGAGTCCCATTGACTCAGATACACACTGGTCCTGGGGGACTGGGGAGAAAGTTCAGAGAGAGTCCCATTGACTCAGATACACATTGGTCCTGGGGATAGACTGGGGAGAAAGGAAAGAGAGCGTCCCATTGACTCAGATACACACTGGTCCTGGGGATAGACTGGGGAGAAAGATCAGAGAGAGTTCCATTGACTCAGATACACACTGGTCCTGGGGGAGTGGGGAGAAAGGTCAGAGAGAGTCCCATTGACTCAGATAAACACTGGTCCTGGGGATAGACTGGGGAGAAAAGTCAGATGGAGTCCCAATGACTCAGATACACACTGGTCCTGGGGATAGACTGGGGAGAAAGGTCAGAGAGCGTCCCATTGACTCAGATACACATTGGACCTGGGGATAGACTGGGGAGAAAGGTCAGAGAGCCCCATTAACTCAGAAACACACTGGTCCCGGGGATAGACTGGGGACAAAGTTCAGAGAGAGTCCCATTGATTCGGATACACACTGGTCCTGGGGATAGACTGGGGAGAATGGTCCGAGAGAGTCCCATTGACTCAGATACACACTGGTCCTGGGGATAGACTGGGGAGCAAGGTCAGAGAGAGTCCCATTGACTCAGATACACACTGGTCCTGGAGATAGACTGGGGAGAATGTTCAGAGAGAGTTCCATTGACTCAGATACACACTGGTCCTCGTGGACTGGGGAGAAAGGTCAGAGTGAGTCCCATTGACTCAGATGCACACTGGTCCTGGGGATAGACTGGGAAGAAATGTCAGAGAGAGTCCCATTGACTGAGACACACACTGGTCCTGGGGGACTGGGGAGACATGTCAGAGAGAGTTCCTTTGACTCAGATAAACACTAGTCCTGGGGATAGACTGGGGAGAGAGGTCAGAGGGAGTCCCATTGACTCAGATACACACTGGTCCTGGGGATAGACTGTGGAGAAAGATCAGAGAGAGTTCCATTGACTCAGATACACACTGGTCCTGGGGATAGACTGGGAAGAAAGGTCAGAGAGAGTCCCATTGACTGAGACACAAACTGGTCCTGGGGGACTGGGGAGAAATGTCAGTGAGAGTTCCTTTGACTCAGAAACACATTGGTCCTGGGGGTCTGGCGAGAAAGATCAGAGAGAGTCCCATTGACTCATGTACACATTGGTCCTGGGGATAGACTGGGGAGAATGGTCAGAGAGAGTCCCAGTGACTCAGATACACATTGGACCTGGGGATAGACTGGGGAGAAAGGTCAGAAAGCCCCATTGGTTCAGAAATACACTGGTCCTGGGGATAGACTGGGGACAAAGGTCAGAGAGAGTCCCATTGACTCAGATACGCACTGGTCCTGGGGATTGACTGGGGAGAAAGGTCAGAGAGAGTCCCATTGACTCAGATACACACTGGTCCTGGGGATAGACTGGGGTGAAAGGTCAGAGAGTCTCATTGACTCAGATACACACTGGTCCTGGGGATAGACTGGTGAGAAAGTTCAGAGAGATTTCCATTGACTCAGATACACAATGGTCCTGGGGGACTGGGGAGAAAGGTCAGAGAGATTTCCATTGACTCAGATACACACTGGTCCTGGAGGTAGACAGGGGAGAAAGGTCAGAGAGAGTCCCATTGACTCAGATAAACACTGGTCCTGGGGCTCGACTGGGGAGAAAGGTCAGAGAGAGACCCATTGACTCAGATAAACAATAGTCCTGGGGATCGACTGGGGAGTAAGGTCAGAGGGAGTCCCATTGACTCAGATAAACACTGGTCCTGGGGATAGACTGGGGAGAATGGTCAGAGAGAGTCCCATTGACTCAGATACACACTGGTCCTGGGGATAGACTGGGGAGAAAGGTCAGAGAGAGTCCCATTGACTCAGATAAACACTGGTCCTGGAGATAGACTGGGGAGAAAGGTCAGAGAGAGTCCCATTGACTCAGATACACACTGATCCTGGGGGACTGGGGAGAAAGGTCAGAGAGATTTCCATTGACTCAGATACACACTGGTCCTGGGGGACAGGGGAGAAAGGTCAGAGTGAGTCACATTGACTCAGATACACACTGGTCCTGGGGTTACACTGGGGAGAAAGGTCAGAAGGAGTCCCATTGACTCAGATACACACTGGTTCTGGGGATAGACTGGGGAGAAAGGTCAGAAAGAGTGCCATTGACTCAGATACACACCGGTCCTGGGGATAGACTGGGGAGAAAGGTCAGAGAGTGTCTAATTGTCTCAGATACACACTGGTCCTGGGGCTCCGGGAGAAAGGTCAGAGAGTCCCATTGACTCAGATAAACACTGGTCCTGGGGATAGACTGTGGTGAAAGGACATAGAGTCCCATTGACTCAGTTACATACTGGTCCTGGGGATAGACTGGGGAGAAAGGTCAGAGAGAGTCCCATTGACTCAGATACACACTGGTCCTGGGGATAGACTGGGGAGAAAGATCAGAGAGAGTTCCATTGACTCAGATACACACTGGTCCTGGGGGAGTGGGGAGAAAGGTCAGAGAGAGTCCCATTGACTCAGATAAACACTGGTCCTGGGGATAGACTGGGGAGAAAAGTCAGAGGGAGTCCCAATGACTCAGATACACACTGGTCCTGGGGATAGACTGGGGAGAAAGATCAGAGAGTTTTCCATTGACTCAGATACACACTGGTCCTGGTGGACTGGGGAGAAAGTTCAGAGTGAGTCCCATTGACTCAGATACACACTGGTCCTGGGGATAGCATGGCGAGAAAAGTCAGAGAGAGTCCCATTGACTGAGACACACACTGGTCCTGGGGTCTGGGGAGAAATGTCAGAGAGAGTTCCTTTGAATCAGAAACACATTGGTCCTGGGGGTCTGGCGAGAAAGATCAGAGAGAGTCCCATTGACTCAGGAACACATTGGTCCTGGGGATAGACTGGAGACAAAGGTCAGAGAGAGTCCCATTGACTCAGACACACACTGGTCCTGGGGATAGACTGGGGAGAAAGGTCAGAGAGAGTCCCAGTTACTCAGATACACATTGGACCTGGGGATAGACTGGTGAGAAATGTCAGAGAGTCGCATTGACTCAGATACACACTGGTCCTGGGGGACTGGGGAGAAAGGTCAGAGAGAGTCCCATTGACTCAGATACACACTGGTCCTGGGGATATACTGGGGAGAAAGGTCAGAGAGAGTCCCATTGACTCAGATACACACTGGTCCTGGGGATAGACTGGGGAGCAAGGTCAGAGAGAGTCCCATTGACTCAGATACACAGTGGTCTTGGAGATAGACTGGGGTGAAAGGTCAAAGAGTCCCATTGACTCAGTTACATACTGGTCCTCGGGATAGACTGGAGACAAAGGTCAGAGAGAGTCCCATTGACTCAGATACACACTGGTCCTGGGGGACTGGGGAGAAATGTCAGTGAGAGTTCCTTTGACTCAGAAACACATTGGTCCTGGGGGTCTGGCGAGAAAGATCAGAGAGAGTCCCATTGACTCAGATAAACACTGGTCCTGGTGGTCTGGGGAGAAAGATCAGAGAGAGTCCCATTGACTGAGGTACACATTGGTCCTGGGGATAGACTGGGGAGAATGGTCACAGAGAGTCCCAGTGACTCAGATACACATTGGACCTGGGGATAGACTGGGGAGAAATGTCAGAGAGCCCCATTGACTCAGACATACACTGGTCCTGGGGATAGACTGGGGACAAAGGTCAGAGAGAGTCCCATTGACTCAGATACGCAATGGTCCTGGGGATTGACTGGAGAGAAAGGTCAGAGAGAGTCCCATTGACTCAGATACACACTGGTCCTGGGGATAGACTGGGGTGAAAGGTCAGAGAGTTACATTGACTCAGATACACACTGGTCCTGGGGATAGACTGGTGAGAAAGTTCAGAGAGATTTCCATTGACTCAGATACACAATGGTCCTGGGGGACTGGGGAGAAAGGTCAGAGAGATTTCCATTGACTCAGATACACACTGGTCCTGGAGATAGACAGGGGAGAAAGGTCAGAGAGAGTCCCATTGACTCAGATAAACACTGGTCCTGGGGCTCGACTGGGGAGAAAGGTCAGAGAGAGTCCCATTGACTCAGATAAACAATGGTCCTGGGGATAGACTGGGCAGCAATGTCAGAGGGAGTCCCATTGACTCAGATAAACACTGGTCCTGGGGATAGACTGGGGAGAATGGTCAGAGAGAGTCCCATTGACTCAGATACACACTGGTCCTGGGGATAGACTGGGGAGAAAGGTCAGAGAGAGTCCCATTGACTCAGATAAACACTGGTCCTGGGGATAGACTGGTGAGAAAGGTCAGAGAGAGTCCCATTGACTCAGATACACACTGATCCTGGGGGACTGGGGAGAAAGGTCAGAGAGATTTCCATTGACTCAGATACACACTGGTCCTGGGGGACAGGGGAGAAAGGTCAGAGTTATCCCATTGACTCAGATACACACTGTTCCTGGGGATAGACTGGGGAGAAAGGTCAGAGAGCGTCCGATTGACTGAGACACACACTGGTCCTGGGGTCTGGGGAGAATGTCAGAGAGAGTTCCTTTGACTCAGAAACACATAGGTCCTGGGGGTCTGGCGAGAAAGATCAGAGAGAGTCCCATTGATTCAGGTACACATTGGTCCTGGGGATAGACTGGGGAGAAAGGTCAGAGAGAGTCCCATTGACTCAGACACACACTGGTCCTGGGGATAGACTGGGGAGAAAGGTCAGAGAGAGTCCCAGTGACTCAGATACAGATTGGACCTGGGGATAGACTGGTGAGAAATGTCAGAGAGTCCCATTGACTCAGAGACACACTGGTCCTGGGGGAGTGGGGAGAAAGGTCAGAGAGAGTCCCATTGACTCAGATACACACTGGTCCTGGGGATAGACTGGGGAGAAAGGTCAGAGAGAGTCCCATTGACTCAGATACACACTGGACCTGGGGATAGACAGGGGAGAAAGGTCAGAGAGAGTCCCATTGACTCAGATACACACTGGTCCTGGGGATAGACTGGGGAGAAAGATCAGAGAGAGTTCCATTGACTCAGATACACACTGGTCCTGGTGGACTTGGGAGAAAGGTCAGAGCGAGTCCCATTGACTCAGATACACTCTGGTCCTGGGGATAGACTGGGGAGAAAGGTCAGAGAGAGTCCCATTGACTCAGACACACACTGGTCCTGGGGGACTGGGGAGAAATGTCAGATAGAGTTCCTTTGACTCAGATACACATTGGTCCTGGGGGTCTGGCGAGAAAGATCAGAGAGTGTCCCATTGACTCAGATAAACACTGGTCCTGGGGGTCTGGGGAGAAAGATCAGAGAGAGTCCCATTGACACAGGTACACATTGGTCCTGTGGATAGACTGGGGAGAAAGGTCAGAGAGAGTCCCATTGACTCAGACACACACTGGTCCTGGGGATAGACTGGGGAGAAAGGTCAGAGAGAGTCCCATTGACTCAGACACACACTGGTCCTGTGGATAGACTGGGGAGAAAGGTCAGAGAGAGTCCCATTGACTCAGATACACATTGGACCTGGGGATAGACTGGGGAGAAAGGTCAGAGAGCCCCATTAACTCAGAAACACACTGGTCTTGGGGATAGACTGGGGATAAAGTTCAGAGAGAGTCCCATTGACTCAGATACACACTGGTCCTGGGGATAGACTGGGGAGAAAGGTCCGAGAGAGTCCCATTGACTCAGATACACATTGGACCTGGGGATAGACTGGGGAGAAAGGTCAGAGAGCCCCATTAACTCAGAAACACACTGGTCTTGGGGATAGACTGGGGATAAAGTTCAGAGAGAGTCCCATTGTCTCAGTTACATACTGGTCCTCGGGATAGACTGGGGAGAAAGGTCAGAGAGAGTCTCACTGACTCAGATAAACACTGGTCCTGGGGGTCTGGGGAGAAAGGTCAGAGAGCCCCATTGACTCAGACATACACTGGTCCTGGGGATAGACTGGGGACAAAGGTCAGAGAGAGTCCCATTGACTCAGATACGCAATGATCCTGGGGATTGACTGGAGAGAAAGGTCAGAGAGAGTCCCATTGACTCAGATACACACTGGTCCTGGGGATAGACTGGGGAGAAAGGTCAGAGAGAGTCCCATTGACTCAGATACACACTGGTCCTGGGGATAGACAGGGGAGAAAGGTCAGAGAGAGTCCCATTGACTCAGATAAGCACTGGTCCTGGGGATTGACTGGGGAGAATGGTCAGAGAGAGTCCCATTGACTCAGATACACACTGGTCCTGGGGATAGACTGGGGAGAAAGATCAGAGAGAGTTCCATTGACTCAGATACACACTGGTCCTGGTGGACTTCGGAGAAAGGTCAGAGTGAGTCCCATTGACTCAGATACACTCTGGTCCTGGGGATAGACTGGGGAGAAAGGTCAGAGAGAGTCCCATTGACTCAGACACACACTGGTCCTGGGGATAGACTGGGGAGAAAGGTCAGAGAGAGTCCCATTGACTCAGACAAACACTGGTCCTGTGGATAGACTGGGGAGAAAGGTCAGAGAGAGTCCCATTGACTCAGATACACATTGGACCTGGGGATAGACTGGGGAGAAAGGTCAGAGAGCCCCATTAACTCAGAAACACACTGGTCTTGGGGATAGACTGGGGAGAAAGTTCAGAGAGAGTCCCATTGACTCAGATACACACTGGTCCTGGGGATAGACTGGGGAGAAAGGTCCGAGAGAGTCCCATTGATTCAGATATACACTGGTCCTGGGGATAGACTGGGGAGCAAGGTCAGAGAGAGTCCCATTGACTCAGATACACATTGGTCCTGGAGATAGACTGCGGTGAAAGGTCAGAGAGTCCCATTGTCTCAGTAACATACTGGTCCTGGGGATAGACAGGGGAGGAAGGTCAGAGAGAGTCCCATTGACTCAGATAAACACTTGTCCTGGGGATCGACTGGGGAGAAGGGTCAGAGAGAGTCCCATTGACTCAGATACACACTGGTCCTGGGGATCGACAGGGGAGGAAGGTCAGAGAGAGTCCCATTGACTCAGATATACTCTGGTCCTGGGTGAATGGGGAGAAAGATCACGGAGAGTCCAATTGACTCAGATAAACACTGGTCCTGGGGTTAGACTGGGGAGAAAGGTCAGTCGGAGTCCCACTGATTCAGATACACACTGGTCCTGGGGATAGACTGGGGAGAAAGATCAGAGAGAGTTCCATTGACTCAGATAAACACTGGTCCTGGGGGACTGGGGAGAAAGGTCAGAGTGAGTCCCATTGACTCAGATACACACTGGTCCTGGGGATAGACTGGGGAGAAAGGTCAGAGACATTCCCCTTGACTCAGATACACACTGGTCCTGGGGGATTTGGGAGAAAGGTCAGAGAGCCATATTAACTCAGAAACACACTGGTCCTGGGGATAGACTGGGGAGAAATGTCAGAGACATTCCCCTTGACTCAGATACACATAGGTCCTGGGGATAGACTGGGGAGAAAGATCAGAGAGAGTTCCATTGACTCAGATAAACACTGGTCCTGGGGGACTGGGGAGAAAGGTCAGAGTGAGTCCCATTGATTCATATACACACTGGTCCTGGGGATAGACTGGGCCGAAAGATCAGAGAGAGTCCCATTGACTCAGATACACACTGGTCCTGGAGATAGACTGGGGTGAAAGGTCAGAGAGTCCCATTGACTCAGTTACATACTGATCCTCGGGGAAGACAGGGGAGAAAGGTCAGAGAGAGTCCCATTGACTCAGATAAACACTTGTCCTGGGGATCGACTGGGGAGAAGGGTCAGAGAGAGTCCCATTGAGTCAGATACACACTGGTCCTGGGGATAGACTGGGGAGAAAGGTCCGAGAGAGTCCCATTGATTCAGATACACGCTGGTCCGGGGGATAGACTGGGGAGCAAGGTCAGAGAGAGTCCCATTGACTCAGATACACACTGGTCCTGTAGATAGACTGGGGTGAAAGGTCAGAGAGTCCCATTCGCTCAGTTACATACTGGTCCTCGGGATAGACTGGGGAGAAAAGTCAGAGAGAGTCCCATTGACTCAGATAAATACTTGTCCTGGGGATCGACTGGGGAGAAGTGTCAGAGAGAGTCCCATTGACTCAGATACACACTGGTCCTGGGGATAGACAGGGGAGAAAAGTCAGAGAGAGTCCCATTGACTCAGATGAACACTGGTCCTGGGGATAGACAGGGGAGAATGGTCAGAGAGAGTCCCATTGAATCAGATACACACTGGTCCTGGGGCTAGACTGGGGAGAAAGGTCAGAGAGAATCCCATTGACTCAGATACACTCTGGTCCTGGGGGACTGGGGAGAAAGGTCAGAGAGAGTCCCATTGACTCAGATAAAACTGGTCCTGGGGATAGACTGGGGAGAAAGGTCAGAGGGAGTCCCACTGTTTCAGATACACACTGGTCCTGGGGATAGACTTTGGAGAACGATCAGTGAGAGTTCCATTGACTCAGATAAACACTGGTCCTGGGTGACTGGGGAGAAAGGTCAGAGTAATCCCATTGACTCAGATTCACACTGGTCCTGGGGATAGACTGGGGAGAAAGGTCAGAGAGAGTCCCATTGACTGAGACACACACTGGTCCTGGGGTCTGGGGAGAATGTCAGAGAGAGTTCCTTTGACTCAGAAACACATAGGTCCTGGAGGTCTGGCGAGAAAGATCAGAGAGAGTCCCATTGACTCAGGTACACATTGGTCCTGGGGATAGACTGGGGAGAAAGGTCAGAGAGAGTCCCATTGAATCAGACACACACTGGTCCTGGGGATAGACTGGGGAGAAAGGTCAGATAGAGTCCCAGTGACTCAGATACACACTGGTCCTGGAGATAGACTGGGTTGAAATGTCAGAGAGTCCCATTGACTCAGTTACATACTGGTCCTCGGGATAGACTGGGGAGAAAGGTCAGAGAGAGTCCCATTAACTCAGATAAACATTTGTCCTGGGGATCGACTGGGGAGAAGGGTCAGAGCGAGTCCCATTGACTCAGATACACACTGGTCCTGGAGATAGACTGGGGTGAAAGGTCAGAGAGTCCCATTGACTCAGATACACACTGGTCCTGGTGATAGACAGGGGATAAAGGTCAGAGAGAGTCCCATTGACTCAGATAAACACTGGTCCTGGGGATAGACTGGGGAGAATGGTCAGAGACAGTCCCATTGACTCAGATACACACTGTTCCTGGGGCTAGACAGGGGAGAAAGGTCAGAGAGAGTCCAATTGACTCAGATATACTCTGGTCCTGGGGGAATGGGGAGAAAGATCAGAGAGAGTCCCATTGACTCAGATAAACACTGGTCCTGGGGATAGACTGGGGAGAAAGGTCAGTCGGAGTCCCACTGATTCAGATACACACTGGTCCTGGGGATAGACTGGGGAGAATGATCAGAGAGAGTTCCATTCACTCAGATAAACACTGGTCCTGGGGGACTGGGGAGAAAGGTCAGAGTGAGTCCCTTTGACTCAGATACACACTGGTCCTGGGGATAGACTGGGGAGAAAGGTCAGAGAGATTCCCCTTGACTCAGATACACACTGGTCCTGGGGGACTGGGGAGAAAGGTCAGAGAGCCCTATTAACTCAGAAACACGCTGGTCCTGGGGATAGACTGGGGAGAAAGGTCCGAGAGAGTCCCATTGACTCAGATACACACTGGTCCTGGAGATAGACTGGGGTGAAAGGTCAGAGAGTCCCATTGACTCAGTTACATACTGGTCCTCGGGGTAGACTGGGGAGAAAGATCAGAGAGAGTCCCATTGACTCAGATAACCACTTGTCCTGGGGATCGACTGTGGAGAAGGGTCAGAGAGAGTCCCATTGACTCAGATACACACTGGTCCTGGGGATAGACTGGGGAGCAAGGTCAGAGAGAGTCCCATTGACTCAGATACACACTGCACTGGTCCTGGAGATAGACAGGGGTGAAAGTTCAGAGAGTCCCATTGGCTCAGTTACATACTGGTCCTCGGGACAGACTGGGGAGAAAGGTCAGAGAGAGTCCCATTGACTCAGATAAATACTTGTCCTGGGGATCGACTGGGGAGAAGGGTCAGAGAGAGTCCCATTGACTCAGATACACACTGGTCCTGGGGATAGACAGGGGAGAAAAGTCAGAGAGAGTCCCATTGACTCAGATGAACACTGGTCCTGGGGATAGACAGGGGAGAATGGTCAGAGAGTCCCATTGGCTCAGTTACATACTGGTCCTCGGGACAGACAGGGGAGAAAAGTCACAGAGAGTCCCATTGACTCAGATGAACACTGGTCCTGGGGATAGACAGGGGAGAATGGTCAGAGAGAGTCCAATTGAATCAGATACACACTGGTCCTGGGGCTAGACTGGGGAGAAAGGTCAGAGAGAGTTTCATTGACTCAGATACACTCTGGTCCTGGGGGACAGGGGTGAAAGTTCAGAGAGTCCCATTGGCTCAGTTACATACTGGTCCTCGGGACAGACTGGGGAGAAAGGTCAGAGAGAGTCCCATTGACTCAGATAAATACTTGTCCTGGGGATCGACTGTGGAGAAGGGTCAGAGAGAGTCCCATTGACTCAGATACACACTGGTCCTGGGGATAGACTGGGGAGCAAGGTCAGAGAGAGTCCCATTGACTCAGATACACACTGCACTGGTCCTGGAGATAGACAGGGGTGAAAGTTCAGAGAGTCCCATTGGCTCAGTTACATACTGGTCCTCGGGACAGACAGGGGAGAAAAGTCAGAGAGAGTCCCATTGACTCAGATGAACACTGGTCCTGGGGATAGACAGGGGAGAATGGTCAGAGAGAGTCCAATTGAATCAGATACACACTGGTCCTGGGGCTAGACTGGGGAGAAAGGTCAGAGAGAGTTTCATTGACTCAGATACACTCTGGTCCTGGGGGACTGGGGAGAAAGGTCAGAGAGAGTCCCATTGACTCAGATAAAACTGGTCATGGGGATAGACTGGGGAGAAAGGTCAGAGGGAGTCCCACTGTTTCAGATACACACTGGTCCTGGGGATAGACTTTGGAGAACGATCAGTGAGAGTTCCATTGACTGAGACACACACTGGTCCTGGGGATAGACTGGGGAGAAAGGTCAGAGAGAGTCCCATTGACTCAGATACACACTGGTCCTGGGGATAGACTGGGGAGCAACGTCCGAGAGAGTCCCATTGACTCAGATACACACTGGTCCTGGAGATAGACTTGGGTGAAAGGTCAGAGAGTCCCATTGACTCAGTTACATACTGGTCCTCGGGATAGACTGGGGAGAAAGGTCAGAGAGAGTCCCATTGACTCAGATAAACATTTGTCCTGGGGATCGACTGGGGAGAAGGGTCAGAGCGAGTCCCATTGACTCAGATACACACTGGTCCTGGAGATAGACTGGGGTGAAAGGTCAGAGAGTCCCATTGACTCAGATACACACTGGTCCTGGGGATAGACAGGGGATAAAGGTCAGAGAGAGTCCCATTGACTCAGATAAACACTGGTCCTGGGGATAGACTGGGGAGAATGGTCAGAGACAGTCCCATTGACTCAGATACACACTGTTCCTGGGGCTAGACAGGGGAGAAAGGTCAGAGAGAGTCCAATTGACTCAGATATACTCTGGTCCTGGGGGAATGGGGAGAAAGATCAGAGAGGGTCCCATTGAATCAGATAAACACTGGTCCTGGGGATAGACTGGGGAGAAAGGTCAGTCGGAGTCCCACTGATTCAGATACACACTGGTCCTGGGGATAGACTGGGGAGAATGATCAGAGAGAGTTCCATTGACTCAGATAAACACTGGTCCTGGGGGACTGGGGAGAAAGGTCAGAGTGAGTCCCTTTGACTCAGATACACACTGGTCCTGGGGATAGACTGGGGAGAAAGGTCAGAGAAATTCCCCTTGACTCAGATACACACTGGTCCTGGGGGACTGGGGAGAAAGGTCAGAGAGCCCTATTAACTCAGAAACACGCTGGTCCTGGGGATAGACTGGGGAGAAAGGTCCGAGAGAGTCCCATTGACTCAGATACACACTGGTCCTGGAGATAGACTGGGGTGAAAGGTCAGAGAGTCCCATTGACTCAGTTACATACTGGTCCTCGGGGTAGACTGGGGAGAAAGATCAGAGAGAGTCCCATTGACTCAGATAACCACTTGTCCTGGGGATCGACTGTGGAGAAGGGTCAGAGAGAGTCCCATTGACTCAGATCCACACTGGTCCTGGGGATAGACTGGGGAGCAAGGTCAGAGAGAGTCCCATTGACTCAGATACACACTGGTCCTGGGGATAGACTGGGGAGAAAGGTCAGAGAGATTCCCCTTGACTCAGATACATACTGGTCCTGGGGGACTGGGGAGAAAGGTCAGAGAGCCCTATTAACTCAGAAACACGCTGGTCCTGGGGATAGACTGGGGAGAAAGGTCCGAGAGAGTCCCATTGACTCAGATGCACGCTCGTCCGGGGGATAGACTGGGGAGCAAGGTCAGAGAGAGTCCCATTGACTCAGATACACAATGGTCCTGGAGATAGACTGGGGTGAAAGGTCAGAGAGAACCCATTGACTCAGTTACATACTGGTCCTCGGGGTAGACTGGGGAGAAAGGTCAGAGAGAGTCCCATTGACTCTGATAAACACTTGTCCTGGGGATCGACTGGGGAGAAGGGTCAGAGAGAGTCCCATTGACTCAGATACACACTGGTCCTGGAGATAGACTGGGGTGAAAGGTCAGAGAGTCCCATTGACTCAGTTACATACTGGTCCTCGGGATAGACTGGGGAGAAAGGTCAGACATTGTCCCATTGACTCAGATCAACACTTGTCCTGGGGATCGACTGGGGAGAAGGGTCAGAGAGAGTCCCATTGACTCAGATACACACTGGTCCTGGGGATAGACAGGGGAGAAAAGTCAGAGAGAGTCCCATTGACTCAGATAAACACTGGTCCTGGGGATAGACAGGGGAGAATGGGCAGAGAGAGTCCCATTGACTCAGATACACACTGGTCCTGGGGCTAGACTGGGGAGAAAGGTCAGAGAGAGTCCCATTGACTCAGATACATTCTGGTCCTGGGGGACTGGGGAGAAAGGTCAGAGAGAGTCGCAATGACTCAGATAAACACTTGTCCTGGGGATAGACTTTGGAGAATGATCAGCGAGAGTTCCATTGACTCAGATAAACACTGGTCCTGGGGGACTGGGGAGAAATGTCTGAGTGAGTCCCATTGACTCAGATACACACTGGTCCTGGGCATAGACTGGGGAGAAAGTTCAGAGAGCGTCCCATTGACTGAGACACACACTGGTCCTGGGGTCTGGGGAGAAATGTCAGAGAGAGTTCCTTTGACTCAGAAACACATTGGTCCTGGGGGTCTGGCGAGAAAGATCAGAGAGAGTCCCATTGACTCAGGTACACATTGGTCCTGGGGATAGACTGGGGAGAAAGGTCAGAGAGAGTCCCATTGACTCAGACACACACTGGTCCTGGGGATAGACTGGGGAGAAAGGTCAGAGAGAGTTCTAGTGACTCAGATACTCATTTGACCTGGGGATAGACTGGTGAGAAATGTCAGAGAGTCCCATTGACTCAGATACACACTGGTCCTGGGGGACTGGGGAGAAAGGTCGGAGAGAGTCCCATTGACTCAGATACACACTGGTCCTGGGGATAGACTGGGGAGAAAGGTCAGAGAGAGTCCCATTGACTCAGATACACACTGGTCCTGGGCATAGACTGGGGATCAATGTCAGAGAGAGTCCCATTGACTCAGATACACACTGGTCCTGGAGATAGACTGCGGTGAAAGATCGGAGCGAGTCCCATTGACTCAGATAAACACTGGTCCTGGGGATAGACTGGCAGAATGGTCAGAGAGAGTCCCATTGACTCAGATACACACTGGTCCTGGGGCTAGACTGGGGAGAAAGGGCAGAGAGAGTCCCATTTACTCAGATAAACACTGGTCCTGGGGATAGACTGGGGAGTAAGGTCAGAGGGATTCCCATTGACTCAGATACAGACTGGTCCTGGGGAGAGACTGGGGAGAAAGATCAGTGAGAGTTCCATTGACTCAGATAGACACTGGTCCTGGGGGACTGGGGAGAAAGATCAGAGAGAGTCCCATTGACAAAGATAAACACTGGTCCTGGGGATAGACTGGGGAGGAAGGTCAGAGGGAGTCCCATTGACTCAGATACACATAGGTCCTGGGGATAGACTGGAGAGAAAGATCATAGAGAGTTCCATTGACTCAGATACACACTGGTCCTGGTGGACTGGGGAGAAAGGTCAGAGGGAGTCCCATTGACTCAGATACACTCTGGTCCTGGGGATAGACTGGGGAGAAAGGTCAGAGAGAGTCCCATTGACTCAGACACACACTGGTCCTGGGGGACTGGGGAGAAATGTCAGAGAGAGTTCATTTGACTCAGATACAAATTGGTCCTGTGGATAGACTGGGAAGAAAGGTCAGAGAGAGTCCTATTGACTCAGATACACATTGGACCTGGGTATAGACTGGGGAGAAAGGTCAGAGAGCCCCATTAACTCAGAAACACACTGGTCCTGGGGATAGACTGGGGACAAAGTTCAGAGAGCGTCCCATTGACTCAGGTACACACTGGTCCTGGGAATTGACTGGGGAGAAAGGTCCGAGAGAGTTCCATTGACTCAGATACACAGTGGTCCTGGGGATAGACTGGGGAGCAAGGTCAGAGAGAGTCCCATTGACTCAGATACACACTGGTCCTGGAGATAGACTGGGGTGAAAGGTCAGAGGGTCCCATTGACTCAGTTACATACTGGTCCTCGGGATAGACTGGGGAGAATGGTCAGAGAGAGTCCCATTGACTCAGATAAACACTTGTCCTGGTGATCGACTGGGGAGAAGGGTCATAGAGTCCCATTGACTCAGATACACACTGGTCCTGGGGATAGACAGGGGAGAAATTTCAGAGAGTCCCATTGACTCAGATACACACTGGTCCTGGGGATAGACTGGGGAGAAAGATCAGAGAGAGTTCCATTGACTCAGATACACACTGGTCCTGGGGGAGTGGGGAGAAAGGTCAGAGAGAGTCCCATTGACTCAGATAAACACTGGTCCTGGGGATAGACTGGGGAGAAAAGTCAGAGGGAGTCCCAATGACTCAGATACACACTGGTCCTGGGGATAGACTGGGGAGAAAAGTCAGAGAGAGTCCCATTGACTCAGATACACACTGGTCCTGGGGGACAGGGGAGAAAGGTCAGAGTGAGTCACATTGACTCAGATACACACTGGTCCTGGGGTTACACTGGGGAGAAAGGTCAGAAGGAGTCCCATTGACTCAGATACACACTGGTTCTGGGGATAGACTGGGGAGAAAGGTCAGAAAGAGTCCCATTGACTCAGTTACATACTGGTCCTGGGGATAGACTGGGGAGAATGGTCAGAGAGAGTCCCATTGACTCAGATACACACTGGTCCTGGGGGAGTGGGGAGAAAGGTCAGAGAGAGTCCCATTGACTCAGATAAACACTGGTCCTGGGGATAGACTGGGGAGAAAAGTCAGAGGGAGTCCCAATGACTCAGATACACACTGGTCCTGGGGATAGACTGGGGAGAAAGGTCAGAGAGAGTCCCATTGACTCAGATACACATTGGACCTGGGGATAGACTGGGGAGAAAGGTCAGAGAGCCCCATTAACTCAGAAACACACTGGTCCCGGGGATAGACTGGGGACAAAGTTCAGAGAGAGTCCCATTGATTCGGATGCACACTGGTCCTGGGGATAGACTGGGGAGAATGGTCCGAGAGAGTCCCATTGACTCAGATACACACTGGTCCTGGGGATAGACTGGGGAGCAAGGTCAGAG
This sequence comes from Pristiophorus japonicus, assembly GCF_044704955.1. Classification (NCBI taxonomy): domain Eukaryota; kingdom Metazoa; phylum Chordata; class Chondrichthyes; family Pristiophoridae; genus Pristiophorus; species Pristiophorus japonicus. Next base: position 1,111,706 of record NW_027254531.1, read on the forward strand.
AGAGTCCCTTTGACTCAGATACACACTGGTCCTGGAATAGACTGGGGAGAATGATCAGAGAGAGTTCCATTGATTCAGATACACACTGGTCCTGGTGGACTGGGAAGAAAGGTCAGAGTGAGTCCCATTGACTCAGATACACACTGGTCCTGGGGATAGACTCGGGAGAATGGTCAGAGAGAGTCCCATTGACTCAGATACACACTGGTCCTGGGGATAGACTGGGGAGAAAGATCAGAGAGAGTTCCATTGACTCAGATACACACTGGTCCTGGTGGACTGGGGTGAAAGGTCAGAGAGTCCCATTGACTCAGTTACATACTGGTCCTCGGGATAGACTGGGGAGAAAGGTCAGAGAGAGTCCCATTGACTCAGATAAACACTTGTCCTGGTGATCGACTGGGGAGAATGGTCATAGAGTCCCATTGACTCAGATACACACTGGTCCTGGGGATAGACAGGGGAGAAATTTCAGAGAGTCCCATTGACTCAGATACACACTGGTCCTGGGGATAGACTGGGGAGAAAGATCAGAGAGAGTTCCATTGACACAGATACACACTGGTCCTGGGGGAGTGGGGAGAAATGTCAGAGAGAGTTCCTTTGACTCAGATACACATTGGTCCTGGGGACTGGCGAGAAAGATCAGAGAGTGTCCCATTGACTCAGGTACACATTGGTCCTGTGGATAGACTGGGGAGAAAGGTCAGAGAGAGTCCCATTGACTCAGACACACACTGGTCCTGTGGATAGACTGGGGAGAAAGGTCAGAGAGCCCCATTAACTCAGAAACACACTGGTCCTGGGGATAGACTGGGGACAAAGTTCAGAGAGAGTCCCACTGACTCAGATACACACTGGTCCTGGGGATAGACTGGGGAGAAAGGTCAGAGGGAGTCCCAATGACTCAGATACACACTGGTCCTGGGGGACAGGGGAGAAAGGTCAGAGTGAGTCACATTGACTCAGATACACACTGGTCCTGGGGTTACACTGGGGAGAAAGGTCAGAAGGAGTCCCATTGACTCAGATACACACTGGTTCTGGGGATAGACTGGGGAGAAAGGTCAGAAAGAGTCCCATTGACTCAGATACACACTGGTCCTGGGGATAGACTGGGGAGAAAGGTCAGAGAGTGTCCAATTGACTCAGATACACACTGGTCCTGGGGCTCCGGGGAGAAAGGTCAGAGAGTCCCATTGACTCAGATAAACACTGGTCCTGGGGATAGACTGGGGTGAAAGGTCAGAGAGTCCCATTGACTCAGTTACATACTGGTCCTGGGGATAGACTGGGGAGAAAGGTCAGAGAGAGTCCCATTGACTCAGATACACACTGGTCCTGGGGATAGACTGGGGAGAAAGATCAGAGAGAGTTCCATTGACTCAGATACACACTGGTCCTGGGGGAGTGGGGAGAAAGGTCAGAGAGAGTCCCATTGACTCAGATAAACACTGGTCCTGGGGATAGACTGGGGAGAAAAGTCAGAGGGAGTCCCAATGACTCAGATACACACTGGTCCTGGGGATAGACTGGGGAGAAATGTCAGAGAGAGTCCCATTGACTCATATACACATTGGACCTGGGGATAGACTGGGGAGAAAGGTCAGAGAGCCCCATTAAATCAGAAACACACTGGTCCAGGGGATAGACTGGGGACAAAGTTCAGAGAGAGTCCCATTGATTCGGATACACACTGGTCCTGGGGATAGACTGGGGAGAATGGTCCGAGAGAGCCCCATTGACATAGATACACACTGGTCCTGGGGATAGACTGGGGAGCAAGGTCAGAGAGAGTCCCTTTGACTCAGATACACACTGGTCCTGGAGATAGACTGGGGAGAATGATCAGAGAGAGTTCCATTGACTCAGATACACACTGGTCCTGGTGGACTGGGGAGAAAGGTCAGAGTGAGTTCCATTGACTCAGATACACACTGGTCCTGGGGATAGACTGGGGAGAATGGTCAGAGAGAGTCCCATTGACTCAGATACACACTGGTCCTGGGGATAGACTGGGGAGAAAGATCAGAGAGAGTTCCATTGACTCAGATACACACTGGTCCTGGTGGACTGGGGAGAAAGGTCAGAGAGAGTCCCATTGACTCAGACACACACTGGTCCTGGGGGACTGGGGAGAAATGTCAGAGAGAGTTCCTTTGACTCAGATACACATTGGTCCTGGGGGTCTGGCGAGAAAGATCAGAGAGTGTCCCATTGATTCAGATAAACACTGGTCCTGGGGGTCTGGGGAGAAAGAGCAGAGAGAGTCCCATTGAATCAGGTACACATTGGTCCTGTGTATAGACTGGGGAGAAAGGTCAGAGAGAGTCCCATTGACTCAGACACACACTGGTACTGGGGATAGACTGGGGAGAAAGGTCAGAGAGAGTTCCTTTGACTCAGATAAACACTGGTCCTGGGGATAGACTGGGGAGAGAGGTCAGAGGGAGTCCCATTGACTCAGATACACACTGGTCCTGGGGATAGACTGGGGAGAAAGATCAGAGAGAGTTCCATTGACTCAGATACACACTGGTCCTGGTGGACTGGTGAGAAAGGTCAGAGTGAGTCCCATTGACTCAGATACACACTGGTCCTGGGGATAGACTGGGAAGAAAGGTCAGAGAGAGTCCCATTGACTGAGACACACACTGGTCCTGGGGGACTGGGGAGAAATGTCAGTGAGAGTTCCTTTGACTCAGATACACAATGGTCCTGGGGGACTGGGGAGAAAGGTCAGAGAGATTTCCATTGACTCAGATACACACTGGTCCTGGGGATAGACTGGGAAGAAAGGTCAGAGAGAGTCCCATTGACTCAGATAAACACTGGTCCTGGGGATAGATTGGGAGAAAGGTCAGAGAGAGTCCCATTGACTCAGATACACACTGATCCTGGGGGAATGGGGAGAAAGGTCAGAGAAATTTCCATTGACTCAGATACACACTGGTCCTGGGGGACAGGTGAGAAAGGTCAGAGTGAGTCACATTGACTCAGATACACACTGGTCCTGGGGTTACACTGGGGAGAAATGTCAGAAGGAGTCCCATTAACTCAGATACACACTGGTTCTGGGGATAGACTGGGGAGAAATGTCAGAAAGAGTCCCATTGACTCAGATACACACTGGTCCTGGGGATAGACTGGGGAGAAAGGTCAGAGAGTGTCCAATTGACTCAGATACACACTGGTCCTGGGGCTCCGGGGAGAAAGGTCAGAGAGTCCCATTGACTCAGATAAACACTGGTCCTGGGGATAGACTGGGGTGAAAGGTCAGAGAGTCCAATTGACTCAGTTACATACTGGTCCTGGGGATAGACTGGGGAGAAAGGTCAGAGAGAGTCCCATTGACTCAGACACACAATGGTCCTGCGGATAGACTGGGGAGAAAGGTCAGAGAAAGTCCCATTGACTCAGATACACATTGGACCTGGGGAGAGTCTGGGGAGAAAGGTCAGAGAGCCCCAATAACTCAGAAACACACTGGTCCTGGGGATAGACTGGGGAGAATGGTCAGAGAGAGTCCCAGTGACTCAGATACACATTGGACCTGGGGATAGACTGGGGAGAAAGGTCAGAGAGCCCCATTGACTCAGAAATACACTGGTCGTGGGGATAGACTGGGGACAAAGGTCAGAGAGAGTCCCATTGACTCAGCTACGCACTGGTCCTGGGCATTGACTGGGGAGAAAGGTCAGAGAGAGTCCCATTGACTCAGATGCACACTGGTCCTGGGGATAGACTGTGGTGAAAGGTCAGAGAGTCACATTGACTCTGATACACACTGGTCCTGGGGATAGACTGGTGAGAAAGTTCAGAGAGATTTCCATTGACTCAGATACACAATGGTCCTGGGGGACTGGGGAGAAAGGTCAGAGAGATTTCCATTGACTCAGATACACACTGGTCCTGGAGATAGACAGGGTAGAAAGGTCAGAGAGAGTCCCATTGACTCAGATAAACACTGGTCCTGGGGCTCGACTGGGGAGAAAGGTCAGAGAGAGTCCCATTGACTCAGAAAAACAATGGTCCTGGGGATAGACTGGGGAGTAAGGTCAGAGGGAGTCCCATTGACTCAGATAAACACTGGTCCTGGGATTGACTGGGGAGAATGGTCAGAGAGAGTCCCATTGACTCAGATACACACTGGTCCTGGGGATAGACTGGGGAGAAAGTTCAGAGATAGTCCCATTGACTCAGATAAACACTGGTCCTGGGGATAGACTGGGGAGAAAGGTCAGAGAGAGTCCCAATGACTCAGATACACACTGATCCTGGGGGACTGGGGAGAAAGGTCAGAGAGATTTCCATTGACTCAGATACACACTGGTCCTGGGGGACAGGGGAGAAAGGTCAGAGTGAGTCACATTGACTCAGATGCACACTGGTCCTGGGGTTACACTGGGGAGAAAGGTCAGAAGGAGTCCCATTGACTCAGATACACACTGGTTCTGGGGATAGACTGGGGAGAAAGGTCAGAAAGTGTCCCATTGACTCAGATACACACTGGTCCTGGGGATAGACTGGGGAGAAAGGTCAGAGAGTGTCCAATTGACTCAGATACACACTGGTCCTGGGGCTCCGGGGAGAAAGTTCAGAGAGTCCCATTGACTCAGATAAACACTGGTCCTGGGGATAGACTGGGGTGAAAGGTCAGAGAGTCCCATTGACTCAGTTACATACTGGTCCTGGGATAGACTGGGGAGAATGGTCAGAGAGAGTCCCATTGACTCAGATACACACTGGTCCTGGGGATAGACTGGGGAGAAAGATCAGAGAGAGTTCCATTGACTCAGATACACACTGGTCCTGGGGGAGTGGGGAGAAAGGTCAGAGAGAGTCCCATTGACTCAGATAAACACTGGTCCTGGGGATAGACTGGGGAGAAAAGTCAGAGGGAGTCCCAATGACTCAGATACACACTGGTCCTGGGGATAGACTGGGGAGAAAGGTCAGAGCGAGTCCCATTGACTTAGATACACATTGGACCTGGGGATAGACTGGGGAGAAATGTCGCAGAGCCCCATTAATTCAGAAACACACTGGTCCCGGGGATAGACTGGGGACAAAGTTCAGAGAGAGTCCCATTGATTCGGATACACACTGGTCCTGGGGATAGACTGGGGAGAATGGTCCGAGAGAGTCCCATTGACTCAGATACACACTGGTCCTGGGGATAGACTGGTGAGCAAGGTCAGAGAGAGTCCCATTGACTCAGATACACACTGGTCCTGGAGATAGACTGGGGAGAATGATCAGAGAGAGTTCCATTGACTCAGATACACACTGGTCCTGGTGGACTGGGGAGAAAGGTCAGAGTGAGTCCCATTGACTCAGATACACACTGGTCCTGGGGATAGACTGGGAAGAAAGGTCAGAGAGAGTCCCATTGACTGAGACACACACTGGTCCTGGGGGACTGGGGAGAAATGTCAGAGAGAGTTCCTTTGACTCAAATAAACACTGGTCCTGGGGATAGACTGGGGAGAGAGGTCAGAGGGAGTCCCATTGACTCAGATACACACTGGTCCTGGGGATAGACTGGGGAGAAAGATCAGAGAGAGTTCCATTGACTCAGATACACACTGGTCCTGGGGATAGACTGGGAAGAAAGGTCAGAGAGAGTCCCATTGACTGAGACACATACTGGTCCTGGGGGACTGGGGAGAAATGTCAGTGAGAGTTCCTTTGACTCTGAAACACATTGGTCCTGGGGGTCGACTGGGGAGAATGGTCGGAGAGAGTCCCAGTGACTCAGATTCACCTTGGCCCTGGGGATAGACTGGGGAGAAATGTCAGAGAGCCCCATTGACTCAGAAATACACTGGTCCTGGGGATAGACTGGGGACAAAGGTCAGAGAGAGTCCCATTGACTCAGATAAGCACTGGTCCTGGGGATTGACTGGGGAGAAAGGTCAGAGAGAGTCCCATTGACTCAGATACACACTGGTCCTGGGGATAGACTGGGGTGAAAGGTCAGAGAGTCACATTGACTCAGATACACACTGGTCCTGGGGATAGACTGGTGAGAAAGTTCAGAGAGATTTCCATTGACTCAGATACACAATGGTCCTGGGGGACTGGGGAGAAAGGTCAGAGAGATTTCCATTGACTCAGATACACACTGGTCCTGGAGATAGACAGGGGAGAAAGGTCAGAGAGAGTCCCATTGACTCAGATTAACACTGGTCCTGGGGCTCGACTGGGGAGAAAGGTCAGAGAGAGTCCCATTGACTCAGATAAACAATAGTCCTGGGGATAGACTGGGGAGTAAGGTCAGAGGGAGACCCCTTGACTCAGATAAACACTGGTCCTGGGGATAGACTGGGGAGAATGGTCAGAGAGAGTCCCATTGATTCAGATACACACTGGTCCTGGGGATAGACTGGGGAGAAAGGTCAGAGAGAGTCCCATTGACTCAGATAAACACTGGTCCTGGGGATAGACTGGGGAGAAAGGTCAGAGAGTGTCCAATTGACTCAGATACACACTGGTCCTGGGGCTCCGGGGAGAAAGGTCAGAGAGTCCCATTGACTCAGATAAACACTGGTCCTGGGGATAGACTGGGGTGAAAGGTCAGAGAGTCCCATTGACTCAGTTACATACTGGTCCTGGGGATAGACTGGGGAGAAAGGTCAGAGAGAGTCCCATTGACTCAGATACACACTGGTCCTGGGGATAGACTGGGGAGAAAGATCAGAGAGAGTTCCATTGACTCAGATACACACTGGTCCTGGGGGAGTGGGGAGAAAGGTCAGAGAGAGTCCCATTGACTCAGATAAACACTGGTCCTGGGGATAGACTGGGGAGAAAAGTCAGAGGGAGTCCCAATGACTCAGATACACACTGGTCCTGGGGATAGACTGGGGAGAAAGGTCAGAGAGAGTCCCATTGACTCAGATACACATTGGACCTGGGGATAGACTGGGGAGAAAGGTCAGAGAGCCCAATTAATTCAGAAACACACTGGTCCCGGGGATAGACTGGGGACAAAGTTCAGAGAGAGTCCCATTGATTCGGATACACACTGGTCCTGGGGATAGACTGGGGAGAATGGTCCGAGAGAGTCCCATTGACTCAGATACACACTGGTCCTGGGGATAGACTGGTGAGCAAGGTCAGAGAGAGTCCCATTGACTCAGATACACACTGGTCCTGGAGATAGACTGGGGAGAATGATCAGAGAGAGTTCCATTGACTCAGATACACACTGGTCCTGGTGGACTGGGGAGAAAGGTCAGAGTGAGTCCCATTGACTCAGATACACACTGGTCCTGGGGATAGACTGGGAAGAAAGGTCAGAGAGAGTCCCATTGACTGAGACACACACTGGTCCTGGGGGACTGGGGAGAAATGTCAGAGAGAGTTCCTTTGACTCAAATAAACACTGGTCCTGGGGATAGACTGGGGAGAGAGGTCAGAGAGAGTACCATTGATTCAGATACACACTGGTCCTGGGGATAGACTGGGGAGAAAGATCAGAGAGAGTTCCATTGACTCAGATACACACTGGTCCTGGGGATAGACTGGGAAGAAAGGTCAGAGAGAGTCCCATTGACTGAGACACATACTGGTCCTGGGGGACTGGGGAGAAATGTCAGTGAGAGTTCCTTTGACTCTGAAACACATTGGTCCTGGGGGTCGACTGGGGAGAATGGTCGGAGAGAGTCCCAGTGACTCAGATACACCTTGGACCTGGGGATAGACTGGGGAGAAAGGTCAGAGAGCCCCATTGACTCAGAAATACACTGGTCCTGGGGATAGACTGGGGACAAAGGTCAGAGAGAGTCCCATTGACTCAGATAAACAATAGTCCTGGGGATAGACTGGGGAGTAAGGTCAGAGGGAGTCCCCTTGACTCAGATAAACACTGGTCCTGGGGATAGACTGGGGAGAATGGTCAGAGAGAGTCCCATTGACTCAGATACACACTGGTCCTGGGGGACTGGGGAGAAAGGTCAGAGAGTGTCCAATTGACTCAGATACACACTGGTCCTGGGGCTCCGGGGAGAAAGGTCAGAGAGTCCCATTGACTCAGATAAACACTGGTCCTGGGGATAGACTGGGGTGAAAGGACATAGTGTCCCATTGACTCAGTTACATACTGGTCCTGGGGATAGACTGGGGAGAAAGATCAGAGAGTTTTCCATTGACTCAGATACACACTGGTCCTGGGGATAGACTGGGGAGAAAGATCAGAGAGAGTTCCATTGACTCAGATACACACTGGTCCTGGGGATAGACTGGGGAGAAATGTCAGAGGGAGTCCCAATGACTCAGATACACACTGGTCCTGGGGATAGACTGGGGAGAAAGATCAGAGAGTTTTCCATTGACTCAGATACACACTGGTCCTGGTGGACTGGGGAGAATGTTCAGAGTGAGTCCCATTGACTCAGATACACACTGGTCCTGGGGATAGCATGGCGAGAAAGGTCAGAGAGAGTCCCATTGACTGAGACACACACTGGTCCTGGGGTCTGGGGAGAAATGTCAGAGAGAGTTCCTTTGAATCAGAAACACATTGGTCCTGGGGGTCTGGCGAGAAAGATCAGAGAGAGTCCCATTGACTCAGGAACACATTGGTCCTGGGGATAGACTGGAGACAAAGGTCAGAGAGAGTCCCATTGACTCAGACACACACTGGTCCTGGGGATAGACTGGGGAGAAAGGTCAGAGAGAGTCCCAGTGACTCAGATACACATTGGACCTGGTGATAGACTGGTGAGAAATGTCAGAGAGTCGCATTTACTCAGATACACACTGGTCCTGGGGGACTGGGGAGAAAGGTCAGAGAGAGTCCCATTGACTCAGATACACACTGGTCCTGGGGATATACTGGGGAGAAAGGTCAGAGAGAGTCCCATTGACTCAGATACACACTGGTCCTGGGGATAGACTGGGGAGCAAGGTCAGAGAGAGTCTCATTGACTCAGATACACAGTGGTCTTGGAGCTAGACTGGGGTGAAAGTTCAGAGAGTCCCATTGACTCAGTTACATACTGGTCCTCGGGATAGACTGGAGACAAAGGTCAGAGAGAGTCCCATTGACTCAGATACACACTGGTCCTGGGGGACTGGGGAGAAATGTCAGTGAGAGTTCCTTTGACTCAGAAACACATTGGTCCTGGGGGTCTGGCGAGAAAGATCAGAGAGAGTCCCATTGACTCAGATAAACACTGGTCCTGGGGGTCTGGGGAGAAAGATCAGAGAGAGTCCCATTGACTGAGGTACACATTGGTCCTGGGGCTAGACTGGGGAGAATGGTCAGAGAGAGTCCCAGTGACTCAGATACACATTGGACCTGGGGATAGACTGGGGAGTAAGGTCAGATAGCCCCATTGACTCAGACATACACTGGTCCTGGGGATAGACTGGGGACAAAGGTCAGAGAGAGTCCCATTGACTCAGATACGCAATGGTCCTGGGGATTGACTGGGGAGAAAGGTCAGAGAGAGTCCCATTGACTCAGATACACACTGGTCCTGGGGATAGACTGGGGTGAAAGGTCAGAGAGTCACATTGACTCAGATACACACTGGTCCTGGGGACAGACTGGTGAGAAAGTTCAGAGAGATTTCCATTGACTCAGATACACAATGGTCCTGGGGGACTGGGGAGAAAGGTCAGAGAGATTTCCATTGACTCAGATGCACACTGCTCCTGGAGATAGACAGGGGAGAAAGGTCAGAGAGAGTCCCATTGACTCAGATAAACACTGGTCCTGGGGCTCGACTGGGGAGAAAGGTCAGAGAGAGTCCCATTGACTCAGATAAACAATGGTCCTGGGGATAGACTGGGGAGTAAGGTCAGAGGGAGTCCCATTGACTCAGATAAACACTGGTCCTGGGGATAGACTGGGGAGAATGGTCAGAGAGAGTCCCATTGACTCAGATACACACTGGTCCTGGGGATAGACTGGGGAGAAAGGTCAGAGAGAGTCCCATTGACTCAGAAAAACACTGGTCCTGGGGATAGACTGGGGAGAAAGGTCAGAGTGAGTCCCATTGACTCAGACACACACTGATCCTGGGGGACTGGGGAGAAAGGTCAGAGAGATTTCCATTGACTCAGATACACACTGGTCCTGGGGGACAGGGGAGAAAGGTGAGAGTGAGTCACATTGACTCAGATACACACTGGTCCTGGGGCTAGACTGGGGAGAAAGGTCAGAGAGAGTTTCATTGACTCAGATACACTCTGGTCTTGGGGGACTGGGGAGAAAGGTCAGAGAGAGTCCCATTGACTCAGATAAAACTGGTCCTGGCGATAGACTGGGGAGAAAGTTCAGAGGGAGTCCCACTGTTTCAGATACACACTGGTCCTGGCGATAGACTTTGGAGAACGATGAGTGAGAGTTCCATTGACTCAGATAAATACTGGTCCTGGGGGACTGGGGAGAAAGGTCAGAGTTATCCCATTGACTCAGATACACACTGGTCCTGGGGATAGACTGGGGAGAAAGGTCAGAGAGAGTCCCATTGACTGAGACACACACTGGTCCTGGGGTCTGGGGAGAATGTCAGAGAGAGTTCCTTTGACTCAGAAACACACAGGTCCTGGGGGTCTGGCGAGAAAGATCAGCGAGAGTCCCATTGATTCAGGTACACATTGGTCCTGGGGTTAGACTGGGGAGAAAGGTCAGAGAGAGTCCCATTGACTCAGACACACACTGGTCCTGGGGAGAGACTGGGGAGAAAGGTCAGAGAGAGTCCCAGTGACTCAGATACACATTGGACCTGGGGATAGACTGGTGAGAAATGTCAGAGAGTCCCATTGACTCAGGTACACATTGGTCCTGGGGATAGACTGGGGAGAAAGGTCAGAGAGAGTCCCATTGACTCAGACACACACTGGTCCTGGGGATAGACTGGGGTGAAAGGTCAGAGAGAGTCCCAGTGACTCAGATACACATTGGACCTGGGGATAGACTGGTGAGAAATGTCAGAGAGTCCCATTGACTCAGATACACACTGGTCCTGGGGGACTGGGGAGAAAGGTCAGAGAGAATCCCATTGACTCAGATACACACTGGTCCTGGGGGACTGGGGAGAAAGGTCAGAGTGAGTCACATTGACTCATATACACACTGGTCCTTGGGTTAGACTGGGGAGAAAAGTCAGAAGGAGTCCCATTGACTCAGATACACAGTGGTCCTGGGGATAGACTGGGGAGAAAGATCAGAGAGAGTTCCATTGACTCAGATACACACTGGTCCTGGGGGACTGGGGACAAAGGCCAGAGAGAGTCCCTTTGACTCAGATAAACACTGGTGCTGGGGATAGACTGGGGAGAAAAGTCAGAGGGAGTCCCATTAACTCAGATACACACTGGTCCTGGGGATTGACTGGAGAGAAAGATCAGAGAGAGATCCATTGACTCAGATACACACTGGTCCTGTTGGACTGGGGAGAAAGGTCAGAGTGAATCCCATTGACTCAGATACACACTGGTCCTGGGGATAGACTGGGGAGAAAGGTCAGAGAGAGTCCCATTGACTGAGACACACACTGGTCCTGGGGTCTGGGGAGAAATGTCAGAGAGAGTTCCTTTGACTCAGAAACACATTGGTCCTGGGGGTCTGGCGAGAAAGATCAGAGAGAGTCCCATTGACTCATGTACACATTGGTCCTGGGGATAGACTGGGAAGAAAGGTCAGAGAGAGTCCCATTGACTCAGACACACACTGGTCCTGGGGATAGACTGGGGAGAAAGGTCAGAGAGAGTCCCAGTGACTCAGATACACATTGGACCTGGGGATAGACTGGTGAGAAATGTCAGAGAGTCCCATTGACTCAGATACACATTGGTACTGGGGGACTGGGGAGAAAGGTCAGAGTGAGTCGCATTTACTCAGATACACACTGGTCTTGGGGATAGACTGGGGAGAAAGGTCAGAGAGAGTCCCATTGACTCAGATACACACTGGTCCTGGGGATAGACTGGGGAGCAAGGTCAGAGAGAATCCCATTGACTCAGATACACACTGGTCCTGAAGATAGACTGGGGTGGAAGGTCAGAGAGTCCCATTGACTCAGTTACATACTGGTCCTCGGGATGGACTGGGGAGAATGTTCAGAGAGAGTCCCATTGACTCAGATAAACACTGGTCCTGGGGATCGACTGGGGAGAAGGGTCAGAGAGAGTCCCATTGACTCATATACACACTGGTCCTGGGGATAGACTGGGGAGAATGGTCAGAGAGAGTCCCATTGACTCAGATACACTCTGGTCCTGGGGATAGACTGGGGAGAAAGGTCAGAGAGATTACCCTTGACTCAGATACACACTGGTCCTGGGGGACTGGGGATAAAGGTCAGAGAGCCCTATTAACTCAGAAACACACTGGTCCTGGGGATAGACTGGGGACAAAGTTCATAGAGAGTCCCATTGATTCAGATACACACTGGTCCTGGAGATAGACTAGGGTGAAAGGTCAGAGAGTCCCATTGACTCAGTTACATACTGGTCCTCGGGATAGACTGGGGAGAAAGGTCAGAGAGAGTCCCATTGACTCAGATAAACACTTGTCCTGGGGATCGACTGGGGAGAAGGTTCAGAGAGAGTCCCATTGACTCAGATACACACTGGTACTGGGGATAGACTGGGGAGAAAGGTCCGAGAGAGTCCCATTGACTCAGATACACGCTGCTCCGGGGGATAGACTGGGGAGCAAGGTCAGAGAGAGTCCCATTGACTCAGATACACACTGGTCATGGAGATAGACTGGCATGAAAGGTCAGAGAGAGTCCCATTGACTCAGATACACACTGGTCCTGGGGGACTGGGGAGAAAGGTCAGAGAGATTTCCATTGACTCAGATATACACTGGTCCTGGGGGACTGGGGAGAAAGGTCAGAGTGAGTCACATTGACTCAGATATACACTGGTCCTTGGGTTAGACTGGGGAGAAAAGTCAGAAGGAGTCCCATTGACTCAGATACACAGTGGTCCTGGGGATAGACTGGGGAGAAAGATCAGAGAGAGTTCCATTGACTCAGATACACACTGGTCATGGGGGACTGGCGAGAAAGGCCAGAGAGAGTCCCATTGACTCAGTTAAACATTGGTGCTGGGGATAGACTGGGGAGAAAAGTCAGAGGGAGTCCCATTGACTCAGATACACACTGGTCCTGGGGATTGACTGGAGAGAAAGATCAGAGAGAGATCCATTGACTCAGATACACACTGGTCCTGTTGGAATGGGGAGAAAGGTCAGAGTGAATCCCATTGACTCAGATACACACTGGTCCTGGGGATAGACTGGGGAGAAAGGTCAGAGAGAGTCCCATTGACTGAGACACACACTGGTCCTGGGGTCTTGGGAGAAATGTCAGAGAGAGTTCCTTTGACTCAGAAACACATTGGTCCTGGGGGTCTGGCGAGAAAGATCAGAGAGAGTCCCATTGACTCAGGTACACACTGGTCCTGGGGCGAGACTGGGGAGAAAGGTCAGAGAGAGTTTCATTGACTCAGATACATTCTGGTCTTGGGGGACTGGGGAGAAAGGTCAGAGAGTGTCCCATTGACTCAGATAAAACTGGTCCTGGCGATAGACTGGGGAGAAAGTTCAGAGGGAGTCCCACTGTTTCAGATACACACTGGTCCTGGGGATAGACTTTGGAGAACGATGAGTGAGAGTTCCATTGACTCAGATAAATACTGGTCCTGGGGGACTGGGGAGAAAGGTCAGAGTTATCCCATTGACTCAGATACACACTGGTCCTGGGGATAGACTGGGGAGAAAGGTCAGAGAGAGTCCCATTGACTGAGACACACACTGGTCCTGGGGTCTGGGGAGAATGTCAGAGAGAGTTCCTTTGACTCAGAAACACATAGGTCCTGGGGGTCTGGCGAGAAAGATCAGAGAGAGTCCAATTGATTCAGGTACACATTGGTCCTGGGGATAGACTGGGGAGAAAGGTCAGAGAGAGTCCCATTGACTCAGACATACACTGGTCCTGGGGAGAGACTGGGGAGAAAGGTCAGAGAGAGTCCCAGTGACTCAGATACACATTGGACCTGGGGATAGACTGGTGAGAAATGTCAGAGAGTCCCATTGACTCAGGTACACATTGGTCCTGGGGATAGACAGGGGAGAAAGGTCAGAGAGAGTCCCATTGACTCAGACACACACTGGTCCTGGGGATAGACTGGGGAGAAAGGTCAGAGAGAGTCCCAGTGACTCAGATACACATTGGACCTGGGGATAGACTGGTGAGAAATGTCAGATAGTCCCATTGACTCAGATACACACTGGTCCTGGGGGACTGGGGAGAAAGGTCAGAGTGAGTCCCATTGACTCAGATACACACTGGTCCTGGGGATAGACTGGGGAGCAAGGTCAGAGAGAATCCCATTGACTCAGATACACACTGGTCCTGGGGGACTGGGGAGAAAGGTCAGAGTGAGTCAGATTGACTCATATACACACTGGTCCTTGGGTTAGACTGGGGAGAAAAGTCAGAAGGAGTCCCATTGACTCAGATACACAGTGGTCCTGGGGATAGACTGGGGAGAAAGATCAGAGAGAGTTCCATTGTCTCAGATACACACTGATCCTGGGGGACTGGGGACAAAGGCCAGAGAGAGTCCCTTTGACTCAGATAAACACTGGTGCTGGGGATAGACTGGGGAGAAAAGTCAGAGGGAGTCCCATTGACTCAGATACACACTGGTCCTGGGGATTGACTGGAGAGAAAGATCAGAGAGAGATCCATTGACTCAGATACACACTGGTCCTGTTGGACTGGGGAGAAAGGTCAGAGTGAATCCCATTGACTCACATACACACTGGTCCTGGGGATAGATTGGGGAGAAAGGTCAGAGAGAGTCCCATTGACTGAGACACACACTGGTCCTGGGGTCTGGGGAGAAATGTCAGAGAGAGTTCCTTTCACTCAGAAAAACATTGGTCCTGGGGGTCTGGCGAGAAAGATCAGAGAGAGTCCCATTGACTCAGGTACACATTGGTCCTGGGGATAGACTGGGAAGAAAGGTCAGAGAGAGTCCCATTGACTGAGACACACACTGGTCCTGGGGATAGACTGGGGAGAAAGGTCAGAGAGAGTCCCAGTGACTCAGATACACATTGGACCTGGGGATAGACTGGTGAGAAATGTCAGAGAGTCCCATTGACTCAGATACACACTGGTACTGGGGGACTGGGGAGAAATGTCAGAGTGAGTCCCATTGACTCAGATACACACTGGTCCTGGGGATAGACTGGGGAGAAAAGTCAGAGAGAGTCCCATTGACTCAGATACACACTGGTCCTGGGGATAGACTGGGGAGCAAGGTCAGAGAGAATCCCATTGACTCAGATACACACTGGTCCTGAAGATAGACTGGGGTGGAAGGTCAGAGCGTCCCATTGACTCAGTTACATACTGGTCCTCGGGATAGACTGGGGAGAATGTTCAGAGAGAGTCCCATTGACTCAGATAAACACTGGTCCTGGGGATCGACTGGGGAGAAGGGTCAGAGAGAGTCCCATTGACTCATATACACACTGGTCCTGGGGATAGACTGGGGAGAATGGTCAGAGAGAGTCCCATTGACTCAGATACACTCTGGTCCTGGGGATAGACTGGGGAGAAAGGTCAGAGAGATTCCCCTTGACTCAGATACACACTGGTCCTGGGGGACTGGGGATAAAGTTCAGAGAGCCCTATTAACTCATAAACACACTGGTCCTGGGGATAGACTGGGGACAAAGTTCATAGAGAGTCCCATTGACTCAGATACACACTGGTCCTGGAGATAGACTGGGGTGAAAGGTCAGAGAGTCCCATTGACTCAGTTACATACTGGTCCTCGGGATAGACTGGGGAGAAAGGTCAGAGAGAGTCCCATTGACTCAGATAAACACTTGTCCTGGGGATCGACTGGGGAGAAGGTTCAGAGAGAGTCCCATTGACTCAGATACACACTGGTACTGGGGATAGACTGGGGAGAAAGGTCCGAGAGAGTCCCATTGACTCAGATACACGCTGCTCCGGGGGATAGACTGGGGAGCAAGGTCAGAGAGAGTCCCATTGACTCAGATACACACTGGTCATGGAGATAGACTGGGGTGAAAGGTCAGAGAGAGTCCCATTGACTCAGATACATACTGGTCCTGGGGGACTGGGGAGAAAGTTCAGAGAGATTTCCATTGACTCAGATATACACTGGTCCTGGGGGACTGGGGAGAAAGGTCAGAGTGAGTCACATTGACTCAGATATACACTGGTCCTTGGGTTAGACTGGGGAGAAAAGTCAGAAGGAGTCCCATTGACTCAGATACACAGTGGTCCTGGGGATAGACTGGGGAGAAAGATCAGAGAGAGTCCCATTGATTCAGATACACACTGGTCCTGGGGATAGACTGGGGAGAAAGATCAGAGAGAGTTTCATTGACTCAGATACACACTGGTCCTGGTGGACTGGGGAGAAAGGTCAGAGAGAGTCCCATTGACTCAGACACACACTGGTCCTGGGGGACTGGGGAGAAATGTCAGAGAGAGTTCCTTTGACTCAGATACACATTGGTCCTGGGGGTCTGGCGAGAAAGATCAGAGAGTGTCCCATTGACTCAGATAAACACTGGTCCTGGGGGTCTGGGGAGAAAAATCATAGCGAGTCCCATTGACTCAGGTACACATTGGTCCTGTGGATAGACTGGGGAGAAAGGGCAGAGAGAGTCCCATTGACTCAGACACACACTGCTCCTGGGGATAGAATGGGGAGAAAGGTCAGAGAGAGTCCCACTGACACAGACACACACTGGTCCTGTGGATAGACTGGGGAGAATGTGTCAGAGAGAGTCCCATTGACTCAGATACACATTGGACCTGGGGATAGACTGGGGAGAAAGGTCAGAGAGAGTCCCATTGACTCAGATAGACACTGGTCCTGGAGATAGACTGGGGAGAATGATCAGAGAGAGTTCCATTGACTCAGATACACACTGGTCCTGGTGGACTGGGGAGAAAGGTCAGAGTGAGTCCCATTGACTCAGATACACACTGGTCCTGGGGATAGACTGAGAAGAAAGGTCAGAGAGAGTCCCATTGACTGAGACACACACTGGTCCTGGGGGACTGGGGAGAAATGTCAGAGAGAGTTCCTTTGACTCAGATAAACACTGGTCCTGGGGATAGACTGGGGAGAGAGGTCAGAGGGAGTCCTATTGACTCAGATACACACTGGTCCTGGGGATAGACTGGGGAGAAAGATCAGAGAGAGTTCCATTGACTGAGATACACACTGGTCCTGGTGGACTGGGGAGAAAGGTCAGAGTGAGTCCCATTGACTCAGATACACACTGGTCCTGGGGATAGACTGGGGAGAAAGGTCAGAGAGAGTCCCATTGACTCAGATACACACTGGTCCTGGGGATAGACTGGGGAGAATGGTCAGATAGAGTCCCATTGACTCAGATACACACTGGTCCTGCGGATAGACTGGGGAGAAAGATCAGAGAGAGTTCCATTGACTCAGATACACACTGGTCCTGGTGGACTGGGGAGAAAGGTCAGAGAGAGTCCCATTGACTCAGACACACACTGGTCCTGGGGGACTGGGGAGAAATGTCAGAGAGAGTTCCTTTGACTCAGATACACATTGGTCCTGGGGGTCTGGCGAGAAAGGTCAGAGAGAGTCCCATTGACTCAGACACACAATGGTCCTGCGGATAGACTGGGGAGAAAGGTCAGAGAAAGTCCCATTGACTCAGATACACATTGGATCTTGGGATGGACTGGGGAGAATGGTCAGAGAGCCCCATTAACTCAGAAACACACTGGTCCTGGGGATAGACTGGGGACAAAGTTCAGAGAGTGTCCCATTGATTCGGATACACACTGGTCCTGGGGATAGACTGGGGAGAATGGTCCGAGAGAGTCCCATTGACCCAGATACACACTGGTCCTGGGGTTAGACTGGGGAGAAAGGTCAGAGAGAGTTCCATTGACTGAGACACACACTGGTCCTGGGGTCTGGGAAGAAATGTCAGAGAGAGTTCCTTTCACTCAGAAAAACATTGGTCCTGGGGGTCTGGCGAGAAAGATCAGAGAGAGTCCCATTGACTCATGTACACATTGCTCCTGGGGATAGACTGGGAAGAAAGGTCAGAGAGAGTCCCATTGACTCAGACACACACTGGTCCTGGGGATAGACTGGGGAGAAAGGTCAGAGAGAGTCCCAGTGACTCAGATACACATTGGACCTGGGGATAGACTGGTGAGAAATGTCAGAGAGTCCCATTGACTCAGATACACACTGGTACTGGGGGACTGGGGAGAAATGTCAGAGTGAGTCCCATTGACTCAGATACACACTGGTCCTGGGGATAGACTGGGGAGAAAGGTCAGAGAGAGTCCCATTGACTCAGATACACACTGGTCCTGTGGATAGACTGGGGAGCAAGGTCAGAGAGAATCCCATTGACTCAGATACACACTGGTCCTGAAGATAGACTGGGGTGGAAGGTCAGAGAGTCCCATTGACTCAGTTACATACTGGTCCTCGGGATAGACTGGGGAGAATGTTCAGAGAGAGTCCCATTGACTCAGATAAACACTGGTCCTGGGGATCGACTGGGGAGAAGGGTCAGAGAGAGTCCCATTGACTCATATACACACTGGTCCTGGGGATAGACTGGGGAGAATGGTCAGAGAGAGTCCCATTGACTCAGATACACTCTGGTCCTGGGGATAGACTGGGGAGAAAGGTCAGAGAGATTCCCCTTGACTCAGATACACACTGGTCCTGGGGGACTGGGGATAAAGTTCAGAGAGCCCTATTAACTCAGAAACACACTGGTCCTGGGGATAGACTGGGGACAAAGTTCATAGAGAGTCCCATTGACTCAGATACACACTGGTCCTGGAGATAGACTGGGGTGAAAGGTCAGAGAGTCCCATTGACTCAGTTACATACTGGTCCTCGGGATAGACTGGGGAGAAAGGTCAGAGAGAGTCCCATTGACTCAGATAAACACTTGTCCTGGGGATCGACTGGGGAGAAGGTTCAGAGAGAGTCCCATTGACTCAGATACACACTGGTACTGGGGATAGACTGGGGAGAAAGGTCCGAGAGAGTCCCATTGACTCAGATACACGCTGCTCCGGGGGATAGACTGGGGAGCAAGGTCAGAGAGAGTCCCATTGACTCAGATACACACTGGTCATGGAGATAGACTGGGGTGAAAGGTCAGAGAGAGTCCCATTGACTCAGATACACACTGGTCCTGGGGGACTGGGGAGAAAGTTCAGAGAGATTTCCATTGACTCAGATATACACTGGTCCTGGGGGACTGGCGAGAAAGGTCAGAGTGAGTCACATTGACTCAGATATACACTGGTCCTTGGGTTAGACTGGGGAGAAAAGTCAGAAGGAGTCCCATTGACTCAGATACACAGTGGTCCTGGGGATAGACTGGGGAGAAAGATCAGAGAGAGTTCCATTGACTCAGATACACACTGGTCATGGGGGACTGGGGAGAAAGGCCAGAGAGAGTCCCATTGACTCAGTTAAACACTGGTGCTGGGGATAGACTGGGGAGAAAGGTCAGAGAAAGTCCCATTGACTCAGATACACATTGGACCTTGGGATGGACTGGGGAGAATGGTCAGAGAGCCCCATTAACTCAGAAACACACTGGTCCTGGGGATAGACTGGGGACAAAGTTCAGAGAGTGTCCCATTGATTCGGATACACACTGGTCCTGGGGATAGACTGGGGAGAATGGTCCGAGAGAGTCCCATTGACCCAGATACACACTGGTCCTGGGGTTAGACTGGGGAGAAAGGTCAGAGAGAGTTCCATTGACTGAGACACACACTGGTCCTGGGGTCTGGGAAGAAATGTCAGAGAGAGTTCCTTTCACTCAGAAAAACATTGGTCCTGGGGGTCTGGCGAGAAAGATCAGAGAGAGTCCCATTGACTCATGTACACATTGGTCCTGGGGATAGACTGGGAAGAAAGGTCAGAGAGAGTCCCATTGACTCAGACACACACTGGTCCTGGGGATAGACTGGGGAGAAAGGTCAGAGAGAGTCCCAGTGACTCAGATACACATTGGACCTGGGGATAGACTGCTGAGAAATGTCAGAGAGTCCCATTGACTCAGATACACACTGGTACTGGGGGACTGGGGAGAAATGTCAGAGTGAGTCCCATTGACTCAGATACACACTGGTCCTGGGGATAGACTGGGGAGAAAGGTCAGAGAGAGTCCCATTGACTCAGATACACACTGGTCCTGGGGATAGACTGGGGAGCAAGGTCAGAGAGAATCCCATTGACTCAGATACACACTGGTCCTGAAGATAGACTGGGGTGGAAGGTCAGAGAGTCCCATTGACTCAGTTACATACTGGTCCTCGGGATAGACTGGGGAGAATGTTCAGAGAGAGTCCCATTGACTCAGATAAACACTGGTCCTGGGGATCGACTGGGGAGAAGGGTCAGAGAGAGTCCCATTGACTCATATACACACTGGTCCTGGGGATAGACTGGGGAGAATGGTCAGAGAGAGTCCCATTGACTCAGATACACTCTGGTCCTGGGGATAGACTGGGGAGAAAGGTCAGAGAGATTCCCCTTGACTCAGATACACACTGGTCCTGGGGGACTGGGGATAAAGTTCAGAGAGCCCTATTAACTCAGAAACACACTGGTCCTGGGGATAGACTGGGGACAAAGTTCATAGAGAGTCCCATTGACTCAGATACACACTGGTCCTGGAGATAGACTGGGGTGAAAGGTCAGAGAGTCCCATTGACTCAGTTACATACTGGTCCTCGGGATAGACTGGGGAGAAAGGTCAGAGAGAGTCCCATTGACTCAGATAAACACTTGTCCTGGGGATCGACTGGGGAGAAGGTTCAGAGAGAGTCCCATTGACTCAGATACACACTGGTACTGGGGATAGACTGGGGAGAAAGGTCCGAGAGAGTCCCATTGACTCAGATACACGCTGCTCCGGGGGATAGACTGGGGAGCAAGGTCAGAGAGAGTCCCATTGACTCAGATACACACTGGTCATGGAGATAGACTGGGGTGAAAGGTCAGAGAGAGTCCCATTGACTCAGATACACACTGGTCCTGGGGGACTGGGGAGAAAGTTCAGAGAGATTTCCATTGACTCAGATATACACTGGTCCTGGGGGACTGGCGAGAAAGGTCAGAGTGAGTCACATTGACTCAGATATACACTGGTCCTTGGGTTAGACTGGGGAGAAAAGTCAGAAGGAGTCCCATTGACTCAGATACACAGTGGTCCTGGGGATAGACTGGGGAGAAAGATCAGAGAGAGTTCCATTGACTCAGATACACACTGGTCATGGGGGACTGGGGAGAAAGGCCAGAGAGAGTCCCATTGACTCAGTTAAACACTGGTGCTGGGGATAGACTGGGGAGAAAAGTCAGAGGGAGTCCCATTGACTCAGATACACACTGGTCCTGGGGATTGACTGGAGAGAAAGATCAGAGAGAGATCCATTGACTCAGATACACACTGGTCCTGTTGGACTGGGGAGAAATGTCAGAGTGAATCCCATTGACTCAGATACACACTGGTCCTGGTGATAGACTGGGGAGAAAGGTCAGAGAGAGTTCCTTTGACTCAGAAACACATTGGTCCTGGGGGTCTGGCGAGAAAGATCAGAGAGTGTCCCATTGACTCAGACACACACTGGTCCTGGGGGTAGACTGGGGAGAAAGGTCAGAGAGAGTCCCAGTGACGCAGATACACATTGGACCTGGGGATAGACTGGTGAGAAATGTCAGAGAGTCCCATTGACTCAGATACACACAGGTCCTGGGGGACTGGGGAGAAATGTCAGAGTGAGTCCCATTGACTCAGATACACACTGGTCCTGGGGATAGACTGGGGAGAAAGGTCAGAGAGAGTCCCATTGACTCAGATACACACTGGTCCTGGGGATAGACTGGGGAGCAAGGTCAGAGAGAATCCCATTGACTCAGATACACACTGGTCCTGGAGATAGACTGGGGTGAAAAGTCAGAGAGTCCCATTGACTCAGTTACATACTGGTCCTCGGGATAGACTGGGGAGAATGTTCAGAGAGAGTCCCATTGACTCAGATAAACACTGGTCCTGGGGATCGACTGGGGAGAAGGGTCAGAGAGAGTCCCATTGACTCAGATACACACTGGTCCTGGGGATGGACAGGCGAGAATGGTCAGAGAGAGACCCATTGAATCAGATAAACACTGGTCCTGGGGATAGACTGGGGAGAATGGTCAGAGAGAGTCCCATTGATTCAGATACACACTGGTCCTGGGGATAGACTGGGGAGAAAGATCAGAGAGAGTTTCATTGACTCAGATACACACTGGTCCTGGTGGACTGGGGAGATAGGTCAGAGAGAGTCCCATTGACTCAGACACACACTGGTCCTGGGGGACTGGGGAGAAATGTCAGAGAGAGTTCCTTTGACTCAGATACACATTGGTCCTGGGGGTCTGGCGAGAAAGATCAGAGAGTGTCCCATTGACTCAGATAAACACTGGTCCTGGGGGTCTGGGGAGAAAAATCAGAGAGAGTCCCATTGATTCAGGTACACATTGGTCCTGTGGATAGACTGGGGAGAAAGGGCAGAGAGAGTCCCATTGACTCAGACACACACTGGTCCTGGGGATAGAATGGGGAGAAAGGTCAGAGAGAGTCCCACTGACACAGACACACACTGGTCCTGTGGATAGACTGGGGAGAATGGTCAGAGAGAGTCCCATTGACTCAGATACACATTGGACCTGGGGATAGACTGGGGAGAAAGGTCAGAGAGAGTCCCATTGATTCGGATACACACTGGTCCTGGGGATAGACTGGGGAGAATGGTCCGAGAGAGTCCCATTGACTCAGATACACACTGGTCCTGGGGATAGACTGGGGAGCAAGGTCAGAGAGAGTCCCATTGACTCAGATAGACACTGGTCCTGGAGATAGACTGGGGAGAATGATCAGAGAGAGTTCCATTGACTCAGATACACACTGGTCCTGGTGGACTGGGGAGAAAGGTCAGAGTGAGTCCCATTGACTCAGATACACACTGGTCCTGGGGATAGACTGAGAAGAAAGGTCAGAGAGAGTCCCATTGACTGAGACACACACTGGTCCTGGGGGACTGGGGAGAAATGTCAGAGAGAGTTCCTTTGACTCAGATAAACACTGGTCCTGGGGATAGACTGGGGAGAGAGGTCAGAGGGAGTCCTATTGACTCAGATACACACTGGTCCTGGGGATAGACTGGGGAGAAAGATCAGAGAGAGTTCCATTGACTGAGATACACACTGGTCCTGGTGGACTGGGGAGAAAGGTCAGAGTGAGTCCCATTGACTCAGATACACACTGGTCCTGGGGATAGACTGGGGAGAAAGGTCAGAGAGAGTCCCATTGACTCAGATACACACTGGTCCTGGGGATAGACTGGGGAGAATGGTCAGAGAGAGTCCCATTGACTCAGATACACACTGGTCCTGGGGATAGACTGGGGAGAAAGATCAGAGAGAGTTCCATTGACTCAGATACACACTGGTCCTGGTGGACTGGGGAGAAAGGTCAGAGAGAGTCCCATTGACTCAGACACACACTGGTCCTGGGGGACTGGGGAGAATGTTCAGAGAGAGTCCCATTGACTCAGATAAACACTGGTCCTGGGGATCGACTGGGGAGAAGGGTCAGAGAGAGTCCCATTGACTCAGATACACACTGGTCCTGGGGATAGACAGGGGAGAATGGTCAGAGAGAGACCCATTGAATCAGATAAACACTGGTCCTGGGGATAGACTGGGGAGAATGGTCAGAGATAGTCCCATTGATTCAGATACACACTGGTCCTGGGGATAGACTGGGGAGAAAGATCAGAGATAGTTTCATTGACTCAGATACACACTGGTCCTGGTGGACTGGGGAGAAAGGTCAGAGAGAGTCCCATTGACTCAGACACACACTGGTCCTGGGGGACTGGGGAGAAATGTCAGAGAGAGTTACTTTGACTCAGATACACATTGGTCCTGGGGGTCTGGCGAGAAAGATCAGAGAGTGTCCCATTGACTCAGATAAACACTGGTCCTGGGGGTCTGGGGAGAAAAATCAGAGAGAGTCCCATTGACTCAGGTACACATTGGTCCTGTGGATAGACTGGGGAGAAAGGGCAGAGAGAGTCCCATTGACTCAGACACACACTGGTCCTGGGGATAGAATGGGGAGAAAGGTCAGAGAGAGTCCCACTGACACAGACACACACTGGTCCTGTGGATAGACTGGGGAGAATGGTCAGAGAGAGTCCCATTGACTCAGATACACATTGGACCTGGGGATAGACTGGGGAGAAAGGTCAGAGAGAGTCCCATTGATTCGGATACACACTGGTCCTGGGGATAGACTGGGGAGAATGGTCCGAGAGAGTCCCATTGACTCAGATACACACTGGTCCTGGGGATAGACTGGGGAGCAAGGTCAGAGAGAGTCCCATTGACTCAGATAGACACTGGTCCTGGAGATAGACTGGGGAGAATGATCAGAGAGAGTTCCATTGACTCAGATACACACTGGTCCTGGTGGACTGGGGAGAAAGGTCAGAGTGAGTCCCATTGACTCAGATACACACTGGTACTGGGGATAGACTGAGAAGAAAGGTCAGAGAGAGTCCCATTGACTGAGACGCACACTGGTCCTGGGGGACTGGGGAGAAATGTCAGAGAGAGTTCCTTTGACTCAGATAAACACTGGTCCTGGGGATAGACTGGGGAGAGAGCTCAGAGGGAGTCCTATTGACTCAGATACACACTGGTCCTGGGGATAGACTGGGGAGAAAGATCAGAGAGAGTTCCATTGACTGAGATACACACTGGTCCTGGTGGACTGGGGAGAAAGGTCAGAGTGAGTCCCATTGACTCAGATACACACTGGTCCTGGGGATAGACTGGGGCGAAAGGTCAGAGAGAGTCCCATTGACTCAGATACATACTGGTCCTGGGGATAGACTGGGGAGAATGGTCAGAGAGAGTCCCATTGACTCAGATACACACTGGTCCTGGGGATAGACTGGGGAGAAAGATCAGAGAGAGTTCCATTGATTCAGATACACACTGGTCCTGGTGGACTGGGGAGAAAGGTCAGAGAGAGTCCCATTGACTCAGACACACACTGGTCCTGGGGGACTGGGGAGAAATGTCAGAGAGAGTTCCTTTGACTCAGATACACATTGGTCCTGGGGGTCTGGCGAGAAAGGTCAGAGAGAGTCCCATTGACTCAGACACACAATGGTCCTGCGGATAGACTGGGGAGAAAGGTCAGAGAAAGTCCCATTGACTCAGATACACATTGGACCTTGGGATGGACTGGTGAGAATGGTCAGAGAGCCCCATTAACTCAGAAACACACTGGTCCTGGGGATAGACTGGGGACAAAGTTCAGAGAGTGTCCCATTGATTCGGATACACACTGGTCCTGGGGATAGACTGGGGAGAATGGTCCGAGAGAGTCCCATTGACTCAGATACACACTGGTCCTGGGGTTAGACTGGGGAGCAAAGTCAGAGAGAGTCCCATTGACTCAGATACACACTGGTCCTGGAGATAGACTGGGGAGAATGATCAGAGAGAGTTCCATTGACTCAGATACTCACTGGTCCTGGTGGACTGGGGAGAAAGGTCAGAGTGAGTCCCAATGACTCAGATACACACTGGTCCTGGGGATAGACTGGGAAGAAAGGTCAGAGAGAGTCCCATTGACTGAGACACACACTGGTCCTGGGGGACTGGGGAGAAATGTCAGAGAGAGTTCCTTTGACTCAGATAAACACTGGTCCTGGGGATAGACTGGGGAGAAAGATCAGAGAGAGTTCCATTGACTCAGATACACACTGGTCCTGGTGGACTTGGGATAAAGGTCAGAGTGAGTCCCATTGACTCAGATACACACTGGTCCTGGGGATAGACTGGGAAGAACGGTCAGAGAGAGTCCCATTGACTGAGACACACACTGGTCCTGGGGGACTGGGGAGAAATGTCAGTGAGAGTTCCTTTGACTCAGAAACACATTGGTCCTGGGGGTCTGGCGAGAAAGATCAGAGAGAGTCCCATTGACTCAGATAAACACTGGTCCTGGGGGTCTGGGGAGAAAGATCAGAGAGAGTCCCATTGACTCAGGTACACATTGGTCCTGGGGATACACTGGGCAGAATGGTCAGAGAGAGTCCCAGTGACTCAGATACACACTGGTCCTGGAGATAGACAGGGGAGAAAGGTCAGAGAGAGTCCCATTGACTCAGATAAACACTGGTCCTGGGGCTCGACTGGGGAGAAAGGTCAGAGAGAGTCCCATTGACTCAGATAAACAATGGTCCTGGGGATAGACTGGGGAGTAAGGACAGAGGGAGTCCCATTGACTCAGATAAACACTGGTCCTGGGGATAGACTGGGGAGAATGGTCAGAGAGAGTCCCATTGACTCAGATACACACTGGTCCTGGGGATAGACTGGGGAGAAAGGTCAGAGAGAGTCCCATTGACTCAGATAAACACTGGTCCTGGGGATAGACTGGGGAGAAAGGTCAGAGAGAGTCCCATTGACTCAGATACACATTGGTCCTGGGGGACTGGGGAGAAAGGTCAGAGAGATTTCCATTGACTCAGATACACACTGTTCCTGGGGGACAGGGGAGAAAGGTCAGAGTGAGTCACATTGACTCAGATACACACTGGTCCTGGGGTTACACTGGGGAGAAAGGTCAGAAGGAGTCCCATTGACTCAGATACACACTGGTTCTGGGGATAGACTGGGGAGAAAGGTCAGAAAGAGTCCCATTGACTCAGATACACACTGGTCCTGGGGATAGACTGGGGAGAAAGGTCAGAGAGTGTCCAATTGACTCAGATACACACTGGTCCTGGGGCTCCGGGGAGAAAGGTCAGAGAGTCCCATTGACTCAGATAAACACTGGTCCTGGGGATAGACTGGGGTGAAAGGTCAGAGAGTCCCATTGACTCAGTTACATACTGGTCCTGGGGATAGACTGGGGAGAAAGGTCAGAGAGAGTCCCATTGACTCAGATACACACTGGTCCTGTGGATAGACTGGGGAGAAAGATCAGAGAGAGTTCCATTGACTCAGATACACACTGGTCCTGGGGGAGTGGGGAGAAAGGTTAGAGAGAGTCCCATTGACTCAGATAAACATTGGTCCTGGGGATAGACTAGGGAGAAAAGTCAGAGGGAGTCCCAATGACTCAGATACACGCTGGCCCTGGGGATAGACTGGGGAGAAAGGTCAGAGAGAGTCCCATTGACTCAGATACACATTGGACCTGGGGATAGACTGGGGAGAAAGGTCAGAGAGCCACATTAACTCAGAAACACACTGGTCCCGGGGATAGACTGGGGACAAAGTTCAGAGAGAGTCCCATTGATTCGGATACACACTGGTCCTGGGGATAGACTGGGGTGAAAGGTCAGAGAGTCACATTGACTCAGATACACACTGGTCCTGGGGATAGACTGGTGAGAAAGTTCAGAGAGATTTCCATTGACTCAGATACACACTGGTCCTGGGGATAGACTGGGGAGAAAGGTCAGAGAGAGTCCCATTGACTCAGTTAAACACTGGTCCTGGGGATAGACTGGGGAGAAAGGTCAGAGAGAGTCCCATTGACTCAGATACACACTGATCCTGGGGACTGGGGAGAAAGGTCAGAGAGATTTCCATTGACTCAGATACACACTGTTCCTGGGGGACAGGGGAGAAAGGTCAGAGTGAGTCACATTGACTCAGATACACACTGGTCCTGGGGTTACACTGGGGAGAAAGGTCAGAAGGAGTCCCATTGACTCAGATACACACTGGTTCTGGGGATAGACTGGGGAGAAAGGTCAGAAAGAGTCCCATTGACTCAGATACACACTGATCCTGGGGATAGACTGGGGAGAAAGGTCAGAGAGTGTCCAATTGACTCAGATACACACTGGTCCTGGGGCTCCGGGGAGAAAGGTCAGAGAGTCCCATTGACTCAGATAAACACTGGTCCTGGGGATAGACTGGGGTGAAAGGTCAGAGAGTCCCATTGACTCAGTTACATACTGGTCCTGGGGATAGACTGGGGAGAAAGGTCAGAGAGAGTCCCATTGACTCAGATACACACTGGTCCTGGGGATAGACTGGGGAGAAAGATCAGAGAGAGTTCCATTGACTCAGATACACACTGGTCCTGGGGGAGTGGGGAGAAAGGTCAGAGAGAGTCCCATTGACTCAGATAAACATTGGTCCTGGGGATAGACTGGGGAGAAAAGTCAGAGGGAGTCCCATTGACTCAGATAAACACTGGTCCTGGGGCTCGACTGGGGAGAAAGGTCAGAGAGAGTCCCATTGACTCAGATAAACAATGGTCCTGCGGATAGACTGGGGAGTAAGGACAGAGGGAGTCCCATTGACTCAGATAAACACTGGTCCTGGGGATAGACTGGGGAGAATGGTCAGAGAGAGTCCCATTGACTCAGATACACACTGGTCCTGGGGATAGACTGGGGAGAAAGGTCAGAGAGAGTCCCATTGACTCAGATAAACACTGGTCCTGGGGATAGACTGGGGAGAAAGGTCAGAGAGAGTCCCATTGACTCAGATACACACTGATCCTGGGGGACTGGGGAGAAAGGTCAGAGAGATTTCCATTGACTCAGATACACACTGTTCCTGGGGGACAGGGGAGAAAGGTCAGAGTGAATCACATTGACTCAGATACACACTGGTCCTGGGGTTACACTGGGGAGAAAGGTCAGAAGGAGTCCCATTGACTCAGATACACACTGGTTCTGGGGATAGACTGGGGAGAAAGGTCAGAAAGAGTCCCATTGACTCAGATACACACTGGTCCTGGGGATAGACTGGGGAGAAAGGTCAGAGAGTGTCCAATTGACTCAGATACACACTGGTCCTGGGGCTCCGGGGAGAAAGGTCAGAGAGTCCCATTGACTCAGATACACACTGGTTCTGGGGATAGACTGGGGAGAAAGGTCAGAAAGAGTCCCATTGACTCAGATACACACTGATCCTGGGGATAGACTGGGGAGAAAGGTCAGAGATTGTCCAATTGACTCAGATACACACTGGTCCTGGGGCTCCGGGGAGAAAGGTCAGAGAGTCCCATTGACTCAGATAAACACTGGTCCTGGGGATAGACTGGGGTGAAAGGTCAGAGAGTCCCATTGACTCAGTTACATACTGGTCCTGGGGATAGACTGGGGAGAAAGGTCAGAGAGAGTCCCATTGACTCAGATACACACTGGTCCTGGGGATAGACTAGGGAGAAAGATCAGAGAGAGTTCCATTGACTCAGATACACACTGGTCCTGGGGGAGTGGGGAGAAAGGTCAGAGAGAGTCCCATTGACTCAGATAAACATTGGTCCTGGGGATAGACTGGGGAGAAAAGTCAGAGGGAGTCCCATTGACTCAGATAAACACTGGTCCTGGGGCTCGACTGGGGAGAAAGGTCAGTGAGAGTCCCATTGACTCAGATAAACAATGGTCCTGCGGATAGACTGGGGAGTAAGGACAGAGGGAGTCCCATTGACTCAGATAAACACTGGTCCTGGGGATAGACTGGGGAGAATGGTCAGAGAGAGTCCCATTGACTCAGATACACACTGGTCCTGGGGATAGACTGGGGAGAAAGGTCAGAGAGAGTCCCATTGACTCAGATAAACACTGGTCCTGGGGATAGACTGGGGAGAAAGGTCAGAGAGAGTCCCATTGACTCAGATACACACTGATCCTGGGGGACTGGGGAGAAAGGTCAGAGAGATTTCCATTGACTCAGATACACACTGTTCCTGGGGGACAGGGGAGAAAGGTCAGAGTGAGTCACATTGACTCAGATACACACTGGTCCTGGGGTTACACTGGGGAGAAAGGTCAGAAGGAGTCCCATTGACTCAGATACACACTGGTTCTGGGGATAGACTGGGGAGAAAGGTCAGAAAGAGTCCCATTGACTCAGATACACACTGGTCCTGGGGATAGACTGGGGAGAAAGGTCAGAGAGTGTCCAATTGACTCAGATACACACTGGTCCTGGGGCTCCGGGGAGAAAGGTCAGAGAGTCCCATTGACTCAGATAAACACTGGTCCTGGGGATAGACTGGGGTGAAAGGTCAGAGAGTCCCATTGACTCAGTTACATACTGGTCCTGGGGATAGACTGGGGAGAAAGGTCAGAGAGAGTCCCATTGACTCAGATACACACTGGTCCTGGGGATAGACTGGGGAGAAAGATCAGAGAGAGTTCCATTGACTCAGATACACACTGGTCCTGGGGGAGTGGGGAGAAAGGTCAGAGAGAGACCCATTGACTCAGATAAACACTGGTCCTGGGGATAGACTAGGGAAAAAAGTCAGAGGGAGTCCCAATGACTCAAATACACACTGGCCCTGGGGATAGACTGGGGAGAAAGGTCAGAGAGAGTCCCATTGACTCAGATACACATTGGACCTGGGGATAGACTGGGGAGAAAGATCAGAGAGCCCCATTAACTCAGAAACACACTGGTCCCGGGGATAGACTGGGGACAAAGTTCAGAGAGAGTCCCATTGATTCGGATACACACTGGTCCTGGGGATAGACTGGGGTGAAAGGTCAGAGAGTCACATTGACTCAGATACACACTGGTCCTGGGGATAGACTGGTGAGAAAGTTCAGAGAGATTTCCATTGACTCAGATACACAATGGTCCTGGGGGATTGGGGAGAAAGGTCAGAGAGAGTCCCAGTGACTCAGATACACATTGGACCTGGGGATAGACTGGGGAGAAAGGTCAGAGAGCCCCATTGACTCAGAAATACACTGGTCCTGGGGATAGACTGGGGACAATGGTCAGAGAGAGTCCCATTGACTCAGATACGCACTGGTCCTGGGGATTGACTGGGGAGAAAGGTCAGAGTGAGTCCCATTGACTCAGATACACACTGGTCCTGGGGATAGACTGGGGTGAAAGGTCAGAGAGTCACATTGACTCAGATACACACTGGTCCTGGGGATAGACTGGTGAGAAAGTTCAGAGAGATTTCCAATGACTCAGATACACAATGGTCCTGGGGGAAAGGGGAGAAAGGTCAGAGAGATTTCCATTGACTCAGATACACACTGGTCCTGGAGATAGACAGGGGAGAAAGGTCACAGAGAGTCCCATTGACTCAGATAAACACTGGTCCTGGGGCTCGACTGGGGAGAAAGGTCAGAGAGAGTCCCATTGACTCAGATAAACAATGGTCCTGGGGATAGACTGGGGAGTAAGGACAGAGGGAGTCCCATTGACTCAGATAAACACTGGTCCTGGGGATAGACTGGGGAGAATGGTCAGAGAGAGTCCCATTGACTCAGATACACACTGGTCCTGGGGATAGACTGGGTAGAAAGGTCAGAGAGAGTCCCATTGACTCAGATAAACACTGGTCCTGGGGATAGACTGGGGAGAAAGGTCAGAGAGTCCCATTGACTCAGATACACACTGATCCTGGGGGACTGGGGAGAAAGGTCAGAGAGATTTCCATTGACTCAGATACACACTGTTCCTGGGGGACAGGGGAGAAAGGTCAGAGTGAGTCACATTGACTCAGATACACACTGGTCCTGATGTTACACTGGGGATAAAGGTCAGAAGGAGTCCCATTGACTCAGATACACACTGGTTCTGGGGATAGACTGGGGAGAAAGGTCAGAAAGAGTCCCATTGACTCAGATACACACTGGTCCTGGGGATAGACTGGGGAGAAAGGTCAGAGAGTGTCCAATTGACTCAGATACACACTGGTCCTGGGGCTCCGGGGAGAAAGGTCAGAGAGTCCCATTGACTCAGATAAACACTGGTCCTGAGGATAGACTGGGGTGAAAGGTCAGAGAGTCCCATTGACTCTGTTACATACTGGTCCTGGGGATAGACTGGGGAGAAAGGTCAGAGAGAGTCCCATTGACTCAGATACACACTGGTCCTGGGGATAGACTGGGGAGAAAGATCAGAGAGAGTTCCATTGACTCAGATACACACTGGTCCTGGGGGAGTGGGGAGAAAGGTCAGAGAGAGTCCCATTGACTCAGATAAACACTGGTCCTGGGGATAGACTGGGGAGAAAAGTCAGAGGGAGTCCCAATGACTCAGATACACACTGGTCCTGGGGATAGACTGGGGAGAAAGGTCAGAGAGAGTCCCATTGACTCAGATACACATTGGACCTGGGGATAGACTGGGGAGAAAGGTCAGAGAGCCCCATTAACTCAGAAACACACTGGTCCCGGGGATAGACTGGGGACAAAGTTCAGAGAGAGTCCCATTGATTCGGATACACACTGGTCCTGGGGATAGACTGGGGAGAATGGTCCGAGAGAGTCCCATTGACTCAGATACACACTGGTCCTGGGGATAGACTGGGGAGCAAGGTCAGAGAGAGTCCCATTGACTCAGATACACACTGGTCCTGGAGATAGACTGGGGAGAATGATCAGATAGAGTTCCATTGACTCAGATACACACTGGTCCTGGTGGACTGGGGGGAAAGGTCAGAGTGAGTCCCATTGACTCAGATACACACTGGTCCTGGGGATAGACTGGGGAGAAAGATCAGAGAGAGTTCCATTGATTCAGATACACACTGGTCCTGGGGATAGACTGGGAAGAAAGGTCAGAGAGAGTCCCATTGACTGAGACACATACTGGTCCTGGGGGACTGGGGAGAAATGTCAGTGAGAGTTCCTTTGACTCAGAACCACATTGGTCCTGGGGGTCTGGCGATAAAGATCAGAGAGAGTCCCATTGACTCAGATAAACACGAGTCCTGGGGGTCTGGGGAGAAAGATCAGAGAGAGTCCCATTGACTCAGGTACACATTGGTCCTGGGGATAGACTTGGGAGAATGGTCAGAGAGAGTCCCATTGACTCAGATACACATTGGACCTGGGGATAGACTGGGGAGAAAGGTCAGAGAGCCCCATTGACTCAGAAATACACTGGTCCTGGGGATAGACTGGGGACAAAGTTCAGAGAGAGTCCCATTGACTCAGATACGCACTGGTCTTGGGGATTGACTGTGGAGAAAGGTCAGAGAGAGTCCCATTGACTCAGATACACACTGGTCCTGGGGATAGACTGGGGTGAAAGGTCAGAGAATCACATTGACTCAGATACACACTGGTCCTGGGGATAGACTGGTGAGAAAGTTCAGAGAGATTTCCATTGACTCAGATACACAATGGTCCTGGGGGACTGGGGAGAAAGGTCAGAGAGATTCACATTGACTCAGATACACACTGGTCCTGGAGATAGACAGGGGAGAAAGGTCAGAGAGAGACCCATTGACTCAGATAAATACTGGTCCTGGGGCTCGACTGGGGAGAAAGGTCAGAGAGAGTCCCATTGACTCAGATAAACAATAGTCCTGGGGATAGACTGCGGAGTAAGGACAGAGGGAGTCCCATTGACTCAGATAAACACTGGTCCTGGGGATAGACTGGGGAGAATGGTCAGAGAGAGTCCCATTGACTCAGATACACACTGGTCCTGGGGATAGACTGGGTGAAAGGTCAGGGAGAGTCCCATTGACTCAGATAAACACTGGTCCTGGGGATAGACTGGGGAGAAAGGTCAGAGAGAGTCCCATTGACTCAGATACACACTGATCCTGGGGGACTGGGGAGAAAGGTCAGAGAGATTTCCATTGACTCAGATACACACTGGTCCTGGGGCTCCGGGGAGAAAGGTCAGAGAGTCCCATTGACTCAGATAAACACTGGTCCTGGGGATAGACTGGGGTGAACGGACATAGAGTCCCATTGACTCAGTTACATACTGGTCCTGGGGATAGACTGGGGAGAAAGGTCAGAGAGAGTCCCATTGACTCAGATACACACTGGTCCTGGGGATAGACTGGGGAGAAAGATCAGAGAGAGTTCCATTGACTCAGATACACACTGGTCCTGGGGGAGTGGGGAGAAAGGTCAGAGAGAGTCCCATTGACTCAGATACACACTGGTCCTGGGGATAGACTGGGTGAAAGGTCAGAGAGAGTCCCATTGACTCAGATAAACACTGGTCCTGGGGATAGACTGGGGAGAAAGGTCAGAGAGAGTCCCATTGACTCAGATACACACTGATCCTGGGGGACTGGGGAGAAAGGTCAGAGAGATTTCCATTGACTCAGATACACACTGGTCCTGGGGCTCCGGGGAGAAAGGTCAGAGAGTCCCATTGACTCAGATAAACACTGGTCCTGGGGATAGACTGGGGTGAAAGGACATAGAGTCCCATTGACTCAGTTACATACTGGTCCTGGGGATAGACTGGGGAGAAAGGTCAGAGAGAGTCCCATTGACTCAGATACGCACTGGTCTTGGGGATTGACTGTGGAGAAAGGTCAGAGAGAGTCCCATTGACTCAGATACACACTGGTCCTGGGGATAGACTGGGGTGAAAGGTCAGAGAATCACATTGACTCAGATACACACTGGTCCTGAGGATAGACTGGTGAGAAAGTTCAGAGAGATTTCCATTGACTCAGATACACAATGGTCCTGGGGGACTGGGGAGAAAGGTCAGAGAGATTTCCATTGACTCAGATACACACTGGTCCTGGAGATAGACAGGGGAGAAAGGTCAGAGAGAGACCCATTGACTCAGATAAATACTGGTCCTGGGGCTCGACTGGGGAGAAAGGTCAGAGAGAGTCCCATTGACTCAGATAAACAATAGTCCTGGGGATAGACTGCGGAGTAAGGACAGAGGGAGTCCCATTGACTCAGATAAACACTGGTCCTGGGGATAGACTGGGGAGAATGGTCAGAGAGAGTCCCATTGACTCAGATACACACTGGTCCTGGGGATAGACTGGGTGAAAGGTCAGAGAGAGTCCCATTGACTCAGATAAACACTGGTCCTGGGGATAGACTGGGGAGAAAGGTCAGAGAGAGTCCCATTGACTCAGATACACACTGATCCTGGGGGACTGGGGAGAAAGGTCAGAGAGATTTCCATTGACTCAGATACACACTGGTCCTGGGGCTCCGGGGAGAAAGGTCAGAGAGTCCCATTGACTCAGATAAACACTGGTCCTGGGGATAGACTGGGGTGAAAGGACATAGAGTCCCATTGACTCAGTTACATACTGGTCCTGGGGATAGACTGGGGAGAAAGGTCAGAGAGAGTCCCATTGACTCAGATACACACTGGTCCTGGGGATAGACTGGGGAGAAAGATCAGAGAGAGTTCCATTGACTCAGATACACACTGGTCCTGGGGGAGTGGGGAGAAAGGTCAGAGAGAGTCCCATTGACTCAGATAAACACTGGTCCTGGGGATAGACTGGGGAGAAAGATCAGAGAGTTTTCCATTGACTCAGATACACACTGGTCCTGGGGATAGACTGTGGAGAAAGGTCAGAGAGAGTCCCAGTGACTCAGATACACATTGGACCTGGGGATAGACTGGTGAGAAATGTCAGAGAGTCCCATTGACTCAGATACACACTGGTCCTGGGTATATACTGGGGAGAAAGGTCAGAGAGAGTCCCATTGACTCAGATACACACTGGTCCTGGGGATAGACTGGGGAGCAAGGTCAGAGAGAGTCCCATTGACTCAGATACACAGTGGTCTTGGAGATAGACTGGGGTGAAAGGTCAGAGAGTCCCATTGACTCAGTTACATACTGGTCCTCGGGATAGACTGGAGACAAAGGTCAGAGAGAGTCCCATTCACTCAGATACACACTGGTCCTGGGGGACTGGGGAGAAATGTCAGTGAGAGTTCCTTTGACTCAGAAACACATTGGTCCTGGGGGTCTGGCGAGAAAGATCAGAGAGAGTCCCATTGACCCAGATAAACACTGGTCCTGGGGGTCTGGGGAGAAAGATCAGAGAGAGTCCCATTGACTGAGGTACACATTGGTCCTGGGGATAGACTGGGGAGAATGGTCAGAGAGAGTCCCAGTGACTCAGATACACATTGGACCTGGGGATAGACTGGGGAGAAAGGTCAGAGAGCCCCATTGAGTCAGACATACACTGGTCCTGGGGATAGACTAGGTACAAAGGTCAGAGAGAGTCCCATTGACTCAGATACGCAATGGTCCTGGGGATTGACTGGGGAGAAAGGTCAGAGAGAGTCCCATTGACTCAGATACACACTGGTCCTGGGGATAGACTGGGGTGAAAGGTCAGAGAGTCACATTGACTCAGATACACACTGGTCCTGGGGATAGACTGGTGAGAAAGTTCAGAGAGATTTCCATTGACTCAGACACAATGGTCCTGGGGGACTGGGGAGAAAGGTCAGAGAGATTTCCATTGACTCAGATACACACTGGTCCTGGAGATAGACAGGGGAGAAAGGTCAGAGAGAGTCCCATTGACTCAGATAAACACTGGTCCTGGGACTCGACTGGGGAGAAAGGTCAGAGAGAGTCCCATTGATTCAGATAAACAATGGTCCTGGGGATAGACTGGGGAGTAAGGTCAGAGGGAGTCCCATTGACTCAGATAAACACTGGTCCTGGGGATAGACTGGGGAGAATGGTCAGAGAGATTCCCATTGACTCAGATACACACTGGTCCTGGGGATAGACTGGGGAAAAAGGTCACAGAGAGTCCCATTGACTCAGATAAACACTGGTCCTGGGGATAGACTGGGGAGAAAGGTCAGAGAGAGTCCCATTGACTCAGATACACACTGATCCTGGGGGACTGGGGAGAAAGGTCAGAGAGATTTCCATTGACTCAGATACACACTGGTCCTGGGGGACAGGGGAGAAAGGTCAGAGTTATCCCATTGTCTCAGATACACACTGGTCCTGGGGATAGACTGGGGAGAAAGGTCAGAGAGAGTCCCATTGACTGAGACACACACTGGTCCTGGGGTCTGGAGAGAATGTCAGAGAGAGTTCCTTTGACTCAGAAACACATAGGTCCTGGGGGTCTGGCGAGAAAGATCAGAGAGAGTCCCATTGATTCAGGTACACATTGGTCCTGGGGATAGACTGGGTAGAAAGTTCAGAGAGAGTCCCATTGACTCAGACAC
The DNA here is from genome assembly GCF_044704955.1 of Pristiophorus japonicus. Classification (NCBI taxonomy): domain Eukaryota; kingdom Metazoa; phylum Chordata; class Chondrichthyes; family Pristiophoridae; genus Pristiophorus; species Pristiophorus japonicus. Next base: position 1,148,773 of record NW_027254531.1, read on the forward strand.
ACACTGGTCCTGGGGATAGACTGGGGAGAAAGGTCAGAGAGAGTCCCAGTGACTCAGATACACATTGGACCTGGGGATAGACTGGTGAGAAATGTCAGAGAGTCCCATTGACTCAGAGACACACTGGTCCTGGGGGAGTGGGGAGAAAGATCAGAGAGAGTTCCTTTGACTCAGATACACATTGGTCCTGGGGGTCTGGCGAGAAAGATCAGAGAGTGTCCCATTGACTCAGATAAACACTGGTCCTGGGGATAGACAGGGGAGAAAGGTCAGAGAGAGTCCCATTGACTCAGGTACACATTGGTCCTGTGGATAGACTGGGGAGAAAGGTCAGAGAGAGTCCCATTGACTCAGACACACACTGGTCCTGGGGATAGACTGGGGAGAAAGGTCAGAGAGAGTCCCATTGACTCAGACACACACTGGTCCTGTGGATAGACTGGGGAGAAAGGTCAGAGAGAGTCCCATTGACTCAGATACACATTGGACCTGGGGATAGACTGGGGAGAATGGTCAGAGAGCCCCATTAACTCAGAAACACACTGGTCTTGGGGATAGACTGGGGACAAAGTTCAGAGAGAGTCCCATTGACTCAGATACACACTCGTCCTGGGGATAGACTGGGGAGAAAGGTCCGAGAGAGTCCCATTGATTCAGATATACACTGGTCCTGGGGATAGACAGGGGAGCAAGGTCAGAGAGAGTCCCATTGACTCAGATACACATTGGTCCTGGAGATAGACTGGGGTGAAAGGTCAGAGAGTCCCATTGTCTCAGTTACATACTGGTCCTCGGGATAGACTGCGGAGAAAGGTCAGAGAGAGTCCCATTGACTCAGATACACACTCGTCCTGGGGATAGACAGGGGAGGAAGGTCAGAGAGAGTCCTTTTGACTCAGATAAACACTTGTCCTGGGGATCGACTGGGGAGAAGGGTCAGAGAGAGTCCCATTGATTCAGATACACACTGGTCCTGGGGATAGACAGGGGAGGAAGGTCAGAGAGAGTCCTTTTGACTCAGATATACTCTGGTCCTGGGTGACTGGGGAGAAAGATCACAGAGTGTCCAATTGATTCAGATAAAAACTGGTCCTGGGCTTAGACTGGGGAGAAAGGTCAGTCGGAGTCCCACTGATTCAGATACACACTGGTCCTGGGGATAGACTGGGGAGAAAGATCAGAGAGAGTTCCATTGACTCAGATAAACACTGGTCCTGGGGGACTGGGGAGAAAGTTCAGAGTGAGTCCCATTGACTCAGATACACACTGGTCCTGGGGTTAGACTGGGGAGAAAGGTCAGAGACATTCCCCTTGACTCAGATACACACTGGTCCTGGGGGACTGGGGAGAAAGGTCAGAGAGCCCTATTAACTCAGAAACACACTGGTCCTGGGGATAGACTGGGGAGAAAGGTCAGAGACATTCCCCTTGACTCAGATACACATAGGTCCTGGGGATAGACTGGGGAGAAAGATCAGAGAGAGTTCCATTGACTCAGATAAACACTGGTCCTGGGGGACTGGGGAGAAAGGTCAGAGTGAGTCCCCTTGACTCAGATACACACTGGTCCTGGGGATAGACTGGGGAGAAAGATCAGAGAGAGTCCCATTGACTCAGATACACACTGGTCCTGGAGATAGACTGGGGTGAAAGGTCAGAGAGTCCCATTGACTCAGTTACATACTGGTCCTCGGGGAAGACAGGGGAGAAAGGTCAGAGAGAGTCCCATTGACTCAGATAAACACTTGTCCTGGGGATCGACTGGGGAGAAGGGTCAGAGAGAGTCCCATTGAGTCAGATACACACTGGTCCTGGGGATAGACTGGGGAGAAAGGTCCGAGAGAGTCCCATTGACTCAGATACACGCTGGTCCGGGGGATAGACTGGGGAGCAAGGTCAGAGAGAGTCCCATTGACACAGATACTCACTGGTCCTGGAGATAGACTGGGGTGAAAGGTCAGAGAGTCCCATTCGCTCAGTTACATACTGGTCCTCGGGATAGACTGGGGAGAAAGGTCAGAGAGAGTCCCATTGACTCAGATAAATACTTGTCCTGGGGATCGACTGGGGAGAAGGGTCAGAGAGAGTCCCATTGACTCAGATACACACTGGTCCTGGGGCTAGACTGGGGACAAAGGTCAGAGAGAGTCCCATTGACTCAGATACCTTCTGGTCCTGGGGGACTGGGGAGAAAGGTCAGAGAGAGTCCCATTGACTCAGATAAAACTGGTCCTGGGGATAGACTGGGGAGAAAGGTCAGAGGGAGTCCCACTGTTTCAGATACACACTGGTCCTGAGGCTAGACTTTGGAGAACGATCAGTGAGAGTTCCATTGACTCAGATAAACACTGGTCCTGGGGGACTGGGTTGAAAGGTCAGAGTTATCCCATTGACTCAGATACACACTGGTCCTGGGGATAGACTGGGGAGAAAGGTCAGAGAGAGTCCCATTGACTGAGACACACACTGGTCCTGGGGTCTGGGGAGAATGTAAGAGAGAGTTCCTTTGACTCAGAAACACATAGGTCCTGGATGTCTGGCGAGAAAGATCAGAGAGAGTCCCATTGACTCAGGTACACATTGGTCCTGGGGATAGACTGGGGAGAAAGGTCAGAGAGAGTCCCATTGACTCAGACACACACTGGTCCTGGGGGACTGGGGAGAAAGGTCAGAGAGCCCTATTAACTCAGAAACACACTGGTCCTGGGGATAGACTGGGGAGAAAGGTCAGAGACATTCCCCTTGACTCAGATACACATAGGTCCTGGGGATAGACTGGGGAGAAAGATCAGAGAGAGTTCCATTGACTCAGATAAACACTGGTCCTGGGGGACTGGGGAGAAAGGTCAGAGTGAGTCCCCTTGACTCAGATACACACTGGTCCTGGGGATAGACTGGGGAGAAAGATCAGAGAGAGTCCCATTGACTCAGATACACACTGGTCCTGGAGATAGACTGGGGTGAAAGGTCAGAGAGTCCCATTGACTCAGTTACATACTGGTCCTCGGGGAAGACAGGGGAGAAAGGTCAGAGAGAGTCCCATTGACTCAGATAAACACTTGTCCTGGGGATCGACTGGGGAGAAGGGTCAGAGAGAGTCCCATTGAGTCAGATACACACTGGTCCTGGGGATAGACTGGGGAGAAAGGTCCGAGAGAGTCCCATTGACTCAGATACACGCTGGTCCGGGGGATAGACTGGGGAGCAAGGTCAGAGAGAGTCCCATTGACTCAGATACTCACTGGTCCTGGAGATAGACTGGGGTGAAAGGTCAGAGAGTCCCATTCGCTCAGTTACATACTGGTCCTCGGGATAGACTGGGGAGAAAGGTCAGAGAGAGTCCCATTGACTCAGATAAATACTTGTCCTGGGGATCGACTGGGGAGAAGGGTCAGAGAGAGTCCCATTGACTCAGATACACACTGGTCCTGGGGCTAGACTGGGGACAAAGGTCAGAGAGAGTCCCATTGACTCAGATACCTTCTGGTCCTGGGGGACTGGGGAGAAAGGTCAGAGAGAGTCCCATTGACTCAGATAAAACTGGTCCTGGGGATAGACTGGGGAGAAAGGTCAGAGGGAGTCCCACTGTTTCAGATACACACTGGTCCTGAGGCTAGACTTTGGAGAACGATCAGTGAGAGTTCCATTGACTCAGATAAACACTGGTCCTGGGGGACTGGGTTGAAAGGTCAGAGTTATCCCATTGACTCAGATACACACTGGTCCTGGGGATAGACTGGGGAGAAAGGTCAGAGAGAGTCCCATTGACTGAGACACACACTGGTCCTGGGGTCTGGGGAGAATGTAAGAGAGAGTTCCTTTGACTCAGAAACACATAGGTCCTGGATGTCTGGCGAGAAAGATCAGAGAGAGTCCCATTGACTCAGGTACACATTGGTCCTGGGGATAGACTGGGGAGAAAGGTCAGAGAGAGTCCCATTGACTCAGACACACACTGGTCCTGGGGGACTGGGGAGAAAGGTCAGAGAGCCCTATTAACTCAGAAACACACTGGTCCTGGGGATAGACTGGGGAGAAAGGTCAGAGACATTCCCCTTGACTCAGATACACATAGGTCCTGGGGATAGACTGGGGAGAAAGATCAGAGAGAGTTCCATTGACTCAGATAAACACTGGTCCTGGGGGACTGGGGAGAAAGGTCAGAGTGAGTCCCCTTGACTCAGATACACACTGGTCCTGGGGATAGACTGGGGAGAAAGATCAGAGAGAGTCCCATTGACTCAGATACACACTGGTCCTGGAGATAGACTGGGGTGAAAGGTCAGAGAGTCCCATTGACTCAGTTACATACTGGTCCTCGGGGAAGACAGGGGAGAAAGGTCAGAGAGAGTCCCATTGACTCAGATAAACACTTGTCCTGGGGATCGACTGGGGAGAAGGGTCAGAGAGAGTCCCATTGAGTCAGATACACACTGGTCCTGGGGATAGACTGGGGAGAAAGGTCCGAGAGAGTCCCATTGACTCAGATACACGCTGGTCCGGGGGATAGACTGGGGAGCAAGGTCAGAGAGAGTCCCATTGACTCAGATACTCACTGGTCCTGGAGATAGACTGGGGTGAAAGGTCAGAGAGTCCCATTCGCTCAGTTACATACTGGTCCTCGGGATAGACTGGGGAGAAAGGTCAGAGAGAGTCCCATTGACTCAGATAAATACTTGTCCTGGGGATCGACTGGGGAGAAGGGTCAGAGAGAGTCCCATTGACTCAGATACACACTGGTCCTGGGGCTAGACTGGGGACAAAGGTCAGAGAGAGTCCCATTGACTCAGATACCTTCTGGTCCTGGGGGACGGAGAGAAAGGTCAGAGAGAGTCCCATTGACTCAGATAAAACTGGTCCTGGGGATAGACTGGGGAGAAAGGTCAGAGGGAGTCCCACTGTTTCAGATACACACTGGTCCTGAGGCTAGACTTTGGAGAACGATCAGTGAGAGTTCCAGTGACTCAGATAAACACTGGTCCTGGGGGACTGGGTTGAAAGGTCAGAGTTATCCCATTGACTCAGATACACACTGGTCCTGGGGATAGACTGGGGAGAAAGGTCAGAGAGAGTCCCATTGACTGAGACACACACTGGTCCTGGGGTCTGGGGAGAATGTAAGAGAGAGTTCCTTTGACTCAGAAACACATAGGTCCTGGATGTCTGGCGAGAAAGATCAGAGAGAGTCCCATTGACTCAGGTACACATTGGTCCTGGGGATAGACTGGGGAGAAAGGTCAGAGAGAGTCCCATTGACTCAGACACACACTGGTCCTGGGGATAGACTGGAGAGAAAGGTCAGAGAGAGTCCCAGTGACTCAGATACACATTGGACCTGGGGATAGACTGGTGAGAAATGTCAGAGAGTCCCATTGACTCAGAGACACACTGGTCCTGGGGGAGTGGGGGGAAAGGTCAGAGAGAGTCCCATTGACTCAGATACACACTGGTCCTGGGGATAGACAGGGGAGAAAGGTCAGAGAGAGTCCAATTGACTCAGATATACTCTGGTCCTTGGGGAATGGGGAGAAAGATCAGAGAGAGTCCCATTGACTCAGATAAACACTGGTCCTGGGGATAGACTGGGGAGAAAGGTCAGTCGGAGTCCCACTGATTCAGATACACACTGGTCCTGGGGATAGACTGGGGAGAAAGATCAGGGAGAGTTCCATTGACTCAGATAAACACTGGTCCTGGGGGACTGGGGAGAAAGGTCAGAGTGAGTCCCATTGACTCAGATACACACTGGTCCTGGGGATAGACTGGGGAGAAAGGTCAGAGAGAGTCCCATTGACTGAGACACACACTGGTCCTGGGGTCTGGGGAGAATGCCAGAGAGAGTTCCTTTGACTCAGAAACACATAGGTCCTGGAGGTCTGGCGAGAAAGATCAGAGAGAGTCCCATTGACTCAGGTACACATTGGTCCTGGGGATAGACTGGGGAGAAAGGTCAGAGAGAGTCCCATTGACTCAGACACACACTGGTCCTGGGGATAGACTGGAGAGAAAGGTCAGAGAGAGTCCCAGTGACTCAGATACACATTGGACCTGGGGATAGACTGGTGAGAAATGTCAGAGAGTCCCATTGACTCAGAGACACACTGGTCCTGGGGGAGTGGGGGGAAAGGTCAGAGAGAGTCCCATTGACTCAGATACACACTGGTCCTGGGGATAGACAGGGGAGAAAGGTCAGAGAGAGTCCAATTGACTCAGATATACTCTGGTCCTTGGGGAATGGGGAGAAAGATCAGAGAGAGTCCCATTGACTCAGATAAACACTGGTCCTGGGGATAGACTGGGGAGAAAGGTCAGTCGGAGTCCCACTGATTCAGATACACACTGGTCCTGGGGATAGACTGGGGAGAAAGATCAGGGAGAGTTCCATTGACTCAGATAAACACTGGTCCTGGGGGACTGGGGAGAAAGGTCAGAGTGAGTCCCATTGACTCAGATACACACTGGTCCTGGGGATAGACTGGGGAGAAAGGTCAGAGAGATTCCCCTTGACTCAGATACACACTGGTCCTGGGGGACTGGGGAGAAAGGTCAGAGAGCCCTATTAACTCAGAAACACGCTGGTCCTGGGGATAGACTGGGGAGAAAGGTCCGAGAGAGTCCCATTGACTCAGATACACGCTGGTCCGGGGGATAGACTGGGGAGCAAGGTCAGAGAGAGTCCCTTTGACTCAGATACACACTGGTCCTGGAGATAGACTGGGGAGAAAGGTCAGAGAGAGTCCCATTGACTCAGATAAATACTTGTCCTGGGGACCGACTGGGGAGAAGGGTCAGAGAGAGTCTAATTGACTCAGATACACACTGGTGCTGGGGATAGACAGGGGAGAAAAGTCAGAGAGAGTCCCATTGACTCAGATGAACACTGGTCCTGGGGATAGACAGGGGAGAATGGTCAGAGAGAGTCCCATTGAATCAGATACACACTGGTCCTGGGGCTAGACTGGGGAGAAAGGTCAGAGAGAGTTTCATTGACTCAGATACACTCTGGTCCTGGGAGACTGGGGAGAAAGGTCAGAGAGAGTCCCATTGACTCAGATAAAACTGGTCCTGGGGATAGACTGGGGAGAAAGGTCAGAGAGAGTCCCATTGACTCAGACACACACTGGTCCTGGGGATAGACTGGAGAGAAAGGTCAGAGAGAGTCCCAGTGACTCAGATACACACTGGTCCTGGGGATAGACTTTGGAGAACGATCAGTGAGAGTTCCATTGACTCAGATAAACACTGGTCCTGGGGGACTGGGGAGAAAGGTCAGAGTTATCCCATTGACTCAGATACACACTGGTCCTGTGGATAGACTGGGGAGAAAGGTCAGAGAGTGTCCCATTGACTGAGACACACACTGGTCCTGGGGGTCTGGCGAGAAAGATCAGAGAGAGTCCCATTGATTCAGGTACACATAGGTCCTGGGGATAGACTGGGGAGAAAGGTCAGAGAGAGTCCCATTGACTCAGACACACACTGGTCCTGGGGATAGACTGGGGAGAAAGGTCAGAGAGAGTCCCAGTGACTCAGATACACATTGCACCTGGGGATAGACTGGTGAGAAATGTCAGAGAGTCCCATTGACTCAGAGACACACTGGTCCTTGGGGAGTGGGGAGAAAGGTCAGAGAGAGTCCCATTGACTCAGATACACACTGGTCCTGGGGATAGACTGGGGAGAAAGGTCAGAGAGAGTCCCATTGACTCAGATACACACTGGTCCTGGCGATGGACTGGGGAGCAACGTCCGAGAGAGTCCCATTGACTCAGATACACACTGGTCCTGGAGATAGACTGGGGTGAAAGGTCAGAGAGTCCCATTGACTCAGTTACATACTGGTCCTCGGGATAGACTGAGGAGAAAGGTCAGAGAGAGTCCCATTGACTCAGATAAACATTTGTCCTGGGAATCGACTGGGGAGAAGGGTCAGAGCGAGTCCCATTGACTCAGATACACACTGGTCCTGGAGATAGACTGGGGTGAAAGGTCAGAGAGTCCCATTGACTCAGATACACACTGGTCCTGGGGATAGACAGGGGATAAATGTCAGAGAGAGTCCCATTGACTCAGATAAACACTGGTCCTGGGGATAGACTGGGGAGAATGGTCAGAGACAGTCCCATTGACTCAGATACACACTGTTCCTGGGGCTGGACAGGGGAGAAAGGTCAGAGAGAGTCCAATTGACTCAGATATACTCTGGTCCTGGGGGAATGGGGAGAAAGATCAGAGAGAGTCCCATTGACTCAGATAAAAACTGGTCCTGGGGATAGACTGGGGAGAAAGGTCAGTCGGAGTCCCACTGATTCAGATACACACTGGTCCTGGGGATAGACTGGGGAGAAAGATCAGAGAGAGTTCCATTGACTCAGATAAACACTGGTCCTGGGGGACTGGGGAGAAAGGTCAGAGTGAGTCCCATTGACTCAGATACACACTGGTACTGGGGATAGACTGGGGAGAAAGGTCAGAGAGATTCCCCTTGACTCAGATACACACTGGTCCTGGGGGACTGGGGAGAAAGATCAGAGAGCCCTATTAACTCAGAAACACGCTTGTCCTGGGGATAGACTGGGGAGAAAGGTCCGAGAGAGTCCCATTGACTGAGATACACGCTGGTCCGGGGGATAGACTGGGGAGCAATGTCAGAGAGAGTCCCATTGACTCAGATACACACTGGTCCTGGAGATAGACTGGGGTGAAAGGTCAGAGAGAACCCATTGACTCAGTTACATACTGGTCCTCGGGGTAGACTGGGGAGAAAGGTCAGAGAGAGTCCCATTGACTCAGATAAACACTTGTCCTGGGGATCGACTGGGGAGAAGGGTCAGAGAGAGTCCCATTGACTCAGATACACACTGGTCCTGGGGATAGACTGGGGAGAAAGGTCCGAGAGAGTCCCATTGACTCAGATACACGCTGGTCCGGGGGATAGACTGGGGAGCAAGGTCAGAGAGAGTCCCATTGACTCAGATACACACTGGTCCTGGAGATAGACTGGGGTGAAAGGTCAGAGAGTCCCATTGACTCAGTTACATACTGGTCCTCGGGATAGACTGGGGAGAAAGGTCAGACAGAGTCCCATTGACTCAGATAAACATTTGTCCTGGGGATCGACTGGGGAGAAGGGTCAGAGAGAGTCCCATTGACTCAGATACACACTGGTCCTGGGGATAGACAGGGGAGAAAAGTCAGAGAGAGTCCCATTGACTCAGATAAACACTGGTCCTGGGGATAGACAGGGGAGAATGGTCAGAGAGAGTCCCATTGACTCAGATACACACTGGACCCGGGGCTAGACTGGGGAGAAAGTTCAGAGAGAGTCCCATTGAATCAGATACACTCTGGTCCTGGGGGACTGGGGAGAAAGGTCAGAGAGAGTCCCAATGACTCAGATAAACACTTGTGCTGGGGATAGACTGGGGAGAAAGGGTAGAGGGAGTCCCACTGTTTCAGATACACACTGGTCCTGGGGATAGACTTTGGAGAATGATCAGCGAGAGTTCCATTGACTCAGATAAACACTGGTCCTGGGGGACTGGGGAGAAAGGTCAGAGTGAGTCCCATTGACTCAGATACACACTGGTCCTGGGCATAGACTGGTGAGAAAGTTCAGAGAGCGTCCCATTGACTGAGACACCCACTGGTCCTGGGGTCTGGGGAGAAATGTCAGAGAGAGTTCCTTTGACTCAGAAACACATTGGTCCTGGGGGTCTGGCGAGAAAGATCAGAGAGAGTCCCATTGACTCAGGTACACATTGGTCCTGGGGACAGACTGGGGAGAAAGATCAGAGAGAGTCCCATTGACTCAGACACACACTGGTCCTGGGGATAGACTGGGGAGAAAGGTCGGAGAGAGTCCCAGTGACTCAGATACACATTGGACCTGGGGATAGACTGGTGAGAAATGTAAGAGAGTCCCATTGACTCAGATACACACTGGTCCTGGGGGACTGGGGAGAAAGGTCAGAGAGAGTCCCATTGACTCAGATACACACTGGTCCTGGGGATAGACTGGGGAGAAAGGTCAGAGAGAGTCCCATTGACTCAGATACACACTGGTCCTGGGCATAGACTGGGGATCAATGTCAGAGAGAATCCCATTGACTCAGATACACACTGGTCCTGGAGATAGACTGGGGTGAAAGGTCGGAGGGAGTCCCATTGACTCAGATAAACACTGGTCCTGGGGATAGACTGGGGAGAATGGTCAGAGAGAGTCCCATTGACTCAGATACACACTGGTCCTGGGGCTAGACTGGGGAGAAAGGGCAGAGAGAGTCCCATTGACTCAGATAAACACTGGTCCTGGGGATAGACTGGGGAGTAAGGTCAGAGGGATTCCCATTGACTCAGATACACACTGGTCCTGGGGAGAGACTGGGGAGAATGATCAGTGAGAGTTCCATTGACTCAGATACACACTGGTCCTGGGGGACTGGGGAGAAAGATCAGAGAGAGTCCCATTGACAAAGATAAACACTGGTCCTGGGGAGAGACTGGGGAGAAAGATCAGTGAGAGTTCCATTGACTCAGATACACACTGGTCCTGGTGGACTGGGGAGAAATGTCAGAGGGAGTCCCATTGACTCAGATACACTCTGGTCCTGGGGATAGACTGGGGAGAAAGGTCAGAGAGAGTCCCATTGACTCAGACACACACTGGTCCTGGGGGACTGGGGAGAAATGTCAGAGAGAGTTAATTTGACTCAGATACAAATTGGTCCTGGGGGTCTGGCGAGAAAGATCAGAGAGAGTCCCACTGACTCAGATAAACACTGGTCCTGGGGGTCTGGGGAGAAAGATCAGAGAGAGTCCCTTTGACTCAGACACACACTGGTCCTGTGGAAAGACTGGGAAGAAAGGTCAGAGAGAGTCCCATTGACTCAGATACACATTGGACATGGGGATAGACTGGGGAGAAATGTCAGAGAGCCCCATTAACTCAGAAACACACTGGTCCTGGGGATAGACTGGGGACAAAGTTCAGAGAGCGTCCCATTGACTCAGATACACACTGGTCCTGGGGATAGAGTGGGGAGAAAGGTCCGAGAGAGTTCCATTGACTCAGATACACACTGGTCCTGGGGATAGACTGGGGAGCAAGGTCAGAGAGAGTCCCATTGACTCAGATACACACTGGTCCTGGAGATAGACTGGGGTGAAAGGTCAGAGAGTCCCATTGACTCAGTTACATACTGGTCCTCGGGATAGACTGGGGAGAAAGGTCAGAGAGAGTATCATTGACTCAGATAAACACTTGTCCTGGGGATCGACTGGGGAGAAGGGTCATAGAGTCCCATTGACTCAGATACACACTGGTCCTGGGGATAGACAGGGGAGAAATTTCAGAGAGAGTCCCAATGACTCAGATAAACACTGGTCCTGGGGATAGACTGGGGAGTATGGTCAGAGAGAGTCCCATTGACTCAGATACACACTGGCCCTGGGGCTAGACAGGGGAGAAAGGTCAGAGGGAGTCCCATTGACTCAAATACACACTGGTCCTGGGGGACTGGGGAGAAAGATCAGAGAGAGTCCCATTGACTCAGATAAACACTGGTCCAGGGGATAGACTGGGGAGAAAGGTCAGAGGGAGTCCCACTGATTCAGATACACACTGGTCCTGGGGATAGACTGGGGAGAAAGATCAGAGAGAGTCCCATTGACTCAGATACACACTGGTCCTGGGGATAGACTGGGGAGAAAGGTCAGAGAGAGTCCCATTGACTCAGATACACATTGGACCTGGGGATAGACTCGGGAGAAAGGTCAGAGAGCTCCATTAACTCAGAAACACACTGGTCCTGGGGATAGACTGGGGAGAAAGGTCCGAGAGAGTCCCATTGACTCAGATAAACAACTCTCCTGGGGATCAACTGCGGAAAGGGTCAGAGAGAGTCCCATTGACTCAGATACACACTGGTCCTGGGGATAGACAGGGGTGAAAGGGCAGAGAGAGTCCCATTGAATCAGATAAACACTGCTCCTGGGGCTAGACAGGGGAGAAAGGTCAGAGAGAGTCCCATTGACTCATATACACTCAGGTCCTGGGGGACTGGGGAGAAAGAACAGAGAGAGTCCCATTGACTCAGATAAACACTGGTTCTGGGGATAGACTGGGGAGAAAGGTCAGAGAGACATCCATTGACTCAGATACACACTGGTCCTGGGAGTCTGGGGAGAAAGGTCAGAGAGTCCCATTGACTCAGATACACACTGGTCCTGGAGATAGACTGGGGTGAAAGGTCATAGAGTCCCATTGACTCAGTTACATACAGGTCCTCGGGATAGACTGGGGAGAAAGGTCAGAGAGAGTCCCATTGACTCAGATAAACACTTGTCCTGGGGATCGACTGGGGAGAAGGGTCAGAGAGAGTCCCATTGACTCAGATACACACTGGTCCTGGGGATAGACAGGGGAGAAAGGTCAGTGAGAGTCGCATTGACTCAGATACACTCTGGTCCTGGGGGACTGGGGAGAAAGATCAGAGAGAGTCCCATTGACTCAGATAAACACTGCTCCTAGGGATAGACTGGGGAGAAATCAGAGGGAGTCCCACTGATTCAGATACACACTGGTCCTGGGGGACTGGGGAGAAAGGTCAGAGAGCCCTAATAACTCAGAAACACACTGGTCCTGGGGATAGACTGGGGACAAAGTTCAGAGAGAGTCCCATTGACTCAGATACACACTGGTCCTGGAGATAGACTGGGGAGAAAGGTCAGAGAGAGTTCCATTGACTCAGATACACACTGGTCCTGGGAGTCTGGGGAGAAAGGTCAGAGAGTCCCATTTACTCAGATACACACTGGTCCTGGAGATAGACTGGGGTGAAAGGTCAGAGAGTCCCATTGACTCAGTTACATACTGGTCCTCGGGATAGACTGGGGAGAAAGGTCAGAGAGAGTCCCATTGACTCAAATAAACACTTGTCCTGGGGATCGACTGGGGAGAAGTGTCAGAGAGAGTCCCATTGACTCAGATACACACTGGTCCTGGGGATAGACAGGGGAGAAAGTTCAGTGAGAGTCCCATTGACTCAGATACACTCTGGTCCTGGGGGACTGGGGAGAAAAATCAGAGAGAGTCCCATTGACTCAGATAAACACTGGTCATCGGGATAGACTGGGGAGAAAGGTCAGAGGGAGTCCCACTGATTCAGATACACACTGGCCCTGGGGGACTGGGGAGAAAGGTCAGAGAGCCCTATTAAATCAGAAACACACTGGTCCTGGGGATAGACTGGTGACAAAGTTCAGAGAGAGTCCCATTGACTCAGATACACACTGGTCCTGGAGATAGACTGGGGTGAAAGGTCAGAGAGTCCCATTGACTCAGTTACATACTGGTCCTCGGGATCGACTGGAGAGAAAGGTCAGAGAGAGTCCCATTGACTCAGATAAACACTTGTCCTGGGGATCGACTGGGGAGAAGGGTCAGAAAGAGTCCCATTGATTCAGATACACACTGGTCCTGGGGATAGACAGGGGAGAAAGGTCAGAGAGAGTTCCATTGACTCAGATAAACACTGGTCCTGGGGATAGACTGGGGAGAATGGTCAGAGAGAGTCCCATTGACTCAGATAGACACTGGTCCTGGGGCTAGACTGGGGTGAAAGTTCAGAGAGAGTCCCATTGACTCAGATAAACACTGGTCCTGGGGATAGACTGGGGAGAAAGGTCAGAGGGAGTCCCACTGATTCAGATACACACTGGTCCTGGGGATAGACTGGCGAGAAAGATCAGAGAGAGTTCCATTGACTCAGATAAACACTGGTCCTGGGGGACTGGGGAGAAAGGTCAAAGTGAATTCCATTGACTCAGATACACACTAGTCCTGGGGATAGACTGGGGAGAAAGGTCAGAGAGAGTCCCATTAACTGATACACACACTGGTCCTGGAGTCTGGGGAGAAATGTCAGAGAGAGTTCCTTTGACTCAGAAACACATTGGTCCTGGGGGTCTGGCGAGAAAGATCAGAGAGAGTCCCATTGACTCAGGTACACATTGGTCCTGGGGATAGACTGGGGAGAAAGGTCAGAGAGAGTCCCATTGATTCAGACACACACTGGTCCTGGGGATAGATAGGGGAAAAAGGTCAGTGAGAGTCCCAGTGACTCAGATACACATTGGACCTGGGGATAGACTGGTGAGAAATGTCAGAGAGTCCCATTGACTCAGATACACACTGGTCCTGGGGGACTTGGGAGAAAGGTAAGAGAGAGTCCCATTGACTCAGATACACACTGGTCCTGGGGATAGACTGGAGAGAAAGGTCAGAGAGAGTCCCATTGAATCAGATACACACTGGTCCTGGGGATAGACTGGGGAGCAAGGTAAGAGAGAGTCCCATTGACTCAGATACACACTGGTCCTGGAGATAGACTGGGGTGAAAGGTCAGAGAGCCCCACTGACTCAGTTACATACTGGTCCTCGGGATAGAGAGGGGAGAAAGTTCAGAGAGAGTCCCATTGACTCAGATAAACACTGGTCCTGGGGTTCGACTGGGGAGAAGGGTCAGGGAGAGTCCCATTGACTCAGATAAACACTGCTCCTGGGGCTAGACAGGGGAGAAAGGTCAGAGAGAGTCCCATTGACTCAGATACACTCAGGTCCTGGGGGACTGGGGAGAAAGATCAGAGAGAGTCCCATTGACTCAGATAAACACTGGTCCTGGGGATAGACTGGGGAGAAAGGTCAGAGAGACTTCCATTGACTCAGATACACACTGGTCCTGGGAGTCTGGGGAGAAAGGTCAGAGAGTCCCATTGACTCAGATACACACTGGTCCTGGAGATAGACTGGGGTGAAAGGTCAGAGAGTCCCATTGACTCAGTTACATACAGGTCCTCGGGATAGACTGGGGAGAAAGGTCAGAGAGAGTCCCATTGACTCAGATAAACACTTGTCCTGGGGATCGACTGGGGAGAAGGGTCAGAGAGAGTCCCATTGACTCAGATACACACTGGTCCTCGGGATAGACAGGGGAGAAAGGTCAGTGAGAGTCGCATTGACTCAGATACACTCTGGTCCTGGGGGACTGGGGAGAAAGATCAGAGAGAGTCCCATTGACTCAGATAAACACTGCTCCTGGGGATAGACTGGGGAGAAAGGTCAGAGGGAGTCTCACTGATTCAGATACACACTGGTCCTGGGGATTGACTGGGGAGAAAGGTCAGTCGGAGTCCCACTGATTCAGATAAACACTGGTCCTGGGGATAGACTGGGGAGAATGGTCAGAGAGAGTCCCATTGACTCAGATACACACTGGTCCTGGGGCTAGACTGGGGTGAAAGTTCAGAGAGAGTCCCATTGACTCAGATACACTCTGGTCCTGGGCGACTGGGGAGAAAGGTCAGAGAGAGTCCCATTGACTCAGAAAAACACTGGTCCTGGGGATAGACTGGGGAGAAAGGTCAGAGGGAGTCCCACTGCTTCAGATACACACTGGTCCTGGGGATAGACTGGCGAGAAAGATCAGAGAGAGTTCCATTGACTCAGATAAACACTAGTCCTGGGGGACTGGGGAGAAAGGTCAAAGTGAATCCCATTGACTCAGAGACACACTAGACCTGGGGATAGACTGGGGAGAAAGGTCAGAGAGAGTCCCATTGACTGATACACACACTGGTCCTGGAGTCTGGGGAGAAATGTCAGAGTGAGTTCCTTTGACTCAGAAACACATTGGTCCTGGGGGTCTGGCGAGAAAGATCAGAGAGAGTCCCATTGACTCAGGTACACATTGGTCCTGAGGATAGACTGGGGAGAAAGGTCAGAGAGAGTCCCATTGATTCAGACACAGACTGGTCCTGGGGATAGACAGGGGAGAAAGGTCAGAGAGAGTCCCAGTGACTCAGATACACATTGGACCTGGGGATAGACTGGTGAGAAATGTCAGAGAGTCCCATTGACTCAGATACACACTGGTCCTGGGGGACTTGGGAGAAAGGTAAGAGAGAGTCCCATTGACTCAGATACACACTGGTCCTGGGGATAGACTGGGGAGAAAGGTCATAGAGAGTCCCATTGAATCAGATACACACTGGTCCTGGGGATAGACTGGGGAGCAAGGTCAGAGAGAGTCCCATTGACTCAGATACACACTGGTCCTGGAGATAGACTGGGGTGAAAGGTCAGAGAGCACTACTGACTCAGTTACATACTGGTCCTCGGGATAGACAGGGGAGAAAGTTCAGAGAGAGTCCCATTGACTCAGATAAACACTGGTCCTGGGGTTCGACTGGGGAGAAGGGTCAGAGAGAATCCCATTGAATCAGATACACACTGGTCCTGGGGATAGACAGGGAGAAAGGTCAGAGAGAATCCCATTGACTCAGATAAGCATTGGTCCCGGGGATAGACTGGGGAGAATGGTCAGAGAGAGTCCCATTGACTCAGATACACACTGGTCCTGGGGATAGACTGGGGAGAAAGATCAGAGAGAGTTCCATTGACTCAGATACACATTGGTCCTGGGGGTCTGGCGAGAAAGATCAGAGAGTGTCCCATTGACTCAGATAAACACTGGTCCTGGGGGTCTGGGGAGAAAGATCAGAGAGAGTCCCATTGACACAGGTACACATTGGTCCTGTGGATAGACTGGGGAGAAAGGTCAGAGAGAGTCCCATTGACTCAGACACACACTGGTCCTGGGGATAGACTGGGGAGCAAGGTCAGAGAGAGTCCCATTGACTCAGACACACACTGGTCCTGTGGATAGACTGGGGAGAAAGGTCAGAGAGAGTCCCATTGACTCAGATACACATTGGACCTGGGGATAGACTGGGGAGAAAGGTCAGAGAGCCCCATTAACTCAGAAACACACTGTTCCTGGGGATAGACTGGGGCCAAAGTTCAGAGAGAGTCCCATTGACTCAGATACACACTGGTCCTGGGGATAGACTGGGGAGAAAGGTCCGAGAGAGTCCCATTGATTCAGATATACACTGGTCCTGGGGATAGACTGGGGAGCAAGGTCAGAGAGAGTCCCATTGACTCAGATACACATTGGTCCTGGAGATAGACTGGGGTGAAAGGTCAGAGAGTCCCATTGTCTCAGTTACATACTGGTCCTCGGGATAGACTGGGGAGAAAGGTCAGAGAGAGTCCCATTGACTCAGATACACACTGGTCCTGGGGATAGACAGGGGAGGAAGGTCAGAGAGAGTCCAAATGACTCAGATAAACACTTGTCCTGGGGATCGACTGGGGAGAAGGGTCAGAGAGAGTCCCATTGACTCAGATACACACTGGTCCTGGGGATAGACAGGGGAGGAAGGTCAGAGAGAGTCCCATTGACTCAGATGTACTCTGGTCCTGGGGGACTGGGGAGAAAGATCACAGAGAGTCCAATTGACTCAGATAAACACTGGTCCTGGGGTTAGACTGGGGAGAAAGATCAGTCGGAGTCCCACTGATTCAGATACACACTGGTCCTGGGGATAGACTGGGTAGAAAGATCAGAGAGAGTTCCATTGACTCAGATAAACACTGGTCCTGGGGGACTGGGGAGAAAGGTCAGAGTGAGTCCCATTGACTCAGATACACACTGGTCCTGGGGATAGACTGGGGAGAAAGGTCAGAGACATTCCCCTTGACTCAGATACACACTGGTCCTGGGGGACAGGGGAGAAAGGTCAGAGAGCCCTATTAACTCAGAAACACACTGGTCCTGGGGACAGACTGGGGACAAAGTTCAGAGAGAGTCCCATTGACTCAGATACACACTGGTCCTGGGGATAGACTGGGGTGAAAGGTCAGAGAGTCCCATTGACTCAGTTACATACTGGTCCTCGGGGAAGACAGGGGAGAAAGGTCAAAGAGAGTCCCATTGACTCAGATAAACACTTGTCCTGGGGATCGACTGGGGAGAAGGGTCAGAGAGAGTCCCATTGAGTCAGATACACACTGGTCCTGGGGATAGACTGGGGAGAAAGGTCCGAGAGAGTCCCAGTGACTCAGATACACGCTGTTCCGGGGGATAGTCTGGGGAGCAAGGTCAGAGAGAGTCCCATTGACTCAGATACACACTGGTCCTGGAGATAGACTGGGGTGAAAGGTCAGAGAGTCCCATTGGCTCAGTTACATACTGGTCCTCGGGATAGACTGGGGAGAAAGGTCAGAGAGAGTCCCATTGACACAGATAAATACTTGTCCTGGGGATCGACTGGGGAGAAGGATCAGAGAGAGTCCCATTGACTCAGATACACACTGGTCCTGGGGATAGACAGGGGAGAAATGTCAGAGAGAGTCTCATTGACTCAGATGAACACTGGTCCTGGGGATAGACAGGGGACAATGGTCAGAGAGAGTCCCATTGAATCAGATACACACTGGTCCTGGGGCTAGACTGGGGAGAAAGGTCAGAGAGAGTCCCATTGACTCAGATACACTCTGGTCCTGTGGGACTGGGGAGAAAGGTCAGAGAGAGTCCCATTGACTCAGATAAAACTGGTCCTGGGGATAGACAGGGGAGAAATGTCAGAGGGAGTCCCATTGAATCAGATACACACTGGTCCTGGGGATAGACTTTGGAGTAGGATCAGTGAGAGTTCCATTGACTCAGATAAACACTGGTCCTGGGGGACTGTAAAGAAAGGTCAGAGTTATCCCATTGACTCATATACACACTGGTCCTGGGGATAGACTGGGGAGAAAGGTCAGAGAGAGTCCCATTGACTGAGACACACACTGGTCCTGGGGTCTGGGGAGAATGTCAGAGAGAGTTCCTTTGACTCAGAAACACATAGGTCCTGGGGGTCTGGCGAGAAAGATCAGAGAGAGTACCATTGACTCAGGTACACATTGGTCCTGGGGATAGACTGGGGAGAAAGGTCAGAGAGAGTCCCAGTGACTCAGATACACATTGGACTGGGGATAGACTGGTGAGAAATGTCAGAGAGTCCCATTGACTCAGAGACACACTGGTCCTGGGGGAGTGGGGAGAAAGGTCAGAGAGAGTCCCATTGACTCAGATACACACTGGTCCTGGGGATAGACTGGGGAGAAAGGTCAGAGAGAGTCCCATTGACTCAGATACACAATGGTCCTGGGGATAGACTGGGGAGCAACGTCCGAGAGAGTCCCATTGACTCAGATACACACTGGTCCTGGAGATAGACTGGGGTGAAAGGTCAGAGAGTCCCATTGACTCAGTTGCATACTGGTCCTCGGGATAGACGGGGGAGAAAGGTCAGAGAGAGTCCCATTGACTCAGATAAACATTTGTCCTGGGGATCGACTGTGGAGAAGTGTCAGAGCGAGTCCCATTGACTCAGATACACACTGGTCCTGGAGATAGACTGGGGTGAAAGGTCAGAGAGTCCCATTGACTCAGATACACACTGGTCCTGGGGATAGACAGGGGATAAAGGTCAGAGAGAGTCCCATTGACTCAGATAAACACTGGTCCTGGGGATAGACTGGGGAGAATGGTCAGAGACAGTCCCATTGACTCAGATACACACTGTTCCTGGGACTAGACAGGGGAGAAAGGTCAGAGAGAGTCCAATTGACTCAGATATACTCTGGTCCTGGGGGAATGGGGAGAAAGATCAGAGAGAGTCCCATTGACTCAGATAAACACTGGTCCTGGGGATAGACTGGGGAGAAAGGTCAGTCGGAGTCCCACTGATTCAGATACACACTGGTCCTGGGGATAGACTGGGGAGAAAGATCAGAGAGAGTTCCATTGACTCAGATAAACACTGATCCTGGGTGACTGGGGAGAATGGTCAGAGTGAGTCCCATTGACTCAGATACACACTGGTCCTGGGGATAGACTGGGGAGAAAGGTCAGAGAGATTCCCCTTGACTCAGATACACACTGGTCCTGGGGGACTGGGGAGAAAGGTCAGAGAGCCCTATTAACTCAGAAACACGCTGGTCCTGTGGATAGACTGGGGCGAAAGGTCCGAGAGAGTCCCATTGACTCAGATACACGCTGGTCCGGGGGATAGACTGGGGAGCAAGGTCAGAGAGAGTCCCATTGACTCAGATACACACTGGTCCTGGAGATAGACTGGGGTGAAATGTCAGAGAGTCCCATTGACTCAGTTACATACTGGTCCTCGGGGTAGACTGGGGAGAAAGGTCAGAGAGAATCCCATTGACTCAGATAAACACTTGTCCTGGGGATCGACCGGGGAGAAGGGTCAGAGAGAGTCCCATTGACTCAGATACACACTGGTCCTGGGGATAGACTGGGGAGCAAGTTCAGAGAGAGTCCCATTGACTCAGATACACACTGGTCCTGGAGATAGACTGGGGTGAAAGGTCAGAGAGTCCCATTGGCTCAGTTACATACTGGTCCTCGGGATAGACTGGGGAGAAAGGTCAGAGAGAGTCCCATTGACTCAGATAAATACTTGTCCTGGGGATAGACAGGGGAGAAAAGTCAGAGAGAGTCCCATTGACTCAGATGAACACTGGTCCTGGGGATAGACAGGGGAGAATGGTCAGAGAGAGTCCCATTGAATCAGATACACACTGGTCCTGGGGCTAGACTGGGGAGAAAGGTCAGAGAGAGTTTCATTGACTCAGATACACTCTGGTCCTGGGGAACTGGGGAGAAAGGTCAGAGAGAGTCCCATTGACTCAGATAAAACTGGTCCTGGGGATAGACTGGGGAGAAAGGTCAGAGGGAGTCCCACTGTTTCAGATACACACTGGTCCTGGGGATAGACATTGGAGAACGATCAGTGAGAGTTCCATTGACTCAGATAAACACTGGTCCTGGGGGACTGGGGAGAAAGGTCTGAGTTATCCCATTGACTCAGATACACACTGGTCCTGGGGATAGACTGGGGAGAAAGGTCAGAGAGAGTCCCATTGACTGAGACACACACTGGTCCTGGGGTCTGGGGAGAATGTTAGAGAGAGTTCCTTTGACTCAGAAACACATAGGTCCTGGGGGTCTGGCGAGTAAGTTCAGAGAGAGTCCCATTGATTTAGGTACACATTGGTCCTGGGGATACACTGGGGAGAAAGGTCAGAGAGAGTCCCATTGACTCAGACACACACTGGTCCTGGGGATAGACTGGGGAGAAAGGTCAGAGAGAGTCCCAGTGACTCAGATACACATTGGACCTGGGGATAGACTGGTGAGAAATGTCAGAGAGTCCGATTGACTCAGAGACACACTGGTCCTGGGGGAGTGGGGAGAAAGGTCAGAGAGAGTCCCATTGACTCAGATACACACTGGTCCCGGGGATAGACTGGGGAGCAACGTCCGAGAGAATCCCATTGACTCAGATACACACTGGTCCTGGAGATAGACTGGGGTGAAAGGTCAGAGAGTCCCATTGACTCAGTTACATACTGGTCCTCGGGATAGACTGGGGAGAAAGGTCAGAGAGTGTCCAATTGACTCAGATACACACTGGTCCTGGAGATAGACTGGGGTGAAAGGTCAGAGAGTCCCATTGACTCAGTTACATACTGGTCCTCGGGATAGACTGGGGAGAAAGATCAGAGAGAGTCCCATTGACTCAGATAAACATTTGTCCTGGGGATCGACTGGGGAGAAGGGTCAGAGCGAGTCCCATTGACTCAGATACACACTGGTCCTGGAGATAGACTGGGGTGAAAGGTCAGACAGTCCCATTGACTCAGATACACACTGGTCCTGGGGGACAGGGGAGAAAGGTCAGAGAGCCCTATTAACTCAGAAACACACTGGTCCTGGGGACAGACTGGGGACAAAGTTCAGAGAGAGTCCCATTGACTCAGATACACACTGGTCCTGGGGATAGACTGGGGTGAAAGGTCAGAGAGTCCCATTGACTCAGTTACATACTGGTCCTCGGGGAAGACAGGGGAGAAAGGTCAGAGAGAGTCCCATTGACTCAGATAAACACTTGTCCTGGGGATCGACTGGGGAGAAGGGTCAGAGAGAGTCCCATTGAGTCAGATACACACTGGTCCTGGGGATAGACTGGGGAGAAAGGTCCGAGAGAGTCCCATTGACTCAGATACACGCTGTTCCGGGGGATAGACTGGGGAGCAAGGTCAGAGAGAGTCCCATTGACTCAGATACACACTGGTCCTGGAGATAGACTGGGGTGAAAGGTCAGAGAGTCCCATTGGCTCAGTTACATACTGGTCCTCGGGATAGACTGGGGAGAAAGGTCAGAGAGAGTCCCATTGACTCAGATAAATACTTGTCCTGGGGATCGACTGGGGAGAAGGGTCAGAGAGAGTCCCATTGACTCAGATACACACTGGTCCTGGGGATAGACAGGGGAGAAATGTCAGAGAGAGTCCCATTGACTCAGATGAACACTGGTCCTGGGGATAGACAGGGGACAATGGTCAGAGAGAGTCCCATTGAATCAGATACACACTGGTCCTGGGGCTAGACTTGGGAGAAAGCTCAGAGAGAGTCCCATTGACTCAGATACACTCTGGTCCTGTGGGACTGGGGAGAAAGGTCAGAGAGAGTCCCATTGACTCAGATAAAACTGGTCCTGGGGATAGACAGGGGAGAAATGTCAGAGGGAGTCCCATTGAATCAGATACACACTGGTACTGGGGATAGACTTTGGAGAACGATCAGTGAGAGTTCCATTGACTCAGATAAACACTGGTCCTGGGGGACTGTAAAGAAAGGTCAGAGTTATCCCATTGACTCAGATACACACTGGTCCTGGGGATAGACTGGGGAGAAAGGTCAGAGAGAGTCCCATTGACTGAGACAAACACTGGTCCTGGGGTCTGGGGAGAATGTCAGAGAGAGTTCCTTTGAATCAGAAACACATAGGTCCTGGGGGTCTGGCGAGAAAGATCAGAGAGAGTCCCATTGACTCAGATACACACTGGTCCTGGAGATAGACTGGGGTGAAAGGTCAGAGAGTCCCATTGACTCAGTTACATACTGGTCCTCGGGATAGACTGGGGAGAAAGGTCAGAGAGAGTCCCATTGACTCAGATAAACATTTGTCCTGGGGATCGACTGGGGAGAAGGGTCAGAGCGAGTCCCATTGACTCAGATACACACTGGTCCTGGAGATAGACTGGGGTGAAAGGTCAGAGAGTCCCATTGACTCAGATACACACTGGTCCTGGGGATAGACTGGGGAGAAAGGTCCGAGAGAGTCCCATTGACTCAGATACACGCTGTTCCGGGGGATAGACTGGGGAGCAAGGTCAGAGAGAGTCCCATTGACTCAGATACACACTGGTCCTGGAGATAGACTGGGGTGAAAGGTCAGAGAGTCCCATTGGCTCAGTTACATACTGGTCCTCGGGATAGACTGGGGAGAAAGTTCAGAGAGAGTCCCATTGACTCAGATAAATACTTGTCCTGGGGATCGACTGGGGAGAAGGGTCAGAGAGAGTCCCATTGACTCAGATACACACTGGTCCTGGGGATAGACAGGGGAGAAATGTCAGAGAGAGTCCCATTGACTCAGATGAACACTGGTCCTGGGGATAGACAGGGGACAATGGTCAGAGAGAGTCCCATTGAATCAGATACACACTGGTCCTGGGGCTAGACTGGGGAGAAAGGTCAGAGAGAGTCCCATTGACTCAGATACACTCTGGTCCTGTGGGACTGGGGAGAAAGGTCAGAGAGAGTCCCATTGACTCAGATAAAACTGGTCCTGGGGATAGACAGGGGAGAAATGTCAGAGGGAGTCCCATTGACTCAGACACACACTGGTCCTGGGGATAGACTGGGGAGAAAGGTCAGAGAGAGTCCCATTGACTCAGATACACACTGGTCCTGGGGATAGACTGGGGAGAAAGGTCAGAGAGAGTCCCATTGACTCAGATACACACTGGTCCTGGGGATAGACTGGGGAGCAACGTCCGAGAGAGTCCCATTGACTCAGATACACACTGGTCCTGGAGATAGACTGGGGTGAAAGGTCAGAGAGTCCCATTGACTCAGTTGCATACTGGTCCTCGGGATAGACGGGGGAGAAAGGTCAGAGAGAGTCCCATTGACTCAGATAAACATTTGTCCTGGGGATCGACTGGGGAGAAGTGTCAGAGCGAGTCCCATTGACTCAGATACACACTGGTCCTGGAGATAGACTGGGGTGAAAGGTCAGAGAGTCCCATTGACTCAGATACACACTGGTCCTGGGGATAGACAGGGGATAAAGGTCAGAGAGAGTCCCATTGACTCAGATAAACACTGGTCCTGGGGATAGACTGGGGAGAATGGTCAGAGACAGTCCCATTGACTCAGATACACACTGTTCCTGGGGCTAGACAGGGGAGAAATGTCAGAGAGAGTCCAATTGACTCAGATATACTCTGGTCCTGCGGGAATGGGGAGAAAGATCAGAGAGAGTCCCATTGACTCAGATAAACACTGGTCCTGGGGATAGACTGGGGAGAAAGGTCAGTCGGAGTCCCACTGATTCAGATACACACTGGTCCTGGGGATAGACTGGGGAGAATGGTCAGAGAGAGTCACATTGACTCAGATACACACTGGTCCTGGGGATGGACTGGGGAGAAAGGTCAGAGAGATTCCCCTTGACTCAGATACACACTTGTCCTGGGGGACTGGGGAGAAAGGTCAGAGAGCCCTATTAACTCAGAAACACGCTGGTCCTGTGGATAGACTGGGGCGAAAGGTCCGAGAGAGTCCCATTGACTCAGATACACGCTGGTCCGGGGGATAGACTGGGGAGCAAGGTCAGAGAGAGTCCCATTGACTCAGATACACACTGGTCCTGGAGATAGACTGGGGTGAAATGTCAGAGAGTCCCATTGACTCAGTTACATACTGGTCCTCGGGGTAGACTGGGGAGAAAGGTCAGAGAGAGTCCCATTGACTCAGATAAACACTTGTCCTGGGAATCGACTGGGGAGAAGGGTCAGAGAGAGTCCCATTGACTCAGATACACACTGCTCCTGGGGATAGACTGGGGAGCAAGGTCAGAGAGAGTCCCATTGACTCAGATACACACTGGTCCTGGATATAGACAGGGGTGAAAAGTCAGAGAGTCCCATTGGCTCAGTTACATACTGGTCCTCGGGATAGACTGGGGAGAAAGGTCAGAGAGAGTCCCATTGACTCAGATAAATACTTGTCCTGGGGATCGACTGGGGAGAAGGGTCAGAGAGAGTCCCATTGACTCAGATACACACTGTTCCTGGGGATAGACAGGGGAGAAAAGTCAGAGAGAGTCCCATAGACTCAGATGAACACTGGTCCTGGGGATAGACAGGGGAGAATGGTCAGAGAGAGTCCCATTGAATCAGATACACAGTGGTCCTGGGGCTAGACTGGGGAGAAAGGTCAGAGAGAGTTTCATTGACTCAGATACACTCTGGTCCTGGGGAACTAGTGAGAAAGGTCAGAGAGAGTCCCATTGACTCAGATAAAACTGGTCCTGGGGATAGACTGGGGAGAAAGGTCAGAGGGAGTCCCACTGTTTCAGATACACACTGGTCCTGGGGATAGACATTGGAGAACGATCAGTGAGAGTTCCATTGACTCAGATAAACACAGGTCCTGGGGGACTGGGGAGAAAGGTCAGAGTTATCCCATTGACTCAGATACACACTGGTCCTGGGGATAGACTGGGGAGAAAGGTCAGAGAGAGTCCCATTGACTGAGACACATACTGGTCCTGGGGTCTGGGGAGAATGTTAGAGAGAGTTCCTTTGACTCAGAAACACATAGGTCCTGGGGGTCTGGCGAGTAAGTTCAGAGAGAGTCCCATTGATTTAGGTACACATTGGTCCTGGGAATACACTGGGGAGAAAGGTCAGAGAGAGTCCCATTGACTCAGACACACACTGGTCCTGGGGATAGACTGGGGAGAAAGGTCAGAGAGAGTCCCAGTGACTCAGATACACATTGGACCTGGGGATAGACTGGTGAGAAATGTCAGAGAGTCCGATTGACTCAGAGACACACTGGTCCTGGGGGAGTGGGGAGAAAGGTCAGAGAGAGTCCCATTGACTCAGATACACACTGGTCCTGGGGATAGACTGGGGAGGAAGGTCAGAGAGAGTCCCATTGACTCAGATACACACTGGTCCTGGAGATAGACTGGGGTGAAAGGTCAGAGAGTCCCATTGACTCAGTTACATACTGGTCCTCGGGATAGACTGGGGAGAAAGGTCAGAGAGTGTCCCATTGACTCAGATACACACTGGTCCTGAAGATAGACTGGGGTGAAAGGTCAGAGAGTCCCATTGACTCAGTTACATACTGGTCCTCGGGAAAGACTGGGGAGAAAGGTCAGAGAGAGTCCCATTGACTCAGATAAACATTTGTCCTGGGGATCGACTGGGGAGAAGGGTCAGAGCGAGTCCCATTGACTCAGATACACACTGGTCCTGGAGATAGACTGGGGTGAAAGGTCAGAGAGTCCCATTGACTCAGATACACACTGGTCCTGGAGATAGACAGTGGATAAAGGTCAGAGAGAGTCCCATTGACTCAGATAAACACTGGTCCTGGGGATAGAATGGGGAGAATGGTCAGAGACAGTCCCATTGACTCAGATACACACTGTTCCTGGGGCTAGACAGGGGAGAAAGGTCAGAGAGAGTCCAATTGACTCAGATAAACACTGGTCCTGGGGGACAGGGGAGAAAGGTCAGAGTGAGTCCCATTGACTCAGATACACACTGGTCCTGGGGATAGACTGCGGAGAAAGGTCAGAGAGATTCCCCTTGACTCAGATACACACTGGTCCTGGGGGACTGGGGAGAAAGGTCAGAGAGCCCTATTAACTCAGAAACACGCTGGTCCTGGGGATAGACTGGGGAGAAAGGTCCGAGAGAGTCCCATTGACTCAGATACACGCTGGTCCGGGGGATAGACTGGGGAGCAAGGTCAGAGAGAGTCCCATTGACTCAGATACACACTGGTCCTGGAGATAGACTGGGGTGAAAGGTCAGAGAGTCCCATTGTGTCAGTTACATACTGGTCCGCGGGGTAGACTGGGGAGAAAGGTCAGAGAGAGTCCCATTTACTCAGATAAACACTGGTCCTGGGGATAGACTGGGGAGAAGGGTCAGAGAGAGTCCCATTGACTCAGATACACACTGGTCCTGGGGATAGACAGGGGAGAAATGTCAGAGAGAGTCCCATTGACTCAGATAAACACTGGTCCTGGGGATAGACAGGGGAGAATGGTCAGAGAGAGTCCCATTGACTCAGATACACACTGGTCCTGGGGCTAGACTGGGGAGAAAGGTCAGAGAGAGTCCCATTGACTCAGTTACACTCTGGACTGGGGGAATAGGGAGAAAGGTCAGAGAGAGTCCCATTGACTCAGATAAACACTGGTCCTGGGGATAGACTGGGGAGAAAGGTCAGAGGGAGTCCCACTGTTTCAGATACACACTGGTCCTGGGGATAGACTTTGGAGAATGATCAGCGAGAGTTCCATTGACTCAGATAAACACTGGTCCTGGGGGACTGGGGAGAAAGGTCAGAGTGAGTCCCATTGACTCAGATACACACTGGTCCTGGGGATAGACTGGGGAGAAAGTTCAGAGAGCGTCCCATTAACTGAGACACACACTGGTCCTGGGGTCTGGGGAGAAATGTCAGAGAGAGTTCCTTTGACTCAGAAACACATTGGTCCTGGGGGTCTGGCGAGAAAGATCAGAGAGAGTCCCATTGACTCAGGTACACATTGGTCCTGGGGATAGACTGGGGAGAAAGGTCAGAGAGAGTCCCATTGACTCAGTTACATACTGGTCCTCGGGATAGACTGGGGAGAAAGGTCAGAGAGAGTCCCATTTACTCAGATAAACACTGGTCCTGGGGATAGACTGGGGAGAATGGTCAGAGAGAGTCCCATTGACTCAGATACACACTGGTCCTGGGGATAGACAGGGGAGAAAAGTCAGAGAGAGTCCCATTGACTCAGATAAACACTGGTCCTGGGGATAGACAGGGGAGAATGGTCAGAGAGAGTCCCTCTGACTCAGATACACACTGGTCCTGGGGCTAGACTGGCGAGAAAGGTCAGAGAGAGTCCCATTGACTCAGTTACACTCTGGTCCTGGGGGAATGGGGAGAAAGGTCAGAGAGAGTCCCATTGACTCAGATAAACACATGTCCTGGGGATAGACTGGGGAGAAAGGTCAGAGGGAGTCCCACTGTTTCAGATACACACTGGTCCTGGGGATAGACTTTGGAGAATGATCAGCGAGAGTTCCATTGACTCAGATAAACACTGGTCCTGGGGGACTGGGGAGAAAGGTCAGAGTGAGTCCCATTGACTCAGATACACACTGGTCCTGGGGATAGACTGGGGAGAAAGTTCAGAGAGCGTCCCATTAACTGAGACACACACTGGTCCTGGGGTCTGGGGAGAAATGTCAGAGAGAGTTCCTTTGACTCAGAAACACATTGGTCCTGGGGGTCTGGCGAGAAAGATCAGAGAGAGTCCCATTGACTCAGGTACACATTGGTCCTGGGGATAGACTGGGGAGAAAGGTCAGAGAGAGTCCCATTGACTCAGACACACACTGGTCCTGGGGATAGACTGGGGAGAAAGGTCAGAGAGAGTCCCAGTGACTCAGATACACATTGGACCTGGGGATAGACTGGTGAGAAATGTCAGAGAGTCCCATTGACTCAGATACACACTGGTCCTGGGGGACTGGGGAGAAAGGTCAGAGAGAGTCCCATTGACTCAGATACACACTGGTCCTGGGGATAGACTGGGGAGAAAGGTCAGAGAGAGTCCCATTGACTCAGATACACACTGGTCCTGGGGATAGACTGGGGAGCAAGGTCAGAGAGAGTCCCATTGACTCAGATACACACTGGTCCTGGAGATAGACTGGGGTGAAACGTCAGAGAGAGTCCCATTGACTCAGATAAACACTGGTCCTGGGGATAGACTGGGGAGAATGGTCAGAGAGAGTCCCATTGACTCAGATACACACTGGTCCTGGGGCTAGACTGGGGAGAAAGGGCAGAGAGAGTCCCATTGACTCAGATAAACACTGGTCCTGGGGATAGACTGGGGAGTAAGTTCAGAGGGATTCCCATTGACTCAGATACACACTGGTCCTGGGGATAGACTGGGGAGGAAGGTCAGAGGGAGTCCCATTGACTCAGATACACACTGGTCCTGGGGATAGACTGGGGAGAAAGGTCAGAGCGCCCCATTAACTCAGAAACACACTGGTCCTGGGGATAGACTTGGGACAAAGTTCAGAGAGAGTCCCATTGACTCAGATACACACTGGTCCTGGGGATAGACTGGGGAGAAAGGTCCGAGAGAGTTCCATTGACTCAGATACAAACTGGTCCTGGGGATAGACTGGGGAGCAAGGTCAGAGAGAGTCCCATTGACTCAGATACACACTGGTCCTGGAGATAGACTGGGGTGAAAGGTCAGAGAGTCCCATTGACTCAGTTACATACTGGTCCTCGGGATAGACTGGGGAGAAAGGTCAGAGAGAGTCCCATTGACTCAGATAAACACTTGTCCTGGGGATCGACTGGGGAGAAGGGTCATAGAGTCCCATTGACTCAGATACACACTGGTCCTGGGGATAGACAGGGGCGAAATTTCAGAGAGAGTCCCATTGACTCAGATAAACACTGGTCCTGGGGATAGACTGGGGAGTATGGTCAGAGAGAGTCCCATTGACTCAGATACACACTGGTCCTGGGGCTAGACAGGGGAGAAAGGTCAGATGGAGTCCCATTGACTCACATACACTCTGGTCCAGGGGGACTGGGGAGAAAGATCAGAGAGAGTCCCATTGACTCAGATAAACACTGGTCCTGGGGATAGACTGGGGAGAAAGGTCAGAGGGAGTCCCACTGATTCAGATACACACTGGTGCTGGGGATAGACTGGGGAGAAAGATCAGAGAGAGTTCCATTGACTCAGATAAACACTGGTCCTGGGGGACTGGGGAGAAAGGTCAGAGAGCCCTATTAACTCAGAAACACACTCGATCTGGGGATAGACTGGGGACAAAGTTCAGAGAGAGTCCCATTGACTCAGATAAACACTTGTCCTGGGGATCGACTGGGGAGAAGTGTCAGAGAGAGTCCCATTGACTCAGATACACACTGGTCCTGGGGATAGACTGGGGAGAAAGGTCCGAGAGAGTCCCATTGACTCCGATACACGCTGGTCCGGGGGATAGACTGGGGAGCAAGGTCAGAGAGAGTTCCATTGACTCAGATACACACTGGTCCTGGAGATAGACTGGGGTGAAACGTCAGAGAGTCCCATTGACTCAGTTACATACTGGTCCTCGGGATAGACTGGGGAGAAAGGTCAGAGAGAGTTCCATTGACTCAGATAAACACTTGTCCTGGGGATCGACTGGGGAGAAGGGTCAGAGAGGGTCCCATTGACTCAGATACATGCTGGTCCTGGGGATAGACAGGGGAGAAAGGTCAGAGAGATTCCCATTGACTCAGATAAGCATTGGTCCTGGGGATAGACTGGGGAGAATGGTCAGAAAGAGTCCCATTGATTCAGATGCATACTGGTCCTGGGGCTAGACTGGGGAGAAAGGTCAGAGAGAGTCCAATTGACTCAGATAAACACTGGTCCTGGGTGACTGGGGAGAAAGGTCAGAGTGAGTCCCATTGACTCAGATACACACTGGTCTTGGGATAGACTGGGGAGAAAGGTCAGAGAGATTCCCATTGACTCAGATACACACTTGTCCTGGGACTCTGGGGAGAAACGTCAGAGAGAGTTCCTTTGACTCAGAAACACATTGGTCCTGGGGGTCTGGCGAGAAAGATAAGAGAGAGTCCCATTGACTCAGATACACACTGGTCCTGGGGATAGACTGGGGAGAAAGGTCAGAGAGAGTCCCATTGACTCAGACACACACTGTTCCTGGGGGACTGGTGAGAAATGCCAGAGAGAGTTCCTTTGACTCAGATACACATTGGTCCTGGGGGTCTGGCGAGAAAGATCAGAGAGAGTCCCATTGACTCAGATAAACACTGGTCCTGGGGGTCTGGGGAGAAAGATCAGAGAGAGTCCCATTGACTCAGGTACACATTGGTCCGGGGGAAAGACTGGGGTGAAAGGTCAGAGAGAGTCCCATTGACTCAGACATACAATGGTCCTGGGGATAGACTGGGGAGAAAGGTCAGAGAGAGTCCCATTGACTCAGATACACATTGGACCTGGGGATAGACTGGGGAGAAAGGTCAGAGAGCTCCATTAACTCAGAAACACACTGGTCCTGGGGATAGACTGGGGAGAAAGGTCCGAGAGAGTCCCATTGACTCAGATAAACACTTGTCCTGGGGATCAACTGAGGAGAAGTGTCAGAGAGAGTCCCATTGACTCAGATACACACTGGTACTGGGGATAGACAGGGGTGAAAGGTCAGAGAGAGTCCCATTGACTCAGATAAACACTGCTCCTGGGGCTAGACAGGGGAGAAAGGTCAGAGAGAGTCCCATTGACTCAGATACACTCAGGTCCTGGGGGACTGGGGAGAAAGATCAGAGAGAGTCCCATTGACTCAGATAAACACTGGCCCTGGGGATAGACTGGGGAGAAAGGTCAGAGAGAGTTCCATTGACTCAGATACACACTGGTCCTGGGAGTCTGGGGGGAAAGGTCAGAGAGTCCCATTGACTCAGATACACACTGGTCCTGGAGATAGACTGGGGTGAAAGGTCAGAGAGAGCCCCATTGACTCAGATAAACACTTGTCCTGGGGATCGACTGGGGAGAAGGGTCAGAGAGAGTCCCATTGACTCAGATACACACTAGTCCTGGGGATAGACAGGGGAGAAAGTTCAGTGAGAGTCACATTGACTCAGATACACTCTGGTCCTGGGGGACTGGGAGAAAGATCAGAGAGAGTCCCATTGACTCAGATAAACACTGGTCCTGGGGATAGACTGGGGAGAAAGGTCAGAGGGAGTCCCACTGATTCAGATACACACTGGTCCTGGGGGACTGGGGAGAAAGGTCAGAGAGAGTCCCATTGACTCAGATACACACTGGTCCTGGGGATAGACTGGGGAGCAAGGTCAGAGAGAGTCCCATTGACTCAGATACACACTGGTCCTGGAGATAGACTGGGGTGAAACGTCAGAGAGAGTCCCATTGACTCAGATACACACTGGTCCTGGGGCTAGACTGGGGAGAAAGGGCAGAGAGAGTCCCATTGACTCAGATAAACACTGGTCCTGGGGATAGACTGGGGAGTAAGTTCAGAGGGATTCCCATTGACTCAGATACACACTGGTCCTGGGGATAGACTGGGGAGGAAGGTCAGAGGGAGTCCCATTGACTCAGATACACACTGGTCCTGGGGATAGACTGGGGAGAAAGGTCAGAGCGCCCCATTAACTCAGAAACACACTGGTCCTGGGGATAGACTTGGGACAAAGTTCAGAGAGAGTCCCATTGACTCAGATACACACTGGTCCTGGCGATAGACTGGGGAGAAAGGTCCGAGAGAGTTCCATTGACTCAGATACAAACTGGTCCTGGGGATAGACTGGGGAGCAAGGTCAGAGAGAGTCCCATTGACTCAGATACACACTGGTCCTGGAGATAGACTGGGGTGAAAGGTCAGAGAGTCCCATTGACTCAGTTACATACTGGTCCTCGGGATAGACTGGGGAGAAAGGTCAGAGAGAGTCCCATTGACTCAGATAAACACTTGTCCTGGGGATCGACTGGGGAGAAGGGTCATAGAGTCCCATTGACTCAGATACACACTGGTCCTGGGGATAGACAGGGGCGAAATTTCAGAGAGAGTCCCATTGACTCAGATAAACACTGGTCCTGGGGATAGACTGGGGAGTATGGTCAGAGAGAGTCCCATTGACTCAGATACACACTGGTCCTGGGGCTAGACAGGGGAGAAAGGTCAGATGGAGTCCCATTGACTCACATACACTCTGGTCCAGGGGGACTGGGGAGAAAGATCAGAGAGAGTCCCATTGACTCAGATAAACACTGGTCCTGGGGATAGACTGGGGAGAAAGGTCAGAGGGAGTCCCACTGATTCAGATACACACTGGTGCTGGGGATAGACTGGGGAGAAAGATCAGAGAGAGTTCCATTGACTCAGATAAACACTGGTCCTGGGGGACTGGGGAGAAAGGTCAGAGTGAGTCCCATTGACTCAGATACACACTGGTCCTGGGGATAGACTGGGGAGAAAGTTCAGAGAGATTCCCATTGATTCAGATACACACTGGTCCTGGGGGACTGGGGAGAAAGGTCAGAGAGCCCTATTAACTCAGAAACACACTCGATCTGGGGATAGACTGGGGACAAAGTTCAGAGAGAGTCCCATTGACTCAGATAAACACTTGTCCTGGGGATCGACTGGGGAGAAGTGTCAGAGAGAGTCCCATTGACTCAGATACACACTGGTCCTGGGGATAGACTGGGGAGAAAGGTCCGAGAGAGTCCCATTGACTCCGATACACGCTGGTCCGGGGGATAGACTGGGGAGCAAGGTCAGAGAGAGTTCCATTGACTCAGATACACACTGGTCCTGGAGATAGACTGGGGTGAAACGTCAGAGAGTCCCATTGACTCAGTTACATACTGGTCCTCGGGATAGACTGGGGAGAAAGGTCAGAGAGAGTTCCATTGACTCAGATAAACACTTGTCCTGGGGATCGACTGGGGAGAAGGGTCAGAGAGGGTCCCATTGACTCAGATACATGCTGGTCCTGGGGATAGACAGGGGAGAAAGGTCAGAGAGATTCCCATTGACTCAGATAAGCATTGGTCCTGGGGATAGACTGGGGAGAATGGTCAGAAAGAGTCCCATTGATTCAGATGCATACTGGTCCTGGGGCTAGACTGGGGAGAAAGGTCAGAGAGAGTCCAATTGACTCAGATAAACACTGGTCCTGGGTGACTGGGGAGAAAGGTCAGAGTGAGTCCCATTGACTCAGATACACACTGGTCTTGGGATAGACTGGGGAGAAAGGTCAGAGAGATTCCCATTGACTCAGATACACATTTGTCCTGGGACTCTGGGGAGAAACGTCAGAGAGAGTTCCTTTGACTCAGAAACACATTGGTCCTGGGGGTCTGGCGAGAAAGATAAGAGAGAGTCCCATTGACTCAGATACACACTGGTCCTGGGGATAGACTGGGGAGAAAGGTCAGAGAGAGTCCCATTGACTCAGACACACACTGTTCCTGGGGGACTGGTGAGAAATGCCAGAGAGAGTTCCTTTGACTCAGATACACATTGGTCCTGGGGGTCTGGCGAGAAAGATCAGAGAGAGTCCCATTGACTCAGATAAACACTGGTACTGGGGGTCTGGGGAGAAAGATCAGAGAGAGTCCCATTGACTCAGGTACACATTGGTCCTGGGGAAAGACTGGGGTGAAAGGTCAGAGAGAGTCCCATTGACTCAGACATACAATGGTCCTGGGGATAGACTGGGGAGAAAGGTCAGAGAGAGTCCCATTGACTCAGATACACATTGGACCTGGGGATAGACTGGGGAGAAAGGTCAGAGAGCTCCATTAACTCAGAAACACACTGGTCCTGGGGATAGACTGGGGAGAAAGGTCCGAGAGAGTCCCATTGACTCAGATAAACACTTGTCCTGGGGATCAACTGAGGAGAAGTGTCAGAGAGAGTCCCATTGACTCAGATACACACTGGTACTGGGGATAGACAGGGGTGAAAGGTCAGAGAGAGTCCCATTGACTCAGATAAACACTGCTCCTGGGGCTAGACAGGGGAGAAAGGTCAGAGAGAGTCCCATTGACTCAGATACACTCAGGTCCTGGGGGACTGGGGAGAAAGATCAGAGAGAGTCCCATTGACTCAGATAAACACTGGCCCTGGGGATAGACTGGGGAGAAAGGTCAGAGAGAGTTCCATTGACTCAGATACACACTGGTCCTGGGAGTCTGGGGGGAAAGGTCAGAGAGTCCCATTGACTCAGATACACACTGGTCCTGGAGATAGACTGGGGTGAAAGGTCAGAGAGAGCCCCATTGACTCAGATAAACACTTGTCCTGGGGATCGACTGGGGAGAAGGGTCAGAGAGAGTCCCATTGACTCAGATACACACTAGTCCTGGGGATAGACAGGGGAGAAAGTTCAGTGAGAGTCACATTGACTCAGATACACTCTGGTCCTGGGGGACTGGGAGAAAGATCAGAGAGAGTCCCATTGACTCAGATAAACACTGGTCCTGGGGATAGACTGGGGAGAAAGGTCAGAGGGAGTCCCACTGATTCAGATACACACTGGTCCTGGGGGACTGGGGAGAAAGGTCAGAGAGAGTCCCATTGACTCAGATAAACACTTGTCCTGGGGATCGACTGGGGAGAAGGGTCAGAGAGAGTCCCATTGACGCAGATACACACTGGTCCTGGGGATAGACAGGGGAGAAAGGTCAGTGAGAGTCCCATTGACTCAGATACACTGTGGTCCTGGGGGACTGGGGAGAAAAATCAGAGAGAGTCCCATTGACTCAGATAAACACTGGTCCTGGGGATAGACTGGGGAGAAAGGTCAGAGCGAGTCCCACTGATTCAGATACACACTGGTCCTGGGGGACTGGGGAGAAAGGTCAGAGAGCCCTATTAAATCAGAAACACACTGGTCCAGGGGATAGAATGGGGACAAAGTTCAGAGAGAGTCCCATTGACTCCGATACCCACTGGTCCTGGAGATAGACTGGGGTGAAAGGTCAGAGAGTCCCATTGACTCAGTTACATACTGGTCCTCGGGATAGACTGGGAAGAAAGGTCAGAGAGAGTCCCATTGACTCAGATGAACACTTGTCCTGGGGATCGACTGGGGAGAAGGGTCAGAGAGCGTCCCATTGACTCAGATACACACTGGTCCTGGGCATAGACTGGGGAAAAAGGTCCGAGAAAGTCCCATTGACTCAGATACACACTGGTCCGGTGGATAGACTGGGGAGCAAGGTCAGAGAGAGTCCCATTGACTCAGATACACACTGGTTCTGGAGATAGACTGGGGTGAAAGGTCAGAGAGTCCCATTGACTCAGTTACATACTGGTCCTCGGGATAGACTGGGGAGAAAGGTCAGAGAGAGTCCCATTGACTCAGATAAACACTTGTCCTGGGGATCGACTGGGGAGAAGAGTCAGAGAGAGTCCCATTGACTCAGATACACACTGGTCCTGGGGATAGACAGGGGACAAAGGTCAGAGAGAGTCCCATTGACTCAGATAAACACTGGTCCCTGGGATAGACTGGGGAGAATGGTCAGAGAGAGTCCCATTGACTCAGATACACACTGGTCCTGGGGCTAGATTGGGGAGAAAGGTCAGAGAGAGTCCCATTGACTCAGATACATTCTGGTCCTGGGGGACTGGGGAGAAAGGTCAGAGAGAGTCCCATTGACTCAGATAAACACTGGTCCTGGGGATAGACTGGGGAGAAAGGTCAGATTGAGTCCCATTGAATCAGAAACACACTGGTCCTGGGGATAGACTGGCGATAAAGGTCAGAGAGATTCCCATTGACTCAGATACACACTGGTCCTGGGGGACTGGGGAGAAAGGTCAGAGAGAGTTCCTTTGACTCAGACACACACTGGTCCTGGGGGACTGGGGAGAAATGTCACAGAGAGTTCCTTTGACTCAGATACACATTGGTCCTGGGGGTCTGGCGAGAAAGATCAGAGAAAGTCCCATTGACTCAGATAAACACTGGTCCTGGGGGTCTGGGGAGAAAGATCAGAGAGAGTCCCATTGAATCAGGTGCACATTGGTCCTGGGGATAGACTGGGGAGAAAGGGCAGGGAGAGTCCCATTGACTAGATACACACTGGACCTGGGGATAGACTGGGGAGAAAGGTCAGAGAGAGTCCCATTGAGTCAGATACACATTGTACCTGGGGATATACTGGGGAGAAAGGTCAGAGAGCTCCATTAACTCAGAAACACACTGGTCCTGGGGATAGACTGGGGACAAAGTTCAGAGAGAGTTCCATTGACTCAGATACACACTGGTCCTGGGAGTCTGGGGAGAAAGGTCAGAGAGTCCCATTGACTCAGATACACACTGGTCCTGGGGATAGACTGGGGAGAAAGGTCCGAGAGAGTCCCATTGACGCAGATACACACTGGAGCTGGGGATAGACTGGGGAGCAAGTTCAGAGAGAGTCCCATTGACTCAGATAAACACTTGTCCTGGGGATCGACTGGGGAGAAGGGTCAGAAAGAGTCCCATTGATTCAGATACACACTGATCCTGGGGATAGACAGGGGAGAAAGGTCAAAGAGAGTCCCATTGACTCAGATAAACACTGGTCCTGGTGATAGACTGGGGAGAATGGTCAGAGAAAGTCCCATTGACTCAGATACACACTGGTCCTGGGGCTAGACTGGGGTGAAAGTTCAGAGAGAGTCCCATTGACTCAGATACACTCTGGTCCTGGGCGACTGGGGAGAAAGGTCAGAGAGAGTCCCATTGACTCAGATAAACACTGGTCCTGGGGATAGACTGGGGAGAAAGGTCAGAGGGAGTCCCACTGATTCAGATACACACTGGTCCTGGGGATAGACTGGCGAGAAAGATCAGAGAGATTTCCATTGACTCAGATACACACTGGTCCTGGGGGTCTGGGGAGAAAGGTCAGAGAGAGTCCCATTGACTCAGATAAACACTGGTCCTGGGGGTCTGGGGAGAAAGGTCAGAAGAGTCCCATTGACTCAGATAAACACTCGTTCTGGGAGACTGGGGAGAAAGGTCAGAGGGAGTCCCATTGACTCAGATAAACACTCGTTCTGGAGATAGACTGGGGAGAAAGGTCAGAGAGAGTACCATCGATTCAGATAAACACTGGTCCTGGGTGACTGGGGAGAAAGATCAGAGAGAGGCCCATTGACTCAGATAAACACTCGTTCTGGGGGACTGGGGAGAAAGGTCAGAGAGAGTCCCATTCACTCAGATACACACTGGTCCTGGAGATAGACTGGGGAGGAAGTTCAGAGAGAGTACCATCGATTCAGATAAACACTGGTCCTGGGGGACTGGGGAGAAAGATCAGAGAGAGGCCCATTGACTCAGATACACACTGGTCCTGGGGATAGACTGGGGAGAAAGGTCAGAGAGATTCGCATTGACTCAGATACACACTGGTCCTGGGGATAGACTGGGCAGAAAGGTCTGAGAGAGTCCCATTGTCTCAGATACACACTGGTCCTGGGGATAGACTGGGGAGAAAGGTCAGAGAGAGGTCCATTGACTCAGATAAACACTGGTCCTGGGGATAGACTGGGGAGAAAGGTCAGAGAGTTTCCCTTTGTCTCAGATACACACTGGTCCTGGGGATAGACTGGGGAGAAATGTCAGAGAGTCCCATTGACTCAGATACACACTGGTCCTGGGGATAGACTGGGGAGAAAGGTCAGAGAGAGTCCCATTGACTCAGATACACACTGGTTCTGGGGACAGACTCGGGAGAAATATCAGAGGGAGTCCCAATCCACGTCAGTTTATCAATATTTATCTAATTTTCTGTCTCGCATAATTAGATCTCGTGTAAATGATGGAGTGATAGAAAAAGGTCTGCAGCTGGAAGTGAACAGGGGTTGCAGACTGAGGAACAAAAGCAGGTGAACCATCTATTGCTGAAAACCTTATCTCTGCCTTTGCTAGCTCGAGACTTGAATATTCCATCATTATCCTGGCCGGCCTCCCTTCTTACACCCTCCGTAAACTTGCACTCATCCAAAACCCTGTTACTAATTTCCTAACTCCTCACAAATTAATGCCAGAGAATAACTTTAACAATTGTTTGGAGAAATTCCTTATCCGAGACTGAATCGCTTGCGTTTCCACTGTGGTAAAAGGAAAGGATGCTGAGAGTTAACGTGCATGAGCGTGTGTCTGCACACGCACAAGTGGAGAATTGTGATTGTAAAACATCAGCCAACTCTACCAATGATATATTTATGGTATTTTGAGATTGTAAAACACCTAAAGATAATGAAACAAATCAATGTTATTTATCCCCTGACTGTGAAGGTACACAATTCATTCCACATTATGTTATCAGTGGGACAGTGGGAAATGACCTCACCCCCGAAAGTGCTCAATCATCATCATCGCAGGCAGTCCGTCAGAATCGAGGAAAACTTGCTTCCCCTCTAAACGTGAGTCCAATACGAGAACCACAATCTCTGTCACAGGTGGGACAGACAGTGGTTGAGGGAAAGGGTGGGTGGGACTGGTTTGCCGCACGCTCCTTCCGGTAACTGAGCTTGATTTCTGCATGCTCTTAGCAACGAGACTCGAGGTGCTCAACGACCTCCCGGATGCATTTCCTCCACTTAGGGCGGTCTTTGGCCAGGGACTTCCAGGTGTCGGTGGTGATGTTGCATTTCATCAAGGACGCTTTGAGGGTGTCCTTGAAACGTTTCCCCCGTCCATCTTGGGCTTGTTTGCCGTGAAGGAGTTCCGAGTAGAGCGCTTGCTTTTGGAGTCTTGTGTCAGGCATGTGAACAATGTGGCCCGCCCAGTGGAGTTCATTAATCAGGTGCTGAGACCATGAGATATCGTCAATATATTCAAATAGAAGCAGCAACCAGGTCACATCTCCCTGAACACAAGGACAATATCATTGCACATAGAGATCAGAGGAATTACACCCAGCTATATGTTGTGTATGTGGATAGATATAATAGTCACAAAATACCATAATTCAATATCCCAACTCAAAAATATTAAACACACATCTGTTAATAAAAATAATACAATACCGCCATTATATGGCGGAGCAGGCTTGAGGGGCCAGATGGCCTACTCCTCCTATTTCTTATGTTCTTATGCCAGACCAAGTAAAACTGAATGAAGGATCATTTCATTCATCAATGATCACCCGCTCCACATTTCCCTGCTGAATTTTCCCTACCTTGGGAATAATGGTTTGGGCCTGCACTGTGATGAAATCTCACCAATGGGTGCTCCCAGTGCGGAGTCTCGGCCGACGGGAGCCCGTCTGGAACTGGGTTGTGGAGATCAGTGGGACTCACTGGATTTACTAGGCAGCTGTCTGTGTCACACCTGATGTGGAGAGTTGATGGTAGCACTCTGGAAATGTTCGATCCTAGAGCTAACCGCTGTTGTACTGGTGGGGGACGAGGGACTGTGTATCATGTTTAACAAGGAAATGTGCTCCTTCCCATTTTAATATTTCCCTCTAACCCTCCTATTAATATATATATTATAGAGCATCAGAACCTGGGAACGTCTGTCACCACCATGGCTGAAGGTCCAAATATGGGGAGAAGATCCAACATCTTTAACAAGAATGAGAATGGACACAGCTAGGTTCACTTCACCACTCCCAGAGCAGGTACAGCACAGGTTATATACGGAGTAAAACTCCCTCTACACTGTCTCATCAAACACTCCCAGACCAGGTACAGCACGGGTTCGACACAGAGTAAAGCTCCCTCTACAATGTACCATCAAACACTCCCAGAGCAGGTACAGCATGCGTTAGATACAGAGTAAAGCTCCCTCTACACTGTCCCATCAAACACTCCCAGAGCAGGTGCAGCACGGGTTAGATACAGAGTAAAGCTTCTTCTCCACTGTCCAATCAAACATTCCCAGAGCAGGTACAGCACGGGTTAGATATAGGGTAAAGCTCACTCAATGCTGTCAAATCCAAATAACCCCAGGGTAGCTGCAGCCTGGGTTAAATACAGAGTAAAGCTCCCTCTATACTGCCCTATCAAACACTCAGGCAGGGACATCACGCATTGGATATAGACGAAAGCTCCTTCTGCACTGTCCCACTAAACACTCCCAGGGGCAAATACAGCATGGGTTGGATACAGTGTAAAGCGCCCTCTGCACTTTCCAATTCCGAGGACAGGTCCATCAAGGGTCAGATACAGAGTTAAGCTCCCTCTACACTGTCCCATCAAACACTCCCAGGGCAGGTACAGCACGTGTTAGATACAGAATAAAGCTCCCTCTACATTGTCCCATCAAACACTCCCAGGCAGGTACAGCACGGGTTAGATACAGAGTATAGCTCCCTCTACACTGTCCCATCAAACACTCCCAGTACAGGTACAACATGGGTTAAATACAGAATAATGCTCCCTCAAAAGTAGTAATCTCAAGATTGCTACCAGTGCCACTTTCTCGTCAGAGTAGGAATCTCAGGATAGCTCAGATGAATATGTGGCTTGAGGAGTGGTACAAAAGGGAGGGATTCAAATTCCGAGGACATTGGAACCGGTTCTGGAGGAGGTGGGGCCAGTACAAACTGGACGGTTTGCACCTGGGCAGGGCTGGAACCAATATCACAGGGGAAGTGTTTGCTCGTGCTGTTGGGGAGGAGTTAAATTAATATGGCAGGGGGATGGGAACCTATGCAGGGAGACAGAGAAGTAGAATGGGGGCAGAAGCAAAAGATAGATAGAAAGAAGTAAATTAAAAGTGGAGGGCAGAGAAACCTAAGGCAAAAAGGGCCACATTGTAGCAAAATTCTAAAGGAGCAAAGTGTGTTAGAAAGACAAGCCTGAAGGCTCTGGGTCTCAATGCGAGGAGTATTCGGAATAAGGCGGATTAATTAATGTGCAGATAGCAATTAACTGGTATGATGTAATTGGCATCACGGAGACATGGCTCCAGTGTGACCAAGGCTTGGAACTTAACATCCAGGGGTATTCAACATTTAGGAAGGGGAGACAGAAAGAAAAAGGAGGCAGGATGGCATTGTTAGGTGAAGAGGAAATTAATGCAAAAGTAAGAAAGGACATTTGCTTCGATGATGTGGAATCGGTATGGTTGGAGCTACGGAACACCAAAAGGCAGAAAACGCGAGAGGGAGTTGTGTACAGACCGCCAAACAATAGTAGTGAGGTTGGGGACAGCATCAAACAAGAAATTAGGGATGCATGCAATAAAGGTACAGCAGTTATCATGGGCGACATTAATCTACATATAGATTGGGCTAACCAAACTGGTAGCAATGCGGTGGAGGAGGATTTCCTGGAGTGTATTAGGGTAGTTTTCTAGACCAATATGTCGAGGAACTAACTAGGGAGCTGACCATCCTAGACTGGGTGATATATAATGAGAAGGGACTAATTAGCAATCTTGTTGGGCGAGGCCCCTTGGAGAAGAGTGACCATAACATGGTAGAATTCTTTATTATGATGGAGAGTGACACACGTATTTCAGAAACTAAGGTCCTGAACTTAAGGAAAGGTAACTTTGATGGTTTGATGTGTGAATTGGCTCGAACAGACTGCCAAATGATACTTAAAGGTTTGACGGTGCATAGGCAATGACAAACATTTAAAGATCACATGGATGAACTTCAACAATTTTACATCCCTGTCTGGAGTAAAATTAAAACTGGGAAGGTAGCTCAACCGTGGCTAACAAAGGAAATTAAGGAGAGTGTTAAATCCAAGAAAGCTGCTGATAAATTGGCCAGAAAAAGCAGCAAACCTGAGGACTGGAAGAAATTTAGAATTTAGCAGAGGAGGACAAAGGTTATAATTAAGAGGGAGGAAATTGAGTATGAGAAGAAGTTTGCCGGGAACATAAAAACTGACTGCAAAAGATTATATAAATATGTGAAGAGAAAAAGATTAGTGAAGACAAACGTAGGTCCCTTGCAGTCGGATTCAGGTGAATTTATAATAAGGAACAAAGAAATGGCGGAGCAATTGAACAATTACTTCGGTTCTGTCTTCACGAAGGAAGACACAAATAACCTTCTAGAAGTACTAGGGGACAGAGTGCCTAGTGAGAAGGAGGAACTGAAGGATATCCATATTAGTTTGGACATTGTGTTAGGGAAATTGATAGGATTGAAGTCCGATAAATCCCCGGGGCCTGATTGTCTGCAACCCAGAGTATTTAAGGAAGTGGCCCTAGAAATAGTAGATTATTTGGTGATCATTTTCCAACAGTCTATCGACTCTGGAGCCGTTCCTATGGACTGGAGGGTAGCTAATGTAACACCACTTTTTAAAAAGGGAGGGAGAGGGATAGTGGGTAATTATAGACAAGGTTTACAAAGCTTTTCATACAATTACTATACAAGGCTGAGCTCTTGATATAAACCATCCTCGCATTGTGACAGGGCATTATAAACAAGTGCAGGCTTTTTGGCACCGGTATAGTCAAACATACCCCCACTTATCTCTCCAGTCGTTCATTATCTCACTTTCCTATCTCCATAACTCAAGGCCAGCATACCTTGAAATCTAACTGTTTTTTTTATATAAAGCATAATGCATCTGTATTGTCCGTTACAAAATTCATTAAAGGGGAAAATAAAAACAAATGTTTGGTCCCGTATACTAGTCAAGTATATGTCCAAAAATCCGCTCGAACAATATTCCCCCTTTTGGTCCTGGAGGATGTTCACGAAATCCAGATGACCACAATGATAGTAGCATGGTGTCATATATTCGTCCTTTGGGGTATGTTACTTCCCTGATGTTCCGTATGTCCACCTTGCCTGTAGCTCTAGGCTACCCTTCAAAGATCGTGGTCGGTGTCATCGTCATCTGTTTCTTCATCCTTGGTGCCTTCAAGTATTTCCGTCAGGTGTGCATCTTCTGCGCCAATTACACTGGCTACTGGCATCAGTCGAGCCATCATTACTTTACAGCAGATATTAAAACACCCGATAATCAGACAGCAAGGAATTATTATTACAACCAGAATAATTATCCATGCATAAGATAGGACCCACAGGATTCCCCTAATAGCCAGTCAAACCAGCCAGATCCACCTGCTGTCGTGGATAACTTATTTACCTCCCTTCTTATGCGATCAGCAAGGTTGGTTATGTTTTCTGAATTATAGGAAATGTAAGTGCAACATTCAGCTCCAATTAAGGCACATGTGCCACCACTTTGTGCGAGTATATAATCTAGGGCCATTCCGTTCTGGAGTACCATTGTGCGTATGGCTACCATTTCAGCCGTTATGCCCTCCATTGCTTCA
Organism: Pristiophorus japonicus; assembly: GCF_044704955.1. NCBI lineage: Eukaryota > Metazoa > Chordata > Chondrichthyes > Pristiophoridae > Pristiophorus > Pristiophorus japonicus. Next base: position 1,192,683 of record NW_027254531.1, read on the forward strand.
GCAGTGTCGTTAACTCTCTGTTCCAGTACCCTCTCTAGGTTACGGAATTCATCTATGGTGCGTCCTATCCCGAATGGGAGCATCATGACCCCAAATAGCCTCTCTACCGGGGTAAGATCTCGTTTTAGTCGACCTGGTGTCTGTACTTCTGCTAAAGTACGTACCCGTCTGACAAAAGGGAACACACATCCCAAATAACAGGACTCCCTCCAGTCCTGTGGCAACCAGGGGTAGGCCTTATGCCCGCACACAAAATAAGTGCCAATGTATGCTGTTAGATTCGATCCCAATCTCTCTCTCAGCCCCCGTCGACGCCTAATCTTAGGGTCCCAGTCCTGGCTACTTGTCTGATTCTTCAAACCCTCTATTTACAAGAACCCCTGGTTTGTTGTTTCGCTGGCTATTATGTTCCACCTGGTGAGGTTAAAGAATCCTGCTACAAAACCTGTTTCCTCACCAGTCAGGGTTGTAGTGAAACAAATGTCAGCAGTGGGCCTTCCAACTCCTGAGGTGTTGGTCAAAACCAGGAACGGGGGTCGTACCGACCTATTGTATTCCGGCTGGTACCATCCGTCAATTCATCCAAAAGGTAAACCCTCGATCTCCACGTTTCTTTATCCCCACTCTGGTTCCAGGTATCATTTACTTCCCCTGTACCGTTTTGCCGCATTACCCACTCTGCTACTTCCGAAATGTTAAGGGAAATTGACCTCAAAGGGATGCCTCCTTTGCTCTGTATGGGGATGTGCGAACATACCCAGCAACTAGAAAAGCTCTCATTTTGCGCATAAACATATGACATGTACAAAAAGGTATTTACATGTAACTCTCGTGTTGGTCTCGCTCGCAGGCCGGACCTAACACGAACTTTGATAATTGCACCGATCGCAATATATAATTTCATCATCTTATTACTCTATATTTAACAAATAATCAAAGGCAAAATGGCCAAATGGCTTGCTTGAAGAATCTCTCGCTGTCAATCTGTAAATAGACAAACAACAACAATTAATACGTGTGCTAAACGGCTGGTTCAAAAACCTTAAGCTGGGTCCAATGCTTCCATTGACCGCTCCCTTTCACATCGATGCAAGCACAAGTGTCCCCGTTGATTATAATCTCATATGATCCTATCCATTTTGGGGCAAACCCCGGTTTTCCTAGGAGGACCCTTACCATAACGCGCCTTCCTGCCAATGGGACTTCAGGGAGCTTTGTAAGCTCTGCTTCCGCGTCACTTTCTTCCTGATTGTCCCTAACGAATTTACGCATCTCTTTTAATTGAGTACTTAGTTCCAAAACATACCGTTTTATTTTGTCTTTTAATGGGCCGACATCGGCCCCCCCTGTTCTGGTGTTCTCTGGTAATTGCATCGCCCTTCCTGTCATTAGTTCATAATGGGTTAATCCGGTTGTCCGGTTTCTCGTGGCTCTTAACTTCATCAATATAATGGGTAATACTTCTGTCCATGTTTTTCCTGACGTTTACATGGCCTTTGCCAGTGGGTTCTTCAGGGTATGGTTCATGCACTCTACCATCCCAGAACTCTGCGGGTGGTAGGGGATGTGGAATTTTTGTTTTATGCCCATCAGCTGGCATATTGTTTTTACAATTTTCCCGATGAAGTGGGTGCCTTGGTCAGAATATCCTTGCCACTGTTGAGGCACTCCCCATCGGGGAATCACCTGCTCGGTCAATATCCTTTCCACTGTTGAGGCATTGCAATCACGTGTGGGGAAAGCTTCCAACCACCGGGGCAATTGATCAATAATCACTAGGCAATATCTTTTTCCATGGGATGGGGGCAAAAGGTCTGTGAAATCAATTTGTACGTGCTGCCATGGCCCCCGTGGACGGGGCTGCTATCCCATTTTAATTTTAATGGGCCTGCCTGGATTATATTGTTCGTACGTAACTCATCGATGGCGATGTCTCTCCCCATCCCTTTCCACCACCAATCTCTTCCTCTCGTCCTGAATGAGACAGGCCATGATGCAACTCCAATAAGGTATTCTGTATGCATTCAGGCGCCATTACCTTGTCGTTTCGTCTCCAAACGTTATCCTTCCCTTGCGTTGCGCCCTGCTTTGTCCACATACCTATTTACTCCTCAGAATTGTCCTGGTGTAGTTTCTCAATACTTATCTGTTCGTCTCGGGCCCCAGCGGCACTGACTGAGGCTTCCTCACACTCTTCCTGTTCTAATGCCTTCTGTGCAGCTAGGTCTGCAGCTTTATTTATCTGGTGACTCAGCCAATCTGGACTGTTTCAGTCCGGCTTCCTCCTGTGGGCTTTAATTTTAATAACCGCTACCTGTTTAGGTTTATTACTGTCTGCTAAAAGAGCTTCTATTCTCAGCTGATGCTTTATGGGATGTCCGCTAGTTGTGATAAAACCCCTTCTCCCCCATGCTGTTATATAATCATGTACTACCCCGAATGCATATCTACTGTCCGTATAGATATTAACAATCTTATTTTCCGATAAATCCAGTGCCTGGTTGAGGGCTACCAGTTCTGCCACTTGAGCTGACGAACCCCATTAATTCGACCTGATTCAACTGACTCTAGATCCTGGTTAACTACGACCCATCCGGTACGAGGTAGTCCCTCTAAGTATTTTCGTGAACCGTCCACAAACAAGGTTTGTTCAGCGGTTTGAAGTGGGGCGTCATTTATTCTATCCTCTTCCATATCCTCACAGACTCTTCGCAAAAGTGGGGTTCCCCTTCACCCATCATACCTTCTGTTGTTTGTTTCCTACATCCCTAATTATGGTTAGCACTTTGTTGGGTGTTAAGAGGACTGCTTCCCACTTTGCCCGTCTCATATTAGATACGCTTCTCAGTTTTCCTGTGTTTAACATTTCTACGAATGTGTGTTTAGTGTGGTGAATGATGTTTCCAGTCATCACCACAGGCTCGCTTAATTTTTACCGCCCAAGCTGCGCAAACTAGCGCGGCTATATATCTGGATAACCCAATCACCACCGAGCTTTCGGTGGTAGAGGAATAGGCTATAGATCTCCTTTTATCCCCGTGATCTTGGGTGACCACGGCCATATAGAATTCACCTTCATTGTTACAGTGGATGTGGAAATCCTTACCCATGTCAGGCAGTCCCAATCCAGGTGCGAAGACGAGTTCTGACCTGAGTTTACTATACGCCTGTCGTTGTTCAGAGGCCTACTCTATGAGGTCTAGGGCCGGTTTCCCCCCTTTCACTAAACTTTGTATTGGCTCAGCAATTTTTGCAAAATCAGGGATAAAGTTCCGGCTGTAATTAAAGAGGCCCAGTACGTTCCTCACCACCCCCCCCCCCCCTTTACCGTTACTAGTCTAGGCATGTGCTTGACAACCTTTTTCCTATCCGAGGGCATTTCTTTCAGCCCCTTTGAGAGGCAGTACCCTCGGTACAGGACCTGGGATTTTCCTACCTGAGACTTTTTGGGGTTAACCTTAAGGCCTGCCGTTTCCAGAGCCCTTAATACTAAGTATAGGGTTGCCTGATGTCCTTCTTTGGTTTCTGAGGCTATTAATATGCCTGGATAAATGCTCGGTCACCGCAGCCTGGCTTTCCCTGTCCAGAGCATTCTTGATTTATCTGGAACAATCGTTCCCCATACTCTGAGGCTCCTTCCTCTTTTTGCTGTTTGGTTTTATTAATTTTACCCCAATTATAAGGGGCATTGCCTAAAACCCGTTGGATCTCGGTTTTAAAAGTGCCAAAGGCCGCCTGTTGACTATCTACTTCGGTGGATAAAAGGTACCGCATGTGTCCAGCGTCCCCCTGAAAAGTTGACATTGGCTGCTACCGCGGCTCCTCCGGCAACTACTCTCCACCGATCTGCCGGGCAAGCCGCTCGGACTAGTTGGTGGATATCTCTGAGGTGTAGATGGTGGCCCACCCAAACTGTATCCATCTCTGCCCAAAATGTTATATATTCGCACATCGGGGCTGTAATTTACCCAGGGATTCCATTATCTGCTGTCTTTCGCCGGGGGTATAGAGCTTATAGTTCGCAGTGGGATTTACGGCCGTCCCCCCTCTTGTTACCGGCGCCACCGGGAGGGTTTCTAAATCTTCCTGACCCGGGGCGGTTGCTTCGCATTGATAATTCTCGTAAGGGGGCAGCGATCCCCCCCATTGAGATCGATCCAGGATTTGTTGTTCCAGCGCCAGGCATTTCTTTTCCCACTCTAAATCTTTCCTTTGTGCCTGGTTTAATTGTTTACTTTTTTCATCCATTTTCTCTTTAACCTCCTTAACCTGTTCAAATAGTCCACCTAACTGATGCACCAATAATACTCCGGCTTTTTTAGATGTATCTTTCTTTTGTTTAACTATCCAACTTCGCTGTTGGTGTAACGTCTGGAATACATCCGAACCGTCCTTTTGCATTTTCTTGATTAAGACCTGTCGATCGGTCATATAGGAATTAATTAACGACCCGGGCGGCCCGCGTTTTACATTTCCTTCCTTACCTTCCATCTTTGCCAGTCTCGGACGTTTCCCTTTGTTCCTGTAATACTCACGACCACGACTACTCTGTGGAGACTCTTTGTCTTCGCAACAAAGCTACCGTGTTTCCTTACCATCGGAGTTTTTCGGCTCTAGGTTGGAGTGATCAGTTCCCTTCCGCAAAGGGTAAAATCAAACTGTTAGTCAGCCTCTTCCCGCTATCTACTTACTCGTCTGTTATACACTATCCCGTCGTGCCCATACACCTCTCTTTTCAGTCTCTAACACCAGATTCCAGATACTGTCTTAAGTGATCACGTCTGATCGGAAAGTATCCTGTCGTGACGCCATTTTGTGTGGAAAAATATTTCCGAGACTGTATAATATATAAAGAGAGGTTTATTAAATCGGAGACAAAGCTTTGGGAGAAGTGTTAAAGACCCCTGTCTTTGAACCAGCTTCTCAATTTGGTATTTCCAGTGAGGTTCTTTTATCTAACAAATTACCTTACTTTACATCACATGCTCTATCATCGCATTACAAGGTTTACAAAGCTTTTCCTCCAAGGCTGAGGTTTTTTGATATAAACCAGCCTGCATTGTGACAGAGCATTTTTAACATGGGCTGACTCTTTGGCACCGGTATAGAAAAACATCCCACTTAATTATCTCTCCAGTCGTTCATTATCTCACTTTCCCATCTCCATAACTCAAAGCCAGCATACCTTAAAGACAAACTGTATTTTTTATATAAAGCATATTACATCAGTATTGTCCCTTACAAAATTAATTAAAGGGGAAAAATAAAACAAATGTTTTTGTCCCGTATACTGGTCAAGTATATGTCCAAAAATCCGCTCCAACATCCATTCGTAAGGGTTCCATTATTTTCCTATCTAAGAGACAATTCTACCCTTGACCACCGAGCTGATTAGCTGAGACAAGCAGGGAGTGCAGTTTATTTTCCGCCAAAAGTGATTCAGCCAATCCCGCTTTCTACTGCGTAATACAGCGACATCAAGTTGTACTGTCACTCTCGGATTAGTCTTTGTCTGTTTAAAATGGTTGTGCTGTCAGTGCTGCTTCACTCGGTGTGTGTTTAAAAATGGAACGTGCTATCTGCAGTGGTAATGTGCTTAAATCGTTAGATTCGGAATTTAATGGAATTGTTTCCGAGTAGGTTCGAGCCCTACTCGTAGTGAATCAGTAGGTGGAGGCATTTGCTCATAATCCGCTCTGATTGGAGTTCATTTCAGCTGAAATTCTTCTGAATTATTTTGCAGTAATTTTTTGGCCACCTGTTACGTCACACTCCCACAATCATCCACTCGTGTGAGTCCAGAGGATTGGGACATTTTTAAAATCCAGCCAAGAACTACTAAAAATATGATTAAAAGTGGATAGATTATGAATGTTAACTTACACGAAATATAAAATTAGACAGTAAGAGTTTCTACAGGTGTATAAAAAGGAAAAGAGTGGCTAAAGTGAATGTTGGTCTCCTGGAGGATGAGAATATGGAATTAATAATGGAGAACAGGGAAATGGCAGAGACTTTGAACAAATATTTTGTATCAGTTCTCACGGTAGAAATCATTAAAAACATCCCAATCGTGGATTATCCATGGGCTATAGGGAGGGAGACACTTAATACTATCATTATCACTAATGAAGTAATCAGAGGTAAAATAATGGGACTAAAGGCGGACAAGTCCCCTAAATCTGATGGCTTATATCCTAGGGTCTTAAGAGAAAAGGCAGCAGAGATACTGGATGGTTTGGTTGTAATCTACCAAAATTCCCTCGATTCTGGGTTCGTCCCAGCGGATTGGAATACCACAAACGTAAAACCCCTATTTAACTAAAGAGGCAGATGCAAAGCAGGAAACTATAAACCAGTTAGACGAACATCTGTCGATGGGAAAAAGCTGGAGTCCATTACTAAGGAAGCAGTAGCAGGACATTTGATAAAACATGATTGAATCAAGCAGAGTCAACATGGTTAAATGAAAGGGAAGTCATGTTTGACAAATATCCTGCAAATCTTTGACGATATATCGAGCAGAGTGGATACGGGGGAACAAGTGGATGTGGTGCATTTGGATATCGTCTTAAAATAATGTGCCGCCTATTTAAAACTGAGATGAGGAAACATTTCCTCTCTCAGAGTTTTGTTAAACAATGCCCCAGAGCGCTGTGGAGGCTTGGTCTGAATATATTTAAAGCGGAGATAGAAAGCTTTTTGAGCAATAATTGGGTAAAGGGTTATGGAGTGCGGACAGGGAAGTGGATCTGATTCCATTATCAGATCATCCATCATCTTATTGAATAGCTGAGCAGGGCCAAATAACATACCCCTGCTCCTGTTTCTTATGTTCTTATGTTCCAAATACAAAACATCTTCTGGCAACGGCAGTTGGATGTGGCACAATGGATAAGGCGTCTGACTTCGGTGCTAACCATATCCTGTCGGGGCTGTATAACTTACCGGGTAATACCTTGTCTATTCTGCTATGAAACTGTCTCAAAACTGCCCATTTCTGATACTGCCTCACCTGAAGTATTGGAAGGGCTTTTGCTTACAGAAGCTGATTGTAGACTTTGAACTTTGTCGACCTGTCTGCTCGGGCCAGACAAGTGGTGAACTGGACTTTGTCGCAGGGTATATATGTTTGCATGCAAAAAACAGGAAACCGAAGGGCAGATCACACTTTAGGCCTCAGACGAGGTGGCTTTGTGGTTCAGTCGATGTACTACTAATCCCTTATACTCTGCATGTGTTGGTTCGGATTCCATGCTCGCAGTTTTTTGTGGAATGTTTCATGATCTGTTTTTTTTCATTGTACTTTTACCTTGAA